>NC_133327.1:456899098-457499098 GCF_042186555.1 Aquarana catesbeiana
ATGCCCTGGAGACCCCTGCCTATTGAAAAATATATTTCCACTTACCATCTATACAGCTGATAGGGCAAGTTTGAACAGCAAAAAACCTGTGGTTAGCATATCCGTCTAGCAGCACTAGGGTCGTTGATTCAAATGTGAACCATGGCACTACCTGCATGTTCTCCTTTTACAGAACTTTCAGAATGGGCTAGGGCTGGTGTAATCAAATGTCCCATTTCTGAAAAAAACAGTCAAGTCTTTTTAACAACTATAAGCTGCATCATGATGGGTATTTAAATCAGCAATACCATCAACTCCTTCAAGCTTTTAATGGCTCAGAGCACTACCCTGGCTCTGTACATCTCTGACACAGCTGTATTTGATATAATTGTTAAAGCTTATGACTCTAAGGGACTTAGGTTTATGCATTGCTCTTGGTTAATTTCTTGCCTAAATTTTCACATTTTTTAAAAATAATTCTTAAAGCAAAAACTACAAAGCATCTAAGCACCACAAACCAAAAGCAAGTAGGATGTAAAAATCCTATTTTCTTTTTCATACATCATGGGACACAGACTCAGGCTAATATTCATTACCTGCTGGGACGTCCCAGAGCAATAGCCTTGAGGGGAGGGAGACACCCTGCCAAACAATAGCCACCAGAGGACGTCAAGGACGTCCATGGACGGTCTCCAAGAACTGGACGGTCTCCAAGAACTGGACTACGGCGCTGTAGCCGTCTTTTGGCTATAGCGTGATGAGGAAGTGGTTAACTATTATAAAAGGTCTCTGCCTATCCACCTTCTATAGAGGAATGACTACAAGGACTGAATAGGTGTATAGCATATGAGAGCACACTTATTTTCTGCAAAATGTCATGCATAAATTTAACAGTATCTGGTCCCACTGCTCGAGTGCAGTAGATACTACTTTAGGTGCGAGAATGTATGCCTTTTTTTAGATTAAAACAATTAAACAAAACTCACTTTATAGGCTGTACAGCAATTTAAAGAGAAGTATGGGTATAAAAGACTCCTATAAAGTATACTCATCTAGGTTGATGCAGCATCGGTTCAATGCTGCATCTGTCCCCTGCCGCCTCTAGATTGAAAACTGAGGGATCAGAGATTGCTGATTGATTGGTTCTCATTCTTCAGGGAGCATAGAGCTGGTGAGAGTGTCAGCCACCAGCTTTCTGCTTTGCCCCTTCAGTGCTCACTGGAGCACCAGGCTGTGCAGGGGGGTGGAAGCGGCTGATTCAGACTCCCAGTGGCATGCTGGATCTCTCTAAAGCCTGGACCAGCGGAGACGTTAGCCAACAGTGGACTTAAGCACACTGTCGGCTGAATACAGGTCACAGGAGTACATAACAAAGTTCACTCCTGTGACCCACAAGAGAAGTAGGGACAAAAGAGCTTTGGCCTCAATTCTCCTTTAATGCTACTAAAGAGTTACCCAACAACCTTGAGATATACAGTATTTGACAGGGTTTTCCTTTCTTGTTTGACGTGTTTTTTTGTGCTTGCCTTGAAAACCTTTGATAAATAATATAATTTAAAAAATGTGGCATTTATCATTCATAAATATTCAATACTTTCCTAATATTACAAGACAGGGATGTGTATATGACAGGTGAGGGGTGATTTGTACAAAAACAGGAGAGATCAAATTACCAGTTCTATAGGCAAGAAAAATGAAATTCTTAAAACAAAACTACATGGCATCTAAGCACCATAAACCAAAAGCAAGTATGGTGTAAAAATCCTATTTTCTTTTTCATACATCATGGGACACAGACTCAGGCTAATATTCATTACCTGCTGGGACGTCCCAGAGCAATAGCCTTGAGGGGAGGGAGACACCCTGCCAAACAATAGCCATCAGAACTTATACAGCAGCCCTCAGTACACATCAGCCGAAAGCCAAATCTTCGGCTGCTCGAACATCCACTTGATAACATTTTGTGAACGTATGCACTGAAGACCAGGTAGCAGCCTTACAAATCTGAGCCACAGATACCTGATGGCAAAAAGCCCAGGGAGGTTCCTACACCCCTAGTAGAATGAGCTCTCAACCTAATTGCCGGTTCACACTACATCGACTTTGGATCCGACTTGTCAGACCTCAAGTCGCCCCAAGTTGCTGGACATAAGAAATTCCATTATAGTTAATGAGAGCCGTCTTCGACTTCAGAAAAGGTTCCTGTACTACTTCAAGGCGACTTCTAGGTGACTTGTACTCATAGATTTCAATGGAAGTCGCCTTTAAGTCGGATCCTCATCTATAGCGAAGCGACTTTACAGGAAAAAGAAAATAATTTACCCAGGAAGAGAACAGGAACAACAATTATGTCACAAGAGCTGATAAGCTCTGATTGGCCACAGGCAAAGTCGCCTGTCCTGGGGGCGACTTGAAGTCACATTGTAAGTCGCTCAAAGTCACGTTGAAGTCGTGCTGAAGTTGCCTTGCAAAGTCGCTCTGTAAGTCAGGTTGCCCCTATGTGAACCGAGCCTTAAGGGAGGAGCTTTATGTTTCAGACTGTAGGCCTGAATAATCAATTGACGGACCCAATTGGCAATGGAAGCTTTGGAAGCTGCCTGCCCCTTCTCGGGTCCTTTTGGTAAAACAAAAAAAAAAAAAAAAGTCCTCGGATCTCCAAAGATTTGGACAAATAAACCTTGACTGCCCCTGCCCGGACAACATCCAAGAATGCATACATAGTTACATAGTAGGTGAGGTTGAAAAAAGACAAGTCCATCAAGTCCAACCTATTTACAGTGGGGATGTAAAGTATTCAGACCCCCTTAAATTTTTCACTTTGTTATATTGCAGCCATTTGCTAAAATCATTTAAGTTCATTTTTTTCCTCATTAATGTACACACAGCACCCCATATTGACAGAAAAACACAGAATTGTTGACATTTTTGCAGATTTATTAAAAAAGGAAAACTGAAATATCACATGTTCCTAAGTATTCAGACCCTTTCCTCAGTATTTAGTAGAAGCACCCTTTTGATCTAATACAGCCATGAGTCTTTTTGGGAAGGATGCAACAAGTTTTTCAAACCTGGATTTGGGGATCCTCTGACATTCCTTGCAGATCCTCTCCAGTTCTGTCAGGTTGGACAGTAAACGTTGGTGGACAGCCATTTTAGGTCTCTCCAGAGATGGTCAATGGGGTTTAAGTCAGGGCTCTGGCTGGGCCATTCAAGAACAGTCACAGACTTGTTGTGAAGCCACATGAATGATTTTAGCAAATGGCTGCAATATAACAAAGTGAAAAACTTAAGGGGGTCTGAATACTTTCCGTCCCCACTGTAAATGCAATAATGCATGTAAATGTGATGCAGTCGTCTTATGATTCTAAGGGACTTAGGTTTATGCATTGCTCTTGGTTAATTTCTTGCCTAAATTTTCACTCCGCTGTAAGCAAAATTGGGAAAGGGATCTTGGTCCTTTTGATGATACCTGGGATGATACTGTAATTAAAAAACTGTCCAGTCTACAGTGCCTTGAAAAAGTATTCATTCCCCTTGACATTTTCCACATTTTGTCATGTTACAACCAAAAACATAAATCTGTTTTATTGGGATTTTATGTGATAGACCAACACAAAGTGGCACATAATTGTGAAGTGGAAGGAAAATGATGAATAGTTGAAGATTTTTTACAAATACCTGAAAAGTGTGGCGTGCATTTGTATTCAGCCCCCTTTTCTCAGATACCACTAACTAAAATCTAGTGGAACCAATTACCTTCAGAAGTCTCCTAATTAGTAAATAGAGTCCAGCTGTGTGTAATTTTTTTTTTTTTAATTTAAATAATATTTCTCCTAACTATATGGGCCAACATCTTCCGACTTTTTCCCCCTCCCCATATACAATTTGGTTTTGAAATAGTCTCTTATTTTCAGACTTCCTAATCATTACATCCTTGTATCTTTGTTGCCTGTTTTCCCATATACTCAGTTCATCTGGAGTTGGCTCCTTCACATACTCCCTTTCTGCTGTTATTAACTCTTTCCTGATCTTGTCCTCCCAGTCCAGTGAATATTTTTTAATTTTAGAAACTTGTTGAATAAGTAATCCCCTCAGATAAGCCTTCAGAGCATCCCACATCATCCCTCTTGTAGTGGTGTCCGCATTAAGCAATATAAATTTGTTTAACTTAGCTATTATCCCATTCTGATCCTCTATTATTCCAAACCACATTGGGTTCATTTTCCATACCCTACAAAACGTATTATTATTTATATTTATCGAGCCCATCAACAGCGAGTGGTCGGAAGCTCCCCTGGGCTGGTAAGCTATATCTTTAATTATTTGGGAAGCTAACTCATTACCCAATATAAGATCTATTCTTGAGAGTGTAGAATAAGAACCCGAGTAGCATGAAAATTGTAATGCCACAGGGTTCCGTATCCTCCAAAGATCCAAAAGTCCGGCTTCCTGAAGGAAATGACTTATACGGTTTTCTTGCAACCCCTGTCCCTGATTACCTGGGGGGAACCTATCTATTTTTTTTATTTCTGACAACATTAAAGTCCCCGACTACGATAATTGGCATGTTAGTCTTATCTCCAATAAACAGTACAAGGCATCTAATTTAAAAGGGGGGGGGGTGTAAATATTTGCTAGTACATATTCCTGACTCTCTATTATGCAATGCAAAAAAATATACCTACCCTCCACATCTATTTTGCACTCTCTGCAGGAGAAAACCACCCCTCTCCCAATTAACACCGACACCCCCCTAGAATAGGCGGTGTGCACAGAGTGGAATTGGCACTGGAATCTCTTGTTTCTCTCTTGAGATTTAGTGCCTTGGGTCAAATGTGTCTCCTGCAGATAAGCAATTCCTATTTTAAAAATATCCAACATATCAAATACTGCTGCTTTTTTGGCAGAGGTACCCAACCCACGAACATGCCATGATCCAATATTCAATACCATTAGTTATTTAGATATCGTCTATCAACGAGAAACAAAAAAGTAGAAACAGAAGCTAGATCCTAGTAATATCAAGGAGAGATATACAGTTAACCATAGGGATCTTATTAGTGTTAAGCCCAATAATATATTTATTACTATTACCCTTGTGTCAAACATTACCTTCCTAATAATCATGGAAAAAAAACATATTTTCACACTATAGACATTCATGTTATATCTGTGTTTTATATTACCAGTGCCCATTGTGTTATCCTATATTCCAGTATACAGAATGTATTTTGTTTTACCAGTACCCAATGTGTTATCCTGTATTCTAGAGTACAGTATAATTCCTTATAATTCTGTGTACCATATATTCCCCTACAAAATGCGTTCCTTTTCCTATAACCCTTACCCTCCCCAACCCACCCCAACCCCCCCCCACTCAAAAACCCACCCTCATTACTCCTCCCCACCCCCCACCCCACACCATTCTAGGTTACCGGTTACCTCTAGGGGCTTTTTTAATAACCGTCACACTCCTCCCTACTTTTACATCCCTCACTCCACATTTACCCCCATCTCCCCTTCCCCCTCCCCAAACCTGCCCCTCCCTCCCCGTGACAACATAATAACTTAATTTTAACCCTTCCCATTCTAGATCTGATTCCATTTACCCGTTTCGAATCTCCACCCGCCCTTCTCGGAAAAAGAAAAAAAAAAAAAAAAGGAGAAAAAAATTAATTTTTGTGCCCCATTATGTTTAACAACTTCAACCCAGAATCCCTATTATTTCATTGGTAGTTGATCTCTCTTATCTTCTAACCATGCTAACGCACCATCAGGCGAGTCAAAAATCTGACTTCCTCCGACTGCGTTTATCCGAAGCCTGGCAAGGTAAAGGAGAGCATAAGTGATATTAAATTTTTGAAGGCTGCGTTTAACTCCTAAAAATTCAGCTCTACGCTTCTGTAGGTCAGGGGAGAAATCAGGGTACATTGATATCATGGCACCATTATAAAAAATGCCCCTCATCCCTCCTAAGGAGTTTTACTTTATCTTTATCATTTAAGAATTTCACTAATAGCGGTCTTGGGGGACTTCCTTGAGAGGGGGGCCTGAAAGGAACTCTGTGTGCCCTTTCAATTGAAAACTGCTGTGAGAACGTGTCTCCTCCAAAGGTTTCAATCAGCCATTTTTCTAAAAATACTATCGGGTCTGGGCCTTCACTCTTTTCAGGTAACCCCACCACCCTCATATTGTCCCTACGGAGTCTGTTTTCCATTTCATCAAATTTTTCCGTAAGTTTATTCATTTTCACTTTCCATGTCTTCGTCTCTTGTTTCATAGCTGTGTGTAATTTAATCTTAGTATAAATACAGCTGTTCTGTGAAGTTCTCGGAGGTTTGTTAGAGAAACTTATTGAACAAACAGCATCATGAAAGCCAAGGAACACACAAGACAGGTCAGGGATAAAGTTGTGGAGAAGTTCAAAGCAGGGTTAGGGTATAAAAAAAAAATCCCAAGCTTTGACCATCTCACTGAGCACTGTTCAATCCATCATCCAAAAATGGAAAAAAAAAAAAAAAAAGAAGGAGTATGGCACAACTTCAAACCTACCAAGACATAGCCATCTACCTAAATTGACAGGTCGGACAAGGAGAGCATTAATCAGAGAAGCAGCCAAGAGGCCCATGGTAACTCTGGAGGAGCTGCAGAGAGCCACAGCTTGGGTGCGAGAATCTGTCTACAGGACAACTATTAGTCGTGCACACCACAAATCTGGCCTTTATGGAAGAATGGCAAGAAAGTCATTGTTGAAAGAAAGCCATAAGAAGTCCCGTTTGCAGTTTGCGAGAAGCCATGTGGGGGACACAGCAAACATGTGGAAGAAGGTGCTCTGGTCAGAGGAGACCAAAATTGAATTTTTTGACTATTAGCAAAATGCTATGCGTGGTGGAAAACAGTGCACATCACCCTGAACACACCACCTACATAGTGAAACATGGAGATGGCATCATGTTTTGGGGATGTTTTTTTCAGCAGGGACAGGGAAGCTGGTCAGAGTTGATGGGAAGATGGATGGAGCCAAATACAGGGCAATCTTAGAAGAAAACCTGTTATGCACCGTACACACGGTCGGACTTTGTTCGGACATTCCGACAACAAAATCCTAAGATTTTTTCCAACGGATGTTGGCTCAAACTTGTCTTGCATACACACGGTCAAACAAAGTTGTCGGAATATCCGATCGTTCTGAATGCGGTGACGTAAAACACGTACGTCTGGACTATAAACGGGGCAGTGGCCAATAGCTTTCATCTCTTTATTTATTCTGAGCATGCGTGGCACTTTGTCCGTCGGATTTGTGTACACACGATCGGAATTTCCGACAACGGATTTTGTTGTCGGAAAATTTTATATCCTGCTCTCAAACTTTGTGTGTCGGAAAATCCGATGTAAAATGTGTGATGGAGCCTACACACGGTCGGAATTTCCGACAACAAGGTCCTATCTCACATTTTCCATCGGAAAATCCGACCGTGTGTACGGGGCATAAGAGTCCGCAAAAAAATTGACTGGGGCGGAAGTTCCCCTTCCAGCAGGACAAAGACCCTAAACATACAGCCAGAGTTACAATGGAATGGTTTAGAGTAAAGCAAATTCATGTGTTAGAATGGCCCAAAGTGCAGACCTAAATCCAATTGAGAATCTGTGGCAAGACTTGAAAATTGCTGTTCACAGACACTCTCCATCCAATCTGACAGAGCTTGAGCTATATTGCAAAGAATGGGCAAAAAATTTCACTCTCTAGACGTGCAAAGCTGGTAGAGACATACCCAAAAAAGACTTACAGCTGCAATTGCAGCAAAAGGTAGTTCTACAAAGTATTGACTCAGGGGGGCTGAATACAAAAGCATGCCACAGATCCTTATTTGTAAAAAAAAAAAAAAAAAAAATTGAAAACCATTTATCATTTTCCTTTAACTTTACAATTATGTGCCACTTTGTGTTGGTCTATCACAGGGGTAGGCAACCTGGGGCCCCCCCAGCTGTTGTGGAACTACATTTCCCATGAGGCATTGTGAGGCTGGCAGTTACAACTACTCCCAGAGGCATGATGGGACTTGTAGTTTTGCAACAGCTGGAGGGTCCCAGGTTGTCTACCCCTGGTCTGTCACATAAAATCCCAAAAAAATTAAGTTTTTGGCTGTAATATGACACAATGTGGAAAATTTCAAGGGGTATGAATACTATTTCAAGACACTGTAAATCTTTGTCCTGCTCTTTGTTGTGGTTGACCCAAGTGGAATCTTATACACCTCCTATGGTAGTGTCCCAAACTTAAAAAGGTACTGGTCAGGGATCACTACAACCCTTAACAACGGGATGGGTACCTCTCTGGACTCCTCCTTTTTAGATGATCAGGAGCGTCTGTCAGTCTCTATATCACTATTGGCTACACATAGAATGTTAACCACTTCAACACTTTCACCCCCTTCCTGCCCAGGCCAATTTTCAGCTTTCAGTGCTGCCGCACTTTTAATGACAGTTGCACAGTCATGCTACACCGTACCCCTATGACAGTTTTATCCTTTTTTGAGACAAATAGACCTTTCTTTTGGGGTTATTTAATCACCACTGGATTTTTTTTTTATTTTTTGCTAAATTAAAATTTTGGGGAAAAAAAAGTGATGGGCGCTGATAAGGCTGCACTGATAATCGTTGCCCTGATTATCAGTGTAAAAGTCCTGTCTCAGTTGCCAATTACTGGCTCTCTTTGCCTCATGCTGTGACAACGTGCAAGGAAAGGAATGCCGAAAACCAGCAATTGTGTTTACACAGGATGATCACACGGTAAAGAGCTGCTGTGATTGGCCCTTTACCCTGATCAGCTGTTTCCAAAGGACACAGCAATCACAGGCTGCCAGCCCCAGTGGGCATGGTCCTCAGAGGAAGCCCATGGACGGTCTCCAAGAACTGGACGGTCTTCAGGAACTGGACGGTCTTCAGGAACTGGACTACCGCGCTGAAGTCGTCTTTTGTCTATAGCGTGATCAGGAAGTGGTTAACTATTATAAAAGGTCTCTGCCTATCCACCTTCTATAGAGGAATGCCTACAAGGACTGAATAGGTGTATAGCATATGAGAGCACACTTATTTTCTGCAAAATGTCATGCATAAATTTAACAGGATCTGGTCCCACTGCTTGAATGCAGTAGATACTACTTTAGATGCGAGAATGTATGCTTTTTTTTAGATTAAAACAATTAAACAAAACTCCCTTTATAGGCTGTACAGCAATTTAAAGAGAAGTATGGGTATAAAAGACTCCTATAAAGTATACTCATCTAGTTTGATGCAGCATCGGTTCAATGCTGCATCTGTCCCCTGCCGCCTCTAGACTGAAAACTGAGGGATCAGAGACTGCTGATTGATTGGTTCTCGTTCTTCAGGGAGCATAGAGCTGGTGAGAGTGTCAGCCACCAGCTTTCTGCTTTGCCCCTTCAGTGCTCACTGGAGCACCGGGCTGTGCAGGGGGGTGGAAGGGGCTGATTTAGACTCCCAGTGGCATGCTGGATCTCTCTAAAGCCTGGACCAGTGGAGACGTTAGCCAACAGTGGACTTAAGCCCACTGTCGGCTGAATACAGGTCATAGGAGTACAGAACAAAGTTCACTCCTGTGACCCACAAGAGAAGTAGGGACAAAAGAGCTTTGGCCTCAATTCTCCTTTAATGCTACTAAATAGTTACCCAACAACCTTGAGATATATAGTATTTGACAGGGTTTTCCTTTCTTGTTTGACATGTGTTTTTTTGTGCTTGCCTTGAAAACCTTTGATAAATAATCTAATTTAAAAAATGTGGCATTTATCATTCATAAATATTCAATACTTTCCTAATATTACAAGACAGGGATGTGTATATGACAGGTGAGGGGTGATTTGTACAAAAACAGGAGAGATCAAATTACCAGTTCTATAGGCAAGAAAAATGAAATTCTTAAAAACAAAACTACACGGCATCTAAGCACCACAAACCAAAAGCAAGTATGACGTAACAATCCTATTTTCTTTTTCATACATCATGGGACACAGACTCAGGCTAATATTCATTACCTGCTGGGACGTCCCAGAGCAATAGCCTTGAGGGGGGGGGGGGGGGGACACCCTGCCAAACAATAGCCATCAGAACTTATACAGCAGCCCGCAGTACACATCAGCCGAAAGCCGAATCTTCGGCTGCTCGAACATCCACTTGATAACATTTTGTGAACGTATGCACTGAAGACCAGGTAGCAGCCTTACAAATCTGAGCCACAGATACCGGATGGCAAAAAGCCCAGGGAGGTTCCTACACCCCTAGTAGAATGAGCTCTCACCCTAAAGGAAGGAGCTTTATGTTTCAGACCGTAGGCCTGAATAATTGACGGACCCAATTGGTAATGGAAGCTTTGGAAGCTGCCTGCCCCTTTTTTTTTTTTTTTTTTTTTTTACCAAAAGGACCCAAAAAGTCCTCGGATCTCCACAGATCTCAACAAATAAACCTTGACTGCCCCTGCCCGGACAACGTCCAAGAATGCATACATAGTTGCATAGTAGGTGAGGTTGAAAAAAGACAAGTCCATCAAGTCCAACCTATGTACAGTGGGGATGGAAAGTATTCAGACCCTCTTAAATTTTTCACTCTTTGTTATACTGCAGCCATTTGCTAAAATCATTTCTTTTTTTTTTTTTTATCCACTTCAGCGAAAGTTTTCCGAGAGACATTATTTCAACTTTATGTGTCAAACTTTATCTCTTCTCCTTTTTCACATCATTGTGGATTGTTTCCGTCACATCTTTATTATTTTTCCCTTCTAGGATATTCTTAAATAATTTTAAAAACCGACGACAAAACGCCTTCTATAATTATAAACCCTATTATTATCTTAATCTCTCTCAGTCCCTCTTATTTCCCCCCGCCCCCCCTCCCCCTCCCCTGTGTCTGGTCCGTTCCTTTATGTTGTTTATTTATCCACTTGGCTCTGCACCTATTCTTTCTTTTATCCTATCTAAATAAATATCCGAGACTTTGTAGTTTTTCCAACTTTCCCATCTACTATTATCCCCTTTCTCTCCTCCTTCCATTTTGTAGTGATAATCTATTTCCTTTAGCCAGTTTCTAATGTCTGGTTTTCCACTTTTTAGCCAATTCTTGGGAATTAAGGCCTTGGCCGCATTCAGGAGGTTAGGTATTATTGATTTTCTATATTGTTTCTTAGGTTTATTGTAGATATGGAAGAGGCAAGTCCAAATATTTTGTTCTATTTCTTCTCCAGTTATTTCTTTTATGTTATTTAACACTTCCTTCCAGTACTCCATTATTATTGGGCATTCCCACCATATGTGTGTGATCGTTGCTATTTGGCCACATTTTCTCCAACACAAGGAGGTTCTATCTTGATGGAATCTGTGTATTCTTACTGGGGTCATATACCATCTTGATACTAGTTTATAATTCATTTCTATGGTCTTCATGTCCCAAGCCTTATTATATCCCATTTCTATCATTTTTTCCACTTTTTGGTTATCTATTTTTAAATTCATTTCTTTTTCCCATTGATTTATATATTCTGGTCTTTCTTGTGCTTCCAAATCTGTCAGTATACTATAAATTTTTGATGTTCAGTTTTTTAATGGTGTTTCATTGCTACATAGCTTTTCCAGTGCAGTTAATTTTGTTTCATCTCTCAGTGGGTGTGGTATTGTGCTTACTAGGTGCCTTAGTTGAGTATACTTCCATTCATTCATCTTCCATCCATTCCTTTCCTCTATTTCTACTCGTGTTCTTATTTTATCATTTCTAGTGATATCTTTCAGTTGTGGGTTACCTATTCCTTGGATTTCAAATATTTCCCTCCCAGGGGTGAAGAGATTCGATCCTGTGAGTGCTAATAGTGGTGAATTATATTTCCATTCATTCTTTAAGTGGATGGTGTCCCAAATTTTAAATACATTTTTTGCTATTTCGTGCGTGTCGGTGTCCAATATTCTATATTTCCGTGGAATCCAAATATTCTTATGCAGTGTGGCTCCACTTATTGTGTTTTCCATTTCCACCCATTTTTTTTCATTTTTCTCATTTGTCCACTCTAACATTCGTGTTAAAACTATGGCTTTATAGTACCTACTTATATCTGGAGCGGCAAGACCTCCATGCTCCTTTTTCCTTGTGATCAGCGTGTAATTAATTCTTGGTTTTTTATTAAGCCATATGTATTTTAGCAGGATTGTTTTAATTATTTTAAAAAAGCTCTGCGGGATTTTTACTGGTAACATCTGTAATCGGTAGTTTATTTTAGGTAATATCGTCATCTTAAACATATTTATTCTTCCAATCCATGAAAGTGGCTGTATTCTTAACTTTTTCATTTCTTCTTTGACCTCATTGATCAGTGGAATAAAGTTTGCCTGATAAATTTTTTCGACTCTAGGAGTTATTTTAATTCCAAGGTAATTTAGTTCTTTTACCCAAGTGAATGGGAATTCTTTTTGTAAAAACTGAACTTCCTTTTTCTCTAGACCTATGTTTAATATTTCCGTTTTTATTGGATTAATTTTGAAGTTTGACAGTTCTCCGTATTTTTTAATTTCTTTCAGTATGTTTGGGAGTGACACTCTTGGGTTGGATACGTACATCAAGATGTCGTCCGCGTAAGCAGCGATCTTATGCTCTTTTCCTCCTAGTTTCGCTCCTTCTACCTCTTTGTTATTGCGGAGTGTTGCTAATAGTGGTTCTAAAGCCAATACATATAATAGTGGAGACAGTGGACAGCCTTGCCGTGTTCCATTCTGCATCTTAATTTTTGGAGAGAGTCTACCGTTTACTTTTACGACTGCTGTCGGGCCATTATACAAATTTGTTATCCACTTCATCATTTTTGTCCCGATACCCAAATGCCGCAATGTATCCATCATGAAACCCCAGTCTACCCTGTCAAATGCTTTTTCTGCATCCAATGACAGGAATAGAACTGGGGTCTCATTCTGCACCTTCTTGTGCAACATCAATAATGATTTTAGGCTGTTGTCCCGCCCCTCTCTCCCCGGGACAAAACCAGTTTGGTCCGGGTTGATCCACAGTGGGATTAGTTTTTTTATCCTAGTGGCCAGGATCTTGGAGTACAGCTTCATATCGGCGTTCAATAGGGCTATTGGCCTGTAACTTGAGCAGTTAACTTTGTCTTTCCCTTCTTTTGGTAGTATTGTAATATGAGCTAATAACGATTCACTTCTTATTTCTTCATCTTCCCCTAAGGAATTCATATATTCTAATAGTTTTGGAGTCAGCTGTTCTTCAAATTTTTTATAGTATTTGACCGTAAACCCGTCTGGTCCTGGGCTTTTTCCTACGGGAGTTTCCTTTAATGCCAGTTTTACCTCTTCATGCGTAATATTTTTTTCCAATTCTTCTAGTTGGTCTATTTTTAGTTTTGGTAAGTTTGCTTTTTTTAAATATTCTTGTATCTTCTTTGTTCTTGTATTCGCTTCTTTCCAACTTTCCTGTCCTTTTATTGCATAAAGGGAGCTGAAGTATTTTTGAAATGTTATCGCTATATCTGTAGTTTTATTTACCACTTCTCCTTTTTCATTTTTGATCTTCTCAATGTAATTCAAAGACTTCTTTTTTTTTACCAGATTTGCTAGGTATTTTCCTGGTTTATTACCCCATTTATATTTTTCTTGTACTACTCTGTTGTAGTCCTTCCTTTATTCTTGTTCCATCCAGTCTTTTAATTGCTCTCTCTTTTGAGATAGTAGGCCGAAGATTTTGTTGTTTACTTGATTTTTATGTTTTCGTTCCAATTCATAAATTTCTTTAATTATTTGTTGCATGTTTGTTTTCCTTTCCTGTTTTTTTCTTGCCCCTATGGCTATTAACTTGCCCCTAATAACAGATTTATGCGCCTCCCATATTGTTGCTTTCGATACCTCTGGTGTATCGTTTTCCTCAAAATATCTTTTCATTTCTTCTATGATGCTTTTTTCGGTCTCACTGTCTTCTAATAAAGTTTCGTTGATTCTCCATGGACCCCTTTCAAGGACTTCTCCTTTTATTTTCATTCTCAAGGTTACTGGGCTGTGATCTGAGGCGGTTATTATGCCTATTTTTGTTTCTTCTATTTCTTCCAAGTTTCTATGTTCGACCATGATGTAATCCAATCTGGAGTAAATTTTGTGTACTGTTGAGTAGAATGTGTAGTCCTTTGTGCTGGGGTGCTGAATTCTCCAAGGGTCTATTAGTTGCTGTTCATATAATGTTCTTTTTAATTTCTTTAGTTGATTTACCTCTTTGTCCCTTACTCTTGAGGTACTGTCCATTTTATTATCCATGCTGAAGTTGAAGTCTCCAGCTAGTATTAATTTTCCTTGCTTGAATTCCATTAGTATTTTAATTATATCTATCAAATATTTTTTAGGGTTCTTATTAGGACAGTAGACATTGGCCAATGTATATTTTACCCCGTGTATAGTTCCTGTAATAAAAAGATATCGACCCTCCGGGTCTATTTTCCTTTGATCTATTAGAAAACGTACATTTTTCCCTATACCGATGGCTACTCCTTTGGCCCTTCTTATTGGCGAGTCTCCTTGATACCATGTTGGTATGTTTCTTGAATAAATTTTGGCATTTGAGTTTTGGGTTATATGCGTCTCCTGTAGGAAAATTATTTCTGCTTTACTTTTTTCTAGTTCTCGGAGAATGATGTTTCTCTTCCCTGGGGAATTTAGTCCTCGGACATTGTAAGAGATTATTTTTATGCTGTTTATGTTTTCCATTCTTGTGCCTTTTCTTCCCCGCCCGTCCTCCGGCCCTCCCCCCCACGCGGCCCCCCTAGGTGACCGGATGGAGGGGACACCCAGCGGACGCACGGGGTCTCCTCATCTCTTGTCTCAAAATAGGTGCGCTTATGTAACCACTCATGTGACTCAGACCTTTCCCTCCCCACCCTCCTTCCCTCCCTTTTCCCTCCTCCCCTCCCTTTTCCCTCCTCCCACCCTCCCCCTCCCTTTTTTCTGATATGGGTTTTTTACCCCCATATTCTCTAGAGCTGAGAGCGTTTTACTTTGTTTTGTGGGGCACGCTCTGCCCCCTCTGCTCTATTTATTGTGAGGCGGAGCTCTGTAAGACACCCTATTCCCCCCCTGCCTAAGCACTAATAGGGCGACCCCCTGTCCACTCCGTGAGTCCCTGTTTCCCTCTCCCTGCATTTTTGTTGTGTTTTACCAATCCTTTCACTTTCCTTTTTTCCCATCCCATCAACCCCAGCCGCCCCCCCCCCCTTTCCACTCTAAGGCCCCTTGCACCGTTGTGGGGTATTTTCTCAGATATTAATTTCCTCGAGAGTCCACATCTTGATGTCTGATCCTTGAATTTACTTGCCACTGCAGGTCATCTCCTGCCGTTATTCGCTTCTGACTATTTGCGTATTTTTCCAGTTCTGGGGAGGGGATTTCTAGTTTGTTGCAAAAGTCCGGAATCTCCTCCACATGTCTTAGCCTCGCACTTATTCCGTTTTTCCTTGCTATTAGACATGCTGGAAAACCCCAGTTGTATTGAATTTCTTGCTCCCGGAGGATTTCTAATAATGGCTTTAGTATCCGTCGTCTTTTCAACGTTTCTTGAGATAAATCTTGAAATATTTGTAATTTACCTCCCGCAAACTCTATTTGTGTTTTCCTCTTTAGGTTTATCCAGATCTGTTTTTTTTCTTCCCATTTTTCAAAGCGTACGATTACATCTCTAGATGTTTCCTTTGCGAACCTTTGAGGTTTTTTTACTCGAAAGACACTTTCTATTCCTATTGTGTTAGTTGTTTCCTTTCCCAAGATTTGGTTGAAGAGATTGTTCATTTTTTCTATTAGATTTTCTGCTTGTTCTGTTTCCGGTAACCCACGTATTCTCAAGTTTTTCTTTTTATCTCTATTTTCTTGCTCTTCTATTTTATATGATTGTTCCTGTTGTTCCCGTTTTAATTTCTTTATTTCGTCTTCCAGTTCCTTTATGTTTTTTTGATGTAGGTCTACTTTGATCTCTACTTCTTCCACTCTGTTTAACATATATCCCATATCTTTATGGAGTGTTGACATCTCTGCTTTTAGGGAATTCTCTAGTGCCGCGAACATTTTTTCCATATCCTGTTTTGTTGGCAACTGTGGCCCTTGTTGTCCTTCCTCCTTTCCTCTGTCTTCCTCTCCCATTTCTGGCTCCATTCTGGGTTCTGAGAGGTGGCTGGTTTCTGTTTGTACTTTATACTGGCCTTTTTTATCCTTGTTGTCCTTCTCTTTTGTATCTATTTGTCTGCCCTTTGAACCCACTTGTTTCTCTCCTTCTCCGATTCCTTGCTGTATATACCTGTTCATAGGGCCTGGACTTGGGCCTAGGCTGGTCCTAGGTGATTTCGGTATTGCTCCCGCACTTCTTGTTGTTTTCCCCTTCATGTTTGTTTCTATGGCTGGATTTATAAGATCTTCGAAGCTGCCTTCCAGAATACCCCTTGATTGGGGTCTCTTAATGATGAAAAAATCTCCCAGCCTTCTTAAATTGTATTATTTTTACTAATATTTCTTTTGTTCCGTTCTCATACCCGGCATCCTCCCCACAATCCAATAATAGAAATAATTAATGAGATATAAGTAGTCCCCGTTTTCCAGAAGTTATGTTACTACCTTAAGTACATTAAGCATTCCTTGGTGCTGTTCAATTGTTTAAACCATAGTATTAAGTCCCCATGCACACGGACGTCTCCACAGCTGCTTTTCTGAGCCCTTTCTGCAGCTCAAAAAGGCCTGTCTATGTCAGTCCATGGCCTCACGCCCACCTAGGCGTCTCTGAGCTGCAAGTGGCATAGGCGTTCCTAAGCTGCAAGAAAAAAAAAAAAAAAAAAAAAAAAAACACGCTCAAAAACGCTATTGCAAAAATGCTGAAAAAAGCTGAAAAAAGTTAAAAAAAGTCACTGCAAAGACACCGGCGTCTTCACAGCGCTTTTCTAACCGCCCGTGTGCATGAGGGCCCAGGTGCTCAGCAAAATAATTCAAATGTTTTAGCGATATAATGCAATCTAATTCAAGTATTCAGCAAGATGATTTATATATTCAGCAGTATAGTTCCAGTATGAGCTTATATGTTCCACATTTTTGTTACTATGAAATTTCTTCTTATTCTATAGTTTGTACTATCAAGCCTATAGTTAGTACCATTTGCAAAAAACAAAAACAAAAAAACAAAAAAAAAAAAAATTCACAAGAAAGGGAGATACTGCAGCAGCAGCAGCAGCAAGCAGGTGGGGGCTGGGAGACAACTCTTCCGTTGGCTGGTCTTTCTTTCACCTTCTCTTCTCCCCTGTTCCCCCCCCCCCTGTTTTTATTGTTTTTCTTAGCTCACTTGATTCTACTTTTTTAGCTCTTTCGCCTTCATTTACTTTCACTTTTCATTCCATTTATTTCATTTTATTTCAATGTGATCTTTCCCTTTCCCTTTCTTTTGTTCTATTACTTTTCCTTTGCTTGTTCACTTCAAGACAATTGCAATAGAAAAGAGCAAAAAAAAAAAAAAAAAACGCTCAAAAACGCTCAAAAACGCTATTGCAAAAACGCTGAAAAAAGTTAAAAAAAAAAAAAAAAGTCACTGCAAAGACACTGGCGTTTTCACAACGTTCTCCCAACAGCCCGTGTGCATGAGGGCCCAGGTGCTCAGCAAAATAATTCAAATGTTTTAGCGATATAATGCAATCTAATTCAAGTATTCAGCAAGATGATTTATATATTCAGTAATATAGTTCCAGTATGAGCTTATATGTTCCACATTTTGTTACTATGAAATTTCTTCTTATTCTATAGTTTGTACTATCGAGCCTATAGTTAATACCATTTGCAAAAAACAAAAACAAAAAAAAAAAAAAATCACAAGAAAGGGAGATACTGCAGCAGCAGCAGCAGCAAGCAGGTGGGGGCTGGGAGACAACTCTTCCGCTGGCTTGTCTCTCTTTCACCTTCTCCTTCTCCCCTGTTCCCTCCCCTGTTTTTATTGTTTTTCTTAGCTCACTTGATTCTACTTTTTCAGCTCTTTCGCCTTCATTTACTTTCATTTACTTTCGCTTTTCATTCCATTTTATTTCAATGTGTTCTTTCCCTTTCTTTTGTTCTATTACTTTTCCTTTGCCTGTTCACTTCAAGACAATTGCAATATAAAAAAGCCAAAAGAGGGAAAAAAAAAAAAAATACGGTACTTATCTTTTAGTTGTTGTTGAAGTTGGGACAAAAAGGGACGCTCACTACTGCTTGTTGCTGCTCTCTGCTGCGAACGTTCAGGTGCTGTCTCTGATGTTATCAATCTGCCCAGGTCTGTCTGACCCGCTGAAGTCTCAGCTGTTCTCTGCTCTCAGCTCTTCAGTGTCCGCTGCCGCTGCTCCTTGCTCCACTCACCCACCTTCCTGGCTCTCTCCTCCGAAATTCCCCGGTGCACTTCAGCTGGTTCCTCCGCTCTCCGCGGCCGGCAACACCGCTGGGGACTTGAAACAGCCCCCAGCAGCGCACCGTTTTCCCTGCTGCCGTCGCTTCCGAAGCGCTCCGATCTCCGCGGTTTTCCAGTTCTCCTAACCCCCCGTCCTCGATGAGCCTTCTAGCCCATCTGACTCCGGAGAGGTGGGGGGGGGGGGGATGCAGTCAGACGCAGGTACAAACTTCCTCTGGCTTACACCACAAGACAGCTCAGTGAGTGATGAGCAGGGGGGGGCGGGGAGGGAAGCTACCTACACCTTCTCATCAGGCCGATCATTCCTCTCAGCTGCAGGGAGAGGGTTCTCAGGATCCTCACGCCGTGCACAGAGCCATTACCAGGCTCCTCCCTCCGCACCCTTTTCTGCTAAAATCATTTAAGTTCATTTTTTTTCCTCATTAATGTACACACAGAACCCCATATTGACAGAAAAACACAGAATTGTTGACATTTTTGCAGATTTATTAAAAAAGAAAAACTGAAATATCACATGGTCCTAAGTATTCAGACCCTTTGCTCAGTTTTTAGTAGAAGCACCCTTTTGATCTAATACAGCCATGAGTCTTTTTGGGAAAGATGCAACAAGTTTTTCACACCTGGATTTGGGGATCCTCTGCCATTCCTTGCGGATCCTCTCCAGTTCTGTCAGGTTGGACAGTAAACGTTGGTGGACAGCCATTTTTAGGTCTATCCAGAGATGCTTAATTGGGTTTAAGTCAGGGCTCTGGCTGGGCCATTCAAGAACAGTCACGGAGTTGTTGTGAAGCCACATGAATGATTTTAGCAAATGGCTGCAATATAACAAAGAGTGAAAAATTTAAGGGGGTCCGAATACTTTCCGTTCGCACTGTAAATGCAGTAATGCATGTAAATGTAATGCAGTCGTTTCTCTTCCGCCGAACGAGGCTGAGAGAAAAAAATCAGGCAAAATAACGTCCTGATTTAAATGAAAGGCCGACACCACTTTTGGCAAAAAGGATGGAACAGATCGTAACGCGACTCTGTCACGTTGAAGGATCAAGAACGGTTCCCTGCATGAAAGGGCCACCAACTCCGACATCAGGAAGGCTAGCTTGTGTGACAGCAAGTCTAATGGAATTTCCTTAATAGGTTCAAATGGTTGTTTTTGTAATACAGACAGCACCAAATTCAAGTCCCAAGGACACATAGGTGACCTAATGGGGGGAAGCAAGCGAGTTGCCCCTTGTATAAAGGTTCTGATCAGTGAATGGGAGGCTAAAGGCCTTTGGAAGTATACTGATAGGGCCGAAACTTGACCTCTGATTGTACTCAAAACCAATTTGATTTCCACAGCTGACTGTAGAAAAGAGAGAATTCTCCCAATCACATATTTCCGAGGATGCCATTTTCTGGCTTCACACCAAAGCAATATAAGTCTTCCAGACGCTATTATAAATCTTCCTAGTGACAGCTTTTCTAGCATTCACTAGAGTAGACACCACTGGTCCCGAGATGCCACTGTCCTTTAACACCCAGGCTTCAATAGCCATGCCGTCAAATTTAGTGACTGTACAATAAATTGGGGTGGAATATAGGACCTTGAGACAGTAGATCGGGGTGACGTGGATGTGTCCATGGCCCGTCTATTGTCAGTCTCACAATCTCTGGGAACTAGGGCCTTCTGGGCCAGGCTCGTGCCACCAGAATGACTGGAATCCCCTCTCTCCGTATCCTGCGCAACAAATGTGGAAGGAGAGGAATCGGAGGGAAAGCATAAACCAGGGAGTACTGGCTTCATGGAACTATCAGAGCATCTGCTCCAATTGCCAGAGGATCTCTTGTTCGAGACATAAACTGCTGTAGCTTGTTGTTGAACCTGGATGCCAGTAGGTCGACCTCTGATCATCAAATTTCCTGGAACACCTCTGGGTGTAGGGACCATTCCCCCCGGGCAGATCTGCTAGCGGCTGAGATAATCTGTCTTCCAGTTCTCTACTCCCTGGATACGGACTGCCGACATAGTTGGCACATGTCCCTCTGCCCAGACTAGTATGTAGTTCACCTCCTTCAGAGCTGAATGACTCCTGGTACCGCCTTGGTGGTTTAAATAGGCCACTGTCATGGCATTTTCAGACTGAACCCTGATGGGGCAGTCCTGAAGCTCCACCGTCCATGTCCGTAGGGTCAGACGTACTGCCCGTAATTCTAGAACATTGATGGGCAGGGTCTGCTCTGCCCCTGACCATATCCCCTGAGCTGTGAGCCCGTCTACGGTCGCTCCCCAGCCTGAGAGACTGGCATCTGTAGTCAGTACTCTCCAAGTTACCGGGAGAAAGGATTTTCCCTTTCGCAGGTTCTGATCCTGCAACCAACAGTTTAGGCTTAACCACTTCAGCCCCGGATGATTAGGCTGCTCAATGACCAGAGCACTTTTTACAATTTGGCACTGCGCTGCTTTAATTGGTAATTGCGCGGTCATGCAATGTTGTACCCAAACAAAATTTGCTTCTGCGATTTTTACTTTTTGCGATATCAATGGAAAAAGACCGAAAATTGTGAAAAAAAAAATATATTTTCTACTTTTTTTTATAAAAAAAATCCAATAAACTCAATTTTAGTCATACATTAAGGCCAAAATGTATTCAGCCACATGGTAAAAAAAAATGTCAATAAGCGTATATTTATTGGTTTGCGCAAAAGTTATAGCGTCTACAAAACGATGGTACATTTTCTGGAATTTACGCAGCTTTTAGTTTATCTCTTTTCTTGAGGTACTAAAATGGCACGGCAGTACACACCCCCCCCCCAAAAAAAATGACCCCATTTTGGAAAGTAGACACTCCAAGGAAATTGCTGAGAGGCTTTTTGAGCCCAGTGAATATTTTATTTCTTTGTCACAAGTGATTGAAAAATGACAAAAAAATAAAAATAAAAAATTACACAAAGTTGTCACTAAATGATATATTGCTCACACATGCCATGGTTATATGTGGAATTACATCCAAAATACATTCTGCTGCTTCTCCTGAGTATGGGATACCACATGTGTGAGACTTTTTGGGAGCCTAGCCGCGTACAGGACACCGAAAACCAAGCACCGCCTTTAGGATTTCGAAGGGCATAAATTTTTGATTTCACTCCTCACTACCCATCACAGTTTCGAAGGCCATAAAATTCCCAGATAGCACAAAACCCCCCAAATGACCCTATTTTGGAAAGTAGACACCCCAAGCGATTTGCTGAGAGGCAAGTTGAGTCCATGGAATATTTTATATTTTGCAACAAGTTGCGGGAAAATGACAAACTTTCTTTTTTTTTTTTGCACAAAGTTGTCACTAAATGAGATTTTGCTCAAACATGCCATGTTTATATAGAATTACACCCCAAAATATATTCTGCTGCTTCTCCTGAGTACGGGGGGATACCGCATGTGTGAGACTTTTTGGGAGCCAAGTCGTGTACAGGATCCCGAAAACCAATCACCGCCTTTAGGCTTTCTAAGGGAGTAAAATGGTGATTTTACTCCTCACTACCTATCACAGTTACGGAAGCCTGAAATGTCCAGATAGCACAAAACCCCACAAATGACCCAATTTAGAAAGACACCCCAAGGTATTTGCTAAGAGGCATGGTGAGTATTGTGCAGCTCTCATTTGTTTTTGAAAATGAAGAAAAAAGAAAAATGTATTTTTTTTTCTTTTTTCAATTTTCAAAACTTTGTGACAAAAAGCGAGATCTGCAAAATACTCAACATGCCTCTCAGCAAATAGCTTGGGGTGTCTACTTTCCAAAATGGGGTCATTTGGGGGGTTTTGTGCTATCTGGGCCTCCAAAACTGATAGGCAGTGAGGAGTGAAATAAAAAATTTACGCCTTTAGAAAGCCTGAAGGCTGCAATTGGTTTTCAGGGTCCTGTACACGGTTAGGCTCCCAAAAAGTCTCAAATGTGGTATCCCCGTACTCAGAAGCAACAGAATGTATTTTGGGGTGTAATTTCACATATGCCCATGGCATGTTTGAGCAATATATCCTTTAGTGACAACTTTCGGAAAAAAGAAAAAAAAAAAAAAATTTTCCCGCAACTAATGGCAAAATATATAATTTCATGGATTCAAATGCCTATCAGCAAATAGCTTGGGGTGTCTACTTTCTAAAATGGGGTCATTTGGGGGGTTTCGACTATCCTGGCATTTTATGCACAACATTTAGAAGCTTATGTCACACATCACCCCCTCTTCTAACAAAGCCCTTTCTGACATTTTGTTTACATGAAAAAATATTTATTTTTTTGCAAGAAAATTACTTTGAACCCCCAAACATTATATATTTCTTTTAAAACAAAGGCCCTACAGATTAAAATGGTGGGTGTTGCATTTTTTTTTTCCACACAGTATTTGCACAGCGATTTTTCAAACCCAATTTTTTTGGAAAAAACACACTTTTAATTTTAATGCACTAAAACACACTATATTGCCCAAATGTTTGATGAAATAAAAAAAGATGATCTTATGCCGAGTGGACACGACATGCTTTAAAATTGCACACAAACTACATACATTTTTAAAAACCTTTACAGGTTACCACTTTAGATTTACAGAGGAGGTCTACTGCTAAAATTACTGCCCTCGATCTGACTTTCTTGGTGATACCTCGCATGCACGGTGCAATTGCTGTTTACATATTACACCAGACCGACGCTTGTGTTCGCCTTTGCGCGTAAGCATGGGGGGACAGGGGTGATTTTTTTTTTTTTTTTTTAATTATTATTTATTTTGCTTTTTTAATTTTATTTTTAAACTGTTCCTTTCATTTTTTTTTAAATAATTTTTATTATCTCTGAGAATGTAAATATCCCCTATGATAGTGATAGTTAGTGACAGGTACTCTTTTTTTGAAAAAATTGGGGTCTATTAGACCCTAGATCTCTCCTCTGCCCTCAAAGCATCTGACCACACCAAGATCGGTGTGATAAAATGCCCAATAGCGGGGACGTGACCAGAAGCCGACCTGGATGGGTGCCCGATCTTCCAGCTCTCTTAGCCCGCAGCACTAACGGGTTACATTTGGGGACGATCCACCACACTTACATGGGCAGATCGAGGACTACCCGCTCATCCAAAGCCCCCTTCTGGCTCCTCCACGGACCTCCGTTCCTTCTTTTACCCGCCCGACATGCCGCAAGGCAGGGAAGATAAGATGCCGCCGTGCGCCTGTACACATACCACTCCCGGACCACCATGCAGCTCTCTCCTCCAGCTCCCTCCACAGATTCCCCGCTGGCAGCCACAGGCTCCATGGAGGAGTCCAAACACATTTCGGAGCGGTGAGTCCCCTGAATCACCTCACCTCCCCGGAGGCCTCACCACATGGGTTACAGGCCGCCATGTTGGACCCCCCCTCAGCACTACACACAGTGTTTAGAAGCATTTCCGAGGCTGCTGAGGACTTCCTCAGACCCCTGTGTGTTCATGGCACAGATCAAGGATCCCCCATTATCTCAGACTTCTCCCTGGACTTTCCGGCCCTGCCAGGCCTTGCAAACCCCATCAGCCAGATACCTTAAGAGCCTGCGGGCATACATATGGCCGTGTGGGCCTCGGCAGCTTCCTCACCTCCCAATAAGGTGCAGAGATTATCCCGTTCAGGGGACCCCAGCTCTACTAAAGCACAACCGGCACACAAGGCCACATACGCCCAGAAGGCCTGCTCCCCGACCCCCTCCCACGAGAGGCACACAATATGAAGCCTTCCCAGCCAGGGCAGACCCAGACATCTTCAGAACCGTGGGACCCTGTGGCACCAAATCTGCATCAGGCCACAGACGTGGCCACAATGGGCCCCCAACCACAACCATCCTACCCATCATCACCCCCCAGCTCTTTGGGCCTGTTCAAACACTTCCTTTGCCCCCACAGTGGCACACTTATTTACAAGCCATCCAACAAAAGGAGGACTTCAGGCAACTAATAGAGGATGTGAAATCCACATGCCGCTCAGAAATTCAGGTACTTCAATTAGGCCTTAAACACCTCACAGATAGAGTAGAAATGTCCGAAGAAGAAATTCAGGAAACAAAATTGGCAGTTCATATAACCCAACTTCAGGGTGGGGATCACCGATCCCTGCTCAGAGACATGTAACGACAAGTAGAGGACCTGGACAACAGGGGGCACAGGAACAACATTCGAGTGAGAGGCGTACCTGAACCAGAGGGCTCAGAAGATCTGCAATCGACCCTGCAGACAGTATTGAACAACTTACTTACATAAGAAATTATGCGACAAGCCCGCCTGGCACACAAAGTGACTTTTGACCGAGTCCAGATACAATTGTATCCTGATCTTTACTGGATCACCCTGCAAAAACGCAGATTGCTCCAACCCTTACTGCACACACTACAAGAAGAATCCATCCCCTACTGATGGGGGTTCCCCTTTAGCCTCACTGCAAAACACCAAGGCAAATCCGCCATTCAACGCTACCCAGAGGATCTACATGCCTTCTGTGACGTTCTGAGGATACCAACCCCCCAACTTCCGGACTGGGACTTAGTGGCTACACCGCCACCACCACCTAAAGTTTGGCAGAAAGTACCCCCTTCTAACCGACCTCAATCCACGGACATTCCCCGCAGATCCGCCAAGCACAAAAGCAGCTGAATTGCACTAACTGCAACTCCAGAATAATGCAAGAACTAACTACTTGGACACTGTGGTTGAACCAGCCCTGGACAATTTTTTCTCTTTTTCCTTTAGCCCCCCCTAAGTGCCTCAGCGTTAACACCCAGTCTATACCAAGGGCATGTCTCAGATGAGACTTGAGAGTGAGGGTTTTCTCTCTCACACACCTACCACCCCCCCAGTTTAGTTAGAGCTATCTGAAGTTTACTTGCTCTCTTTTGTCTTTTGCTTGTTGACCAGTTTGGGGCTTCCCTATACCCCCCCTGACCCATCCATTTGATATGGGGTCAAGGGGGCACCTGGGAAACCGTACTAACCTAGGCTTGTTAGCCTCTCAAGGTTTTATGATAATGTTTACTCCTTACTCCCCGTTATCTTGCACTAATCACTTTCCTCTTTTTCAGCCTCCCCCCTTCTTTCCCCATTCCAATTATTGCCAGCCCCGCCCAACACCTGGGTCTCCTCCCAAAGAGTGCCCGCTCCCGGCCCTCAGCCTTAGGAAACTCCACATCCTCATCAGGTAAGCATATACCCTCATACTTTTACAGAACACCATGACTAAGATCTTATCTCTGAATGTACATGGCCTCAACGCCAATAGAAAGAGGCATCTGGCACTGAGAGAGTTTAGACAGTCAGGAGCAGATGTCATACTGGTCCAGGAAAATCACGTTGACAAAGAAGGCTCCTTTGTATTCGCCTCCAAATACTTCTTGCAGATCTTCCTTTCATCGGGTCCCCATAAAAAAGCTGGAGTTGCCATACTTATTAAACGTGGGTCCCCCTTCACCAGCTCAGGCCCATTATTGCGACCCCCATGATCACTTTATCATACTGCAGGGACTCTGGCAAACACAAGGCAGCACAGTGGTGTAGTGGGTAGCACTCTCGCCTAGCAGTAAAAAGGGTTGCTGGTTCGAACCCCAACCACGACACTACCTGCCTGGAGTTTGCATGTTCTCCCTGTGCCTGCGTGGGTTACCTTCGGGTACTCCAGTTTCCTCCCACACTCCAAAGACATGCTGGTAGGTTAATTGGCTTCTGTCCAAAATTGGCCCTAGTATATGAATGTGAATTGGGGAGTTGGGGACCTTGGATTGTGAGCTCCTTGAGGGTAGGGACCGATGTGAGTGTGCAATGTATGTGTGGAGCGCTGCGTAAATTGAGGGCATTATATGGGTACCTTAAATAAATAATAAAATAGATGAACTGAAATCTTAATGAGACACAATGTACAGGGATAGGGACAATTGTAGACACGCACCCACACTCACTCAGGTTGAACTGGATGGACTGGTGTCTTTATTCAACCTTAGTAATTATATAACAAGAGGTTACCTTCTGTGCCATATATGCCCAAAACAACATAGCTTTCTGTCAAGGGTATATGCCCGTATTTTAAGGTCAAGCCATGGGATTCTTGTGATGGGTGGATACTTCAACCTAACCCAATCAGCAACCGCGGACCGCCATGTGATGTGCCCCCGGGCATCCCCCCTCAAGCTCTTAGAGACTCAAGGATCTTCAGACAGATAACCAGACGTTACACTCTCTTTGATGCCTGGAGGGCTCTCCACTCAGGTGATCGGCAGTACACCTTTTACTCAGCCCGCCACCGCACGCACTCCCACATTGATTACTTCTTCGTCAACAATGGCACTCTCAGAATAACACGCACAGCCCAGATATTCCCTATCTCATGGTCGGACCATGCCTCTATTCTACTTACGATAGACCTAGGCTCCCCCAATCGTAGACCATATAATTGGAAACTAAACACGTTCCTCCTCCAAAACCTCCCCGCGCGAGAAGAATTAAACACTACCTTCAAATTCTATTTTGAGGAGAACAATACCCCAGATAAATATCTACCCACACTATGGGAAGCCCACAAGGCAGTCCTCCAAGGCAGGTGCATAGCACTTTCCTCCACAATTAAAAAGGAGACGTTGGCCACAAAAGTACAAACAGAGAGGGAACTTCGAGTTCTCAAACGTCAACTACAGCTCACTCCTACAATACCCCTCCTTAAAAAGATAGTCAACCTACGTGCAACCCTTAGTGAATTGACCCTAGGCCAAGTTGAAAAAGCGCTGACCAGACTGAAACAAACGTTTTATGACAAAGGCAACAAAGCGCATTCCCTCTTGGCAAGGAAACGTGAAAGCTCCACATGCAGACCCCACACCAGAGTAAGAGCAAAGCGGGCCACTTGCTATCTCACCCCACAGAGACTGCCCACACCTATGCAGATTTTTACAGGGATCTCTATAACAACTCAGACCTCACCAGTATTCCCCTCATCACCTGACCTTTACCATCGCATGCAACAGTATCTAGAACGAATCGGGATTCCCCATCTTCAACCCTCTGACCTATTTGCACTTAACAACCCGATAGACGATGAAGAAAAAGAACAGACTATTAAATTCTTACCCATCTCATAAAGCCCCAGGCCTGGATAGACTGCCCTACGAATATTATAAAACCTTTCTCCCCTTCTACTACCCCACCTACGCAAACTGTTTAACGCCTTCCTCCGGGACACACCCATCCCCTCAGACATGCAGCGCTACTTCCTCTCCCTATTTCCAAAACCAGATAAGGACCCCTCTCTGTGCGCCAACTACAGACCTATTGCTCCGTTTTACTCTGACCTAAAAATTTTCACAAAATTACTCTCAATCAGCCTGAACATGGTCCTTCCCTCCCCGATTCATAAAGATCAAGTGGGCTTCGTCCCACTTAGACAAGCTGGAGATAACACCAGAAAAGTGATAGATTTAGTGGATGTGGTGAACAGGGAGAACTCGGCATCCTTACTACTTAGCTTGGATGCCGAAAAGGCCTTTGACCATTTGGGGTGGCCCTTCCTGTTCGCCACGCTACGTCACATAGGGTTCTGGGGGCCCTTCATGCGGGCAATTAGACATCTCTACTCCAATCCTTCCTCTCAAGTTAGAACTCCCTTTGCCCTTTCCCCTTCTTTCTCAGTGGCTAACGGCACTAGGCAGGGGTGCCCACTCTCAACCCTGCTATTTGCACTATGCATTGAACCCCTAGCAGCCTCTATCCGAAACAACCCAGACATTCGTGGAATATCGGTCAGTGACAAAGAGTTCAAAAAGTTCCCTTTTTGACAACATTATCCTCACATTGACCCAACCCAACATGTCCCTCCCGATCCTGCATGTGGAGCTAGAATGCTATGGAACCCTCTCGGGATATAAAATAAGACATCCAAATATGAGGCCCTGCCCATCAACATTCCCGAAGCAGAGACCACACTTTTAAAATCCAACTTCTCTTACAGCTGGAAAACAACTACACTACAATACTTAGGGATCCAAATTACCCAAAATTCACCACCCTATACCAAGAAAACTTTTCCTCCCTCTTCCGATCATTTAGATCTTTATTGCTACAGTGGAAGAAGCACCACATATCCCTCCTAGGGCGGATCGCATCAGTTAAAATGACGATCCTCTCAAAGCTTCTCTATCTTTTCCAAACGTTGCCCATACCTGTCCCCTACAAACACCTGAAAAAACTTCAATCCGACCTATTTCACTACATATGGAACTACAAAAAACATAGAATACCTAAGTCGGTAATGATGGCGGCGCGTGGTGAAGGGGGCCTCGCATTCCCCAATCTTATCAAATATTATCAGGCAACCCAGCTACGAGCAGTAGCCTCCTGGTTTACCCAAAGGTCCAATAACAAATGGACAGAAATGGAAAAAATATGGATAGCTCCGACCCATCCGAACAACCTACTCTGGAGAGCGAATGCAGAGGTAGCACCTGAATGCCTGCTAGGCTCTATGTCCCTACTCAGGCAGCTCTGGCGCAAATTGTCACAATCCCATGGGTTGTCATCTGAGAAATCGCTCCTGACCTCCTTTATATGTAACCCCAAAGTGCCAGGTAGCCTCACACACCAGATGTAGCATCCATGGACATTACGAAACCTATTTCACTTTAGGAACCTAGTGGACCCCAGGTCCCGCAAATTGTTACCCTTTGCCAAGCTTCAGGCCAAATTTGATCAACCAAAACAGGTTTTCTCTGGGTATATGCAAATCTGACATTACGCACTTACTATAGCCCCTAACTTACAATTCTCCCCTCCATCCCCTTTTGAAACCATAATACTGGCTGGTACCAGACAGAAGGGCCTAATATCAGATATCTATAAGATACTAAATACTCGTCCCCTAGAAGGTCAGAGGAAGCATTCCTATATGATCAGATGGGAGAAAGCCCTCAATGAGGAAATTCCCATAGAACAGTGGCAGGCGATATGGTCCCAAGCAGCAAAAAGTTCAATGTGCACACTATATAAAGAAAACACGTACAAAATCCTCCTATTCTGGTATATGACCCCAGACGTACTCCACAGCATTTATCCTACTAGCACAGATAGGTGTTGGGGATGCCAGGGGGCGAAGGGCACCCTCCTCCATATTTATTGGAGTTGCCCACTGATCATCCCATATTGGACCACAGTCCAACAGTTATTGGCCCACCTTCTAGAAAATCCGATCCCAGCGACCCCAAAATTTTTCCTACTAGGTTTGTCACCGCTGAAGCTACCCACCCCTACAAAAAACTAGTACGCCATGTTCTCACAGCAGCACGCTGTCTCATAGCCCTAAATTGGAAACGCTGTGCCCCCCCCCCCCTTCTCCTGAAGCCCCTTTCTCCAGAATTAGAATTGATGGAGAAAATGGCAGCTAGGATGCAGGACAGACTGGAGGCTCATAGTAAGGTCTCGGAGCTGTGGCACCTTCGGGAGGACCCACCATGAGCAGGTAATAAAAAAGCTATCGCGATGACTTCTTTCTCCCCCCCCTTCTTCCTCCTTTCGCCTCCTTCCCTTTCTATAGAGTATTCTTGTGACTCTTACAACATACAAATTGTTGCGATTTATTAAACAAATAAGAGATGCATATCGGACAATATAATAATAGGGTCAGTGGACCAATATGACCGCTATTCACTGTTTTCAGTTATGCCCATGAGGAGGGATAGGCCCAGGAAGGTCCCAAATTAGGAGACCGTAATAGGTCTCCAATCTCTGGAAAGGGTCAACTGGGGATTAGCTGCAATGAATTGACCAGCATACAAATTGCTTTGGTCCACAACAGATCTATAGAGATCTTCCGTGAAAAACAGCAAATAAAAATCAAGTGACGTAAAATCAATTGTTTCCACCTGAATTCCGGGTTGGCCAGTGAAAAGGGGAAGTACGGGTGCTGCAGAAGTGGTGGGCTCACAATTAGGATTGGCAAATGCAGCAGGAAGGGCACTATGGGCACGAAGGGGCTTTGTTTGTCTCTTTCTTGGTGGCAGCAGGACACTACTCGTGCTAGCCACCTCACCAGCTTGACTCGCCACGTCACCAAGTGTTACTGCAGTGCTGGATGTACGACCAGGATGTACTAGGCCGCTGGTGCTTGCCAGTTCACCAGAAGGATGAGCGGCACTAGTACTGGCTCTCTGCTCCATAAGAGAGCCCTGCAGTTCTTGCACCTCAACGACAGCAGAAGAACGGGGTCAGGTACGCCTGACCTTGGCAGGGACCACCATTACGTCATCAGAGCTATTTGTCAGGGTGCCGCTGCTGTCCACCGGTTCGTATTCTGAGCCTCTGTGGTTCACAGGATGGCATTCTGAGCCTGAATCTAACAGATGTGTGACTTCCTCTTCACTACTGTACCTTCGATTTGCATTTTGGTCTCTAAATTTACTGGTACAGTAGTGAGACTCACAGGTAAAAAAGCTCCCGACTGTCAGCGACTGTATCAAAACGCTACAAAAAAAAAAACTTTTAGCGTTCACAGGGATCAGGCCCGACTCTGCAAACCCTGCAGTTATGTGTTTAGTGTTTTGTAAGTGACAGTGATCTCTTGATACTGCACTTGGTGGGCTGGGCAGAGGGGCTAAACGCAGGTGCTAGCAGGTATCTGGGCTGATCCCGCTAACACTGCATTTTTGGGAACCCTAAACTACTGGGGACGCTAGTATAGATCTGATCAGATCAGATATCGATCCATTCAGACATTGTACTACTAAGGAAGGTGTATGGTGCGTATGTGGGCGTTAGCGCTACTGGCACTAATCTGACACTGCCTGGGGCGATGCAGATCCTATCTGACACTAAAACCCAACTGATATCACCTGCCGGGTGATCAGGGGGTTAAACCTTTATTTAGGTAAAATACGGCGGGTGCCCTGATGCTATAAAAAAAACTAGCTAACCAGTGTCACCCGTGACACCAATACAGTGATCACTGGTGACAGGGGGTGATCAAGGGGTTAAACCTTTATTGGGGGGATTGGGGGGGTCCCTAGACCTGGGCCTACACCAAGTACCCTAACACTGATTTTTGTCACTAATGACACCAGTACAGTGATCAAAAAAAAAAAATATGAACACTGCACTGGGTGACACAGTGACAGGGGGTGAAGGGGGTTAACTGGGGGGGGGGGGGTGATTGTGGGGTGACAAGTGTACCTACGTGAACTAGTGTCAGTGTAGCGTTGGTGCACTTACTGTGAGATGTCTCCTCTCCTCCCTCTGGAATGGAAGAGAGTTCCACGAGGGGAAATGACATCACTTCCCCTGCTGTGTTTACACTTACACATGCAGGGAAAGGATTTCATTCGCCAGGACCGATCACCAGGTCCAGGCCAGATACCATTGGCCTGGGCTTGGGTATTGATTGGTTCTGGATCATAGCTATCGCGCGACGTATAGCTACGATGCTTCGCGCAGCCGGGCCGGAACCGGTTAAGCATGCCTGCGGAGATAAGCACATTGGATAATCTAGGGCCTTTCTTCCTCTGTAACAAGATGTCTTGTTGTAAAGGCCTGGAATGGAACTGGGCATAGGGCACCGCCTCGAAGGAGGATACCATCCTCCCTAGAAGACTCATACAGAGCCGGAGGGCTGTCTGGTGCCCTTATCTGACGCACTTGATCCTTCAGGGCACAGATCCTTACTGGTGGCAAGAATACTCTTGCTTGGACCGTGTTTAGAATCAGACCTAAATATTTTAGACTTTGAGCTGGTCTCAAGGCTGACTTTTCGGTATTTATGATCCAGCCTAAGCTTTTCAAATACCTCACTGTGTATATTATGCTCTGTTCCAGAGCCTGTACTGAGTGATCTCTGAGCAGGAGGTCGTCCAGATACCCAAGCACCAGGATCCCTTGGGCCCTTAAGCGACCCAGTACTGGTGCTAGGACCTTTGTGAACACCTAGGGAGCTGTAGCAAGCCCGAAGGGTAGAGTCACAAAAAAAGCATCCTTTATATCGATGGAGGCTGGAAAGTCTCCCATCTGGAGTGAGGCTACTACTGAGCGGACAGACTCCATCCGAAAGGTCTGGATCAGTAGAAACTGGTTCAGGGATCTTAGGTCCAAAATGGGCTCTGAGTCGCAGTTTGGTTTTTGAACCATAAATAGGTTTTGAGTAAAACCCTGTGCCCCTTTCGGATACCAGAACCTCTACAATGACTCCCTGATGCACTAGATTATGTAGTGCCTGAAACAATAAGTTTCTTTTTGGAGGATCCGAGGGAACGCCGGATCTTAGAAACCTCTGAGGGGGCACCCCTCGTAACTCCAGCTTGTAACCACGAGATATAATTGAGGTGACCCACTCGTCCTGAATTGTTGTTTTCCAAATGTCCGCAAAGTGCAGCAGCCTATCCCCCAACTGATAGAGTGAGGGCACCCCCTCAAAAGGAGGGCTTGGTGCTGGGTTTAGAAGAATTTTGGACCCAGGGCCTTTTCTGGCCCTGGCCTTGCGGCTTGCCCCTGGCCCTAGCGCCCTGTTGGCAGCAGAACCGCCCTGACGTTGAAACATTTGAGGAAGCAGTCCCTGGGTTTTTAAACGAGGGACGTTTGGTGTTTTTCTTCATAGGAAGAAGAGAACTCTTCCCCCTGGAAAACTTTTGGATATATTTGTCCAAGTGATCACCGAATAAACATTTCCCCTGAAATGGGAAACCAGCCAATAACTTTTTACAAGGAAGCTCGGCTGAACAGTTCTTAAGCCATAAAAGTCTGCGCATATGTACAGACAAGAGAGCCAGACGAAAAAACTGCTATATTGAATCCTTTAAAGCATCAACAGCAAAACACAGCGCTTGAGGAATATCTGTCTTACTTTCAGGCAGATCATCCTCCTAGTTAGGCCTATCAGGCCGTTTGACCTGATCCTTTACGGACTGGCAAATACCAATTGCTGCAACAGCTGGCTGAATAGCTGAACTGGCCAAGGAAATTAAGCTTTTAATAATAATTCCAATTTCTTGCCAACAGGGTCTTTCAAGCCCTGTGCGTTATCTACCGGACAAGTTAAGTTCTTGTTTAAAGAAGAGACTGCTGCATCGATGGCGGGCATAATCCATTTTTTAACAAACTTTTCATCCATGGGATATAAAAGGGAAAACCTTTTAGGAGACAAAAAAATCCTGTCAGGATGTTCCCAATCAGCAAACACCGCCTGTTCCAACAGGGGGTGTAGTGGTAAAGTCTGTGCGACCTGAAAAGGCCTCAGAGATCCCAAAGAGGACCAGGGGGGCTCAGTCACCTCTGCAAGAGGCAACTTAAAGGCAGAATGAACCATTTTGGTTAAAGTCCGGATCAAAAACCTCTGTGACTGAGAGGCAGACATCGAGTGGATATCTTCTTGTCCAGATTGCTTGGAAGCAGACTCATCTGCCGGGCACTCCACCGAATCCTGAGCTTTAAGCTCTTCCCTATCCTCAACCCATTCCTGCTCCGGACGAGGAGACTCCAGGGAGGGGGATCTGCCACGTTTCCTGCCACCCTGCGGGATGGAGGCAATCATGCCAGCAATCCTGTGCTCTAACCCGGCTAGGGCTGAGGACAGTTCATCCTTAGTGATAAAAAGTGAAGCAGCAGCGTTGACTGTAGGCACAATACCAGATAGGCGCAGTGGCTCAGATTGCCCAGGAGCCTCTGGTCTTTCAGGGGATACAAGACTAGGGATATGACTAGGTTCATCAGGAACTACTGAAGACGTAGGTGTGCCCTTCCCCATGGTGTTTATCCCGCTCCTCTTTTTGAAAGACATTCAATGCCTGCAAACAAAGAGTACTTGGGTGTAATTAAAACACCTCAGAAGGGAGACCCTTTAATAGGGTTCACCAAGCCCCTATGCAAAAATCCTGCTAGCACCTTTAGCCTGCCAAGCAACACCTGGTGACTCACGTGACCCGGGTAAGGAAAAAAGAACCACTGCAAGTGTTTGTTCAAAGCCTGCTCTGTGTCCCACAGCTGCCTTCTGGAAGCACCACGTGCTTGGCCTGCGCAGCTTAAATAACGTTCTATGCGTGTGTGCGCATGCAAGTGCGCTGTCCCGGCGAATGGGTGTGACTGTATTTGCGTACAATGCACATTTCTGTGCGCCCATATAAAGGCTACAGCGCATGTGCGGGCAAAGCCACGTGCACCATGGCTGCCCAGCGGCGCTCTTGCAAACCGTGGTGCGCCATCATATTGGTAAAAAACAGCCAGACACAAGCAAAGAAAAAAAAAAAAAAAAAGGTACACTTTGCAAAAACCCACAGCTAGCCCAGAACTCCTCCATATGGTCATCACACATAGGTGTCCAGCCCTTAGCTAGCTTGACTGTTACAATCACTGGGAAACCCCACAATAATAAAATAAAGGGGTTTCACTTACCCATCCAGGCGCAGGGCCACTTAGAAACTAAGGGCCCAATCTTCACCCTTCACGGTGGGTTCCTGTCACTTTGACCTTCAAGGACTGGGTACCCTTTCATGTTCAGGTCACTCCCTTGGACCTGTACAGTACCCTGCAGGAAATGCCTTAGCGCTGTAGTGTCCAGGATTTCCACTCCGCAGGGTCCAGCGCCCGGAGGCCTCGTTAAAGGTAAAACCTCGCAGGATCGAGTCTTCTTGGCGATGCCAAGTACCATTTATCTAAGCATAAAAGCCTGTGTCAAATGGATCCAATCTGTCAATCCCTTGATTCATTTTTAGAACCAGCTGTGGGACTAGAGACCTGGAGCTCAGAGAGCTCAAACAAACCGTGCCATCCACCTTGCAGACACTGGTAAAAAACTGAAGTGCTTCCTGTATGGGAATGGTTATATAGGGGATCACTTCCTGTCTGAAGACCTTTGGTCTACCAGTGTCCATTCACCTAATGTAGTATAACCCAGCAGGTAATGAATATTAGCCTGACTCTGTGTCCCATGATGTATGAAAAAGAAATGTAAAAAAAAAGTTAAAAAAATTAAAAAGTTTATAAATCAAATATGATCTACTTTCCTATCTATTTACTAATTCTAGCAGCATAAGGATTATAAATAGTCAATGTTGAGTGAGAGTGAAGTTCCGCTTTAAATACTCGTGACTAACTAACCAATGCAATAAACACACTACCACATATGTATTTTTCAAATATTATTTTAAACTCCACCCAAAAGGGGAAGCTCTGCTTTTTCGCACCCTCCACTGCCACATTTGACACTTTTTTTTGGGGGGGGGGGGGGGGCAGATACCTGTCAAAACCAGGTACTCGCTCCCAATTTTGGATAAGATTGCTGCACAATACTCGCGATGATCGTCAAAATTTCCATCCCCTCGTCCTCCCCCTTGTGTCTACCAGAAGGCAGTGGGATCATTCAGAAAGAGAAGCGCAACTTGCGCATGCGAAGTAGGAAACAGGCTGTAAAGCCCTAAGGGTTCACTTCCTGTTTACCTTCGTGAAGATGCCGGTGCCTTTACCCAAAGCAAATTGAAGAATCGGCTATGGGTGCCGATATCACGGAATACCTATACAGGTAAGTGTCCTTATATTAAAAGTCAGCTGCTACAGTAATTCTTTTTTTTACAGGCTGGAACTCCGCTAGGCTCGGTTCACACCTAAATCGGCCGCGGATCGCACAGCAAAGCTGTCTGTCCCTGTTCTCCTTTTCAGGGACGAATCAGGGCAGAATCTTTGCCTGAATTCGGCCCTGAAATTGAGGCAAAAACGCACAGCGTTTCTGTGCAGTGCGCTCTGCAGCTGCCCCAGAGACATGTGAATTGGCTCCATAGAGAGCCGGTCATATTCTCCTGCTATGCCAATTGGATGCTGGGGAAACCCGCATCCAGTTCGCATAGGTGTGAACATAGCCTTAAGCCACACAGTTGTCTTTTGCCATGAACTTTTTTTTTTTTTAACAATTTTTTACCTGCAGAATATAGATTTGGCAGAGAAACAAATGCTACCATACCATCATCATCAGAGGCATTCTCAGGGTTACTTTCACTGTCAGCTTCATATCCTTCTTCTTCCGCAAGACTTAGGTTAACGCTGTGCACCTCATCTCCTTCATCAGAAACTTCTTTGTGTTGTATATTCAGCTCATTTGATTTATGTACCTAACAAAACATTAAGAGGTGCTGGTGAACAGGTGAAAAGGGTTGTCTCGCACTCGCATGCCCTACTACAACCTTGGAATAAAAAAGCAAGCACAAAACTAGAAAGACAACATTAAAAAAAGAAAAACACACATACACAATTTTCTTAGTTCGAATCTAAAATGTATGATTTCTAGATATTTTTATAGCCAATGTAACAGTCTAATAAAAGCCCTAAGCATTGGTAGGCAACCTTTGAGAGGTGGAGATCCTCCTGAGCAACATAGAAGAGATCAAAGATCACCAGGTGCAGCGCCCTTTTTTTCTCTGCAAAAATTAGCCACTTCTGGACTGCCCACCGCACATATACTGCGGCAGGGAGGCCCGGCTGCGCAAAACAATGTACATGTACATCGTTTCGTGAATGAGATACTGTGGGGGCGCGCGCGGGTCCAGCGGACTTGATGTCCACCGGCCACCCACGATCGCTCCACAGAGGCATAACAGGGATCTGCCCATGTAAACAAGGCAGATCCACGTTCTGACGGGACTACGTGGAGATCTGCTGTTCCTAGTGATCAGGAACAGCAATCTCTGTTGTCCCAGTGAGTCCAGCCCCCCACACAGTTAGAACACACCCAGCAAACACAGTTAACCCTTTTGATCACCCCTAGTGTTAACCCTTCCCTGCCAGTGTCAGTTATACATTGATCAGTGTTTTTTTTTTTTTTTTTTTTTAGCACTGATCACTGTATTGGTGTCACTGGTCCCCAAAAAGTGTCACTTAGGGTTAGATTTGTCCGCTGCAATTTTGCAGTCGCGATAAAAAATGCTGATTGCCGCCATTACCAGTAAAAACGATCAAAAAAAATGGAAAAAGTCCTTAAATCTATCCCCTATTTTGTAGACGTTATAACTTTTGCACAAACCAAGCAATATACGCTTATTGGGATTTACCAAAAATATGTAGAAGTATATATATATTGGCCTAACCTGATGAATGTGTTTTTTTACATTTTTTTTTTTTTTTTTTGGATATGCATTATAGCAGAAAGTAAAAAAATTGTTTTTTTTTTTTTCAAAATTGTAGCTCTTTTTTGGTTTATAGCGCAAAAAATAAAAACCGCAGGAGGTGATCAAATACCACCAAAAAGAAAACTCTATTTGTGGGGGAAAAAAAAAAGGACATCAATTTTTTTTGGGTACAACGGCGCACAACCGCGCAATTGTCAGTTAAAGCAATGCAGTGCTGTATCGCTAAAAATGGCCTGGCCATTAAGGGGGTAAATTCTTCTGGGGCTGAAGTGGTTAACTAGCAAGGCCCCAATTTAAAAAAAAAAAAAAAAGGGTTAGCTTGAAAAAACAAAAATATAATAAAACAAACGTCAGCGCGAAAATAAAAAAAAAAATCTTGGTCTACCTTAAGGGCCCATTAACACTAGGAACTGCATGTGAATCGCCACGAATAGCACAGCACCAAAAATAGTGCATGTAGTGCATGCGATCCGATGCAGGCAAACGCGTGGCCTTGGTGATCTGCGTTTGGGGGGGGGGGGGTGTCAACTTTGCACTGACACCCACTGCAGATCGCAAGGGCAGTGTGATTGGAATGGCACGGAAACTGGAACGGAACGCACCGCGTTCTGTTGTGAATGGGCCCTAAAATGTAGCATCAGTGATAAACTGTTGGTCACCCCCACAAATATGATGCAGAAGTATGTAGGGCAGTGTACAGAGGTCAGTAGTAGGCAGGACAGTGTATAGAGGTCAGTGGTTTGTAGAATAGAGTACAGGGGTCAGATGGGGCAGAAAATAAGGTCATTAGGGCAGAGGACAGGTGTCAGAGTTTAGAGGTAAGCAGTAACAGAGCGCAGTGTCAGTGGAAAGTAAGCAGAGGTCAGATGTACATAAGGCACAGTGCAGCACTCAATGGTGTTTAACAAGAAGCTGCCTGTTTCCTACTCTCAGGCAGCTGCCACTACAATGCAAACTAAATGCTCATGTCTAGCCGGTACACACATGTACATTATAGGCAGCAGCAGCCTTACATAATAATGTCAGTCCCCACTGAAGACCTGTGATTACAGCCTCCTGGCACTGACCACCTGCAGCTTTCCCACCTCCAGTTACCTGCTTTGAAGGATGTGCCCCACCAGACCGTCCTATGTGCCTTCCCTAGCACAGACACCATTTTTCCCATTCAGCCCCGGGGTGGGGGTGGGCTCTTATCGCCGCTCTGATCTATGGGGTGGCAGACTCAGGCAGGGGTTGGCGCTATGTCAGTTTGTGATCTACCTGTCAGATGGCAGCGATCAACAGGACGATCACGATGAAGGGGTTGCCGACCCCGAACAAAAGAAATTTATAGATCATAATATATGGTGCTTTACTGATTTTACTATGATGACTGGTGCAGATTCTGTTATGAATTCAGAATTACAGACAAAACTAATACAAGAATGAATAGCCAATTTCAAGTTAAAATGAAAAAGCTGCATTTATTGCAATTTACAGCTTTAATACAGAGATTTCCACTGCAGTACTTTTTTTCGGCCTCTACAGGTCTTCAGTCTGATGACTATTCTGAACTTCTAACAGTAAAGTGGTGCTTTTATCTTCCATTTTTTCTCCACATTCCCACAGGGACGGCTTTAAAGGGTTCCCGAGACTAAAGAGCTGCTTACCAATTTCCACATGCCTCTCATCACAAACCACAAGACACCAAGCTTGCCAGTACTCCTCGCTTTCTCCATTATACTTATGATTGCACCTGTCATGAGAAAAATACAGGCAGGTACTGCCATTGTGGATCCCTTTCAAAAAATGCCAGCAATCTGTCTCTGGTTTCCATTATTTGTGTCACTGCTCTGCAAGAGGCATGTATTAAGTAATGTCAAACCCCTGCATACTAGTTCCATGTTAGTTTCTTACAGAGTCCAGAAGTTAGAGAAGCAGCATGCTAGCACAGCAGTTTAATATTTTCAGAAAAATATTCTAGGAGTGGTAGCCAATGTAGTTCATATCTGAGGGGGTTTAACCACTTCAGCCCCGGAAGGTTTTACCCCCTTAATGACCAGAGCACTTTTTGCAATTTGGCACTGCACTGATTTAACTGGTAATTGCGCTATCATGCAATACCGTACACAAACTAAATTTCCATCCTTTTTTTTCCCCACAAAGAGATTACAAAGACAGAAAATTTTGAAAAAAAAAATTTTTTTATACTTTTTGTTATAATAAAAAAAAAAATCCAATAAACTCAACTTTAGTCATACATTTAGGCCAAAATGTATTCAGCCACATGTATTAGTTAAAAAAAAAATTAAATTAAAATTAAATAAGCGTATATTTATTGGTTTGCACAAAAGTTATAGCGACTACAAACTATGGTACATTTACTGGAATTTACACAGCTTTTAGTTTATGACTGCCTATCTCATTTCTTGAGGTGCTAAAATGGCAGGGCAGTACAAAACCCCTCCAAATAACCGCTTTTTGGAAACCCCAAGGAATTTGCTGAGAGTTGTGTTGAACCCATTGAATATTTTATTTTTTTGTCACAAGTGATTGAAAAATGACAAGAAAAACTATTTTTACACAAAGTTGTCACTGAAATTATATTTTGCTCACACATGCCATGGGTATATGTGGAATTACACCCCAAAATACATTCTGCTGCTTCTCCTGAGCACGGGGATACCACATGTGTGACTTTTTGGGAGCCTAGTCATGTACAGCAGTGGTTCTCAACCCTGTCCTCAAGTTACCTCCAACAGGCCATGTTTTGGGAATTTCTCTTCAAGCCATTGACTGATTTAAAGCACCTGTGCAAGATAAAGGAAAACCTGCAAACATGGCCTGTTGGGGGTACTTGAGGACAGGGCTGAGAACCACTGGCGTACAGGACCCCGAAAACCAATCACCTCCTTCAGGGTGTCAATTTTTGATTTCACTCCTCAATACCGATTACATTTTCGGAGGCCATGAAATGCCAAGATAGCACAACCCCCCCCCCCCCCCCAAATGACCCCATTTTGAAAAGTAAACACCCCAAGCTGAGAGGCATGAGGAGTCCATGGAATATATTTTATATTTTGCCACAAGTTTTTATTGTTTTTTTTTTTTTGTTTTTTTTTTACACAAAATCGTCACTAAATGATATATTGCTCAAACATGCCATTGTTAAATGTGAAATTACACCCCAAAATACATTTTGCTGCTTCTCCTGAGTATGGGGATACCACATGTGTGAGACTTTTTGGCAGTCTAGCTGCGTACAGGACCCTGAAAACCAATCACAGCCTTCAGACCTACTAATGCCCCGTACACACGATAGGATTTTCTGACGGAAAATGTTTGATAGGAGCTTGTTGTCGGAAATTCCGACTGTGTGTAGACTCCATCGGACATTTTCCATCGGAATTTCCGTCACACAAACTTTGAGAACTGGTTCTCAAACTTTCCCGCAACAAAATCCGTTGTCGTACATTCCAATCGCGTGTACACAATTCCGATGCACAAAGTGCCACGCATGCTCGGAATCAAGCAGAAGAGCCGCACTTAATTTTTCTGGGCTCGTCGTACGTGACCCTGTTCTTGACGCTCGGAATTTCCGACCAACTTTGTGTGACAAGACAAGTTTGAGCCAACATCCGTCAGAAAAAAAAAAAACATGGATTTTGTTGTCGGAAAATCCTATTGTAAATAGGATTTTTGATTTCACTCCTCACTACCGACCACATTTTCGGAGGCCATGAAATGCCAAGATAGCACAACCCCCCCCCATGACACCTTTCCTGAAAGTAGACACCCCAAGCTATTTGCTGAGAGGAATGTTGAGTATTTTGCAGATCTCGCTTTTTGTCAAAGTGTTGAAAATTGAAAAAAGAAAAAAAAAAAAGTTTCCTTTTCTTTCTTAATTTTCCAAAACAAATAAGATCTGCAAAATACTCACCATGTCTCTTAGAAAATACCTTGAGTGTCTACGTTCCGAAAAGGGGTCATTTAGGGGGGTCTTGTGTTATCTTGGCCTCCAAAACTGTGATAGGTTGTGAGGAGTAAAATCAACAATTTATGCCCTTAGAAAGCCTGAAGGCAGTGATTGGTTTTTGGAATGCTGTATGCGGATAGGCTCCCAAAGAGTCTCACACGTGGTATCGCTGTACTCAGGAGGAGCAGCCATGCCATGTGTGAGCAATATATCATTTAGTGACAACTTTGTGTTAGAAAATTTTTTTTTTTATTATATATATATATATATATATATATATATATATATATATATATATTCATTTTCCTGAAACGCGTGGTAAAATATTAAATATTCCATGGACTCAACACGCCTATTAGCAAATAGCTTTGGGTGTCTACTTTCCAAAAAGGGGTCATATGGGGGGGGGGGGGGTTGAACTGTCCTGGCATTTTATGCCGAACATTAGAAGCTTATGCCACACATCACCCACTCTAACCACTTGAAGACAAAGCCCTTTCTGACATTTTGTTTCATGGAAAAATATATTTTTTTTTGCTAGAAAATTGCTTTGAACCCCCACAAACATTACATTTTTTTAAAGCAAAGGCCCTACAGATTAAAATGGTGGGTGTTGCAATATTTTTTTTCACACAGTATTTGCACAGTGATTTTTTAAACGCAATTTTTTGGGAAAAAAACACTTATTTTAATGCACAAAAACCACACTATACTGCCCAAATGTTTTGTAAAATATTTTTGTTTGATCATTTTTGTTATCACAGGGAATGTAAATATCATATATATGATAGCAATAGGTAGTGACAGGTACACTTTTTTGAAAAATGTGGTGTCTATTAGACTCTAGATCTCTCCTCTGCCCTCAAAGCATCTGACCACACCAAGATCGGTGTGATAAGATGCTTTCCCAATGGCGCTGTTTATATCAGGCAAAACCGAAGTCATGAAATGCCCGTAGCTTCTGGTTTCTTAGGCCATGGAGATGATTGGAGCTGTTCTGGTCTCTGATCAGCTCTATAGTCAACTGGTAGAACTACAAGCTGCATTCTGGGGTTCCCCAGAGGGACAGGAGAGCCTGTGAAAACCATGAAAGATGGCAGGGGAGTACTACTTGTAAAAGCAGTCTAGCGGCTAATCCTGCCACTAGGATTGGTTTTACATGAAAGCCGACCACAAGCTGAAAAAAAAAACTATACCAAGTTGATACCTAAACCTGCAGGCATCATTCCGGTATAACCACTCAAAGTCCAGCAACATTACAATAAGTCGCTTGGTCCTTGTTGGGCATATATGGCAATGTTCTTTTTTTTTCGTGCAGCCTGTGGGTTAAATGAAAAAAAAAAAAAAAAATATATGATTTTTTCGTCCTACTTACCTGTAAAATCTTTTTCTTGGAGTGCATCACGGGACACAGAGCAACCATAATAATGACTATATGTGTTATATGCCACCTATAGGTGAATGGACACTGGCAGATAGTCAAATAGGAAGTCCTCCCCTATATAACCCCTCCTACACAGGAAGGACCTCAGTTTTGTAGCAAAGTAATGAATATTCCAAAAAAGATGGGAGGGACCCGTGTCCCATGTCCCATGATGTGCTCCAAGAAAAGGATTTTACAGGTAAGTATGACGAAAAAATCCTATTTTCTTTATCGTACATCATGGGACACAGAGCAACCATAATAATGACTAGATGGGATGTCCTAAAGCAATGCACTTGAGGGGGAGACAGATAATCACAGAAACTGCCACCCGAGGACACCTTCTGCCGCTCAAAACATACTGTGGCCAAAGCAGTATCCTCCGTGGCTTTGATATCTGGTAAAATTCTGTGAATGTATGAACAACAGACCATGTAATGGCCTTAAATCCTGTGCCACTGACACCTGAGGGCGGATGGCCCAAGATGCCCCTACACACCTGGTAGCGAGCGCTTTTACTAAAAAAAGGAGTGGGGGACCTTGCGCCTTTCAAGCCATAGGCTCGAATGATTAACTGGCAATCCATTGAAAATAGTTAATTTGGATGCATCCTGCCCATCCTGGGCTCTACTGGCAGCACAAACCAGAATTCCTGACCTGTACCAACAAATCAAGTAATTCTGAAAGCCAGAACTACCTCCAGAGTATGCAGTGATCTAACTCCTGCCAACTGAGGATCAGAAAAGAAAGCAAAACATTGTCTTGATTCAAGTAAAAACTAGACACCATTCTAGGCAAAAAAGGTTGAGGATGCAACATCACCTTATGATGTGAGACCAAGAACGGCTCCTTGCATGAAAGCCGTCAACTCTGACACTTCACCTAGTGAAGTGATGGCCACCAAAGAAGCCACCTTCCGAGATAAAGGAAAAAACAGAATCTCCCAACTGGTTCAAAAAGTGGCCTCTGCAAGGACAGACTAGATCAAATTCAAGTCCCAAGGACACAGTGGCCTGACAGGCGGGACTGTCTACTTTTCTACTACCCGCGTGAGAATCAACGGCCTTTGAAAAAAAATGGATAGGGACAAACTCTGACCCTTAACGGTACTTAAGGCCAATCTCCTTTTCCCTACTGATTGGGGAAAGAAAAAGAAAATCTCCCACTCATATTTCTGCGGGTGCCACTTCCTGGCTTCACCCCTGGCAAAAAAATATTTCCAAGTCCTGTAATTGAAGTTCTCTGAAGCTGGCTTCCAGGGGCTCAACAGTGCTGAAGTGCTGAGTATAGGACTCTAGACCATTCGGTCCTGCTGGGCTAGGAGTGTCCAAGGAGCGTCCCCCGCAAGACTCACCATGTCAGTGTACCAAGACCTCCGGGGCTAATTCGGCTAACATCATTATCAGTGTTACCCCTTTCCAGATTCTTCGCAAAAGATGTGGCAGAAGTCGAAACAGAAGGAAAGCGCCAAATAAGGGAGAACTGGTCCCTAAGGTGTCACCAGTGCATCTACCCCTATTACCAGTGGGTCCCTCGTCCCGGACACACCTTGTCCCAACTTGTTGTAGAACTTGGAATCTAGTAGATTCACCTGCAGAGTTCCCTCTGCCACTATTCTATACCTGGAATATGCACTGAAGATAGTGACCGCACTTATGCTGTCCCAGATGTTACGTGGTTCACCTTCCAGAGCCGCATGACTCCTGGTGCCGCCCGGGAGGTTGATATATATGCCCCTGCAGAGGCTTTTACGGATAGAACCTACAACTGGTTTGTACCATAATCCAGAGCAAGGTGTACTGGCCAAAAGTTCCAAGATATTTATGGGCAGTATTGTCTCCTGTGGAGACCAAGTCCACTGAACTGTAGCTACACTCAAATCAACTTGAGAGACTGGCATCAGTGGTTATTATCTTTCAAATTCCTGAAAAGAAAGAATATCAACCACCAACTTTAGCTTTGCAACAACCTGGGAACAGAGCTCACCGGCAACCCAATGCCTGGGTCTTCAAGTTCCAGATAGAGAATGATCCTCTACCAAGACCTGGAGTAGGACTGTATGTAGGGAACGTGCTTTGACCTAAAACACAGCTTCCTCCTGCAGAAATATATTGAAGGAACCCCTGGAATCGACTGTTTCCTGAGCAAAGATTATTGAGGTAATGAGTACTGTGGTGTCTTCAGCAAGCCCAGCACTGGGGCTAGATGCCTTGTAAACCCTCCGGAGCTGTGGCTAACCCAAAAGGCAGATTCAAAAAAAAAAAATTTTAAAAAAATCGACTTTCCACTGCAATTAGAGAAATCTTAGATGAGCCTGGAAACAAACCGCCACATGAAGACGTGCGTTTACTGATGATTATGGACCCCGAAATCTACCTCTTGCAGAGAGGTCATCACTGAACAGACCTAGCCTATCTGAAACAGAAGGATGCTCAGTGGCTTGAGATCTTAAAAGATAGACCTCATGTCCCCATTTGGTCTTGGAGCTGCTACCATTTAATTGTCTCGCAATAATGAGCCCATAACTTTCACTCCAAGAGCCAATGCAAGGCAAAAGTCTGACGACTCTGTGGCAGACCCAGACAGTCACAAGAGGTGCACTTTACCTACCAGGTTTCTGCTGTCTAAAGAAGGAGCAAACAACCTTAAGAGACTGCCCTAACTATGGTCCGAGATGCTCTCAACCTATGGTCCAAGATGCTCTCAAAACACTGCAGCCTCAGGTGCCTCTAACTCAGGAGGGATATATATAAAAAAATAAAATAAAAAAATTTAAAAAAAAAGTACAGTCCCTGGTATTCCTTGGCAGTCTCCCAACCAAGTACTAACCAGGCTTGATCCGAGATTTAGGTGCCACAGTGGCTCAGATACCCCTGATGTACAGCTGCACGATTCTGGCTAAAATGAGAATCACGATTTTTTTGCTTAGGAGATAGATCACGATTCTCGCAGCGTAACATCTTTCACATTAAAACAAAAAAATTGGGCTAACTTTACGGTTTCATTTTTTTTTTATTATTCAGTGAAGTGTATTTTTTCATAAAAAAATTGTGTTTGAAAGACCGCTGGGCAAATACAGTGTGACATAAAATATTGCAGCAATTGACATTTTATTCCCTAGGGTCTCTGCTAAAATATATATAATGTTTGGGGGTTCCAAGTAATTTTCTAGCAAAAAATATTGATTTTAACTTAAGAAACAAGTGTCAGGAAAAAGATTTAGACTTTAAGTGGTTAATATTCCTGCATTTACTCGTTATTTAAAAACTTGGAAGACTGCCTCGATTTTTTTTTTCCTCACAGAAGTTTTTCCCTTTGATCTAAGAAAGAAGAGTTAGTTACAAAGTTTCATGTTAAACTTGGCAGACTGCCCGGATGTTTTCTTTTGACAGCCCAGTGAGCAGGTAAGTCTCTCCAATTGTTATATGAAAGAATCAGCAAACTCTGCAATACAGATTGTCAGAGGGGTTGAAACGAGATCAAGATTTTTTAACAATTAATTGTGCAGCTCTACCCTGATGCCATTGGTCCAACAGGAGACGTGAACACCGCCAGATCACTGGACCAGAGGACGTTGTACCTGCCTCCCCTGGCCATCTCTCCCTTCCGGAGTCATTTAGCTAGTCTAACAGGTACATAGTAAAGTGACTATATTAGACAAAAACTAAATACGTAGTTCCACACGGATGCAGCCCTAGACAACGTTGGTCTACTGCTATACAACGCCGTAGGTATGCAAGTACCTAGGTATGCTGCTATGTAGGTTATCGGCTGATATTTGGTGTTTTTTACTTAATCGGCATCAGCCGATTGTGCTGATAAAAAAGGCCGATATAACTTCAGCACTACTTGCAAATGACTTCTGTAATAGAAGTCAATACAAGTTGCTTGAAATCTTCTGTGAAGGGACTTCTCTCCTCTCTGGGCAGCCTGCCAAATCTGATAAAAAGAACCTGAAGAGATACAATGTTTACACTGAATGAATGTGTAGAAGCTCTCAGTTTAACCATTTAAAGACTAAATCTTTTCTGACATTTGTTGCTTACAAGTAAAAATCCTGTATTTTCTGCTAGAAAATCACTTAGAACCCCCAAACATTATATATATTTTTTTTAGCAGAGACCCTAGGGAATAAAATAGTGGTTGTTGCAATATTTTATGTCACACGGTATTTGCGCAGCGGTCTTTCAAACGCAATATTTTTTGTAAAAAATACACTATTAAATTTAAAAAAAAACTAAGCAGTAAAGTTAGCCCATTTTTTTTCGTCCAAAAGTTTTGATTACCTGTTTTTGTGTATTTAATATTTAAGATAAAACATTTTTTAAATTTTTTTTTATCTAAATTCTACATACAAGTGAACTGATTGGAGGTTTGTTTTGTTTAATAAATGTTTAAATGTAAAAAATTTTCTGTATCACTTAAGGTTGCTTTCACACTGGAGTGGGCATGCCTTGACGGTAAAACGCTGCTAGTTTTAGCGGCGCTTTACTGTAATTTTAGCGGCGCTATTCGGCTGCTAGCGGGGAGCTTATAACCCAGCTAGCAGCTGAGGAAGGGGTTAAATGCGCCCCTGAAGCACTGCTGCCGAAACACTTTGCAGGCGCTTCGGCAGCAGCGCGCATTCATTTCAATGGGCAGGAGTGGTGGTATACACCGCTCCAAAGATGCTGCTTGCAGGACTATTTTTTAACATCCTGCCAGCGCATCGCATGTGCTTATAATGTAAATAAGCACATATTTATACATGGGTTTATAGAATATGCATTTATGCACACGTGCTCATGCTAAGGTGTTTATGCTAGTAAGCAAGCAAGTGCCTATTCAACATTTATGCAAACGTGCTTATGCCAGTAAGCAAGCATGTGTTTATGCAAAACATGCGTTTATGTGCAATCATGTGTCAAATTATAATATACATATATATATATATATATATATATATATATATGCGCAACGTGTCTTATGTAGACATGTGTCTATGCACTTTACGCAAACACGGGGCTATGCGGCATGTGTCATATGCCAAACGCAGACACGCGTCTATGGAACGTGTCATGTGCCTTACGCAGACATGAGTTGAGTCTATGCGACACGAGAGTCTATGCACCTTATGCAGACCATGCGACATGAGTCTATGCGCCTTGTGCAGACATGTTTTTAGGAAACACAGGCTTTTAGCAAACTTTTAGCAAGGCTACCCATACAGGGGTGTATCAAATTACAGTTGTACAGGCCCCCCGGATTAAGCAGTAAGTATACAGTATATAATCATGACTTGCTAAGCCACACAGTTCTCCCATAGAAATACTCACACTTCACTAGTACCCATGGGCTGCTGTTATGTCTCAAGAGCCTCAGCTAAATCTGCCGAGCACATGGCAAACATGGCCACCCCTCCACTTCCTGCCTATATAGAAATAGGCCCCTGCGCCCTCTAGTGGCTGAAGGAGACATGACAGCCCATACTCCTAAGATGTATACAGAGCATGTTTTAAACAGGACACTGCCCCTAGGGGCTACTGAGAGAACACCAGACAGTCTGATATATATATTTTTTTTTTTTTAAAGAGAAACTGCAAACAATTGCAGACTTGCTAGTCCTGCCGCAGGACTCTGAACATAACATGAGTCCAATCTTCACCCATCACAGCACGCTTCGTCATAAAAGACCTTCAGGGACTGGGTCCCCCCCTTAATGTGGGGTCCACTCCCCTGGACCTGTATAGCACCCAGCAGGAAAGCACCTTGGTCAGAACAAACACTGCACAGGGTTCCATTACGCAGGGTCCAGCGCCATAAGGCTGCATTACAGGCAAACCTCAAGGAATCTATTCTCCTTCCAATGAAGCTCGGGTACCATCCATTTTGGCTGACAGCTCTTTGGATCTGAATGAAGTCCACGATTCTAAATAGAACCGTCCAGACCTCCAAGTATGCTCCAACAGCATGTGTATCACACATCTGTGACCACCACCTTACACTGACGGAAAAAAAAACTGAGGTCCTTCCTGTGTAGGAGGGGTTTTATAGGGGAGGACTTCCTGTTTGACTATCTGCCAGTGTCCATTCACCTATAGGTGGCGTATAACCCATATAGTCATTATTATGCTTGCGCTGTGTCCCGTGATGTACGATAAAGAAAAGAGAACCTAACAGACTCCTCCATTCATATTGATCGGTGCTAGGCCCACCATGATGGGCAAACATGCACCGTTCTTTTTTTTCATTCAGCCCATGGGCTGAAAAAAAAAAAATAACCTAACATCGATCGATGTGGATGAAGAAATCCCTACCAAGTAAAGTTAATAAAAATACATGCCGAAGCATAGGGGCGAACTGCCCCTATAGTCCACCCCTGCTCCTATGCTTTGGCATATATGTTTTTTTTTTTTTTTTTTTTAACGGTGGTGGTAAAATCTCCTCCTACAGCACTGGAGTCACAGATATATGTATCGTGAGAGCAAACCCTGTTGCTGTCAAAATAAACCCGTGCAGCAGCTGAATGGGGTACCTGCAAAGCAAATAATGGTCAACAATAAAAGACAGTAACAATACAGTATAACAGTAGGACATACCTGCAAAGCAAATATGATAAAACACAGTAACAATAAAACATTACAGTATTGCATAAAATACAGTAAAACAGAGCAGAACAATAGAGAACATGAGAGAGAACAATAAAAACGCCAACTATTTTTGGCTTTTTATTTTATATATTTTTTCTGTGGTTTTTATTTTTTTACACAATATAACTTTGAACATTCCAGCTTAGGGTCTCTCAAAAAGCAATGGCCATCCAACATCTCTCGAGACCCTGTGTGAAAGAGTGCCCTAGGACTGTGCCTTGCTGTACCCTATTCTAATACCCCCACTAGTGTGTGGTAGCGACGTTAACAGTCCCCGATGCAGAGACCAGGTTGGTCAGGACAGGAGGGACAATAATAGCGGGTGTCACGTCTATATCCACGCTTGCTACAGACACGGCATCTTTTTTGGGGTGCTGGTTGGGTAGGGGTACCAGGAAAGACATCCAGAAAATGCCTCTCATGCAGGCGGCTCACTGCATCTTGAGAATTTGGGCCACAGCACCTACTGGTTATAGAAGGGCTGCGAAGACCTATTCCTGGAATTTTAGGAAGGATCCAGTTCGTCCAGACGCTTTGTATAGCACATAACCATTGCACGGAGACAATTGGAATAAGTATACAGACACGTCTGGCCTTAAGGGCAACTAAGTACCACGCCATCATCTGGTCATTGAAGTCCACCCCTCCGATTTTACAGTTGTAGTCATGGGCACAGAGGGGCTTCTCAACAACACCAGTCGTCGTAGTAATTTGGACTGCCTTATCTGGGTGAATTGAAGCCAGAACGAAAACGTTCTGTTTGTCCTTCCATCTCACTGCAAGTAACTCGTTGGACCTGAAGCAGGCTCTCTAGCCCAGACTAAGTTGGGCATTTACAAGCCATTGGAGGAAGCCCCGACGATTAGATCGCACGGTGCCACATGCACCAATTCCTGATTAATAGAGGTGTCTAAAAAGTGGCAAGCTTCAATAAAAATTCTCCAAATATAAATGGTACCCCTTTCAGAGTAAGGGTAACACCAAGTCCCAAACAAATTTGCCGCTGCTCCCATATAGTCTGGGCAATTGGGGGCTCCAAGCTGTTATCTTTTCCTTCGTAAACCAGAAAACTCCATGTATAGCCTGTTGCCCTGTCACAGAGTTTATACATCTTGACCCCAAATCTGGGAAGTTTGCTGGGGAGATATGGTTTGAAATAAAAACGGCCAGAAAATTTAATCAGGGACTCATCAATAAAGACATCTTAATCAGCTGAAAATTTTTCGTTAAAGTGGTTTACGAGGGGCCGTGTTTTATGGAGCCGATTATGTTCAGGGTCACCCCGAGGACAACGAGTTCATTGTCATTGCAAAGCATGAACCGCCATATCTGCTTGTACCCAGTCCTGGCCATGGCAGCAGAGAACACAGGCATATGGTGAATTGGGTCAGGGGACCAATATGACCGCAACTCACGCTTTTTAGTAATGCCCATGTTGAGGGGTAGGCCCAGAAAAGTCCTAAATTCGGGAACAGTTCTAGGTTTCAAGCCAAATTGTCTGGCAAGGGGTGAATTTGGGTTTTGGGTGATGAATTGACCAGCATATAAATTGCTTTGGTCCACAATAGATCCATACAGATCTTCAGTGAAAAACAGCTCAAAAACTTCAAAATTCCGGGTTGGCCAGTAAATGGGGGAAGTATGGGTGCTGCAGAATCTGTGGGCTGCCAATCAGGACTTGCAAGCCCATCAAGAAGGGCACTATGGGCTCTACGGGCCTGTGTTCTTACTCTTGGTGGCTGCGGAGCACTACTTGTGCTAGCCACCGCACCAGCTTGAACTGCACTTATGGGACTTGCTATGTCACCAAGTGATACTCCAGTGTTGGTTTGTCTACGGCCAGTGTTTACTAAGCCGCTGGTGCTTGCCAGTTCACCAGAGGGTTGAGCGGCACTAGTACTGACACTCTGCTGCATACGAGTATCATGCGGTTGTTGCACCTCAGCAACAGAATAACAGGGTCGGGTATGCCTGACCTTAGCAGGGACCATTACTCCACTGTCAGAGCTATCTATCAGGGTGCCGCTCTATACAGGTTCAAATACTGAGCCTGACTCAGACAGGGAGGACTCCCCACTGTCAACTGTCATACTACGCATCCTGTAGGCCTCTTCACTAGTGTACCTTTTCGTTTGACATTTTAGCCAATAAATTTATAGGTAACTAGTGCAACTCACAGGTAAAAGAGCACCTGATTGCCAGAGGACTGTTTGTACTACTACAAAAAAAAAAAAAAAAAAACGGTTAGTGCTAGCAGGGATCAGGTCTGCACTTGGGTGGGCTGGGCAGAGGGGCTAAACGCAGGTGCTGGCAGGTGTCTTGGATGATCCTGCTAAAACTGTGTTTTTGGGAACTACTGGGGACGCTAGTATAGACCTGATGAAATCAGAGATATTGATCCGTCCAGACACTATTCTAATAGTAGAGGTGTATGCGTGTTAGTGTTACTGGCAAGCAAAAGGTTACAAATCTGACGCCATCTATGATTGTCGCCAACGCTAACACCTAAACTGACGTTGACACTAACACGCAAACTAGCGTCACACGTTACACTGATACAGTGATCAGAAAAAGAAATCTGTACACTATACTAATGCCACTGTGACGGAGTGGAAGGGTTAAGTGGGGGGGGGGGGGGGCTATCAGGGGGTGAAAATATGTGCCTACATGTACTGGTGTTTGTGTAGCGTTGGTGTACTCACTATGAGATGCTTCTCTTCCGCACGCTGGAACCGACAGGGCTCCAGGACGGGAGATTGCATCACTTCCTCTGCCTGTGTTATCTAAACACAGGCAGAGGAAGTTTGTCCATTGGTCAGAACCGATCAGCAGGTCCAGGCCATAAATCACTGGCCTGGACCTGTTGAGTGATCGGTTCTGAACCCAATCAGATCACAGCGGTGACGAGTCACGTACCTGTAAGTGACTTTGCGTAGCCGGGTCGCTCTGCTGCAGTATATGTACGTGGGGCGGTCCGGAACTGGTTAAAGCAAAAAGTTGAAAATGCCATTAATTCCACTGTTGTCATAACAAAGAGCCTCACAGTTGTGAGTGGGACCGGACTGGTTGATCGGTTTCCAGCAGGACACCAACCCAGGGCACAGATAATAATTTATATGTCAGCCTGCAAACGGTCAGTGCCAGTGAGCCAATTGGGAGAGAGACGGGGCAGGGCTGGGCCACGCCTCCCTGTCTGAATGGATACAGGGAGCTGCGGCTCAGCTTGGGTGCCCCCATAGCAAGCTGCTTGCAATGGGGGCACTCAACAGGATGGAGGGGCCAGGAGCACAAAAGAGGAACCCGAGAAGAGGAGGATCTGGGCTGCTCTGTGCAAAAAAAAAATGTAGTATCACTTTAAGGTTTGACCACTAAATCTTCTTTGACAAGTACTGTTTAGAATACATATCTAATGAACATTTAAACTTTTAAAACCATACCTTTTCTTTTTGCTCTTCAAGATGGGCAGAGACAAAAGAAAAATTTGAAACAGCAACGCGAAGAAGACAATCAACAACATGTGGACCAAGATTTGTTTGAAGAACTCTGGACTTCGCAAGAAGGTCCTGAACTTCAGCCACTATGTGTTTCACAGTCAGATTCTAAAAACAGACATTGCAATTACAAAAAAAGGATGTAAAATATATATATTGGCTCTTTACAGGAGCGCTGTTCTTTGTCCTTGTTACTATAGTATGGCTAAGGCCAATACAACCTGGGCCACACTACTGTCCTGTTTGGCCAACCAGAAACCAGCTTTTTTTTTAGCTTCATTGTTTACTGTTGACTAACACCTTGGGCTCACAGGTAAAGCTCTCCCTTTTCCCTTCTCCTCCCATCTCCCCAGCAACCCCCCCCCCACCTCTTTGGGACACTCATATTACAAGTCCTACTTGCTCAAACCCCCACCACACCCCAGGTATTATTAGTTATCCAGTGATCCAATTATCTGGGATCCCTACTCTATGCTTACTTAAAGCGTAGTTGCACCTTTCAGGGGGGTGGGGGGGAGCAGATACCTGTCTAATACAGGTATTTTGCTCCCACTTCCGGGCATAGATGCCCACGCCACTTCCCGTCCCCCCACTGTCTTCTGGGAGAGACACGGGTCCCAGGAGAGAGCAGGGACCAGTGGTAACGTGCAGCATGAGTCGCACATGCGCAGTAGGGAACCAGAAAGTGAAGCCACAAGGCTTCACTTCCTGATTCCCATACCGAAGATGGCATCGGCAGCACCCGAGAGCCGAGGGACAGATTGGCTTCGGGTGCCGACATCGCGGGCGCCCTGGACAGGTAAGTGTCCATATTTTAAAAGTCAGCAGCTGCAGTATTTGTAGCTGCATAGTTTTTTAAAAAATAATAATAATAATAGTAATTGGTGGAACTCCGCTTTAAAGATGTTTGGTCAGAGTTGGTTGCTTCGGGCTCCAATCTCCCAGGCCTTGGGCTGGTGGGGTTGAACCTTGAGACACGCCCTGCCATTTTGGCTCCCTGGACCTTTGAGTTTTAGTCATTGTTCATGACTATAGGTTTCCTGTTATGTGTTGGGGGTCTTGAGGTTTGCCCTCTCTGCCCCTCATTTTGTTATTGTGTTTATCCTGTGTATTGTTGCTTTTTATTGAGGTTGGTTCACAGGTGCACAGTTTCTATTTTATGGTACGTCAACTGCTTTACCTCCATTTCCCACTGGCCCTCTGCCACCTGCGCCCCCCTCTGCTTCTCCCCTGGCTAAGCCTCCCCCCCCACTCTCTTTCACCCCCTCCTAGGTAACCCCATCTGCATACTGCATCTACTACTGCAGCCAAATGTCTGGCGGTAGACCCACTCCAGGACCTTCATGTGTTTCTTCTTGAGCCACTCCTTTGTTGCCTTGGCTGTGTGTTTTGGGTCATTGTCATGCTGAAAGACCCATTCAGGACCCATTTTCAATGCCCTGGCTGAGGGAAGGAGGAAGTCACCCAAGATTTGACAGTACATGGCCCCCTTCATTGTCCCTTTGATGCAGTGAAGGTGTCCTTTAGCAGAAAAACACCCCCAAAGCATAACGTTTCCACCTCCATGTTTGTTGGTGGGGATGGGGTTCTTGGGGTTATAGGCAGCATTACTCCTCCTCCACACACAGCGAGTTGAGTTGATGCCAAAGAGCATGATTTGGTCTCATCTGACCACAACACTTTCAATCAGTTCCCCTCTGAATCATTCAGATGGTAATTAGCATACTTCAGACAGGCCTGTACCGCACAACCAGGGCCCTGTCCCTTATTACACTAGCTTGCCACCTCTCTATCATGGCTAACATGCCCCTAAAGATCTATTTAAAAAATATACACAAGTTCAACTCCCCTAGCAAGAGGTCGAAGGTTTCCCACCATCTAATAGTCATGTTGATATATTTTCCTGTTTGCAGGAGACCAGGTTCTCCTCAGCATTGGTGGTAAGTGGCAGGTTGTAATACCCCCCACTTCCCAGCAATGGTGAACAGTAGAAGGCTTAGAATGTAATCAGAACCCCTGTCCCCAGCATTAGTGGTCAGTAGCAGACTAAGACCACTCCTGTGCTGCTGCCTCTGTCAAAAAGGATGGTAACAAATGTTGACCTGAGACACAGAGGCCTGATGACGAAAATAAACTTTTACTAACCTAGTGTGGTGGGCTTTAACTGCAAAAGGAGGCACTTTATTTTGCAAGTCATAGGCCTGTTCAAACGTCTGTCTAATGCAGTGGTTCTCAAACACCAGGTCTTGGCCATGTACTTCACCACAGACTTCCTCCGGCTGAGCCCTGGTTTCCAGTCTCCTCTGACAACTAGACACTAGCTGTCCTGCCAGCTCCTGGAGTGGGGGGTGGAGATGGGGGGGTCCTTCAGGCCAGCTCCAGCGGTGCTTGATGGCCCCAGCAAAGTGATGCACACCAGACTCTAGGATCCTTATTAGTACAGAGCAACAACTGAAGCCAGCTGGAGAGCCCAGCAGCTTCGCCATTGTTTTGGGAGTACCACATGTACAGGATGGCATGGATTTTGGCGTCAAGAAGGATCTGGAGATATAAAGTCTGCAACAGAGGCCCATTTGCAGGCAGGAGTCCTGGAAGGGGGAGAGGAGCTTATGGATCAGCAGAAAGCTCCAGCGAAAATACACAGAAGGCTCCTGAGGTCAGTAGATTCTGCTGAACTGCTGCACACATTGTATGTTGGCTGGGAAGCATGCAATCCATTGCTTGGATGTTGTGTGTGAGGCTCGGTGGGGGTTGGGGGGGGGGGGGGGATAGCTTGGTGTATGCACTCACTTTCACAATTTCCTCCTGGCCTCTTATTGATGGAGCTGCATATTGCCCTTATCCTGAAAACTTTTCTCTGCTGTCTGCAAGGCTCAGTGCTGCTTCAGTGTTATTTTTTTTATTGATACCTGCTTTGAAATTGTTTGTTGCAATTTTCTATTCATTCTGATTAGTGTGCATTCATCTGACGCAAAAATGTCTGCGCCAAGGACTTAACATTACATTAAAACAGAGTTGAAAATATTATATGTAAAGCAACACAGATCAACAAAGTAAAGAATAAAAATAATAGTAATAAATACATTACATCCATGTATATACATAAACGTCTCAATGCATTGTATAATTACCAATCAAGTTGCTTTTTATGGTTGAACGTGATGTAAGGGAGTCTACCCCTCCTTCCTCTGCCCTTCAGACGGTAGGCCAGCCCTTTTCATGCAAAGAACAGAACAGGAGTTGCAACTAACAGGAACCAATGAAATTTCACTGTTTATTTTTGGGAAATCATTAAACAAGTTTCATTGGTTGCTGTGGAATACAATTGCAACTGAGAGTCATTTTTCTTTTCTTGAGCTTTAGCCCTGGTTCACATCGATGAGATTTGGCATGCGATCTGACATGTCAAATTGCATGCCAAATCGGCAGCTATTGCCCGCAATGGAACCATCCAAAACAGTGCGACGTCGACTTTGCAGCACGGCACCGATTCCCAAAAGTAGTTTCTGTACTACTTCTGGCAATTTCAGATGCAATTGCAATAGACAACTGCACAGATGTCTCTGAAATCACCAGACTGACATGCAGGAATGAAATTGTGCGAGTTAAGCTGAACTCGCACGATTTCAATCCCGCAGCAGTGTGAACCTGGGCTTAATGTATCAGCCCTTCAGCCTGTTCTGAGAATACAGTTTTCTGTTTGTATGGATATAATAGGGAAGGGCTTAGAATGGGGATTAGTAACAGGTCTATCGCAAGCTACCTCATGGCCATGGTGGGGCATGGGGAGTTTAGGAAGGATTATAGGGCCTTGGTTTCCCCAAGGTTGAGAACCACTGGTCTAATCCTCTTAGAAAATTTGGATCTGAAAGCAGAACACCATTTATGATGTGTAGCAAAAATGGAATCGATCTGTCTAAAAGAAGTAGCGGCACAATAGGTATACCCCTATGGCCCTAACCACATATAGGTATGGAAGAGATCCCCCTAGGGTAAATTTGTTCTGGGCAGAGGGAAGGTAACACAATATCCTCATTATAGTGAAAGGCAGAGACCACTTCGAAAAAAAAAAAGGTGGTCTTTGGTTCCAAAAAAATCTTGTTTTTGTAATATTAAATGGGGCTCCTAACAGGACAATGCCAATAACTCTGGAACCCTTCTAGCCAGTGTGATGACCACAACAAAAGCTGGGGGTGTTTAGAGCCCCCCCCGCCCCAAAGCACCCACAACCCCATGTTGAGGGCATGTGGCTTGGTATGGTTCAAGAGGGGGGCGGGGCCGCACGCTCACTCGTCTCCTCCCTTTCCTGACCGTGTGTGAACCTAGACTTAAAAAGGGGATTTCTACTTAAGCAGCTAAAATGGGATAACACCTATATATTTTTTTACATGTTCCCATTAACATAACCCAGCTTGGAGAAAAAAAAAAAACACAAACACAGAAAACCTCCATATACACTAGCCTATACCCACAGCTGATCCAGAGGCAGGCACTCTAATGCAGCGAGAGGGATTCCCTCATCAACACTGACACTGTTGATGGGGGAATCGAGAAATTTTCTTTTCTGCCGATGGTGGAAGTAAAGAAAATTGTATAATCTATGGCCTTCTTAAGCCTGTGCAGAAATTCTTAGAATTAGCCATGACACTTACTCCTTAGGTAAGAAATATTTTGTTAGAAAAAAAAATTGTGGTTTTCTTAAATTTGAAAATACTAGTAATAGTAGCGAACACCCGTGTACAAACACAAACATGGGGCTAAGACGTGATGGCGTATAGTGGCTATGTACTATACGCCATCACGTCTTAGCCCCATGTTTGTGTTTGTAAATGGGAGTTTGCTACTATTTTACTTGCCGGCTTTTTAGACATGTTTTTATGGTGGAGAAATGTTCCCCGCCCCTTTGAGCAATAAAGACTTATTCATACTACACTATTGCCGTCTTCTGCGATTTTTGCACTCACGGCCCTTTGGACCAGTGAGTGTTTCCCCTTAGATTGATACTCCGGATTTGCTCGCCCCGGGACGCCACAGACATTTGAGGATCCAGACGTGGGAGTCCATTTGTCCCCATAGAGGGCTGTATCTGCCTACGCATATGACCTTGCTCTAAAGGAGGTCCACCGGTTCCGGTAAGAGCATAATCTTATTGTCATCTGGATTCACCTTCAGCTTGGATGTTTTCTTCACATCTCCCTCTTCCCCTCCCCTCTCATGTGGGTTAAGGTGGATGAATGTCACAAAAATACAATTCCTAAACAAAAAGCCTACCCACCGCCCCTCGTTTTTAGATATTTTTTTTATTTCTATTTGTTTTGTACTTTTACTGGAGTACAAAGGTGTACTTCTGTCCTAACCCTGCCGCAGCAAAGTACATTATTACCCCATCTACATCGGCATCGGCCCCTCCTTCTCCCCCACCCCCGCTGCCTTCTGGGACCTGTGTGTGTCCCAGAAGACGGGGCCATTCAGAAAGCTCAGAGTGACTCACGCAAGCGCAGTAGGAAACCGGTTTCCCTTAGTTGCAATGGCAGCGCCTGCACCCACGGACGCATCGGCTTCGGGGAGCCGACGTCGCAGGATCCCTGGACAGGTAAATGTCCTTATACTAAAAGTCAGCAGCTACAGTAATTGTAGCTGCTGACTTAATAAAAAATTTGGAGGCTGGAACTGATTTAGGGTGAAACAGTGGTGGGGAGACTGCAGGAGGAGCAGTTAAATTTCATGATAATATTCTCAAAGGGATACAGCACCACAGTTTGGGTACAAAGGTTTTGATTGCGTGTCACAGATAAAATTGTTGAATAGAGGATAATATAACAATTTGGTGCAACAAGCCCAGACATCCCAGAAAAAAAGCCCAGAAAAAAAAATGTAATCTTTAAAATTTTAGTGCAATGCATAACCTTCATGAGAAACAAAACCGCTTCATTCTGATTAAAGCGTCACTAAAAGGCAAAACTTTTTTTTTTCTAGTTTTGAGTATCGCGGAGAGGGATTAGAACCCCTGACATGTTTTATTGCCATCTGTGAGTGTTATGGAGATACGTCGTCTGTTTGTCCTGTTTTCCATTATTATTGAAAGTTAATGTAACAAAATTCAAAATTTTGGGTTGCTAAAGGGGAAACTTTCCAGTGGGGACACTAGATCTGGTGACACACTGGGATTCCCTCGCTTTGGAGGGATTTCCTCTCACTTCCAGTTTTGGTTATGGGACAGAAAAAAAAAAGGCCAAGAAAGAGAAAATGTCTAGTTAAAAATGGTTAAACTTTCTCAATAGAGAAAAGACCTCCATTGCCCTAGGACAAAATACAGAAGTAGGATAGGATTATACCTGACTGGCCAACAGCTTGTTTGTCCAATTTCACCTGAAGGCAGCAGTATAACCCAAATTCTGTGTCCCTTAACGAATGAGAAATAAAAAAGGATTCTTCCTCATTTCATGATAGTAGGCGTCATGCAAATTATTCCTCTTTCCACCAATTGCACTTCCAGAATGACTGTATAGCACAGATACAGCCTAATATTATTGAGCCATTTATTCCTAATCGCATACAGCTGTTTCTAGCGTTTTGGTCGTCAAGTGCAGTGTATGGAAAGGGTTATATTTATCAATAATAAAAAAAAAAACCCACACAAAAGCAAAAGGTCATCTACTGAAGCAGTGTAAAGTAAAGCCTTCTTTTAAGAGAAGGTATTCACATCTACTTCCATCACTTATATAAGTAATAATTTTCTAAGACCATCTGGGATTTCTTTATCGTCCACTTTTATAGCTATATAACAGATTTTACTTTTACTGTGCTTGTTGTCAGGTATTTTTTGCTCACTCTCTTTGACTCCTTTTCTCCTGGCAGCTGCGTTCTGGCAGAAAAAAACGACTGACGCTCGTAAACTCGTGTAATGCATTTAGGCGTGTCAAGCGCTTGGGCATTAATTTCATTAGCCAGAATACTAATCTATTCTGGCCACTGAAATTAATGCTCAAATTCTAAATGCACCTAGCACAGACACGTCAAGCGTTTTTCTGCCAAAACTATGGTGCTCCTCGCTGCATTGGCTGTGGGTTTTTTTCTGCCTCTAAACGCCTATGTGTGCATGGACAAATCAGCTGGGGCATTTAGAAGCAGGGGAAAAAAAAAACGCAAAACTCCCCAAGGAGCAGCAGGAAAAAACTTCCATTGTGCATGAGGTCTTATTCTGACATTGATTAATATTTGATGCAGAGAACTCAAAAAAATTAAAGACATTACCTGAGAAGCTTCAAAATCTGTTTTGAGCTGGTTGCTTCGTGCACCATGTAGACAAATAGCCAACAGTGCTTCAAATAATTTTACAGCTTCAATTGGCCACTCTTTCACTTCAGTTGTAAGAGAACTAACAAAGAAGGAACTAGTCGATGAAGAACATGGAGCATCAGGTTGGAGAGAACTCGAGTAGAGTGCTTTAGATAAAGCATTGCAACATGTGCATTCCGTTTTGCAATATGCTTCCACGCCAAAACTTTCTTCTATAGGTGGACTTAATTTTTCATGAGGAGCAGGAAGAATTTTACTTCTCAAATCTTCAAAACAGCTAGAAAATTTATTGATCATCAAAAGAGTTAGTTTGTAACACAAGTCAAAGCCACCGATTTTGTGGAATTGTTTCTGGAGCATAGCGTTTGATAGGTAAAGCCAACAACACATTGACCAAATATCTGCTGCTCTGTGTATCTGCTCAGTAGATGGCAAGGCCAAGCTGTCAACACTAAACTTTGGTAAAATGCTTCGTGGTTCACTTGCAGTACTGTCATAGCCAGTGTCCTCAGACTCATTGATAGATTCAAAGTCAGACTCTGCATCTTTGCTCACACTTAAAAAAGCCAAACAAAGGAAAAGGTTTATTATGCTTGTTTTTTCATGGATCACCTTTTTCCTCTTTGGACATATTTCTTTCAAATCGGTATAGTTCTTACCGATTTCATGTAGCCATCGTTGGGGCTTTGAAAACTGAACATGAAATTCCAAAGAAAGTGGGTTTGAATCACCACTGCCATTGTCCAAGTTAGGTGTTAAACAGTCCATTTGTTGCTCTCCAAAACAAATAAGAGCTTCAAATGCTTTCAAACAGAAATATCTCAGAGAATCCAAATAATTAAGCTCTGTAATTTGATTCAGTCCATTTGAATTCAAGAACACTTCTCGTATTACGCTGCATGAAAAAAAAAAAAAAAAAGAAAAAAAAAAAAACCTTAAAACCAAAGTAATACTTAACAGTTAGTCTTTGTAAATATATGTTATTAAAATGTTAAGGCCCACATTTTTTTATTTTAGTGTTAGGTAAACTTTGAAAAAGTAAATACTTCTGTCAAGCAGTGTTAATTTCGTCGACTAAATGAATACTATTTTAGTGGACTAAAATACGACTAAAACAATTGAGATGACTAAAATACGACTAAAATTAAAATGCCATTTTAGTCAAAAGACTAAAACTAAAATAGGATTTTTTTTTAACAGCTTACCTGTAAAATCCTTTTCTTTGAAGTACATCACGGGACACAGAGCCATAGTAGTTACTATGTGGGTTATAGGCCACCTTCAGGTGATGGACACTGGCACACCCTAAGACAAAAAGTGCACTCCCTAAATAACTCCTCCCACTACTGGGAGTACCTCAGTTTTGTAGCCAAGCAATACACTTGTATACCAAAGAAGGGAGAGACTTCTATGTCCCGTGATGTACTTGAAAGAAAAGTATTTTACAGGTAAGCTGTTATAAAAATCCTATTTTCTTATCGTACATCACGGGACACAGAGCCATAGTAGTTACTATGTGGGATGTTCCATAGCAATGGCAACTGAAGGGAGTGAGACAACAAAAAAAGTAGGGCATTAAAGAGACTTGAAGACTCATACTGCAGTACACTGCGCCCAAAGGCAATATCCTCATGACCTTTTACTTCGGTTTGATAGAATCTGGTAAATGTATGGATTGAAGACCAAGTTGCGGCCTTGCAGATCTGAGCCATGGAGGCCTGGTGATGTACTGCCCAAGAAGCACTAACAGCCCTGGTGAAGTGTGCTTTAATATGAAAAGGAGGAATATTCCTTTTTAGACCATAAGCTTGAACAATCACTTGATAAATCCATTTGGAAATAGTTGATTTTGATGCTGCCTGTCAAGACAAACAAAACATCTGTTTTGCGAATCTGAGCAGTCTCCTTTAAATAGACCTTGACCGCTCTCACTACATCAAGAGAATGTAGTGACTTCTCTTCCCTAGAACGAGGTTCTGGGAAAAAAAGAAGGCAGAACAATATCCTGGTTTAAATGAATACCTGTCAATACCTTTGGTAGGAATTCAGGACGAGGCCGCAATACCACCTTATCCTTATGAATAATCCAATATGGCTCTTTACAAGAAAGAGCCGCCAATTCCGATACCCTTCTGGCAGAGGATATGGCAACCAAAAAAAAAATTATCTCTCGTCAAGAGAACAAAGGGAATATCCCGTATAGGCTCAAAAGACTGTTTCTGTAAAGCCGATAAGACTAAATTCAAGTCCCAAGGGTTCAGGGGTGTCCTCTGATGGGAGGATTAATCCGCGTTACCCCCTGAATAAAGTTACGAACCAGAGAGTGAGACCAGAGAGTGAGAAGCAAGAGGCGGTTGAAACAATACTGATAAGGCCAAGACCTGGAAGCAGCAGATCTGGAGGAAAGCATATATATCAGTGTAAACTGATCCCATGGAAAGACCAAGGCGTCTGTTCCGCATGCCAGCGAATCCCTTGTCCTTGACACAAAGTTGTGGACTTTGTTGTTGAATCTGGACGCGAACAGACCCACGTCTGGAACACCCCATCTTTGAGATATCGACAGAAAGATGTCGGGGTGAAGGGACCATTCTCCCGGAAACAATTGTTGGCGGCTCAAGTAGTCCGCTTGCCAATTTTCTATCCCTGGAATGAAAAATTGCCGATAGGCAAGGAATGTTGCTTTCTGCCCAAGATAGAACATGATTCACCTCCTTTTGGGCTGCACAACTTCTCGTGCCCCCTTGGTGATAGATTACAATTTTGTAACCTGAGCATCCAGGCCTCTAGGGCCAGACGTACCACCCAAATTTCTAGAATATTGATGGGTAAGGTCCTTTCTGACTTGGACCACTTCCCCTGGACAGAAGCCTCTTCCAGGACTGTTACCCCAGCCTAGATTAGATCCTTGAGATCTAAAATGGGTTTTACCTCCCCGTTTGGTTTTGGTACCGTGAAGAGGTTTGAATAAAACCTGATCCAGAGCCAGAAAGAGAGACTTCCTTTTCCCTGGATCTCTGAGAACGTTTGATTTTTAAAAAACGAGGAGACGGAATTCTCGGAATTCTAGTTTATAACCTAGAGAAATTGAGGAAGCCACCCATTTGTCCTGACAATGTTCCTGCCAGATCTTTGAAAATTACAGAAGCCTTCCCCCCCACCCGAGCGAGCGGGGGTGCCCCTTCATAAAGGAGGCGTTAGTATTTTGCTTTGCGGGCTGCCCCAAGTCCTCTTTTGACCCTGGGACTGCCCCCGAGGTCTTCCTCTTGAACCCGACGGTGGAGGCCGTCAAGACTGTCTGGAGGCAGATGCTCCTGGCACTGGAGAAGATGCACGTTTAAAAGGAAAAAACGTTTAAACTTCTTCTTTACTGGTATAGAAGACCTTTTCCCATTAGAAATTCTTTGGATATACTTATCCAGCTCGTCTCCAAACAACCGTTCACCATTAAAAGGGAAACTGGCCAGGAGCTTTTTACATGGCGCTTCGGCTGACCAATTCTTCAACCATAAGACTCTGCACATATGTACCAGCCCTAGCATAAGCCGTGAGGCTTGAATAATAGAATCTTTCATAGCATACACTGTGAAACAAAGTGCCTCTGATATGCCAGCCAATTGCTGGGCCTGCTGATCAGGAATAATCTTGCGTACCTTCACAAACTGGTTCTCTATGGACTAAGATACTCCAATTGCCGCAAGAGCCGGCTGCACAACTGAACCTGCAAGAGCAATGTTATTTTTAAAAAGAAATTCCAACTTTTTATCTGTTGGATCCTTCAACATTTGCTCATTGTCTACAGGACAAGTCAGGTTTTTATTTACCAAGGATAAAGCAGCATCAATTCCTGGAATCCCCCATTTCTTATAGAATTCCTCCTCCATAGGATAAAGTATAGAAAACTTTTTTAGAGGAAAAAACTGTTTATCTGGGTGCTCCCACTCAGAAGACATCAGCTTTTTTAGCCATGAATGGATAGGAAAGGCATCCACCTTGGGGAGGCTTTAGTGATCCCATACCAGAGGTGGGCTCATCAATAGACTGCGCTACATGCAGTAAAAAAGTTGAGCGAACCTACTTAGTAAGGGAGTGTACCAACAGTTTTTCTTGTGAGGCTGCTCCCTCCATATTAGGATCTTCGGAAGAGGAGTCATCAAGCCTCTTCCTGATCCTTTGAAAGGACTTCATGATCTCCTGCCCCTTGTTCCTTAGTATGAAGGTCCTGAGCAATGGACGGGGATCTGCTACGCTTGGGCCCACTGTGGGAAGCGAACATAGCATCAATCTTCTGTTCCAAACTTAAAATGGTAGAAGAAAAAACCTCCTGAATATATATATATAGTGTCCAGAGCTGCTGCAACACCAGTCCCCCCTGACGGCTCACTCTGACCGGCCGAATCACTCTCAGAGGAGGATGTCATTTTTTTTAGACATGGATTTAGGTTGCCGTAAAACAATCGATCCTCTAGAACCCTTTGACGTGTTTCTTGTCCCCCTTCTGCTCATAGCCTGATGCACAAAGCAGAGGCACTACCAGAAGGAATGCATACACTGCTAGGTCTATGGTCCAGCACAATTGCTGCTATTAATGCCCAGCCTGATGCAGCAGTAAAAAAATGTGTCAAAGGAAATGCCCATGTCACCAAACCTGTTAATGCCACCCCCTCAAGCTTACCGGAGGATCTGCTGTTCGGCTGGAGGAGGAGGAAGCTTTTCGGCTCTCTGACACAGCGCTGTTTCCAGCATGAGGCGGTGAGTGCTCAATACAGGCCCCAGTGGTGACACATAGGCATGACAACATTTTATGTTAAAGGAGACATTTATAAGAAAATTCAAAAAATTTCTTAGAAAACTCCACTTACCTTTCCCGACGCAGGGTTTTCTGTGGTAAACCAACAGACCCAATCTTCACCCTTCACGGTGGGTTCTGTTAAACCTTCAGGAGCAGGGGATCCTAGAGGAAACCCACTATATCCTGGACCTGCAACAGCACCCCGCCAGTAAAACTTTATGGCCTTACTACCAAAAAGTTCCAGGGATCCCAGGGTCCAGCTCTCTAAAAAGAGAAGCATTCACAGGCAAAAACCCCGTTTCTTCGGCTACAAGGCCCGGGTACCATTCAATCTGGCCACAAGAGACACTTTGAATGGATCCGGTCAGCATGGCTAGCCCCAGCAAGGATTGCTCCAGTGGAGCTCAGCACAGCACATCTTTACTCGTGACCAACACCTTAGATACTGGCGAAAAAACTGAGGTATTCCCAGTAGTGGGAGGGGTTATATAGGGAGTGCACTTTTTGTCTTAGGGCGTGCCAGTGTCCATCACCTGAAGGTGGCCTTTAACCCACATAGTAACTACTATGGCTCTGTGTCCCGTGATGTACGATAAGAAATTGAAATTTGACTTCAAAATTAAAACTGGCCTTTAGGGCATGTTCATACTTCAATACCTTAAATAATAACATATGAGATTTTTCACTCCAGCAGTATATAATGAGTTTAGAAATTGTAGAGAAATGATAACTAATGCATTACAATTTAATTACACCCATTCGATTCCAGACAACTAAAATGAGTTTTAGTCGACCAAAATGTACTGGAGATTTTAGTCGACTAAAAGGTAGGACATTTTAAGTTCGATAGATAGATATATACAGTCAGGTCCATAAATATTGGGACATTGACACAATTCTAATCTTTTTGGATCTATACAACACCACAATGGATTTGAAATGAAACGAACAAGATGTGGTTTAACTGCAGACTTTCAGCTTTAATTTGAGGGTATTTACATCCAAATCAGGTGAACGGTGTAGGAATTACAACAGTTTGTATATGTGCCTCCCACTTTTTAAGGAACCAAAAGTAATGGGACAGATTAACAATCATCCAAACTTTCACTTTTTAATACATGGTTGCAAATCCTTTGCAGTCAATTACAGCCTGAAGTCTGGAATGCATAGACATCACCAGACGCTGGGTTTCATCCCTGGTGATGCTTTGCCAGGCCTCTACTGCAACGGTCTTCAGTTCCTGCTTGTTCTTGGGGCATTTTCCCTTCAGTTTTGTCTTCAGCAAGTGAAATGCATGCTCAAATCGGATTCAGGTCTGGTGATTGACTTGGCCATTGCATAACATTCCACTTCTTCTCTTAAAAAACTCTTTGGTTGCTTTTGCAGTATGCTTCGGGTCATTGTCCATCTGCACTGTGAAGCACCGTCCATTGAGTTCTGAAGCATTTTGCTGAATATGAGCAGATATTGCCCGAAACACTTCAGAATTCATCCTGCTGCTTGTCAGCAGTCACATCATCAATAAATACAAGAGAACCAGTTCCATTAGCAGCCATACATGCCCACGCCATGACACTACCACCACCATGCTTCACTGATGAGGTGGTATGCTTTGGATCATGAGCAGTTCCTTTCTTTCTCCATACTCTTCTCTTTCCATCACTCTGGTACAAGTTGATCTTAGTCTCATCTGTCCATAGGATGCTGTTCCAGAACTGTGAAGGCTTTTTTCGATGTTGTTTGGCAATCTCTAATCTGGCCTTCCTGTTTTTGAGGCCCACCAATGGTTTACATCTTGTGGTGAACCCTCTGTATTTACGCTGGTGAAGTCTTCTCTTGATTGTTGACTTTGACACACATACACCTACCTCCTAGAGCAGTGTTTCTCAACTCCAGTCCTCGAGGCGCCCCAACAGGTCATGTTTTCAGGCTCTCCATTATTTTGCACAGGTGATTTGATCAGTTTCACTGCCTTAGTAATTACCACAGCCATTTCATCAGAGGGAAATCCTGAAAACATGACCTGTTGGGGTGCCTTGAGGACTGGAGTTGAGGAACACTGTCCTAGAGAATGTTCTTGATCTGGCTAACTGTTGTGAAGGGTGTTTTCTTCACCAGGGAAAGAATTCTTCGGTCATCCACCACAGTTGTTTTCCTGGTCTTTTGGTGTTGCTGAGCTCACCGGTGCGTTCTTTCTTTTTAAGGATGTTCCAAACAGTTGATTTGGCCACACCTAATGTTTTTGCTATCTCTCTGATGGGTTTGTTTTGTTTTTTCAGCCTAATGATCGCTTGCTTCACTGATAGTGACAGCTCTTTGGATCTCATATTGAGAGTTGACAGCAAAAGATTCCAAATGCAAATAGCACACTTGAAATTAACTCTGGACTTTTTATCTGCTCCTTGTAAATGGGATGAGGGAATAACACACACCTGGCCATGGAACAGCTGAGCAGCCAATTGTCCCATTACTTTTGGTCCCTTAAAAAGTAGGAGGCACATATACAAACTGTTGTAATTCCTACACCGTTCACCTGATTTGGATGTAAATAAAAATTAAAGCTGAAAGTCTGCAGTTAAAGCACATCTTGTTCGTTTCATTTCAAATCCATTGTGGTGGTGTATAGAGCCAAAAAGATTACAATTGTGTCGATGTCCCAATATTTATGGACCTCACTATATATTTATTATGTACATTTAGGAAATAAGCCAGGCCTTCTTTAAACCAATCTACTGAGCTTACCAAAAACACCTCTAGAGGGGGTCTATTCCACAGCTCTTATTGTGAAAATACCATTCCGTACTTGTAAATGAAATCTTTTTTTCACTAGACGCAGAGAGTGTCCATTTGTCCTTTTTGATGACCTTAAAGTGAACTCAACACCAAGTTCACTATATGGACCACTGATGTATTTGTACATGTTGATCATATCCTCTTCTATCTCCTCTGCTCGAGAGGGAATACATTCAGTTCTTCTAATCTTTCCTCATAGCTAAGCTCCTCCATGCCTCTTACCAGTTGGGCTGCCCTTCTCTGAACTTTGTCCAGTTCTGATATCCTTTTTGAGAACTGGTGCCCAAAACTGAACTGCATACTGCAAATGAGGTCTTACTAATAAATTGTACAGGGGCAAAATTATATATCTCTCTCTGGAGTCCATACCTCTTAATACAAGAAAGGACTTTGCTCGCTTTGGAAACCACAGCTTGGCATTGTATGCTATTAAGCTTATGATCTACCAAAACCCCTAGATCCTTCTCCACTATAGATTCCCCCAGTTGTACTCCCCCTAGTATGTATGATGCATGCATATTCTTAGCCCCAAAGTGCATAACTTGACATTTATCAACATTAAACTTAATTTGCCACTTAGTTGCCCAATTAGACACTGCATTGAGGTTGGCTTGTAAATTGGAGACATCCTGTAAGGGCGTTAATCCACTGCATAGCTTGGTGTCATCTGCCAAGACTGAAATGGTACTTTTAAATCCCGGACCCTGTATCATTTATAAAGCTATTAAAAAGTAAGGGTCCCAACACTGAACCTTGGGGTACACCACTGATAACCTTAGACCATTCAGAGTAAGATTCATTAACCACTACTCTGAATTTGTTTTTTTAGCCAGTTTTCTATCCATTTACAAATTTATCTTTGCAAGCCTGTAGACTTTACCTTACACATTAGCCGTGTGTGGGGAACTGTGTCAAATGCTTTTGCAAAATCCAAGTATACCACGTCCACAGCCACCCCTCTGTCCAAGGTTTTACCTACCTCCTCATAAAAAGAAATCAGATTTGTTTGACATCGGTCTTTCATGAATCCATGCCATCTGTTGCTTAAAATATTTTTACAGCAAGAATTCCTCTATGTGGTCTTTAATTAAACTCTAGTATCATCCCAACTATAAAAAGTTAAACTAACAGGTCTATAGTTAGTTGGTAAAGACTTTGATCCCTTTTTAAATATGGGCACCACATTAGCCTTACGTCAATCCAGTGGTAACATTTGAGTCATTAACCGCTTCAGCCCCGGAAGATTTGGCTACTCAATGACCAGGCCATTATTTACGATTCGGCACTGCATCGCTTTAACCAACAATTGCGCGGTCGTGTGACGATGTACCCAAACAAAATTGACATCCTTTTTTTCCCACAAATAGAGCTTTCTTTTGGTGGTATTTGATCGCCTCTGAGGTTATTTTTTGCGCTATAAACAAAAGAACAGCGACAATTTTGAAAAAAAAAAAAAAAAATCAATATCTTTTAGTTTTTGCTATAACAAATATCCCACATTTTTTATCAAAAAAAAAAAAAAAAACTTTTTTCCTCAGTTTAGGCTGATATGTATTCTTCTTTCTTCTACATATTTTTTGTTAAAAAAAAAAAAAAAAAAAAATCGCAATAAGCATATATTGATTGGTTTTCGCAAAAGTTATAGCGTCTACAAAATAGGAGATAGATTAATGGCATTTTTAATATTTCAATTTTTTTTTACTAGTAATGGCGGCAATCTGCGATTTTTATCAGGACTGCGACATTATGGCGGACACATCAGACACTTTTGACACATTTTTGAAACCATTGACAATTATACAGCGATCAGTGCTATAAAAATTAACTGATTACTGTGTAAATGTCACTGGCGGGGGGGTTAACAATAGGGGGTGAGCAAGGGGTTAACTGTGTTCCCCGCCCCTGGTGGCGCGTGCCCCTAGTGGCCAAAAGGTGAAGCAACGTAAGGTAACGTTGTTTCGCCCAGCCGTGCCATTCTGCCGCAGTAGTTGTTTAAAGATTTCAGAGCATATCACTTTTGAACCATTGTGGATCATTTGGGGCTGTATAATACCACCCCCATTATGGACATGAGCTTCCCCATGCTCCTTTATACACTGAGCTGAAGAAAGTATTTAATAAATCAGCCTTCTCTTTGTCCCCAGTCACCCACTCTAGATTTTTTTTGTAAAGGGTCTACATGCTCAGACCTGACTTTTATACCATTAATATATTTGAAGAATTTTTGCGGGTTTGTCTTGATTTCCTTTTTACATATTCTGTTATATTCCTGGTAGCATTTAAATGATAGTATTCCTTCATTTTTATATTTTTAAAAGATCTTTTATTATTATTTATAGCTGTTTTAACTTTGACTGTGAGCCACATAGGTTTTATTTTTAGCCTTTTAAACTTATTGCCTATGGGAATATATTTTACAGTGAGTTCCCATACAGTCTTTGAAGAATTCCCATTTCTGCTCTGTGTCCATTGATGCCAATATTCTCTCCCAGTCTAAGTCCTGGAGAGCAGCCCTCAGAAAATTGCGCTCTTAACCACTTGCTGACTGCCTCACGCAGATATACTGCGGCAGAATGGCAGGGGCAGGCAGAGGAACGTATGGGTACATTACTCCCCATCCGCGGGCGGGGGGCGCGGTGCCCGAGGTGGTCGGCATCGTTGCAGGAGCGATCCGTCCTGAGGGGGAGGAAACTGATTCATGACCTCTCCCTCACGATCGCTCCTGATGAATGGGAAGCTTCCTCTGCTTCGGAAACGTAAACAGAAGCAGAGGAAGTGATGTCATCTCTCCTTGTGGAGCCTTTTCGTTCCGGCTGCCGAGGAGAGAAGAGAGAAGACACCAATGTGAGTTTGCACCAACAGCACACCAACACCAGTACACATAGGCACACAAAATCACCCCCCAATCAGCCCCGATCACCCCTGACCACCCCCCTGCACCCCCTGTCACAGTGACACAAATAGCAGTTTTGATTTTTTTACTGATCACTGCATTGGTGTCATTTTGTGACTGTTATAAGTGTTAAAGCAATTAGTGGTAGGTCCCTTTAGATCTAGGGTACCCCCCAAACCCCCTCTAATAAAGGTTTAACCCCTTGATCACCTCCCAGTTAACCCTTTCATCACTCTGTCATCAGTGTCACTAATCGATTATTTTTCTGATTGCCATATAAGTGTCACGGGTGACGCTAGTTAGCCGCCTGTTAGTTATTTAGGTTCACCATCAGCTTTTTATAGCGTCAAGTACCCCCATATACTACCTAATAAAGGTTTTAACCCCAATTGCCTCCTAGTTAACCCTTTCACCCCCTGTCACCAGTGATCAACGTATAAAAGTGTCATGGATGACGCTAGGTAGCCAGTTATTTAGGTTCACCGTCAGCTACCCCCATATACTACCTAATAAAGGTTTTAACCCCCTGATTGCCCCCTAGTTAACCCTTTCACCAATGATCACCGTATAAGTGTTACGGGTGACGCTGGTTAAATTGTTTTTTATAGCCGCCGTTTATTACCCAATAAAGGTTTAACCCCTGATCACCCGGCGGGTGATATCAGGTTTTAGTGTCAGTCAGCGTCTGCGTCGCCCCAGGCAGCGTCAGATTAGTGCTAATACCCACACACGCAGCATACACCTCCCTTAGTGGTATAGTGTTTGAATGGATCAATATCTGATCAGATCTATACTAGCGTCCCCAGTAGTTTAGGGTTCCCAAAAACGCAGTATTAGCGGGATCATCCCAGATACCTGCTAGCACCTGCGTTTTGCCCCTCCGCCCAGCCCACCCAAGTGCAGTATCGATCACTGTCACTTACAAAATACTAAACACATAACTGTAGCGTTCGCAGAGTCAGGCCTGATCCCTAAGATCGCAACAGTTTTTTTTGGTAGCGTTTGATACAGTTGCTGACAGCCTAGGAGCTTTTTTTTATCTGTGAGTCTCACTACTGTACCAGTAAATTTAGAGCCCAAAATGGCAAATCGAAGGTACAGTAGTGAAGAGGCTTACACGTTTCTGAGCATGACAGATGGTGAAGAGGAAGTCACTCATCTGTCAGATTCAGGCTCAGAATGCCATCCTGTGGACCACAGCAGCTCCATGACAGATAGCTCCGACGATGGAGTTGTGGTCCCTGCCAAGGTCAGGCGTACCAGACCCCGATCTGCTGCTGTTGTTGAGGTGTAAGAACCGCAGGGCTCTCGTATGGAGCAGAGAAGTACTAATGCCGCTCATCCTGGTGAACTGGCAAGCACCAGCGGCCTAGTACACCCAGGTCATACATGCAGCACTGCAGTATCACATGGTAACGTGGTGAGTCCCATAAGTGCAGTTCAAGCTGGCGAGGTGGCAAGCACAAGTAGTGTCCTACTGCCACCAAGAAGACAAAAACAGGCCCGTCGTGCCCATAGTGTCCTTCCTGCAGAATTTGCCAATTCTAATTCTAATCCACTTCTGCAGGACCCGTACTTCCCCCATTCACTGGCCAACCCGGAATTCAGGTGGAAACAGTTGATTTTACGTCACTTGATTTTTAATCACTGTTTTTCACAGAAGATCTCTATAGATCTATTGAGGACCAAAGTATTTTGTATGCTGGTCAATTTATCGCCGCTAATCCCCAGTCCTCCCTTGCCAGAGATTGGAAACCAATTACAGTTTCCGAATTTAAGACCTTTCTGGGCCTATCCCTCGACATGGGCATAGTTAAAATGAGTATTTTGCGGTCATATTGGTCCACTGACCCAATTTACCATATGCTCGCGTTCTCTGCTTCCATGGCCAGGGCACGATACAAGCAGATCTTGTGATTCATGCATTTCAACAACAATGAACTCTGTCGTCCTCGTGGAGACCCTGGATACGATCGGCTCTACAAAATTCGGCCCCTCATAAACCACTTCCAAGTTTTTCAGCCTTGTTTACTCCCCATCAAGTTGTCTGCGATGATGAGTCCCCGATTAAGTTTTCTGGCCGCTTGTCTTTCAAACAGTGTTTTCCCAGCAAGCGTGCCAGATATGGGGTCAAGATGTATAAGCTCTGTGACAGGGCCACAGGCTATACATATAGTTTTATGGTTTAGGAGGTGTGGTAGAGCGTTGCCCTGCCATGGTCTAGAAGGAGGTTGTGACATGGGTTGAGGGGCTCCAGGGAGCTTGTAACATGAAGAGGAAACTGGCCTTTCAGTTTCCTCAGTGTTTTGAAAAGTCCACTTTGGGCCCTGGAGCTCTGGGATTTCTGAGAGATCCAGGTGGGATGAAATCCCTAGTCCTGGGTCCTGATTTTGAGAACACCCAGCATACTAATTGGTCAGGTGTGTGCTGGGCTTTTAGTAACAACCTGACCATGGTTCTGAGCTCCACCCAGCAGATAGGAAGTCTGAGTACCAGGAGTCAGGAGGGCTCCATGTGGGAGCCAGTGCAGCAAGAGGCTGCTAGCTGTGTGCAGCAAGTTGGTCGGTGAAACAGTCTGTACGGTACAGACAAGGGCCTGGCGTATAAGGCCAGAGCAGCAGTGCTGCAAGAGCTATCTAAGCTCAATGTCGTTTTGTTGATGGGAAAAGGAATGCTGAAACCCCTGCGAGGGAAACCTATGTTTGTTTGCTGAACTTGCTTTTAATAAAAATGGGCAAATAAAGCCCTTAAAAAGAAGAAACAGTGAGTGGCTGTGTCCTTAAAGCTCTACATTTGACGCTAGTCCTTTACACGTGGTGGAGAAGTGCTGTGGGCACAATCTGAGATCCCTACAATCAAGTAAGTTCATCTGTTATATGAAATGTGTTTTGGTGCATGAGACTGCATAATCTGTGTGTGCAGGTGAGGAGAACCTGCAAGAGAAGGGTAACTAGCCTTAAAGAGTCAGTGCTCCAATTTGTTCCTGAACTGTGCAAAATTATTCTGGAGTGACTGAGTATGGGGCGGTCAAAGCTCCTAAAAGAAGCAAGGATGGCTGAGATGATAGATAGAGCTCTGTGGCTGGAGGGATTGTTACTGCCTGATCGAACCCCATACATGCCTGAACAGAGTTTTCCAAGGAGAAAGAGGGCTGGTGTTATCCCTAGCAACACTGGTGCAATGGGTGCACAGGTGACTGCGAGTATGGAGAGTCCACCAAAGTCTGAGTCTGCAGTGGATTGGTGCAAGCGGCACCTGGCAGCACTGAACCAAGTTAACCACTTGACATCCGCGCTATGGCCGAATGACGGCCACAGCGCGGACCTACATTCCCGGGAGGCCGTCATATGACGGCCTCCCCTGTGCACGCTCCCTGCGCGCGCCCTGCAGGGCGCGCGCCGGGCGCGGTGTGATCACCGAGTCACTGAGACTCGGCTGATCACCGATCTGAGTAAGGGGCCGGTCCCGGCCCCTTACCATGTGATCAGCTGTCAGCCAATGACAGCTGATCACATGATGTAAACAGGAAGATCGGTAATCGGTTTTTTTTTTACTCGCGCTGACAGCGCGAGTAAAGAAAAAAGCCGATCACCGGCTCAGATGCCAGGGACATCAGTCCCAAAGTAAGAGCACAAAACATTCTCATCAGTGCCACCCAAAAGTGCCACCTAACAGTGCCACCTAACAGTGCCCACAGTGCCACCTAACAGTGCCCACAGTGCCACCTAACAGTGCCCACAGTGCCACCTATCAATGCCAACAAGTGCCACCTATCAATGCTCACAAGTGCCACCTACCAATGCCCACCTGTAGTGCCAATCAGTGCCACCTGTCAGTGCTGCCCATCACTGCCACCCATCAGTGCCCATCACTGCCACCCATCAGTGCCCATCACTGCCACCTATCAGTGCCCATCACTGCCGCCTCATCAACGTACATCAATGAAGGAGAAAAATTACCCGTTAAAATTTTTTTATAACAAAATATAAAAAAAAAAAATTTTTTTTTTAAAAAAAATTCAGGTTTTTAAATTTTTTTAACAAAAAGTAAAAACCGCAGAGGTGATCAAATACCACTAAAAGAAAGCTCTATTTGTGGGAAAAAAATGATAAAAATTTCATTTGGGTACAGCGTTGTATGACCGCGCAATTGTCATTCAAAATGCGTTAGCGCTGAAAGCTAAAAATTGGTCTGGATAGGAGGGGGGTTTAAGTGCTCGGTAAGCAAGTGGTTAAAGAGGAGAGCAACCCAACCCTTAGTGTAAGGAGAGAGCGGCTGGATGCTCATACCTGGGAGAGGGGTGTTGTTGCCCCTGGAAACGCTGGTGCAAGTAGGCCAGCTATCAAAGGTGCAGAGGCCTAAGCTTGAAAGCAGATGCAGTGTGGGAAGCCCTGACAAGACATAGAACCAAGTGCACAGTTTGCGGTGCAGTGAGTGGGAGCATGCAGTCTCCAAGTGCCCTTTGTCCCAGGCTACAGTGCAAAGCTACCTAGCAAAACAAAGGTCTGCATCTGTGTTTGAGAAGCCTGCTCTGAGTGCCAGGAGTGAGCAACTGGCTTACCAAAAGTTTGAAAGGAGGGCAGTTGCCCATAGCAATGCCTATGATGTCAGGTCGGAGAACTGCAAGACAAAGATGTTGCCTATAGAGGATCGTGGCAAGTTTAAAGTGACACCGCTTCATAGAAAGAGAAGTTTACATGTTTGGGAGAGCCAGCAAAGTGCAGCTGGGAAAGCACAGTTTCCGTTAGCAACTAGAGAAAATGTGCCAATGGGAATGAGGAGCTACAAGGAAGAGGTGGCTCACCAGCCTCAGAGATGCCAGTGAGATTCTGCATGTTGGGAGAGTGCCATCTCCCTTAGCAACAGGAGAAATCATCAAGTACCATGCCTGGAATGTGGTCAACTGGGGCATGGGATCTTTTCTTGTCCCAGCTTGTGGAATACGGCTGCCGATATTGTTGCTGGGCTTAACTCTTCGCCTGCAAGCCCGGATTCCTGTATTAAAACGTTTGTAGTCACCCCTGGCAACAGAGAGGAAATTCCTGTTGTGCCTGCTGTAGTTTCATCCCCTGGCCACCAGTAGAAGTGCAGTACAAGAAGGTCAACATACTCAAATGAACATGGCAAGACCTGTTACTCGGATGGGTAATACTGTTGCTGTTGAAGTAATGGGAAAGTGACTATGGGATTGCTCACACTGAAGTGGAAGTGATCCCAGAGGGGAGATCCACTGTTGGTGCAGAAAAGGACTTGCCTCACTGCAGTGCCCTGTCCAGTGGGGAGGCAAGTGTTAAAATTGAATGTGATGATGTGAAACTTACTGAGGAGTATGTTCATACTGGTATTGAGTTAACTAATGCTGATAATGTGATGCTTAATGAGGTAGGGGTGATCGCTAAGCAGGATGGGCTATTCCCCTTAGCAATGATATATAAGGCTGCAGAGGTGTCCCTAGAAACCTCAAGGGAGCTCTGTGTGCTGGAGCCAGAGGTTGCCCGGGACAACTGTGGTGCCACTCTGATGGATAAGAAGTTACTTGATCTTGGTGATAATGTGTCAAATGGTAAAACTAAAATGTCTGAAATTACCTGTGGTGATAATGGGTTACTGCGGTCTGTCACTGCTGACAGCAAAAGTCTTCATAAGTTTAATGAAGCCCCCCCCAGCAAGGTGGTGAAGTTATGGTATTGCAGCCTGCTGTGTTTAAACAAAAGTGATACGTGCAATGTGCCTGCTGTGGAGCCACTCTGTCCTGCGTCTCCTTTGGCAGTTGGAGCGGTACTACGTAGTACCTCTGATGGGAGTACAGAGAAAATAGACTGGTACAGATGGGCAACAAGTCTGTTGGCTTTATTGAAAGAAGTCTCAGTGTGTAACAATGGAGCAGACACCATTTCTGCTGTGCTAAATGGAGGGACATCAGAGCAGCTTCTGGACCAGGGCTCACTTACTGCTGTTGCAGAGGATATTCCTCAGGAGATGGAAGGGCCAAGAGAGATTGAGCACATGGCAGAGGTTGTGTCCACAACCCATAAAGGAGTTATTGATGTTGTATACCAAACTAATGCTATCCATATAGAAGACCAGGAACAGATCATTGACACTGAGCCTGAGAGTTTTGTGGTGACTCCCGGACCTGGCTGCGCGCTAGGAGAGCACCAGGTTATTGCATTGGATACCTCTAGTGAGGAGGAAGCTCATTTAAGAAGCGCCACCTCTAAGGCATTAGTAAATGAGTCTTTCCACATCTCTAGGAACATGAAGGACCCCAAGAAGGTCTTAGGTGTGGAATCACACTGCCTTTGTATGACAGATATGCTGAGAGAAACCTTAGAATGTTGGGAGTGTACAGCCAGCGTATATCCTGCCATCCTCGCCTGCGTTTGGAGAACTTGTGCCATGGGGTATGCATAAATGGAGCTGGATGTTACAGGCTGTACGATGCAAAGATTGCCAAAGTTGGAAGCGTTTAATGCGATTATTTTTAATGTGGAAAGTTGTCTCACAGTGTGCTAAATTGCTTCATACGGAGGTTGTGTATGAGAGGCACTCTGGAATACTGTTGGACAGGACAGAAGTCTGGGCGGAAGTGCCAGAGGGCACAAGTATATGTGATGTGGTTGGGGGTCATCAACCCAAAGCTGAAAATGGATGATGATGATGATGATGATGATGATGATGATCAGGTATCAGGACAGTTGCTGGAAAAGGATCATGTGGCAGTGGAGTTGAGGGTTAGTGACGTTGTCATGGTAGACAACAACTCCACTTTGTGCGATTCTCCTCCAGACACTGGCTTGCAAAAGACTGGCGAGATGAGTTTTGATAAATGTGGTGATATTTCGAATAATGAGGAAAAGTGCAACGCACTGGTAAATGTTTCAGTTACCATGGGTAACAACAAAAACAAGGGTAGACCTGATGGTCAAGGTGACATGGTTGCTGTTAATCTTAAAAAATACAGGAAGATGAATAATGGTCCCATACAGGATCAGGATTGTAATCCTGGGAAAGATTTTCAGAGGTCCAGGAACCTCCCAATTTGCAAGAGTAAAAGTTCTAAGGACACTGGCCCAAAGCTTAACAAGTCGTCATTAAAAGAGTTTAATTCCCAAATAAAAGTGCCCACACTTATGGCTAAAAAGGTGTTTAAAAATGTGACCACTTTACAAGTAAAGAGAAAAAGGTTGGAAAAAAACGTCAAAGACCTTAGTAAGTCCCCTAATGTTAAAGTGTTTGAAGGTGTGGCCCCAAAGAAAATGAGCAGATGGAATTTTTGGAAGCACACCCGTAAAGGAACAGGGGTATCTTTTTAGTACCCAAGTCAGTGTAGCAGGGGGACACAGTAAAAGTCACCTGATAAGACTGGGTGTGGCCCTTGTGGGTGATAGCTGGCACAGAGGTGCCAATTTGAAGAGGTTTGGCTGGTGTGTTATGCCCCCTCCGGGTTGAAACAGGGGGGAGGATATGTGGCAGAGCGTTGCCCTGGTCTAGAAGGAGGTTGTGACCCAGAATTCTCAACTGGACGGGTTGAGGGGCTCCAGGGAGCTTGTAACATGAAGAGGAAACTGGCCTTTCCGTTTCCTCATAAATACACACACATACTATATATATATATATATATATATATATATATATATATATATATATATATATATGTATGTATATGTATATATACACATATACACACATATACACACACATACACACCTCATTTTGATTTCAAGACCATTGACTCTTGGTTCTTTGGTCTACTGAAAAATAATGATTCTAATGCTTAAAGCTAAACAGGTGCAAGGTTTGGAAGGGATACATGCAGAGATGAAAAGAAATTATCAAATACTAACCTGGACTTCAGCAATTCTGGAAGTACTTTTAAGTAAACCTTAAGTAATTCTTCAGATAGTCCTGTTTTTTGATGGCTGCTTGTATGGCTGTATGATGCTGAAACACCAATCTGTTGAGAATGGTGTGCCATCTCTACCCCTCTTTGTAGAACTGCATTAAAGACAAGTGTGTACAACTTCCATTGAATTACTGCATTTCCCTTCTGGATGATGAAGCAGATGTGGCTGGCAATAGGTAAACTCAGGTGTGAATCAGTACTAAAGACAAGTTCTTGGTAAGCTTCCAAAGAATCCCATTTCCACATCATGTCTTCTGACCCACTGCTTGGTAGAACACCCTGAAATCTGCACAAACTTGAAGATAAAGCAGGCTCAGATTTGCCTTGAATTGTGTCCTGCAATTCAGCTAAATGTTCACCATCCATTGCACATATGTTGCATGATGCTTGTTTGAATGTATTTGAGCTTTCACCCCCACCTAGCTGATCCAACATCAAATTTGCAAGTAGACTCAGGGTGTGATGTTGTACATTTGTTAATCTTGGCATCTTAAATGCATAAAGAAGAGGTACAATAACAGATGCAGGATCCATACAACAACAAATCCCCACAGTCTCTATCCCTGAAATAATCTGTTGGCATGTAGGCATCAGCAATGCCTGATGCAGTAAACGTAAACATTGATGTGCACACACTGCGATGCAACAACTTCTTTCAGGATATTGGACCTCCCCACACATATTTTCATCAAAAGAATCTTGAACACGACTTTTAAAAATAGACACTGGAAGACCAGAAAGATCTCTGTGATGATGCATGAAGTGTGAAAATTCACATCTCCTATGTCTTTTTCTAGTGCACATTGACTGATGCAGTTGCTCAGATTTGACTTTTTTGATAACACTGATTATTTTTATGACATTACCGATGAGTAATGATACATGTTCACAAGCCTGATAATTTAGGCTTTCACAATGTAGACATTTTGACTCCATATAAAGGATCGCTTTTTCAAGGAGATCAAATCCACTGTACTGTACAAAGTCATGTAAAAGTTCTATAGACTGACTAAAATATAAAGGATTTGGTGCTGCACATTTAAGACATAACAACATGATTTGAAAAATGCCTTCAAAAAGCTCTGAGATCAAAAGAGCTTGATGTTGACATCTAGGCATCTCTAATGTTTCTGCAACATCTTTGGCTGTCTTTTGGTGGTATATGTCAGACCTGTTATTTAGGAACAATTTATATTTTAAGGCTGTTTTTAACAAATCATTAAGGTTTTTCTTTAAATTGTCTGGCATAATATCCCTGCTATTAATGTCGGCACACAGTAGTCCTAACACTGTGCGTAACAGCATTCTCTGCACCAATGCCACTTTTTCCTCAGTCCATCCTGATGCCAATGTTCCTTTATCACGTGCATAAAAATCACCAAAGCCTAAAAGGAACTCTGTTAAAGCTGGGATGACAGTCACAGAAAGTGAAGTGCTATGATTCAGCTTTATATCAAAGTTGGAAAGTTTTTCAAGCAAAGATAGCAATATTCGACAAAGATCAAACGGGGAGGTGTTTTTATCCGACAGAGAAACCGGTCTTTCTAAAAGATTACTATTTGGAAAGCTAGTGTCTGGTTTTGGTTTACATTCCAAATTCTGTTGGGGAAAACCTTTGTCAGATACAGCTGACTCCCAAGATTGAGCTGTAATGGTATGTGGTGCATGTCTTTGTTTAGTCGCAGAGAACGACTTTTCATCCAGGACTTCTTCAGAATCTGATGTAGACAGTGACTTTTTTTCATCCTTTGATGTGTGACACTGTGTGTTTTTGGACTGGCGTCTTGATTTATGGTGTCGTGAATTAACATTTAACACATTTGAGAAGTCTGATGAGGAGGAAATCCCTTCAGCATCTACTTTCCTCTGAGGCTTTTGCAGAGTTGAACAGCTCTCTTTGGTAGCAAAAGGTTCTGCTTCAAGTGAAGGTAAAATAACCTCTGAAAAATTGAAAATAAAATAAAAAAATGGTTATGAACCTTACAGAAAAACTATCACGAAACAAAAACAGATGCTTCCATTGCTGGCCTCTTTTAGCAATTGCCATTTGCCTAGCTGCCACACTGCCTATCTGGCTTTCATAGTCATTTTAGGGATGTAGAGAAGAACTGGCTGACATTCCTGACCTTCTTATGTAAAGTAGATTCTGCAGTATAATGAAGCATCCACTCAAAAAGTCCGGGCTGCCTCCTTATAAAAATCATCTGCTGTACCTGTGGGCAAATGGTACCTGAAAAGAAATCATTCGATTTCTACTTGTCTTAAGCCCCATACACACGATAGGACTTTGTACAAACTTTCCCTTGGATTTTTGTACAAAGGGCGTTGGCCAGAAGTTTGTCTTACATACAGACGGCAGGACTTTTCCAGCCAACTTTCACCAAATCACGTGGTTTTTCAGCTCTTTACCACCACCCTCTGGTCAACGTCTGTATTGTTGTCTGATACTGTGTCAATCTCGCCACTTTTATCGGCGAGATTGACACCTTGCGAGCCGGGTTCACACTGGTGCGGGGATCCAACTTGGATCCCCGCCAATGCCAGGCACTGTGTTTGGTATGAATCTTGAGGGGGAACTCCACGCCAAATTTTAAATAAAAAACCAGCATGGGTTCCCCTCCAGGGGCATACCAGACCCTTAGATCTGGTATGGATTTTAAGGAGAACCCCCTACGCTGAAAAAACGGCTTGGGGGTCCCCCCAAGATCCATACCAGATCCTTATCCGAGCACGCAGCCCAGCCGGTCAAGAAAGGGGGTGGGGACGAGCGAGCGCCCCCCCCCTCCTGAGCCGTACCAGGCCGCATGCTCTCAACATGGGGGGGTGGGTGCTTTGGGGGAGGGGGCGCCCTGCGGACCCCCCACCCCAAAGCACCTTGTCCCCATGTTAATGAGGACAAGGGCCTCTGCCCGACAACCCTGGCTGTTGGTTGTCGGGGTCTGTGGGCAGGGGGGCTTATCAGAATCCGGGAGCCCCCTTTAATAAGGGGGCCCCCAGATCCCAGCCCCCCACCCTTTGTGAATGAGTATGGGGTACATCATACCCATACCCATTCACCTAGGGAAAAAAGTGTCAATAAAAAAACACAGTACACAGGTTTTTAAAGTAATTTATTAGGCAGCTCCGGGGGTCTTCTTCTGACTCCGGGGGTGTTCTTCTGACTCCGGGGGGTCTCTCCGGCGTCTTCTCCTGGTGTCCGGATCTTCTGCCGGCTCCTCCGCTATCTTCTGCCGCTCTTTTGCTAGCAGTGGCCCGGACTTCTGGATCGTCCTGTTCCCTCTTCTCTTCCAGAGATGTTGACACGCTGACAGCTGGAATGCTCTCAGAGAGCTCTGCAATGGACTTATATAGGCGGTGACCCCGCCCCCTTATGAGGTCACAGTCCCTGGGCATGCTGAGACTGTGATCTCATAAGGGGTCGTGGTCATCGGGTGACATGACTACGCCCCCTTATGACCTCACAGTCCCAGCATGCCCCGGGACTGTGATGTCATAGGGGTGGGGTCACCGCCTATATAAGTTCATTGCGGAGCGCTCAGAGAGCATTCCAGCTGGAGAGAGCGTTGTGTCAACATCTCTGGAAGAGAAGAGGGAAGAAGACATCTCTGAAGACTGGGCTCCTCCGCTAGCGAAAGAGCGGCAAAAGAGCAGAAGATAGCGGAGGAGCCCAGCAGAAGGAAGAAGGCACCGGAGAAGAATCAAAGAACGCGGAGACACCGGAGAGAGGAGAAAAGACCTGAGAGACCGAAGTCGGCAGAAGACCCCCGGAGCTGCCTAATAAATGACTTTAAAAACCTGTGTACCGTGTTTTTTTATTGACACTTTTTTCCTAGGTGAATGGGTAGGGGTACGATGTACCCCATACTCATTCACAAAGGGTGGGGGGCTGGGATCTGGGGGCCCCCTTATTAAAGGGGGCTCCCGGATTCCGATAAGCCCCCGCCTGCCTGACCCAGACAACCAACAGCCAGGGTTGTCGGGAAGAGGCCCTTGTCCTCATCAACATAGGGACAAGGTGCTTTGGGGTCGGGGGGCCGCAGGGCGCCCCCTCCCCCAAAGCACCCACCCCCCATGTTGAGGGCATGCGGCCTGGTACTGCTCAGAAGGGGGGGTGCTCGCTGGTCCCCACCCCTTTTCCTGACCGGCCAGGCTGCATGCTCGGATAAGGGTCTGGTATGGATTGGGGGGGGACCCCCTGCCGATTTTTCAGCGTAGGGGGTTCCCCTTAAAATCCATACCAGACTTAAGGGCCTGGTATGCCCCCAGAGGGGAATCCCCTCTCACGCTCGCCGCAATAGGAAAATGTGTTTTTCCTATTGCAGCCAGCGCGAGATGTACAGTACCCTGTCGCCGAGAACCAGCGCGATGGGTTCGCGCTGGAAACATTCCTGCGGCCGCATACTGTAGTTTGTACAAAAGTCTGATGCTTTTGTGTACACACGATCGGACTTTGCTCCATCGGACTTTTGTTGCCGGAAAGCTTGTCCGTTCGCACAGCCAACAAAAGTCCGATGGAAACAGAAAAAGTTTGTCCAATGGAGCGTACACACGGTTGGATGTTGCTCCAAAACAGCTAATTTGCATGTTTGTTGTCAAAAAATTGTGTACGGGCCTTTAGCCTAGTTTTTCATATCTTTGCGAATACATCACCATCCTTGCAGGAAGATTCCTAGATAATGCAGAGAGGCCAAATCCCATGAGAAGACACTCAAATCTAATGCAAAAAGCATCCTCTTATGAAATTTCAGCTGCTCGGTATTCCCCAGATCTAGCTAGGAGTATGTCACTCATTTAGGCCCTACCAGCAGAAAATGTGGTTAAGGCAAGTATAAAACTTCTATTACAGGTACATAACACCTACAAAGATTAGGTGTTATTTTTTGTATAGGGGTAGGGGACTACACATTTCAGGTCGACCTTGCAATTTATCTTAAAGTCCTCCTTAATTGGTGCTAGTTACTCCCAAGCTTTTAACACTAGTGTGCCAGCATAATAGCCAAGCAAATAGTTTCTCTGAGAGGTTGGCAATGAAGACCCAATCATTATTGTATGCAAAATACACTTTAAGCACTTAGATTGGTGTTAAAAGACATTACATAAAACAAAATTACCCCAAATGTAGCTTAGTACCAGATACTAAAGGTTTTAAGAAAAATAAACAACTGAAGAGTGAAAAAAGTCCTTGATATGAAGTGATCAAAGAATATATATACCCAATCCTAGAGACAGGAAGTGTATTTAAAGCAATACCGCTTTTTTATTTGTTTTAGGCAATAAATTAGAACCCTTTTAAAAAGTGTTAATTTGGGGAGATTTTTCCTCACTTCCTATGCCAGAGACATAACAGGAAGTGAAACTAAATCTGTTGAGGGTGAAGGGAAAAGCCCCTTTTAAAGCAGTAGTAAAAGTGGCATCACAAATACACAGTGTAGCACAACTCTAGGTCCGGGTTTCAAAAAAATACAAGGAACATACTAACATGATCTTAGTGTGTTTTCACAGTTTTTTGTATGGGTTTCTTCCATATTCCCTTCACAGTCTGAAAATACTATGGTAAGTAAACTGGGGTCTCATCAGACTGACGGTAGATTATATGTGTCAGTATGACTGTGGTGGTGCCATTAGACTGTACGCTTCTTCGGGGCAGAAACTGATGTCAAATTATCTACATACTCTACCCCTAGGTCTGTTTTCTTGACGAAAAAAAAAGGGGTAGACTGTCACTATCCTCTGATAGGGAAATTAACCACTCTAGTGAATTGAAGATTAGTAAAAGTTTTGGCATCTTTCAATCTCAAATGAAAATGTACCAGCTGCCAAGGGGACCAAAACAGGGCATGTGCGAGTAAAAGTGGCTGTAAACAATATATAATTTTTTTTAATAATGAACATGTTATGCTTACCTGCTTTTTGCAATGATGCTGCACAGAGTGGCCCTGAAAAAACCTATTCTGGGGTCCCCTGCCGGTGTCCTCTGCTCCCCCTCTTCTCAATGCACCACCATAGGAAGCCACTTCCTAAGCTCGCTCCCAAGCTGGACTGTGTGTGTTCATTGACACACAGCACGGCTTGGCCCCACCCCCTGCTACCTCCTCTGAGGATTTGATTGACAGCAGCAGGAGCCAATGGTACCTGCTGCTGCCTCCATGTCCTGTGAGGAGTGCATCGCTGCAGATGGGCACAGCAATGGATCAAAAAACAAAGTTACTTATTGGTAAAGTTCTTTCTGGACAGCAACCTAAAGGACCTTGGCTCCTTCCCTCTGTAGGAAACACCGCACCAGCCATCTTTAAAAATTTCTTCCTCCCCTGCTGGCTCCTCAGTTTTTTTAAGAGCACCTACAGTCCACTGGGGAGACACAAGAACATATGATAAACATAGTCAACTAGATCACATTTTTTATAAGGAAATCTCAAGTAATTTTTACATATGGGTGGGTACCGGTGCTGTCCTGAAAGACTCTGGCAAAGAACGTTACCAGTAAGTAACTTCGTTTTTCAGGACAGCCACCTGAGGAGGATAATCGAGCACTTACCCCTAGGGCAGGACTACGGTTTGTAAGACCTTGCGTCCAAATATCTGATCCTTTGCAGCCCAAAAGATCCACCCTGTAGTGTTCTACAAAAGTGGCGAAGCTGGACCATGTTGTCGCTTTACAAATCTGCCCTGACGTTGCTCCAGCTCTCTCTGTCTCCGACACTGCCACTGATCCCGTAGAGTGTGCCCCGATACCCTCTGGGATCTGCATACCTCCCAAAGTATAGGCCTGGCCAATAGCCTCTCTAAGCCACCTGGCTATGGTGTGCTTTGAGGCCCTGTGCCCTTTCTTGGCCCCTGAAATTAAAGTAAATATGCAATCTGTCTTCCTAAAGGATTTTGTTTTGTCTAAATAATGTAGAACGCATCTCCTGACTTCTAACATATGGAACTTGATTTCTTGTTCCCTGGAAGGGTTTGTACAAAACGAAGGTAAATTAATATCTTAGCCTCTATGAAACTTTGAGGCTACTTTAGGCAAAATGGCCAGATCCATCTTACAAACTATGCGATCCGGGGAAACCTGAAAAAAAAAAAAAAAAAAAAAAAAGGAGGTCTGATTGATAGGGCTTCTATCTCACAGACCATCCTGGCTGTAGTAACTGCCACCAAACACACTGCTTTAAGTGTCAGCATTTTCAATGTGCAATTTTCATGTGGTTCAAAAGGGTCCACTGTCAGAGTTTGTAGCACTGACGACTGGTCCCATTTTGGGAAGGCTGGGCCTTGTATGGGTCTCGGTCTGCTCAAGGATTTAAAGAGAATCTAATTATCCATGGATTGGACGCTAGCTTTCTTTCCTGATACACGGACAGTGCTGAAACCTGACTTTTGAATGTGCTGAGGCTCAGACCCTTATCTGCTTCACTCTGCAGGAATTCTAGGACCGCCACTGAACTCTGTGTCTTAAAGGCGTTATCTGTATACCATTTGTTAAAACATTTCCATAATCTGATAAGTGGTGCGAGTTTCCATTTTTCTGCTTTTTAGCAGTGTATCAATTAAGCAGATTGAGAAGCACTTAGCTTTCAGCAGCTGCTCCTCAGAAACCAAGCGACCAGGTTCCACCTTTCCACTTAGGGACAACATACTGGGCCCTGGGAGAGAAGATCCTTCTGGATTGATAATAACCAAGGGGGTTCTGCAGCAAGTTCTTTTAGAATAGAGAACCACAGTCTCCTGGGCCAGTGTGGTGCAATGAGGATCAGTGAAGTGTTCTCTGTACAGAATTTTCTTAGCACTGCTGGTAGGAGCACAGGTGGGGGGAAAAGCATATCATTTGTTGAATGTCCACTTCTGTGCTAGCGCATCTACCCATCTGTAGTTATTATCTGGGCGATTGGTAGGACCAGCATCTGTCCTTTGGTTACATTTTCTGATCTCCTCCACCACCACAGGGATCTTTTTACTTGTGTTGGTATCAGAACTTGTGCATCTAAGGACTCTTGTTTGAGGTCCCATATTTTTTAGATGAATATCTGTAGGGGCCGAAAATGCAAATCTGCCCATTGTACTGTCGCGATTGCCGAGGTCAGTAATCCTAATGTTGACATTGTTCATCTTATTGAGCATGGTTGATTGGTCTGCAACATTTTCATCGCCTCTTGAATTTTTTTGTACCTTCTCCCTGGGTAGAAACACCATATGTTGTGCTGAATCTAGGACATACCCAAAGTATGTAATTTGCTGAGTGGGGTTTGGGTTGGATCTTTCTATGTTCACCAACCAGTCTAGGTTTTCTAGGAAGGCCTGTGTGTACTTCAGGTTCTCTAGTCATTTCACAGGAGAGGTTGCAAGGAGTCGTAGATCTAGATGGGCAATGATGGATATGCCCTTGAGTCGAAGTGTCACCAGGGCTTCCGCCATGACATTTGCAAAAATTTGGGGTGATGAGGAAAGGCCGAAGGGAAAGGCCTGAGGTTGAAGGTGCATGGTTTCCTTCTTTGTTTTTATTGCTAACCATAGAAATTTTTGGAAGCTTTGAGCTATAGCGGTGTGCAAGTACACATCCTTTAGATCCAGGGAAGCCATATAGCAGTTTGGAGATCACAACTCAGAGAATATAACAGTGGAGACTAGGATGGGATTTACAAAGATGCAGTCAGAGAGAGAGAGAGACACAAAGGCAGTGTGGATTGTCACCTGGATAAAAGCACTCACAGAGCGCAGCAGGAAAATGTCATTAATTGGGACTTTAAGTGAATCTGATGAAGAACAGACATCCTGGGGTTCCTGGGTTGAGAGACTGGAACAGTATTTCAGTGCAAATGCCATCCGAGACAACAGGCAAGTAGCAGTATTTCTAACAGTGGTTGGTGCTAAGACATATTGACATTCTTAGGGATCACCTTTCCTCTGTAAAACCAGCAACTAAGACATTGGTAGAGCTCCTGACACTGTTAGAGGATCATTTCCAGCCTAAACCACTAGAGATTGCAGAAATATTCCGGTTTTATCAGCGGCAGCAGCAGCCAGGTGAAGAAATTAAAGCTTGCCCTTCGCAGACTAGCCTCTACCTGTTCTTTTGTGGAGTACTTACCTACTGCACCGAGAGACGAGTTTGTCATGGGACTGAACAGTGAGTCTAGCCAAAAGAGACTGTTAACAGAGAAAGACCTTACCCTTACAAAGGCAACTGAGATAGCTTCAGTGATGGAAATGGCTGTGAAAGATACAGAGGAATTGAACCCCCAGTGCAGAAGGGAAAAGGTGAAACAGGACGTTTTCAAAACAGCAGTCAAGCCAACTGCCGCAAACTGGAAATACAGACCCCCACCAAGCCAGGAGTCAGCTTGCTACCGTTGTGGGAATAAAGACCATGACCACAAAGCCTGCCGATTTAAGGATCAGACCTGTCATAATTGCGGTAAGACAGGCCATCTTAAACGAATGTGCTGTAGCAAGAAGGTGCAAGATAAACAACCTTTGAACCCAAAGACAGAGACATATAGTCATGGCCGAAATTGTTGGCACCCCAGAAAATCAAATATTTCTCACAGAAAAGTATTGCAGTAACACATGTTTTGCTATACACATTGTTTATTCACTTTGTGTGTATTGGAACAAAACAAAAAAAGGGAGGAAAAAAAGCAAATTGGACATAATGTCATGCAAAACTCCAAAAATGGGCTCGTCAAAATTCTTGGCACCCTTAACTTAATATTTGGTTGCACACCCTTTGGAAAAAATACCTGAAATCAGTCGCTTCCTATAACCATCAATAAGCTTCTTACACCTCTCACCCAGAATTTTGGACGACTCTTCCTTTACAAACTGCTCCAGGTCTCTCTTATTGGAAGGGCGCCTTTTCCCAACAGCAATTTTAAGATCTCTCCACAGGTGTTCAATGGGATTTAGATCTGGACTCATTGCTGGCCACTTGAGAACTCTCCAGCGCTTTGTTGCTATCCATTTCTGGGTGCTTTTTGACGTATGTTTGGGGTCATTGTCCTGCTGGAAGACCCAAGATCTCGGACGCAAACAAAGCTTTCTGACACTGGGCTCTACAGTGCGACCCAAAATCTTTTGGTAATCCTCAGATTTCATGATACCTTGCACAAATTCAAGGCACCCAGTGCCAGAGGCAGCAAAACAACCCCAAAACATCATTGAACCTCCACCATATTTCACTGTAGGTACTGTGTTCTTTTCTTTGTAGGCCTCATTCTATTTTCGGTAAACAGAATGATGTGCTTTATCAAAAAGCTCCATCTTGGTCTGATCTGTCCACAAGACGTTTTCCCAAAAAGATTTTGGCTTACTCAAGTACATTTTGGCAAACTGTAGTCTTGCTTTTTTATGTGTCTGTGTCAGCAGTGGGATCCTCCTGGGTCTCCTGCCATAGCGTTTCATTTAATTTAAATGTCGCCGGATAGTTCGCGCTGACACTGATGCTCCCTGAGCCTGCAGGACAGCTTGAATTTCTTTGGAACCTGTTTGGGGCTGCTTATCCACCATCCGGACTATCCTGCGTTGCAACCTTTCATCAATTTTTCTCTTCCGTCCACGCCCAGAGAGATTAGCTACAGTGCCATGGGTTGCAAACTTCTTGATAATGTTGCGCACTGTGGACAAAGGCAAATTTAGATCTCTGGAGATGGACTTGTAACCTTGAGATTGTTGATATTTTTCCACAATTTTGGTTCTCAAGTCCTCAGACAGTTCTCTTCTCCTCTTTCTGTTGTCCATGCTTAGTGTGGCACACACAGACAAACAATGCAAAGACTAAGTGAACGTCTCTCCTTTTTATCTGCTTTCAGGTGTTATTTTTATATTGCCTACACCTGTTACTTGCCCCAGGTAAGTTTAAATGAGCATCACATGCTTGAAACAATCTTATTTATCCACAATTTTGAAAGGGTGCCAAGAATTTTGACCAGCCCATTTTTGTAATTTTGTGTGACATTATGTCCGATTTGCTTTTTCCCTCCTTTTTTTGTTTTGTTCCAATACACACAAAGGGAATACACGTGTATAGCAAAACATGTGTTACTGCAATACTTTTCTGTGAGAAATACTTGATTTTCTGGAAAAAATTCTGGGGTGCCAATAATTTTGGCCATGACTGTATGGTGGGAAGATATACATCATAATCTGAGTCAGAGGATGAGGAAGTGCTCCACAGATTAGACATACATTATATGCATTCAACACCCTCCACAATGACTGTAGAGGTAACTGTTGAGGAAAAGAAACTCAAGATGGATGTAGACACATGAGCAACAGTTTCAGTTATCATCCAGAAACAATGAAGATGACTTCCGACCCGAACAGCTGCCCTCCCAACACCAATCAAACTGTAGACATACTCAAAACAGATACTCCACCCACTGGGTTACGCGAAAGTACAGGTATTGTACAAGGGTCAGACAAAGAGACTGCTATTATATATCCTAGAAAATGGGGGACAGATGCCAGACATCACCTTAAACCCCTGTAACACTGTAATGTTACAATTCCATTAGGAGATAATGAGGGATGGGTGGTGTCCCTGAAGCAGAGCTTCCCAAAGATCTTTGATGACCAGTTGGGGAAAATAAAGCATGACTGTGTGAGACTCAAGCTGAAACCCAACGCTCAGCCTAAGTTCTTCAAAGCTCGGACAGTACCTGTTGCACTCCGAGCAGGAGAAGAAGCGGAACTAAGTCGGCTGGAGGAACAAGGTGTCATCTCAAAGGTAGAGCACAGCGAGTGGGCATCACCAGTTGTACCAGTAAAGAAAGCGAATGTGGACTTACACATTTGTGGCGATTTCTGCATGGCACTGAACTCCCAACTGGAGATAGACCAGTATCCCCTACCCAGAGTAGATGACATTTTTGCCTCTATTGCAGGAGGTCAAAAGTTTACCAAGCTTGATCTCAGACAAGCATATTTACAGTTTGGAGGTCCATCCTTCTTCCCGCAAGTTTCTAACCATCAACACCCACAAGGGACTGTATGTATACAATCGGATGGTGTTTGGTGTAGCCTCCGCCCCAGCCATTTGGCAACGAAAAATGGATGAGATTTTGGCAGACATTCCTTTCAAGCAGTGCCTGGCACGTGGAACTTGTGTTGGCGGGACTCCAAGAGCAGGCTATAAAAGTGAACTTAGCGAAATGCCAATTCATGGTGCCTAAATTGGAGTTTTGTGGCCACCTTGTGGATGTGGAGGGTATACACACCACGGAAGCCAAGGTTGATGCTTTCGTTAAAGTTCCAGCCCCAACCAACGTCCAGCAGCTGCGATCATACCTTGGCTTGCTGAACGATTACCAAAAATTCCTGCCAGATCTGGCACACAGCTTGTTTACGTTGAACAAGCTTTTGGAGAAACACTCCAGATGGGACTGGTCGGCTGCATGCCAACGTGCTTTTGAAGTTTCTAAGCGGAAGCTGTTGATGTCACGCATGCTTGTGCATTATGACATCCAGAAGCCTCTCACCTTGGCTTGTGATGCCTCACCCTATGGTCTGGGGGGCTGTACTCTCTCACATCTTACCAGATGGGTCAGAAAAAACAGTGGCATTTGCCTCAAGGTCTTTAAAAAAAATCAGAAAGCAATTATTCACACATTGACAAAGAGGCTCTTGCGCTGATATGGGCAATTAATAAGTTTCATCTTTACCTGTATGGTAGGGAATTCACCATACTGACGGACCATAAACCCCTCCTTCAGATCTTTAGCCCTGACAAAGGCATCTCTCAGACTACTGCGGCCCACCTCCAACGCTATGCCTTATTCTTGGGAGCATACAGCTACAAAATCCAATATCGCGGTCATGATGCCAATGCTAATGCGGACGCAATGTCCCGACTGATAGGGACGTCGATGGACTCTTCTCCACTGGTCAAGAGTTTTCGTTACACCAGCCTATTCTTCTTGTCTTCTGGGGAGATAGCAGCCCATACAGCAAAGGATACCTTTCTGAAAACAATACTCCCCTTGGTACGGTCTGGTTGGCCTGCAACACAGGATTATGAACCTTATTTCCGTAGGCATATGGAATTAACTGTGGCTGGCAACTGTGTTTTATAGGGAGACCGAGTGATCATTCCACAGACCTCCAGAGACACATTCTGGACTTGCTACATACTATTCATCCCGGAGGCACACGTATGAAACAAAAGGCCCGAGGCTATGTGTGGTGGCCAAACCTAGACTCAGATATCACGACATATGTGAATGCTTGTGCCGGATGACCACAAACTGCAAGAGACCCTCCTCGAGGGTGTGTCCAGCTCTGGACTTGGCCCACGATTCCTTGGTTTCGGCTACACTTGGACTTTGCAGGCCCGATCAGAGGACACACCTTCTTGATCCTAGTGGATGCCCATTCAAAGTGGCCTGAGGTCATGCCTGTTACTCAGCCGACTAAGGCAATGGTTGACATACTGTTACATCTCGCTGCTACATTTGGATACCCCAAGAGAAATCATCACGGACAACGGTGCACAATTCACCAGTCAGGAGTTTCAGCATTTCCTGACTGCCCACAACATCAAGCACAAGTTGACCGCACCTTACCACCCGGCTACAAATGGTCAAGCAGAACAGTTTGTGCAGACTTTCAAACGCTATTTCAAAGCTACAGTGGCAAGTAAACAGTCCTTTTCACCCCAGCAGCTGGACTCCTTCCTTTCTGCTAACAGAAACACACCACATGCAACCACTGGAAAAACTCCAGCGGAACTCCTCCTGGGTCAGCAGCCATGGACTGTTTTGGACATACTTTGCCCTTAAACAGTCCAGGAACATGTACTGCAGTCCCAAGACAAGATAGTCAAACTCAACGAGCTCCCCCGGTTCACAGCCCAACAAAAAGGTATGGGCCCGATCTTATGGGGCTTCCAACACTCGTCGGCTTCCTGTTATCATTACAGAGACTTTGGGACCCAAGATGTATAGGGTCTGCCTGGAAGATGGTTCCATTTGCAGACGGTATGTGGACCAACTGCGTCCTCATTCTCAGCTGCCCGAATCCCTGACGCTGGCTGAACCACCAGTGTCTCAAGCGTCTGCGCCCAGCAGATCAGGATGCACTGGGACTGATGATTTGAGGGACTCTAAACTTTTGAACTCAGCTACAACAGAGCCCTTCAGCCCTGGTCCGGAGGTCTGTTCACCCTCTGAGCTAGTTGATCCCTTCTTGGCCCCACCGGTGCCCATTCCGGCTAGCCCTGTTTCCTCTGATCCCGAGTCGCTGGGTGCCCGACCTCAAAGATACTATCACCCTCCTGACCGTTTCCAGCTGCAATACTGGTTACAAGACTTTCGATGGGTCCGCCCAAAGTGATCCAATGCCTTTTAATCCCCATAGCTGTCCCTAGAAGTTTGGTCTCACATCTGGATGCAGGAGAAGTCCTGTGAATCTCCTGTGTAGGACAGTTATTAGATACTGTTTTGTGCCCGTTCTCTTTTTTTTTTTTTTTTTTTTTTAGGGATGGAAGGTGTTATACCTGAAGGGTTCCACATGTACTGTCACTTTAAGGCTGGCTCCACCCAGGAGTGATGACAAGGGTCAAGGGGCATAGTAGCCATCTTAGAGCACATGTAAGGAAGCATAATAAGATATACCTGTCCTGAGATGCATTTCGGAGTGTACAATGAGTACTGAAATGAACATCAGTTGTTCCAGACCAGAGTCTTGTGTCTCTCACAACTCAGAATATAACAGTCCATCCTCTTGTCCATTGCATCGGACAGGAGCCCCATGTCCTCGAAGGCCAAGTCTGTGTGCCTCGAGACTTGGGAGAAAGCTGCATCTAGCTTTGGGGTCTTATTCCAAACTGACGCCAGATCATACGCAAATGGAAATTTTTTTTTCAATGATTTCAAAAAGAAGGGTTTCCTTTCCGGGTCTTGCCATTCTTTATTTCCTCTACTAAAACCTCATGGACTGGAAAGGTTTCATTTCTTGTTCTCCCAGGCCCTCGTACATTTGGTCATGTAGAGATGGGGTTCTCCTCTGTTTGCATACCTAGTGTGGCATAAATGGCCCCCCAAGAGATTTTCCACCTCTTCAAGTGACAGTTTGTACTGGGATGGCTTTCTGGAATCCCCTTCTCAATCCGAATCTTGGAAGTGGGAGGCTGTGCTGTCTGGCTCTTCCTCAGCCTCTTCACTGGAGACTACTGGAGGGACTGCACTAGTGGTTGGTAACACTACCTGCTGCATTGGAAGAGAAGCAGTCTGAGGCTGCTGGATCTGAAACCCCACAAAGAAGGTTTTAAAGGATTCAAATGTATTAGAAAGTTCCTTTATTGATATGCCACTAGCTCACTGCCCTGCTCAGTGGTATGTTCCTGCACTAGTTTGTTAGTACATTTTCTACATAGTGTTCTTCTCCAGGGAGTCCCCAAGTATAGCTTTACAGGAGCTATGAGGGGGTCTGGGTTTGTCTGTTTTGCTCTGAAAGACAACCTCACAGACATTAAATACTTTACAACCCCCCCCCCTGCAGTTAGCTGCAGGTGCACAACCTTTCTCATGTGGGCTTGCCTCTCCAGGTGCCCTATGAACTTTCCCTCTGGCACCAGAAGGACTCTCCCCCCCCTTAGGCCCTCTTGTGGTGGTGGTGATGGGGGGGGGGGGGGTAGGCTCCAACCTAGGTTCCCCTTATCTTAGCCTTAGCTGGAGCAGTCTGGTCCCTTCTTTCTGCCTCCGGAGCTTGTGCTGTCACAGCAATTGCAGCTCCTCTCCAGCCCATGCCTTAATCCTTTTCAGCATCCAGTGGCCGGAACTGGAAGCCACGGGTCAAATGGAAGTGCCTGCCCCCTTCCGCCAGATGTGACGTCACCCAGCTTCCATGCGGTCCCAGAGCCCAGCATGGCTTCTCCACGCTGCAGGATGCCATTTCTGCTGCTCTTTGCTGGGGTTCCGGAACCGCTGTATGGGGCCTGCACTCTCCTCTACTGCACTCGGTAGTGAAAAAGGAGCCCCCCCCAACCTACACCTGCCATCAGAGATGTAGGGGCGGCGATCTTCACCAAGTAATTTCCCTGGCCATGTCCAAGGAGCCTCTGCCCCCTTTCAGGACTTTCTGCCTGAGCCTCCCTGGCTCTCCTGGCTTAGTTCCAAGTGGTGTCTCCCCTATGGAGGAAATACAAATAACTGAGGAGCCAGCGGGGGGGAGGAAATTTAAAAGATGTCTGGCGCAGTGCTTCCTACAGAGGGGAGGGGCCAAGGTCTCTCAAGTGGCTGTCCTGAAAGACGATTAGGGGAAATAGGTAGTATTTAATAGGTAATTAGGTAAGTATTTAGGGAAGCGAGGGTGTGATACAACAGATTAGAAATGTTTTGCCTTAATGCATCCTATGTATTAAGGTGAAAAAACACCTAGCAGTGACCGCACCCCCGTATTACTTACCTGAGCCCTGGAATTTACCCGGCGGGGATGCGTTGTCCCTCTGCCCAGGGTTCTCGGCTCTTGATTGGATAGATTGATAGCAGTGCAGCCATTGGCTCCCGCTGCTGTTAATCAAATCCAATGACGCAGGCACTGGTGGAGCTGGGCCAAGTCATACATTCGGTGGCTATGGATGCCAATGATGGACTTGGCAGCGCGCGCAAGGAAACCCCCCGGGGGAGTGCTTCTCCTAGGGGGTTATCTGATGGGGGAAAGAGCCGCAAGAGCCACTCTGTGCAAAAAGGAGCTGCACAGTGTGGGCAAGTATGACATGTTTGTTATTTTATTTTAAATAATCAAAGCTTTACAAAAACGTCACGCCTTTATAACTACTACTACAAATGTTAAAAAAAAAAAACAACACAGAGGGTGCTACTGCTGCAATCTCCTCAAAGTGCTAGTAGGCCAAGTATTTTGGACCATAATCCTTTTGCAGTTACTAAGACTAAACAAGAATACAGCTAGTGATGTTTAAACATACTTGTTCTGAGTCAGTGTCAGAATGTTTTTTTTTTTTTTTTTTTGCTTATAGTATCCTCTAAAACAATTAACATACAAGGAATGTAAGTACCTGAACAGATATATGCAATTTTCTGTAATTAAAAAAATTGTCTATTGTACAATCAAGTCACATACCCAACCTTCACCTAGCTGTCTGCCACTACGGAGAGGTACAGAGAAAATATTATAAATATTCGGACAATCTGGGCAATGGTGACAGAGTATTCCCTATTCAGGCAGAAGCTACAGAGTACAGAAAGGGTTTGTTATTTTTTTTTTTTTTAATTTCCTTCATGCTGCAAGAATTTTAAATTCAAGCAGTGAAATCTTTAACGTTTTGATATTGTACAATTAAAACTCCAGTTACCTAAAGGAGAATTCCAGCCCGAGTTTGTTTGGCTGGCTTCTCCAATTGGGTCACAGGAGTGGAATTCATTTTGCTCTCCTGTTTTTAGCAGAGAACGGTCTGACGTCGCAGGAATCAGTCCAGACACCGCATCATCACGACAAAATCTGGATCCGCCAGGTGCCTGGACAAACACTCATCCCAGCCTCTCAGCGAGCCGCTGACAGCATGACATGGCTGCTCCCCGCCCCTCCACAGCTCAGCGCTCCAGTGAGCGCAGGGGGGCAGAGCGGAAAGCTGCTGACAGACAGGTAGCAGCTCTCTGCTCAGGGAGCTGGGAGAACTGAGCCATCGGCGGTGTTTGATCGCTCGGTTCTCAGTGCAGAGGCGACAGGGGGACAGATGCAGCATTAGTCCGATGCTGCATCCACCTAGGCAAGTATGATGGGGGGGGGGGGGGGGGTGCACAACAAAAAAACACTATTCTTCTTTTAATCCAGTTTTATATATGTCTTATGATGACTTAATTACCTCTTGCTTTTTCTTGCAGTGGAATCTTCCAAACCAGAGGTAAAAGAGATACAATAAGAGTAATAAGCTCCTCGCGACACGTGAGATCCTGTAATGATAACAATCAATCATTACAACAAAAGCATGTTGTAAGCAGCAAACATGTATCTTTAAAATATATTTATATAAAGTAAAAATTATACTTCTAGTACTGGGTACACAGAACATAGTGCTGATATCACCTGAGCATTTCACAAAATGCAAAAAAAAAAAAAAAAAAAACCTCAGAATTTAGGCATAAAAAACAAATGTAAGAAATTACAATAGAACTGAGAGGGTGACAGAGAGCGTGAATCTCCAGAACAGGGACATAGACGTCAATAGAAAAGTGACAGGTGTTCTAATTCTCCTTCGCTCTATCAAAAAAAAAAAAAAAAAAAAAAAGTTTAGAATTTAGTTATATTTTAACTGCTTCCCGCCTAGGTCAATGTAAAATGACAGTCAGGCAGGAACCCTTTTGTTCTGCGTGGACGTTATATGATGTCTGTCCTCCCTAGAATGGGCCGCGGTTCGGCGCATGTCACACGCTATGTCCACCAGACACAGCAGGTGACTAAATAGTGTACCAGCCCACTGCGGGTACCATATGATCGCTGTGACCAATCATAGCAGATCACATGACAGTTGTACACAATGAATGGCTTCCTTTCATGCCATTCATTGTGTAGCGAGCTGTGAATGGTCATCATGGTGATCATATGGTACAGACAGGGACAATCACAAACTATCTAAGTGATTAGGTGTGGTCAATCACAACAATACACAGTGAATACACCCTTTCATTCAGTAAAAATGTTTGCTTATAGCAGTGAAATTAACTGCTATATGCAATCAGTGTGTAATAAAAAAAAATCCTGATCACTTCCCCAGAGTGGTACAGTGTTACTTTGGTAATACTAATGCTTTGGTCACTGTATGAAAAAAAAAAAAAAAAAAAAAAAAAACACACTACAAAAAAAGAATTACTTTTTTTTTTTTTACATACTGTCACCAGTCAGTGCCCTTGGTCACCGCCACACCAGTTATATTATGCTTGGCTTGTACTACACTGGTAACAGTATGTCCATTTTTGTTTTTGTTTTTTAAATGTGAAAAAAAAAGAAAAACATTTGACAAAAAAAACCAAAAAACGTGCCATGCCTCTTACTAAAGACCTTGGACTGTCTATTTTACAAAAGGGGTCATTTGGGGGGTATTCACGCTACTCTTGCATTTTCGGGTCTGAAGAAATGAGAGGCCCTATCCATCTATAGATATATACACACGCACTCCATAGTTTGTGGACTCTAACGTTCCTACAAACGAAATAATACACACTGATTTGGGTTATTTTCACCAAAGAAAAATATAGCAGAATACATTTTGGCAAATGTTTATGAAGAAAGTTTATTTGCAAAATTTTATAAACAAACAAAAAGAAACATTTTGGGTTTTTTTTTTCTAAATTTTCAGTCTTTTTTCATTTATTTAGCAAAAAATAAAAAACCAGTGGTGATTAAATACCACCAAAAGAAAGCTCTATTTGTGTGAAAAAAAAAAAAAAAAAAAAAGATAAAAATTTCTTATGGGTACCGTGTTGCATGACCGCACAATTGTCAAAGTGTGATAGCACTAAAAAAGCTGAAAATTGGCCTGGGCAAGAAGGGGATAAAAGTGTCTGGTACTGAAGTGGTTAAATATATGTTTTCTATAAAGTAGAATAAAAAAAAATTACATGAGCTATCCATAAAGATAAAAGAGGTTTTCTGGGAGAAAAGAAAAATGGAAAGGGAAAAAAAACCACTTGCACACGCACAAGTCTCAAGTAGGTCAGAGAGTTTAAAGTGGATGTAAACCCGAAAAATGTATTTTTTATTTTTTTTATATTATACAGGATTTATATAGTGCCAACAGTTTGCGCAGCGCTTTACAACATGAGGGCAGACAGTACACTTACAATACAAATCAATACAGGAGGGATCAGAGGGCCCTGCTCGTTAGAGCTTACAATCTATATCATACTGTAGAGTATAAGATTTGCTATCATTTGAGCCCAGTCTTGCCACAGAGAGTTAATCCATCTCTGAGCAATCCCCTTTTATTGTTCAGTGAGACAATTCTTGACAAATTGAGAAAAACTTTGTCAAATACTTCCCCTTGCTGTGAGTGACAGGTGATTTACATCTCGTGCATTAGCCTAAGAGACATGCAGAATTTTTAAATTCCCTCCCCCACTCCTTTCTTCAGCAGCTCTGCAAGGATTGGCTGTTCCACACCTCACCATGATTTGGCATGCTGAAGTCATGTGGTTACTTTCCTGTCTTTTCACTGGATGTTAGAGATCATAGCAGAAGTTCAGCAGAAGTTCAGTGTTAGAAATACACAGAGAAAATGCATATTGACAAGGGGAGTGTAGAGGTGGGCGGGGAGTCTACTGACATCACAACTCCACCCACCGAGCTCCAGACAACAGACCCACCCACAGAATATGCAGTTTTTCAGGTCTAATAACAGACAGAGGGGAGACATTGGACAGGTAAGGATACATGCAGGAGGCATGTATATCCTTATAGATAACCCCTATGGCAGTAGTTTAGAAAGGATGACATTGGGTTTACATCCACTTTAAGGACAGTTACTAGAAGTAGGAGGATATACTTTAGAATGAGTAGTTAAGTAATGCTTTTTCAACAAGTTGTAAATATGACCTGTATATGTTGTAGACTATAATGACTGCGTGCGAAGGTGGCTGTCTAGGATTTTTCCAATCTTTGTCATCCACAGGACCAGTTACTCCCTTCCCAGAGTTTTTAATCTTCCCTCTTTGAATTTATTACAGTAGGGATGGCATGAAATTCAGTTGAAAGGGCAGCGTTCAGACAAAATCATAAGACAGGCAAAAGTCAGGGCAAGTCACAGCAAATTAACGTGGTTGTAAAGGCTCAAGGTTTTTACCTTCATGCATTCTAGTGTGCAGCTCCTCCAACAGCCCCTCTAATACTTACCCAAGCCCGATCTAGATCCAGCAATGTGCACGAGAGCCTCAGCTCTCCGGGGACATCGCCCCCTCATTGGCTACTGCTGCTGTCAATCACAGACAGTAAGCAAATGAAGGGAGAGGGAGGAGAGAGGGCTCTGTGTGTGAATGGACACAAAACAGTGGCACAGGAGCCCTTACAGTAAGCGGTTTGCTCTGGGGGCACTCGGCAGGAGGGAGGGGCCAGGAGCGCCGGAGGGAGACACAAGTAGAAGAGGATCGGGGCTGATCTGTGCAAAACCATTACACAGTGCAGGCAAGTATAAAAATAGGATTTGTTCGTCATACTTACCTGTAAAATCATTTTCTTTGAGTACATCATGGGACACAGAGTTAGGCTAATATTCATTACCTGCTGGGTTATACTTCATCTCCAGGTGAATGGACACTGGTAGGCCAAAGGTCTTTAGACAGGAAGCGATCCCCTATATAACCTCTCCAATACAGCAAGTACTTCAGTTTTGCAGAAAGCACTGAATCCTCAAAAAGAGGGGAGGGACCTCTGTGTCCCATGATGTATTTTCTTTTTCATACATCATGGGACACAGAGTTAGGCCAATATTCATTACCTGCTGGGACGTCCCAAAGCAATAGCCTTGAGGGGAGGGAGACACCCTGCCAAACAATAGCCATCAGACTTTATACGGCAGCCTGCAGTACATTGCGGCCGAAAGCCAAACCCTCGGCTGCTTGAACATCCACTTGATAAAATTTAGTGAATGTACGCACTGAAGACCAGGTAGCAGCCTTACAAATCTGAGCCACAGATACCTGATGGCAGAAAGTCCAGGAGGTTTCTACACCCCTGGTTAGGGATGAGCCGAACACCCCCCGGTTCGGTTCGCACCAGAACCCGCGAACGGACCGAAAGTTCGCACGAACGTTAGAACCCCATTGACGTCTATGGGACTCGAACGTTCGAAATCAAAAGTGCTCATTTTAAAGGCTAATTTGCATGGTATTGTCCTAAAAAGGGTTTGGGGACCCGGGTCCTACCCCAGGGGACATGTATCAATGCAAAAAAAACTTTTAAAAACGGCCGTTTTTTCGGGAGCAGTGATTTTAATGATGCTTAAAGTAAAAAAAAAAAAGTGAAATATTCCTTTAAATATCGTACCTGGGGGGTGTCTATAGTATGCCTGTAAAGTGACGCGTGTTTCCCATGTTTAGAACAGTCCCTGCACCAAATGTCATTTTTAAAGGAAAAAATCTCATTTAAAACTGCTTGCGGGTTTAATGTCATGTCGGGTCATGGCAATATGGATGAAAATCAGTGAGACAAACGGCATGGGTACCTCCCAGTCCATTACCAGGCCCTTTGGGTCTTGTATGGATATTAAGGGGAACCCCGCACCCAAATTAAAATAAGGAAAGGTGTGGGGCCACCAGGCCCTATATACTCTGAACAGCAGTATACAGGCGGTGCAAACAAGACAGGGACTGTAGGTTTGTTAAGTAGAATCTGTTTGTAATTTTGAACATTTTTAACGTGTTTAGCTCCAGCCAAAAAATCTTTTCTAAGCTTTTTGGAAAACATAGGGAAGGGTTATCACCCCTGTGACATTTGTTTTGCTGTCTTTCCTCCTCTTCAGAAGATTTCACCTCACTTTTTTGTCCCAATGAAAAATGTTTTTTGAAAATTTGGGTTTTTTTGTGGAACAAGGATTGGAAAGCATCAGTGGAAAGGAGAAATTGTTTTCCCATATTAACTCTTAGAGGAGAGAATTTCCCTTCCTAGGGGTAGATTTCATCTCACTTCCTGTTGTCTCCTTCCGTTTGCAAGTAGGAGTCGTTTGTAAGTTAGATGTTTGAAAGTAGGGTCCTGCCCTATATACTCAGCAGAAATTTGGGCCTTAGGTGTTGCTGTGGCCACAACACTGTAAGCCCTCACAGGGCCCTGCTGTGAAATATTAGATCAAGAATTGTAATTACATGCCCCTGTTGAACAGGAGCTGAAAAATTAGGCCTTAGGCACTGGTGCCACAACACTGCAACCCCTCACAGACACTCTAGTTGGAACGCAGGAACGAGCCCTGCTGCAAAGTATTGCTTCAAAAATTGTAATTACACGCCCCTGTTAGACAGGGGCAGAAAAATTGGGCCTTAGGCACTGGTGCTGGTGCCACAACACTGCAACCCCTCACAGACACTCTAGTTGGAACGCAGGAACGAGCCCTGCTGCAAAGTATTGCATCAAAAATTGTAATTACACGCCCCTGTTAGACAGGGGCAGAAAAATTGGGCCTTAGGCACTGGTGCTGGTGCCACAACACTGCAACCCCTCACAGACACTCTAGTTGGAACGCAGGAACGAGCCCTGCTGCAAAGTATTGCATCAAAAATTGTAATTACACGCCCCTGTTAGACAGGGGCAGAAAAATTGGGCCTTAGGCACTGGTGCTGGTGCCACAACACTGCAACCCCTCACAGACACTCTAGTTGGAATGCAGGAACGAGCCCTGCTGCAAAGTATTACATCAAAAATTGTAATTACACGCCCCTGTTAAACAGGGGCTGAAAAATTGTGCCTTAGGCACTGGTGGTGGCGCCCAGAACCAAAAATGTTCTTACAAGCTATCAGCGTGATGATTGAGGAGGAAGAGGATAATTACTCAGGGATAGTCACTCAGCATCAGCATAGGCAGTCTTTGAAGGGATCTGAGATTTCAAAAAAAATTATTCGGTTACATCAGCATCAGGTGCTTGGTAGCTGGTGGTGATCCAAGACTCATTCATTTTTATGAAGGTCAGCCGATCGACCGAGTCGGTGGACAGACGCACCCTGTGATCGGTTACCACGCCTCCAGCAGCACTGAATGTGCGTTCCGAAAGAACGCTGGATGCAGGACAGGCCAGTAGCTCAATTGCATACTGTGCAAGCTCTGGCCAGTGATCCATCCTCAAGACCCAGTAACCCAGAGGATTTTCGGTGGGAAAGGTGTCCAAGTCTGATCTTGCCCCTAGGTATTCCTGCACCATGTAAAACAGACGCTGGCGATGGTTGCTGGAACCGATCATACCTTGGGGCTGCGGACCAAAAAATTGTCTGAACGCATCGGTCAGACGGCCACCTTCTCCACCGCTCCTTCTTTGACTGACCGAAGCCTCAGCAACACGTTGTCCAGAAACAGGAGTTTGTAACCTCCCAGTCTCTGGGAACGCGTTGCACAGACCTTTCTGCAAGGCCTCCCGAAGATGTTTCATCCTCTGCTCCCTCTGCGATGGCAAGATAAGGTCCGCAACCTTACCCTTGTAACGTGGATCAAGGAGGGTTGCCAGCCAGTATTGGTCCTTCTTGATACCACGAATACGAGGATCCTTACGCAGGCTTTGCAGGATCAGGGAGGCCATGCAGCGTAGGTTTGCTGAGGCATTCGGTCCGGAGTCCTCTGGGTCACTAAGAACGACATGGTCCGCAGCCACCTCCTCCCAGCCACGTACAAGTCCATGTGTTTCTTGGGACTGATCCCTTAAAGACTGCTGCTGATGCTGAGTGCCAGGCTCCACCTCCATACTGACACAATCTTCCTCCTCCTCCTCTTCCTCCTCGTCCTCTTCCTGTGTGATCGGCGGGCACGCAGGAACACTGTCTGGATAAAGGGGGCCTTGAGAGCTAAGGAAGTCCTCCTCTTCCTGCCTCTGTTCTGCCTCAAGTGCCCTGTCCATTATTCCACGCAGCGTGTGCTCCAACAGGTGGACAAGGGGGACAGTGTCACTGATGCATGCACTGTCACTGCTCACCATCCTCGTGGCCTCCTCGAATGGTGACAGGACAGTGCATGCATCCCTGATCATGGCCCACTGGCGTGGGGAAAAAAAACCAAGCTCCCCTGACCCTGTCCTGGTGCCATAGTCGCACAGGTACTCATTGATGGCCCTCTGCTGCGTGTGCAGCCGCTGCAGCATGGCCAACGTTGAGTTCCACCTGGTGGGCATGTCACAGATTAGGCGGTTCTTGGGCAGGTTAAACTCCTTTTGGAGGTCCGTCAGCCGAGCACTGGCATTATATGACCGGCGGAAATGCACACAGACTTTCCTGGCCTGCCTCAGGACATCCTGTAAGCCCGGGTACCTGCCCAAGAACCGCTGCACCACCAAGTTAAGGACGTGAGCCAAACAGGGCACATGGGTCATTTGTCCTTGTCGGAGGGCAGAGACAGTGATGGGAGTAAGTCACACATGTGCAAGTCATAAGCAAGTCTCAAGTCTTAACCTTCAAGTCATAAGCAAGTCCCAAGTTACTGTGGCGAAAAGCAAGCAAGTCAAGTCGAGTCCCTGCCAGAAGTCAAGCAAGTCAAGTCAAGTCATTTATTTTGGTCAAGTCACAAATTAAGTCAAAATACTGATCTACCCCGAAGCCGGGACTCGGGGGGAGCTTTCTATTGTGGGGGGGGGGGGGGTTTGGCGGCGTTTTTTGCCTAGGCCAAGACACAGAACTGGTGGTGCCAAGTCATTGCAAGTCATTGCAAGTCAAATAGCCCAAGTCAAAGTCAAGTCGCAAGTCATTAGTGACAAGTCAAAGTCAAGTCGAGTCATTTATTTAATTTTGTAAAGCAAGTCGCAAGTCCTCAAACAGGTGACTCGAGTCTGACTCGAGTCAAGTCATGTGACTCGAGTCCCCCACCTCTGGGCAGAGAGGAGGTTGGTGCCATTGTCGCAAACCACCATTCCTGCCTTAAGTTGGCGTGGCGTCAACCACCTCTGAACCTGCCCCTGCAGAGCTGACAGAACCTCTGCCCCAGTGTGGCTCCTGTCCCCCAAGCACACCAGCTCAAGCACCGCATGGCATCTTTTGGCCTGCGTACTTGCGTAGCCCCTTGAACGCCTACGGAGCACCGCTGGTTCCGAGGAAGAGGCCATGGAGGAAGAAGAAGAGGAGGGGGTGGAGGAGAGAGGTGTGTCACAATCAGCATTTTGGAGGCGTGGTGGCGGAACAACCTCCAACACTACTGCACCTTGTCCTGCATCCTTCCCAGCTGCCAGCAGAGTCACCCAATGCGCCGTGAAACTTAGGTAACGTCCCTGTCCATGCCTGCTGGACCATGAGTCAGCGGTAATATGCACCTTACCGCTGACCGCCCTGTCCAGCGAGGCATGGACATTGCCTTCCACATGCCGGTAGAGAGCCGGAATCGCCTTCCGTGAGAAAAAGTGGCGTTTGGGTACCTGCCACTGAGGAACCGCACATTCCACAAACTCACGGAAGGGGGCAGAGTCTACCAACTGAAAAGGCAGCAGTTGAAGTGCTAGCAATTTTGCCAAGCTAGCATTCAACCGCTGGGCATGTGGATGGCTGGGAGCAAACTTCTTTCGGCGGTGCAGCAGCTGGGGCAGGGAAATTTGCCTGGTACAATCTGACGTCGGTGTACCAAAAGCAGATTGCCCACAAGTACTTGGCTGTGACACACCTAATTCTACACCTTCATTCCTCTCACTGCAGGTCTCAGAGAGGACTGAAGGTCTAGTGGGGTTGGAAATCTCAGCTGATGAGGAGCAAGGAGAGATCCTCTTTGTTCTTTGGTGTGGGTCTTTTAGATACGCTTGCCAATGAACTGCATGGCAGGTCAACATATGTCTGGTCAAGCATGTGGTACCCAAGCGGGAGATGTTTTGGCCACGCGAGATACGCTTGAGACATATGTTGCAAATAGCAGCGGTGCGATCTGATGCACTCGTCTCAAAAAAGGCCCACAAAGAACTTTTTGAATAACGCGCAGAGACTGCAGCGCCCTGCACATGTGGAGCTTTGGGGTGTGATGCAGTCAATGTGCTGCCCTTAGGCTGGCCCCTGGAGGGCATCCTGCCTCGTTGGTGATGTGCCGCCGCCTCCTCCTCCTCCTCCTCCTCTCTCCTATCAGGCACCCACGTTGAGTCAGTGACCTCATCATCCCCTCCCTCCTCATCACTGGAGCAAACCTGGCAGTATGCTGCAGCAGGGGGAGCATGACTGCCAGATTGCTGTCCTTCTTGGGCACCCCCTCTGTCCGTGCTCATGTTACTGCCTTCATCGAGCTCAGTATCGTCATCAGAGCCTTCCAAACGCTGGGCATCCTCCTGGAGCATGTACCCAACACTGTGGTCAAACAGTTCGAGGGAATCCTCATGAGGACATGGTGGAGCTAGGGAAGGAGTCACTGATGACATTGAGCTGAGGGAAGAGGCCGCTGCTTTGCCAGACAAAGCACCCTGGGCATGGGTGAGAGAGGATGAGGAGGATGAGGACGGCTTGGTCATCCACTCGACCAAGTCTTCCGCATGTTGCGGCTCAACACGGCCAGCTGCCGAAAAAAAGGCCAAGCGTGTCCCATGGCCACGTGCTGATGAGGATGCACCGTCTCCACGACCAGCACTAGACACAGAGCCTGCTTGCCCTCTCTTATTGGCTTGTGACTGTCTGCCTCTCCTTCTTGGCCTTCCAGACATACTAATGGCCTGTAGCTGCACTAAGCTGGGATAGAACACCTGTAATTTTCTTCAAGTAGCTTTATATACTGTAACCAGACAAGCCTGCCTGTCAGTAGGAAGATAACAGGAACGGATCTAGCTGAACACTGTGAGCAGGACGCACTGTACTAAATGTAAATAGTCTAGCTGCCTGACCGTGGTACTAATAGGATCAAATAGAACACCTGTAATTTTCTTCAGGTAGCTTTATATACTGTAACCAGACAAGCCTGCCTGTCAGTAGGAAGATAACAGGAACGGATCTAGCTGAACACTGTGAGCAGGACGCACTGTACTAAATGTAAATAGTCTAGCTGCCTGACCGTGGTACTAATAGGATCAAATAGAACACCTGTAATTTTCTTCAGGTAGCTTTATATACTGTAACCAGACAAGCCTGCCTGTCAGTAGGAATTTAACAGGAACGGATCTAGCTGAACACTGTGAGCAGGACGCACTGCACTAAATGTAAATAGTCTAGAAGATAACAGGAACGGATCTAGCTGAACACTGTGAGCAGGACGCACTGCACTAAATGTAAATAGTCTAGAAGATAACAGGAACGGATCTAGCTGAACACTGTGAGCAGGACGCACTGCACTAAATGTAAATAGTCTAGAAGATAACAGGAACGGATCTAGCTGAACACTGTGAGCAGGACGCACTGCACTAAATGTAAATAGCAGGAACGGATCTAGCTGAACACTGTGAGCAGGACGCACTGCACTAAATGTAAATAGTCTAGAAGATAACAGGAACGGATCTAGCTGAACACTGTGAGCAGGACGCACTGCACTAAATGTAAATAGCAGGAACGGATCTAGCTGAACACTGTGAGCAGGACGCACTGCACTAAATGTAAATAGCAGGAACGGATCTAGCTGAACACTGTGAGCAGGACGCACTGCACTAAATGTAAATAGCAGGAACGGATCTAGCTGAACACTGTGAGCAGGACGCACTGCACTAAATGTAAATAGCAGGAACGGATCTAGCTGAACACTGTGAGCAGGAGGCACTGCACTAAATGTAAATAACAGGAACGGATCTAGCTGAACACTGTGAGCAGGACGCACTGCACTAAATGTAAATAGCAGGAACGGATCTAGCTGAACACTGAGCAGGACGCACTGCACTAAATGTAAATAGCAGGAACGCATCTAGCTGAACACTGTGAGCAGGACGCACTGCACTAAATGTAAATTGCAGGAACGGATCTAGCTGAACACTGTGAGCAGGACGCACTGCACTAAATGTAAATAGTCTAGAAGATAACAGGAACGGATCTAGCTGAACACTGTGAGCAGGACGCACTGCACTAAATGTAAATAGCAGGAACAGATCTAGCTGAACACTGAGCAGGACGCACTGCACTAAATGTAAATTGCAGGAACGGATCTAGCTGAACACTGTGAGCAGGACGCACTGCACTAAATGTAAATAGTCTAGAAGATAACAGGAACGGATCTAGCTGAACACTGTGAGCAGGACGCACTGCACTAAATGTAAATAGCAGGAACGGATCTAGCTGAACACTGTGAGCAGGACGCACTGCATTAAATGTAAATAGTCTAGATAGAAGATAACAGGAACGGATCTAGCTAAACTGAATACAGTGTATATATATATATGCAACACCTGGGATGCATATATATACACAATACACTGTAAGTGCAGCTAACTGACTGACTGTTCTGCCTAATCTATCTAACTCAAATCAAATGACACTGTCTCTCTCTCTCTCTCTATCTCTCAGCACACCGGAACACACACTACACAGGGCCGCCGTGCAGGCGGCCTTATATAGTGTGGGGTGTGTACTAAATCCCCTGAGCCATAATTGGCCAAAGCCACCCTGGCTTTGGCCAATTACAGCTCTCTCTACTGACGGCGCTGTGATTGGCCAAGCATGCGGGTCATAGTGCATGCTTGGCCAATCATCAGCCAGCAATGCACTGCGATGCCGCAGTGAATTATGGGCCGTGACGCGCCACACGAATTTAGCGCGAACGGCCCATAACGTTCGCAATTCGGCGAACGATCGAACAGCCGATGTTCGAGTCGAACATGGGTTCGACTCGAACACGAAGCTCATCCCTACCCCTGGTAGAATGAGCTCTCACCCTAAAAGCCTCCTGCATAAAGGTTCGGACCAGTGAATGGGAGGCTAAAGGCCTTTGGAAGAAAACTGATGGGGCTGAAACTTGACCTCTGATTGTACTCGAAGCCAAATTTGATTTCCACAGCTGACTGTAGAAAAGAGAGAATTTTCCCAATCACATATTTCCGTGGATGCCATTTTTTGGCTTCACACCAAGCAATACAAGTCTTCCAGATCCTATGATAGGTCTTCCTAGTGACAGCTTTTCTAGCATTCACTAGGGTAGACACCACTGGTCCCGAGATGACACGGTCCTTTAACACCCTGGCTTCAATAGTCATGCCATCAAATTTAGAGACTGTAAATTGGGGTGAAATATAGGACCTTGAGACAGTAGATCGGGCCATCATGGAGCGTACATGGCCTGTCTATTGTTAGTCTAACAATCCCACGAGAACCAGGGCCTTCTGGGCCAGACTGGTGCCACCAGAATGACTGGAACTCCTTCTCTCCAAATCTAGTGCAACAAATGTGGAAGGAGCGGGATCGGAGGGAAAGCATAAATCAGGGAGTACTGGCTCCATGGAACTACTGTATCAGAGCATCTGTTCCAATTGCCAGGGGATTTCTTGTTCGGGACACAAACTGCTGTAGCTTGTTGTTGAACCTGGATGCCAGTAGGTTGATCTCAGGCCATCCCCAACGTTGGCAAATTTCCTGGAACACTCCTGGGCATAGGGACAATTCTCCCAGACAGATTTGCTGGTGGCTGAAATAATCTGCCTTCCGGTTCTCTATTCCCGGGATATGGACTGCTGATAGAATCGGCATATGTCCCTCTGCCCAGGCAGACTGTCGGACTGAAACATGATAGGGCAGTCCTGAAGCTCCACCATCCATGACCGTAGGGCCAGTTGTACTTCCTGTAATTCCAGGACGTTGATGGGCAGGATCTGTTCTATCCTTGACCATTTACCCTGAGCCCCTCTAGAGTCGCTCCCCAACCTGAGAGACTCATCTATAGTCAGTACTCCCAAGTTACCAGGAGGAAGGATCTTCCCTTTTGAAGGTTCTGATCCTGCAACCACCAGTTTAGGCTTAAGCGTGCCCGAGGAGATAAAAACATTAGATAATCCAGGAATTGCCCTCTCCTGTTCCAAGCCAACAAGATGTCTTGTTGTAGAGGCCTGGAATGGAACTGGGCATAGGGCACCGCCATGAAGACATACAGAGCCGAATGGAGGGTTGTCTGGTGCCCCTTACCTGACGCACCTGATTATTCAGGGCACAGATCCTTGCAGGTGGCAAGAATAATCTTGCTTGGATCGGATCTAGGATCAGACCTAAATACATTAGACTTTAAGCTGGTCTCAAGGTTAACTTCTCGGTATTTATGATCCAGCCTAAGCTTTCCAAATACCGCACTGTGCATGTTATGCTCGGTTCTAGAGCCTGAAGTGAGTGATCACTGAGCAGGAGGTCATCCAGATACCCGAGCACCAGGATCCCTTGGGCCCTTAAAAGACTCAGTACTGGTGCTAGGACCTTTGTGAACACCCGGGGAGCTGTAGCAAGCAAGAAGGGTAGAGCCACAAACTGAAAATTACTTTCCTCTACTGCAAATTGCAGGAACCTCTGATGAGGCTGAAAAATAGGTATGTGTAAATACACATCCTTTATATCTATGGAGGTTGGAAAGTCTCCCATCTGGAGTGAGGCTACTACTGAGCAGACAGACTCCATCCAAAAGGACTGGATCAGTAGATACTGGTTCAGGGATCTTAGGTTTAAAATGGGCCTTGTGTCCCCGTTTGGTTTTTGAACCGTAAATAGGTTTGAGTAAAACCCTGCGCCCCTTTCAGGTACAGGAACCTCTACAATCACTCCTTGATGCACTAGATGATGTAGTTCCTGAAGCAATAAGTCTCTTTTTGGAGGATCCAAGGGAATGCTGGATCTTAAAAACCTCTGAGGGGGAACCCCCAGCAACAGCTTGTAACCGTGGTATATAGTTGAGGTGACCCACTTGTGCTGAACTATTGTTCTCCAAACGTCTGCAAAATGCAGCAGCCTTCCCCCCACCCGATGGAGTGGGGGCGTCCCCTCAAAAGGAGGGCTTGGTGCTGGGTTTAGAAGAATTTTGGACCCAGGGCTTTTTCTGGCCCTGGCCTTGCGACTTGCCCCTGGCCCTAGCGCCCTGTTGGGGGCGTTACTGCCTTGGCGCTAAGACATTTGAGGGAGCAGTCCCTGAGGTTTTAAACGAAGGACGTCTTGTGCTTTTCTTCACAGAAAGTAGAGAACTCTTCCCTCCGGAAATCTTTTGGATATATTTGTCCAAATGATCACCAAATAAACGTTGCCCATGAAAGGGGAAACCTGCCAATAACCTTTTACAAGGAAGCTCGGCTGACTAGTTCTCAAGCCACAAAAGTCTGCGCATATGTACAGACAAGAGAGCCAAACGAGAAACCTGCTGTATTGAATCCTTTAAGGCGTCAACAGCAAAACACAGCGCTCAAGGAATATCTGCCTTATTTTCAGGCAAATCATCCTCCTGTCAGGCCGTCTGATCTGATCCTTTACAGACTGGCAGATTCCAATTGCTGCAACAGCTGGCTAAAAAATAGCTGAACTGGCCAAAGAAAAGGAAGCCTTTAAGAATGACTCAAATTTCTTGTCAACAGGGTCTTTCAAGCCTTATGCGTTATCTACCAGACAAGTCAAGTTCTTGTTTAAAGGGAGAGACTGCTGCATCTACGGCTGGCATGCTCCACTTAACAAACTTTTCATCCATGGGATATAAAAGGGAAAACCTCTTAGGAGGAACAAAAATCCTGTCAGCTACCCGTCATTCCGGTTATTAGCTCCACGGAGTATGTATGCTGTATGGGGTCCTGCTGATAATTCCACCTTCCCATGCCAGTACCACTGTTTGGCTTAGTTTCTTTGGCATATTAATAGCATTTGAGGCTGAAATTATATGGCTGAGTTTACCATGTTACCCAGCAATTCCTGTATCATTCAGTAATAACCTACCAGCACTACAGTCTCCCCGAGCTACTTCCATGCCTTCAGAATATAGATGGGCGATTTTTGATTAACCTGGACCCTATAGCGCTGCCAATCTTCCATCATATGGTCTGCTGCACCCTCATGGTTGCTATACAGTGTTGTTTTTAAACAAACGCTAAGCATCTAACCATTCCACATTGCCAACTACTATTTATGCTCCTGAAAAAGCGCTATACAGCATGCAACATGTAGAGCCAAGTAAAACACTTTATATACCATCACGCCGCTCATCTGCTTTTGAACCCTACTCGTGGACAATTATACTTTAAGGAATAAGGCACCAACTGTCAGCCCTAGCCGGGTTAGAGCACAGGATTGCTGGCATGACTGCCTCCATCTCGCAGGGTGGCAAGAAGCGTGACAGATCCCCCTCCCTGGAGCCTCCTAGTCTGGAGCAGGAGTGGGTTGAGGATGGGGAAGAGCTTAAAGCTCAGGATTCTGTGGATGACCTGGTGGATGAGTCTGCTTCCAAACAATCTGGACAAGAAGATATCCAGTTGGTGTCTGAGCAGGCTCTGACCATCTCCTGTAGCACGTCCGCAGGCTCTGACCATCTCCTGTAGCACGTCCGCAGGCTCTGACCATCTCCTGTAGCACGTCCGCAGGCTCTGACCATCTCCTGTAGCACGTCCGCAGGCTCTGACCATCTCCTGTAGCACGTCCGCAGGCTCTGACCATCTCCTGTAGCACGTCCGCAGGCTCTGACCATCTCCTGTAGCACGTCCGCAGGCTCTGACCATCTCCTGTAGCACGTCCGCAGGCTCTGACCATCTCCTGTAGCACGTCCGCAGGCTCTGACCATCTCCTGTAGCACGTCCGCAGGCTCTGACCATCTTCTGTAGCACGTCCGCAGGCTCTGACCATCTCCTGTAGCACGTCCGCAGGCTCTGACCATCTCCTGTAGCACGTCCGCAGGCTCTGACCATCTCCTGTAGCACGTCCGCAGGCTCTGACCGTCTCCTGTAGTATGTCCGCAGTCTCTGACCGTCTCCTGTAGCATGTCCGCAGTCTCTGATCATCTCCTGTAGCATGTTCGCAGTCTCTGATCGTCTCCTGCAGTAGGTCTGCAGTCTCTGACCATCTCCTGTAGTATGTCTGGAGCTCTGGAGCTCCTCTGCTGTCTCTTTTTTTCTTAAGAACAGATAGAATTAAAAAAAATGGAGTTCTCCTGACTACTTGAATTTTTTTTGATGAAAACCATGCGCACTTGTGGACTTGCGCTGTAATCGTGATGCATCGCGGAATCGAATCAAATCGTTGACATGATAATCGGAATCGAATCGTGAGGCCAGTGAAGATGCGTACCCCTACCACATATGTAAACAGCGTTCAAATCACACATGTGAAATACCAATTAATGAGGGTATGCCTACTGGGCCTTAGTGGATGAGGTGGTACCCTCCAGGGGTCTACTGAATATATAAATTTTGCTATGGGAGAAAGGCAATGCATTTGAACTGGAAGAAGCCGGGAGCTCCGGACGTGGTGTTTTGGAACAGACTGGTGAATTCCATGATGCCTTATTACAAGGCCAAATATGTAGCCAGAGGATGTGGGAAGGTATTTCCTAAAGTAGGCTTGGTATAACCCTGCTGATATAGTAGCATATATTAGTGGATAGAATACCTAAATATATTCACGACGGGTTTTAATACATTCATTGAGAAAGGGATCAATCAGGATCTGAATAACCATTTCCTTTTGCAGGCGGTATCCTGAACAATCGGGATAGTAACAATTGCCGACTCATTCCTAATACTTACATGTTGTGGCCACATGTTGTGCCTTACATCATCTATCCGGTTATTAGGAGTAACCGCGAAAGCATTGGTGGAACTGTGGAGGGGGGGGGGGCGTTCGGTAAGAATGTGTCTTTGGTTAATCAGTTGGACTAAAAGTTTAAAAAAAGAATTTTCAAAAAAATAAATCAAATCAATCACACATGTGAGGTATCGATGCGTGCGTTGGAGCAAAAGCAACAATTATAGCCCAAGACCTCAACTGTAACTCTAAACAGGTAACCTGTAAACATTTTTAAAGCATCACCTATGGAGATTTATAAGTACCAAAGTTTGGCACCATTCCACCAGTGTGCGCAATTTTAAAGTGGGACAGGTTAGGAATCTATTTACTCAGCGTAACATCTTTCACATTACACAAAAAAATTGGGCTAATTTTACATTTTTTTTTTTTTTTAATTCATGAATTTTCAAAAAAAAAAAAAAAAAAAACGCGTTTGAAAAATCGTTGCGCAAATACAGCGTGACATAAAAAGTTGCAAAAAGTTTTTATCCAAGTAGTCATTTCTATTTTGGGATTCTAGAGATGCACCTTTGCTTTTTTTTATAAAAAAAAAAATCCACTGAAACAAGAGATCCTTTGGGGACAGAGGCTAAAACAGACTTTGGCTTAAAAGCTATTTTTAAAATTAAAAGGGAACATGATGTGTTTTTTTATTTATTACATACTTACCTTAAAGTCATTTTTACATTACACATGTTTGTTCTTCCACTTGTTTGTCACTGTATTATACAGATTTCCAGATTAGACATTAGAAAGCCTTACTCAGCCATCTGTTTCAAGTGAACACATCATGTTACCTATTAGAGACCCCTCCTTAGGAAAACTTTAGTTTCCTAGCTGTAGTAATAACCCCCTTGTTTCCGAGCTGGAACAACTAACCAAATATGGGAGTTCTAACTTTAGCCCTATATTCTCACTACACATGAATATTTTCTACCCTCATTTTCTTAGCTATCATTACCCATTTTGCAGTAACAAATCCTTTTTAAAGGGCTTACCAGCAAAAGCTCCAATCCAAGTCTTAATTAGACTGAACTGAAAAAAAACAGCTTCTGCTGTGCTTTTGACTATGAAAATCTATAATTCGGTTTGACTCCCACATCATATATGCACCTTATGTTAAACGTTGGAGGGCTATTTATAAAATATTTAAAACATTTGTGCAAGCTAAACAAAATGTCACAGTACGTTTTCTAATAAATTTATTCCTGCAACATCAGCTCCATTTAGAGGAGAAAATGCGGTATAGATTTCTGAAATAACTCAATGAGAAAATATACTACAATTTTTCCACTAGATGGAGCAGATGATAAAGGAATCCATCTATTAGAAAACATCCAGTGAAATTTTGTTCAGCTGGCACAAAGGTTTCTGACATTCCTTCAATGAATGTTTTATAAATAGACCCTTAAATTTGCAAAACATTTTGTTTTTTTTATATAAACAAAACATGTTAAAAGCTTGAAATAAAATCTAACAACTCAAAACCATTAGAGTTTCTCTTTAAGACAGTTTTCTACTCATTTTCTAAACTAGCAGACCAGCCTACATATTAGATGTTTGTGTGAAACTGTATAAAATTAATAAACTCACCATCTACTTTTACCCCTCCTACTTGCTTCAGCCCCTGGAGCAGAGCAGAGCAAAGAAAGTCCTGTTTTGCTCCAAGTTAGTTCAGTAGGAGTCTTCCTAGGCCAAGGATTGTCTCAGCTAACCTCATTCAATGTGCCTGGTGATTAGTGGCCACTAAGGCACTCAGTGTTACATTTTGAGTTGCAGGGGAGAGAGGCACCTGCTCTTCTACACCTTATTGTAGCAAATATTTCACTTTGCTTCTGCAGGGAGAACAGAGCGGCAGAGAAGCAAACAAAAGGTCTGCATAAGCAGTGTAAGGCGGCTTACACAATGCAACAATAATGTTGCACTGAATTTCTCAATTAAGCTTTAGAACAGTGTTCTGATCTCTGTTCTAAGCTCCACTGTTAAAACAGATCAAGTTCCATCTGTCAAAATGAGCTGCCACCTAGAGTAGTGGTAGAGGTGTGGAGTTGGGGGGGAAGAAATTGGCAGTGGAGAGTGACATCCTTGTGTAAATAACCGTTTGGAACTAGTTAATAAGCCCAAGCAAATGAAGAGTTAAACCAAGGCTTTACAACACCAGCAAAACGTTAAGTGTTCCTCAAGCTCTCCCATTTTGCTGCTCACTTTACAATGTTTTGTTTTGCAGTTTTATCTGTATTCTTTAATCTGCCATTTCTTCCTCCAGCAGTATCTAATAATCATTCACCAATCTACTAGAGCTGCACAATTTTTTTACTGAGAAGATAGATCACGATCCTCATGGCGTAACATCATCTTTCACATTAAAACAAAAGAAAATTGGGATAACATTACTGTTTCCTTTTTTTTGTTTTTTTTTTATTCATTGAAGTGTATTTTTCCCAAAAAATTGCATTTGAAAGACCGCTGGGCAAATACAGTGTGACATAAAATATTGCAGCAATTGACATTTTATTTCCTAAGGTCTCTGCTAAAATATATATAATGTTTGGGGGTTCCAAGTAATTTTCTAGCAAAAAATTATTGATTTTAACTGAAGAAACAAGTGTCAGAAAAAGATTTAGACTTTAAGCGGTTAAACTTCCTGCATTTACACTGTTTAAAAGCTTGGCAGACTGCCTGGATTTTTTTTTCACAGAGAAGTGCATCCCTTTGATCTAAGAAGGAAGCTTAGTTACAATATTTCATGTGAAAAACTTGGCAGACTGCCCCGATGTTTTCTTTTGACAGCTGCAATAGAGATCGTCAGGGGGGTTGAATTGAGATCACAATTTTTTAACGATTAATTGTGCAGCTCTACAATCTACCCCATTTTTCTAACTTGTCCATCCCCCTAAATCTAGCTAAAAAACCGTCTCTCCTAGTACAAGAGACTCCTATTCAAACCAGATGTGCCCATTGTCCAATATCCTCAGAATTGTAAAAGAGACTTTTTGATGAAAGACACAAAGTCTCCCATGTGCTGCCTTACTATCAGCCAAAAATAGGACGCATTCCTGTCAATCTTAACAGAGAAGTTAACATGCATATCAAGTCATCCGAATAGTAACCAAGCAGTCTGACGTGCAGGTATGGTACCACCTGATGTCACATTTAGTATGCCTGTCCTTAGAATTTTTACAGTGCAATTTAGTGAACAGTTCCTTATAAATCTACATCACATTAAAACTGCTATATGGGTGCATAGTTTTGTACAGTATATTTTTTCTGTCTTCTTCCTGTACAGCTGATTAAAGGTGAAATTTAAGTAACAGAATTCTACCACTAACTTACTGCAGCTTACTCTACTCAGTTCATCATTTACCAAGTACTGTGCAACCAGGACAACAGGTGCCCTAACTGTATCGGAAAACATTTACACACTTGATTATTTAACAGTTACCTGATCAACACTGTCATTGAGCATAGTAAGGAGCACAAGTCCACGTCCATACAACAGATATTCCCCAAGAACTGCCATGTGGCTTTCTTCCTCTTCATCATCCTTGCTTTCTCCTCCTTCGCTACATAGTTTGTTGACATCAGACAAAAATTCCCGAGCTACAGAATTACAGTTACTGCTCATGTTGAAGCTGGAATAAGAAAGTAAAAATGTTTAATTATTTGGGGCTAGTATTCCCTTGCACTTCAGAAAAACATGTATTCTAATTTTTAAAAAATGCTTTTATTTGCAATCAGAGGCTACAGGATTCAACAACATTTGTCAGTTAAAATATCACATACAACACCCAATAAGAGGATAACATGCGACCGGTCTAAACTACGTGGCTTGTTGAGATACTGTTGTACAAGGAGGATTTGGATTTTGTGGGAATGTCAGAGACCTGGTTCAACAGCTCTTATGATTGGCTGGCAACCATTCAAGGGTATACCTTTTATCGCAGGGATAGAGAGGGTAAAAAAGGGGGAGGGGTATGCCTATATTTTAAGAATAATGTACAAGTGAATGTGAAAGATGACATCACTAAGGGAGCTAGGGAGGAGGTGGAATCCTTATGGGTAGAGCTCCAAAGGGATGAAGCCAAAGGGAAAATATTACTGGGAGTATGCTATAGGCCCCTAACCTGAAGGAGGAAGGGGAGACAGATCTCCTATCACAAATTGGATTAGCAGCAAGGATGGGAAGTGTTATCATAATGAGGGATTTTAACTCCTTCAGATACGCACTATAGCCGAATGACGGCTACAGCGCGGATTGGCTTTGCCGGAAGGGCGTCAATAGACGTCCTCCCCTTTGCAAGCTGGCTGCGCCCCCCTGCAGAGCACGCTGTGATTACCCGAGTCACCAAGACTCGGGTGATCACAGATCCGAGTAAGGGGTCCATCTCAACCCCTTACCACGTGATCAGCTGTCAGCCAATGACAGCTGATCACGTGATATAAACAGAGGATCGGTAATAGTTGTTTTTTTTTTCTCCTCACGCCGACAGCGCGAGGAGAAAAAAAAAAAAAAAAAACAAACAATCACTGGCTCCTGTTGAAGGGACATCGGTCCCGAGCAGGGAAAGGCGAAGCCGCTTCATATGTGCCCACAGTGCCCACAAGTACATCAGTGCCACCTATCAATGCCCACCAGTGGTGCCTCATCAGTGCCACCTAGCAGTGCTGCCCATCAGTGTTGGCTACCAGTGCCGATCAGTGCCCATCACTGCCACCCATCAATGCCCATCACTGTCACCCCATGACTGCCCACCAGGGCCACCTCATCAGTGCAGCCCAATCAGTGCACACCAATGAAGGAGAAAAATTACCTGTTATAAAACCGTTTTGTATTTTTTTTTTTTTTTTTTTTTAAATAATTTGGTCTTTTTTCATCTTTAAAAAAATAAATAAAAAACCCAGAGGTGATCAAATATCACCAAAAGAAAGCTCTATTTGTGGGAAAAAATGGTAAAAATGTCATTTGGGTACAGTGTTGTATGACCGCGCAATTGTCAAAGAGTGACAGCACTAAAAGCTGAAAATTGGTCTGGGCAGGAGGGGGGTTTAGGTGCCCAGTAAGCAAGTGGTTAATTATCCAGACAGACTGGGCGGAGGGAACCACGCATTCATCTAAGGCTCGCCAGTTCCTAAATGTCTTGCAAGACAATTCTATGGGTCAGATGGTAAACGCACCAACCAGAAGTAAAGCATTACTGGATCTACTGATTACCAACAATACAGACCTGATCACGGATGTGGAAATACGGGGCAATTTAGGTAACAGCAATCACAGGTCAATTGGCTTCAGTATAAATCACACAAATAGGAAGCATAAGGGGAATACAAAGACACTGAATTCCAAAAGAGCCAACTTTCCTAAACTTTGCTTTAAGGCATAAATTGGGATAAAATCTTAGGAACAAAAAACACAGAGGAGAGATGGGTTTGCTTTAAGAGCATATTAAATAAAGGGCATTAGCCAATGCATCTCATTGGGTAATACATTTAAAAAGAGCGAACAAAAGTCCTGGATGGCTTAACTCCAATCTAAAAATGCATATAAAAGCAAAAGAAGGCCTTCAAAAATAAAAGGTTGAGGGATCATCCTCAGCATTCAGACTTTATAAAGAGTACAACAAGAAATGTAAGGGTGCAATAAGGACGGCTAAGATAGAACATGAAAGACACATAGCGGAGGAGAGCAAAAAAATACCAAGAAATTCTTTAAGTATGTAAACAGTAAAAAAAAGATAGGACAGACCATATGGGCCCCATAAAGAATGAGGAAGGACATCTGGTTACAAAGGATGGGGAGATGGCGAAGGTATTGAATTTATTCTTCTCCTCAGTCTTCACGAGGGAATCGGGGGGCTTCAGTAACCAAAACTGCAGTGTTTATCTTTATGACATATCACAGGAAGCACCCCCATGGTTAACAGAGGACAGATGGCTTGCACCCAAGAGTACTTAAGGAACCTAGTCAAGTAATTGCCAGACCACTGTTCCTAATTTTTACTGACAGTCTACTGACTGGAATGGTGCCAGCTGATTGGAGAAAAGCCAATGTATTACCAATATTTAACCACTTCAGCCCCGGACCATTATGCTGCCTAAGGACCAGAGGACTTTTTCCAATTTGGCACTGCATCGCTTTAACTGCTAATTGCGCGGTCATGCAATGCTGTACCCAAACGAAATTTGCGTCCTTTTCTTCCCACAAATAGAGCTTTCTTTTGATGGTATTTGATCACCTCTGCCGTTTTTATTTTTTGCGCTATAAACGAAAAAAAAAACGAAAATTTTGAAAAAAAATGATATTTTCTACTGTTATAAAAAAATCCAATAAACTAAATTTTAGTCATACATTTAGGCCAAAATGTATTCGGCCACATGTCTTTGGTAAAAAAAATGTCAATAAGCGTATATTTATTGGTTTGCGCAAAAGTTATAGCGTCTACAAACTAGGGTACATTTTCTGGAATTTACACAGCTTTTAGTTTATGACTGCCTATGTCATTTCTTGAGGTGCTAAAATGGCAGGGCAGTACAAACCCCCACAAATGACCCCATTTTGGAAAGTAGACACCCCAAGGAAATTGCTGAGAGGTATGTTGAACCCATTGAATATTTTTTTTTTTTGTCCCAAGTGATTGAATAATGACAAAAAAAAAAAAAAATTTACAAAAAGTTGTCACTAAATGATATATTGCTCACACAGGCCATGGGCTTATGTGGAATTGCACCCCAAAATACATTCAACTGCTTCTCCTGAGTACAGGGATACCACATGTGTGGGACTTTTTGGGAGCCTAGCCGCGTACGGGGCCCCGAAAACCAATCACCGCCTTCAGGATTTCTAAGGGTATAAATTTTTGATTTCACTCTTAACTGCCTATCACAGTTTTGGAGGCCATGGAATGCCCAGGTGGCACAAAACCCCCCCAAATGACCCCATTTTGGAAAGTAGACACCCCAAGCTATTTGCTGAGAGGAATGGTGAGTATTTTGCAACTCTCATTGGTTTTTGAAAATGAAGAAAGACAAGAAAAAACATTTTTTTTTCTTTTTTCAATTTTCAAAACTTTGTGACAAAAAGTGAGGTCTGCAAAATACTCACTATACCTCTCAGCAAATTGGTTGGGGTGTCTACTTTCCAAAATAGGGTCATTTGGGGGGGTTTGTGCCACCTGGGCATTCCATGGCCTCCAAAACTGTGATAGGCAGTGAAGAGTGAAATCAAAAATTTAGACCCTTAGAAAGCCTGAAGGCGTTGCTTGGTTTTCGGGGTCCCGTACGCGGCTAGGCTCCCAAAAAGTCTCACACATGTGGTATCCCTGTACTCAGGAGAAGCAGCAGAATGTATTTTGGGGTGTAATTTCACATATTCCCATGGCATGTTTGAGCAATATATCATTTAGTGACAACTTTGTGCAAAAAAAAAAAATTTGTCTCTTTCCCGCAATTTGTGTCACAATATAAAATATTCCATGGACTCGACATGACTCTCAGCAAATAGTTTGGGGTGGTTTTGAACTGTCCTGGCATTTTATGCACAACATTTAGAAGCTTATGTCACACATCACCCACTCTTCTAACCACTTGAAGACAAAGCCCTTTCTGACACTTTTTGTTTACATGAAAAAAAAATTTTTTTTTTGCAAGAAAATTACTTTGAACCCCCAAACATTATATATTTTTTTTAAAAGCAAATGCCCTACAGATTAAAATGGTGGGTGTTTCATTTTTTTTTTTTTCACACAGTATTTGCGCAGCGATTTTTCAAACGCATTTTCTGGGGAAAAAAAAAAAAACACACTTTTTTAAATTTTAATGCACTAAAACACACTATATTGCCCAAATGTTTGATGAAATAAAAAAGATGATCTTAGGCCGAGTACGTGGATATCAAACATGACATGCTTTAAAATTGCAAACGTGCAGTGGCGACAAACTAAATACATTTTTAAAAGCCTTTAAAAGCCTTTACAGGTTACCACTTTAGATTTACAGAGAAGGTCGACTGCTAAAATTACTGCCCTCGATCTGACGTTCGCGGTGACACCTCACATGCATGGTGCAATTGCTGTTTACATTTGACGCCAGACCGATGCTTGCGTTCGCCTTTGCGCGAGAGCAGGGGGGGACAGGGGTGCTTTTTTTTTTTTTTTTTATTATTTTTTTGCTTTTTTATTTTATTTTTAAACTGTTCCTTTCATTTTTTTTTAATCATTTTTATTGTTATCTCAGGGAATGTAAATATCCCCTATGATAGCAATAGGTAGTGACAGGTACTCTATTTATCGGTGTGATAAAATGCTTTCTCAATTTCCCAATGGCGCTGTTTATATCCGGTGAAATCTAAGTCATGAAATGCTCGTAGCTTCCGGTTTCTTAGGCCATAGAGATGTTTGGAGCCACTCTGGTCTCTGATCAGCTCTATGGTCAGCTGGCTGAATCACCGGCTGCATTCTCAGGTTCCCTGTTGAGACAGGAGAGCCAGAGAAAAACACGGAAGACGGTGGGGGCATTCCCTCCCACTGCTTGTAAAAGCAGTCTAGAGGCTAATTATCCACTAGGATTGCTTTTACATGAAAGCCGACCGCTGGCTGAAAAGAATGATACCAAGATGATACCTAAACCTGCAGGCATCATTCTGGTATAACCACTCAAAGTCGTGAATGGCGTACCTGAAGACAAAAAAATGGTTAACAATAAAACACAGTAAACGGTAAAATATAAAAAATTGCATTCCTGAAAAGCAAACATGATAAAACATAACAATAAAACATTGCAGAATAGAATACAGTAAAAAAGAGCAGAACAATAGAGAGAGAATAGAGAGAGAGAGAACAATAAAATGACAACTATTTTTTTTTATTTTATACACTTTTTTTTGTAACTAACTTTTATACTGTTACCAGTTCCAGGTTCGGGTCTCTCAAAATGCAATGGCATCTTGGAAGACCCTGTAAAAGTGTGCTTGGTCTGTGCAATGCTGTACCCTACGCTATAACTCAACTAGTGTATGGTAGCGCTCAAAACATTCACCAATGCAAAGACCAGGATTGTCAGGACAGGAGGGACAATAATAGCGGGTGTCACGCCTATATCCGCGCTTGCTGCAGACACAACAACATCTTTTTTGGGGGGGGTTCGTTGGGTAGGGGTACTCAGGAGGACATAAAAACAATGCCTCTCATGCAGCCGACTGCATTTGGTTGGGGATGTGAATGGGGGAATTACGGGTGCTGCAGAAGTGGTGGGTTCCCAATTAGGATTGGCGAATGCAGCAGGAAGGGCATGATGGGCACGACGGGCCTGTTTTTGGGAACCCCAAACTGCTGGAGACGCTAGTATAGATCTGATCGGATCAGATATTGATCCGTTCAGATACTATACCACTAAGGGAGGCGTATGCTGCGTGCGTGGGTGTTAGCGGTACTGGCACTAATCTGACGCTGCCTGGGGTGACGCATATCACCGCCGGGCGATCAGGGGGCTAAACCTTTATTCGGTAATAAACGGCGGGTGCCCTGACACTATAAAAAATAAACGAACTAACCAGCGTCACCCGTAACAGTTATACGGTGATCAGTGGTGAAAGGGTTAACTAGGGGGCAATCAAGGGGTTAAAACATTTATTAGATAGTATATGGGGGTCCCTGTCGCTATAAAATGCTGACGGCGAACCTAAATATTTACGTCCCTAACTAGCGTCACCAGTGACACTAATACAGCGATCAGAAAAATGATTGCTTAATGACACTGGCGACAGGGGGTGATCAAGGGGTTAAAACTTTATTAGGGGGGGTTAGGGGGGTACCCTAGACCTAAAGGGGTCTAACACTCACTGCCCTAACACACTAACTGCCACAAACTGACACCATGCAGTAATCAAAAAAAAAACTGCTTGGTGTCAGTGTGACGGGGGGGGGGGGTGATCGGGGGGGTAAAGGGGGGTGTAACGTGTGCCTGGCATGTTCTACTGTGTGTGTGTGTTTGGTGCACTCACATTTCAGTCTTCTCTCCTCAGCGCCGGAACGGAAACTGCCGAGCCGAGGAGAGATGACATCACATCCCCTGCCTCTGTGTACTACACAGTAGTACACAGAGGCAGGGGAAGAATCTCATTGGCTGGGAGCGATCGCGAGGGGGGGGGCACAATCGGATGGCCTCCCCCTCATCTCTGATCGCTGCCAGACCAAAGGCGACCGCCGCTGGCACCGGGAAGGCAAGGACGTATATGTATGTCCTTTTGCCTGCCCGTGCCGCTCTGTGGACGTATATAGTCGTGCGGCGGTTGTCAAGTGGTTAAAAAAGGACCAAAATACATCCCTAGGAATTACAGATCAGTTAGCCTAATATCAATAGTATGCAAGTTCTTGGACGGGATGATAAGGGACTATATACAAGATTTTAGTAATGAGAACGGTATCTTTAGCAGCAATCAGCATGGATTCGTGAAGAATCGTTCTTGCCAAACCAATCTATTAACCTTCTATAAGGAGGTGAGTTGCCATCTAGATAAAGGAAGGCCCATAGTCGTGGTGTATCTGGATTTTGCAAAAGCATTTGACACAGTTCCCCATAAACGTTTACTGTACAAAATAAGGTCCATTGACATGGACCATAGGGTGAGTACATGGATTGAAAACTGACTACAAGGGCGAGTTCAGAGGGTGGTGATAAACAGGGAGTACATGGAATGGTCAGGGGTGGGTAGTGGGGTCCCCCAGGGTTCTGTGCTGGGACCAATCCTGTTTAATTTGTTCATAAACGGCCTGGAGGATGGGGTAAACAGTTCAATCTCTGTATTTGTGGACGATACTAAGCTAAGCAGGGCAATAATGTGGAAACCTTGCAAAATGATCTGAACAAATTAATGGGGTGGACAACCACAAGGCAAATGAGGTTCAATGTAGAAAAATGTAAAATAAAGCATTTGGTTGGCAAAAATATGAATGCAAACTATACACTGGGGGGAGAACCTCTGGGGGAATCTAGGAAGGAATAACCTGGAGGTCCTAATAGATGATAGCAGCAGCTTGGCATTGCATGCCACTGCTGAGCCTAATAAAGCAAACAGAATATTGGCATGCATTAAAAAGGGGATTAATTCCAGAGATAAAACGATAATTCTCCCGCTCTACAAGACTCTGGTCCGGCCGCACCTAGAGTATGGTGTCCAGTTCTGGGCACCAGTCCTCAGGAAGGATGTACTGGAAATGGAGCGAGTACAAAGAAGGGCAACAAAGCCAATAAAGGGTCTGGATGATATTAGTTATGAGGAAAGGTAGTGAGCACTGAACTTATTCTCTCTAGAGAAGAGACGATTGAGGGGGGATACGATTTCAATTTACAAATACCGTACTGGTGACCTCACAATAGGGATAAAACTTTTTTGCGGAAGGGAGTTTAACAAGACTCGTTGCCACTCATTAAAATTAAGGTTAAACCTCTTTTCTTCTAAACTACGTAGAGGGTATCTTACTGTAAGAGCAGCAAGAAAGTGGAATTCCCTTCCACAGGCGGTGGTCTCAGCGGGGAGCATTGATAGTTTCCAGACACTATTAAATAAGCACCTGAACGACCACAACATACAGGGATATACAAGGTAATACTGACATAATCACACGCATAGGTTAGACTCGATGGACTTGTGTCTTTTTTCAACCTCACCTACTATGTAACATATGTAAAACATACAAATATATATATATATATATATATATATATATATATATATATTTTATATGGAAAAAAAAAATTATTATATATAATTTTTTTAAATTTTGCACTTTTTTCAATGTGAAACATGTACATATATCTTTAACAGCTTCAGCCCCTGAAGAATTTACCACCTTCCTGACCAGAGTACTTTTTGCGATTCAGTACTGCGTCGCTTTAACTGACAATTACGCGGTCGTGCAACGTGGCTCCCAAACAAAATTGATGTCCTTTTTTTCCCACAAATAGAGCTTTCTTTTGGTGGTATTTAATCACCTCTGCGATTTTTGTTTTTTGCGCTATAAACAAAATAAGAGCGACAATTTTGAAAAAAAACGCATTATTTTTTACATTTTGCTATAATAAATATCTCCCAAAAATATACAAAAAACATTTTTTTTTCCTCAGTTTAGGCCGATACGTATTCTAATACATATTTTTGGTTAAAAAAAAAAAAAAAAAAAAAAAAAAAAATCGCAATAAGCGTTTATTGTTTGGTTTGCGCAAAAGTTATAGCGTTTACTAAATAGGGGATAGTTTTATGGCATTTTTATTAATAATTTTTTTTTTTTTTTTTTTTACTAGTACTAGATTACTAGTAATCAGCGATTCTTAATGTGACAGCGACGTTATGTCGGACATTTTTGACACATTTTTGGGACCATTTTCATTTATACAGCGATCAGTGCGATTAAAAATGCACTGATTACTGTGTAAATGACACTGGCAGTGAAGGGGTTAACCACTAGGGGGCGGGGAGGGGTTAATCAGTACTAGGGAGTGTTTTCTAACTGTAGGGGGGTTGGGCTGTGTGTGTCACTAGACTGATCACTGCTCCCGATGACAGGGAGCAGTGATCAGTGACACTTGTCACTAGGCAGAATGGGGTGATGCTGTTTACATCAGCATCTCCCCGTTCGTCCTCTCCATGAGGCGATCGCGGGTATCCCCGCGGCGATCGAGTCCGCGGGACCCGCGACCTGACTCACGGAGCTCCCGGCCGGCGCGCACGCAATGGCACGGCGGGGAATTCAAATGGACGTACATGTACGCCCATTTGCCCAGCCGTGCCATTCTGCCGACGTACATCGTCGTGCGCCGGTCGGGAACTGGTTAAAAAGGTGTAAAAATATCAATATAACCAAAAAGAAACCAGTCTGCCCAAAGACCTTTAGAGAATGGTGCTCGATAAAATAGTACAGCAAATGTATAAAAATACAAAATTTAGATTTACAAAAAAAAAAAAAAACAGGTACATATTCACATTCATTGTTTAGAAGTAAGGTCACCTTTTCAACCAATGTACATTCAGGATGCCACCATAATAAATAAATCAATATTCATTTGCAGACACTGTAATCTCTATGCATTTCATGAGGCATCGCCCACTTCATTAGGAGACAGTAAATGTAAATCGTAAATCTGTAAATTGAGATTGTTATCAACAATTAATGGAGAACATAAGGACGAATTAGATTAATCGGCACATCTAGTTTCATGGATAGAGTCCAGAAAGGGAATGACTAAATATACTCACGTAGAAGTAAATTTGATATAATTCAAGAACATAAGAGGCATTTAAAAGAGATGGCATCTAGATTTCCAATGTTGCAGGGGACGACAGCAAGAGTTTTCCACCAGGAGCTGAGGGTAGCTGGCGATGCTGTACAGACAGGGTCTGAAAGTGGGAGGCCCCCCGTTTATACCAAAGAATCTCCTACCAGGGTCAACCGCTACACAGCATCATGTATAGGGAGCAGATACAAGGTTCCACCCGTATTACAGCCCCACATAATGGCGGCTGATTGCCGCCATTGAATAGAGGAGTTTGTCAAAACCAGGGCATGCAACACAGGAGGGGTGCCCAGCCGCGTTGAGCGCACTCATAGGGGTCCGGGGGATGATGTTGGCGCGTGACGCCCATAGCGAAAATGGCAAAGATCACGCAAATGTGCCATAGAGACAGCGTGCATGCGTCCCGCTCAGTACCGCTCATGGATAGGAACAGTACCGGGGAGCAGGATACTGAACATCTCTCCCCGGGAGGGGGAGAGAAGAAGACATGATGCCAAAGCCATTTGCAAGTGACCATATGACAGTTGCAATGAAGGGAGAACTAGGGTCCAAAAGGAAAAGACAAAAAGAAAGAAAATGTCAGAATAGAGATGAATAGAAGAAAACTGAAAATTCTTCAGTTTTTTTCCCCAGCGTGTGCCGTGACTGGCAGCTCGAACCCCACTATTCAATGGAGGCAATCAGCCACCATTACGTGGGGCTGTAATATGGGTGGAACCTTGCATCTCCTCCCTAAACATGATGCTGTGTAGCGGTTGGCCCTGGTGGGAGATTATTGGGTATAAGAGGGGGGCCTCCCACTTACAGACCCTGTCTGATCATTTGGCTGTTTGCTGCAGTCCTCCATGCTGCAGTGTCCTTTGGGCTTCTCATTTTCAATCAAGGTATGTCTCCTTGTTTGGCATTTTACTTCAGCGCTTCTTTTCTTCACATATAGGGGTTTATTTAGTAAAGGCAAATCCACTTTGCACTACAAGTGCACTTGGAAGTGCAGTTGTTGTAGATCTGAGGGGGACATGCAAGGGACATTAAAAAACAGCATTTTTGCTTGTACATGATTGGATGATAAAATCAGCAAAGCTTCCCTTCATTTCAGATCTTCCCCTCAGATCTAAAGCGACTGCACTTCCAAGTGCACTTGTAGTGCAAAGTGGATTTGCCTTTAGTAAATCAACCCCATAGTGTTCTGGTTAACCTATACTTGGTGGTACCAATAGTTATTTGAACTTGGGATTCACATACAAAATTTTTTTCTCTCTCGTTTGGTATCCAATATATACACACACTATTCCGGCACCATCATCACTCCACGTGATATCACTACCTAGTTTAATATACTGAGCACTTATGGCCGCTTTCCTCCACAATCCATCTGGTATGTCAACTTCTCACCTGTTTTTATTCATCATCTCTTCAAAGAATTGCACTTAAGGTCTCAGTGTCCAAACCATTGTTTCTTAGGGATAAAAATAAAAAGGGGGGGAGTTTGGGACCGTACCTCAATTCAGGTAAATAAGAAAGGAATGTGGGACTTTAAATGAGGCAATTCACTTGTGGAGGTAGAGTAGTTGGTAAACATTTATTTAGTAACAATAGTATGAAACAAGTAAAAAAGTATAATAATATATATATATATATATATATATATATATATATATATATATATACGCACGCACGCACGCACGCACGCACACACATATGTATATATACACATATGTATATATACACACACGCACACATGGCATGAGCATGATGGATACAAATGCTTCAGCTTGGCAGCACACGGGAAGTATTTGAATATTGATAAAAAGGTATAAATACAAATATGTAACATGTCATGGAAACGGCATTTGGCAATAAGGTGAGCAATATCAATCTTGAGCATGATTAATTGTAGATATAATACAGGATATTTCCTATTGACAGGCAATGGTACACCATATGCAACAGAGCTGCTATAAAAACAAAGATAACATACACATAGTACTCAATGAATTTTGAATGTATGAAAGGGCCAGTAACTAGATCATGAGCCAGACTTGACTGAGCACCCCATGGAAACTTAACGCGTTTCATGGTTATATGCCGTTCAACAGGAGTTGGGTACAGAAATAAACTGTAAATACAAATACAGGGGGTCCCCGGGTTACAAACAAGTTAGGGACTGAAGGTTTGTTCTTAAGTTGAATCTGTTTGTAAGTCGGAACAGGTACATTTTTTAAGTGTAGCTCCAGCCAAAAAAACAATTTTTAAGCTTTTTGGATAACATAGGGAAGGGTTAACACCCCTATAACATTTGTTTTGCTGTCTGTGCCCCTGTTAAGAAGATTTCACCTCACTTTCTGTCCCAATGACAATTGGATTTTGAAAATTTTGGGTTGTTGTGGAAACGAGCCTTGGTGATAAAGCATCAGTGGAGGTACCTTTTCCCCATAATAGCTCTTACAGGAGTGAATTTCCCTTCCTAGGGGTAGATTTCCTCTCACTTCCTGTTGTCTCCCTCCGTTTGTAAGTAGGAGTCGTTTGTAAGTCGGATGTTTGTAACTAGGGGACCCCCTGTAGATATGTAGTATTAGTTAGTATATTCTACCCTTAAGGGGAGAAAGAACCTCATGGGGAGAAAGGGATCTATACTCACAGGTCAGCTAAAGCACTGTGCTTGGCTAGCATCAAGAGAGATGGGACCCCAAAATGGTTGTCTGTTCCGGAGGTGAGGCAAGGGGTTTCTTAGGGGTTCTTGCCCATTTTTCTGCCCTGCCTACAGGTCACCAGCTACCCTCAGCTCCTGGTGAAAAACTCTTGCTGTGGTCCCCCACAGCATTTGGGATCTAGATGCCATCTCTTAATTGCTTCTTGTGGTCTTGAATTATATCCAATTTACTTCTACGTGAGTATATTTAGTCATACAATTTCTGGACTCTATCCACTGAAACTGGATGTACCGCCTAATCTAATTCTCTCTCATGTTCTCCATTAATTGTCAAACACATTTTTAATTTATTTACAGATTTACATGGTTTTTCTATAGATGCACATACAAATTAACTGCAACTATCTACTGATGAAGTGGGCATTGCCCCATGAAATGCATAGAGATTAGTGTCTGCATATGAATATTGATTCAATTAATATGGTGGCATCCTGAATATACAATGCTGAAACGGTGACCTTACTTTTACACAATGAATGTGAATATGTACATCTAAATACATTTTGTATTTTTATACATTTGCTGTCCTACTTTAATCGAGCACCACTCTCTAAAATCCCTGGGGCAAATTGTTTTCTTTTCAGTTGTGAGGAATTATTTGGGACAGAGTGCTGCTCTGGTCTGAGCACAGCGGCCATTTACTTTTGGTTTGTCTAAAAATATCAAACAAAGCAAAACAAAAAAAAAAGTTTATAAAATATATTAAAAATTAAAACTTAAGTGAAAAAAAGAAAGAATCAGCAGGAAAATAATCATTAAATGGAAGAGAATAAGGAGTTAATTAAGGTTGATTGGGGTAATCGAAGGGTTACAGAGGAACGGGAAAAAAAAACATCTGCAGACCGAAGTTCATCCCTTTGATCTGTAGGAAACAAAAATAAACAATATTTTTTTATCTTTCACCCGAGCAATGTTGTTGATAAACATTGCTGAGCGGCTTTTTTTTTTTTTCACAGCTCCAATTGCTGGGATTTTAGTTTACACTTCAGCTGTCAATAGGAGGACCCCACTGACAGCTAAATGAGTCATCGGTTGTTAAGGACGCCCTCCTTAATGACAGATAATTGCTGTTTTTTTTTTTTTTTAACACATTTCAACTGTCAGTGGGGGCATCACACACACACACACACACAAACACACACACACACACACACACACACACACACACACACACACACACGATTGTTAAAAAATCGTCATCACAAATTCAACTCCACTCACGATCTTAACCCCCTTGGCGGTATTCCCGAGTATGGCTCAGGGTGAGATTGTAGAACCATTAGCGGTAACCCCGAGCCACACTTGGGATTGCATCGCTGGATCCTGGAAGAGGTTACTTACCTCGTCCCCGGGACCCCACGATGTACTCCCGCTGTGTACCATGGCCGAATCCTCCACTCAATCCTCTGTGTGTTCCAGGTTCCCTTCCCTGTTAGCGTCGCGACACAGGGGGTGGAACCCCGCGCCAGATTCAAAATGTATAAGTCACAACACACACCATACATTGTAATCTTATTGAATTACATTACTGAATCTAATAAATTGACCTCAGTTTGCCCCCCAGTGCTTTATCCAGTGCCCTTGCCTGCAGTTTTACTGTACTTTCTGTGAATAAACAGGATAAATAATACCGCCCACACCTGTCCTTCCACCACTGCACCCTGAATACTAAACCTATAATGAGCTGCCGCTTAAAAAAAGAAATAATACAATCCTCCAGCACAATGTTCTGCAGTCCCAGTTGGAGATGACAAACAGTGTCCGGTGTACTGAGCAGTGGATATCTATGCTCACATGGTAACCCCCATGTTAGTGGGTTAAAGCCTGGTCCGGCCAAACACGAGAGTGTAAGGCCGCAACAGCTGGTGAGTGTGTCATTCGTAAGGGAGTGGATTCTTGTCACTGAGGTGTGATGGAAAGTTCGACACAGCATTATGAAATAGAGACACTCGCTTTCTGGAAACGTCTTCACCTTTTTTGGCACGATTGCACAATATATGTGGACTATGCATTATCATTTGGCTTCATCTGGCTTTTCACTTCAAGAACTGCTTCATATTCTCATTATATGTTATAAGAAAAATAAGGGGAATAACTGCGCTACGGTGAAACAATAACAATTATAGCCGCGATTCATCTATGTAACACAAACACAGTGAAATTAGATGAGAAAAAAGGGGGAGTTGAATCGCGCTAAAACAGATTGGTGATCATACACATCATCACCAAACCAAATATTTAGAACTAAGTGACGAGTTCCCCTTTAGTGTATACATAATATACAAAACACATGTCAAATGAATAATCAATCCAAAAATAAAATGTTCAAAGTGATAATAAAAAGTCCATGTAAAAAAAAAAAAATATATCACCCAAGTGATATAAAAGTATCTTAAAGTTCCAAAAAACATAAATTCTTGCTGTGAGAAGAAAAAAGCGTGCTTGCTCCACCACCGTGAAATCAGACTGGCCGCTTACCAGAAACTCATGATCCCCCGTTACAGAGGATCAGAGAAAGCTGTTTGTTAATACTGCTTCGAACCACGACCAATGGATCAGAGACCTTATACCGAGATGGGACATCAAAGACTGCAGGGTCAGGCTAAAGTTGTTCACGCTGACAGGTACTCAGACATCAGCCCACAGCATTGCAGATATGGTCATAGAAGGAAAAAAGGCTCCATATAGTGTAAAATCATTGACTTTATTGGATAAGTAAAAAGTTAAACTCACATGTTAGTAGACAATAGTAGGCATGTAGTGTAGTCTGGAGCGCCGGCCGGAAGCTCACAGACAGCCCGTCCTACTGGAAACAACAGCAATGGGAGGTGACGAGAACACGTCGCTCTGCCCATTTTTTACGCAGCGTTTCGTGATAGAGTCACATCATCCAGGGGTACGGGCGGCGCGTCTCGTCACCTCCCCTTATAGTACTAAGATCCTGACCAAGCTTCGCTTTGAATTCCACTCCATCGACAGACCTGCACAAAAAATTGAAAAGTACCAAGCACTGATTGGTGCCTCACTAAATCAAGCCTCACTGTGAATGCCGAATCATCAGCGAGCCTACCCAGGTCGGATAATCCCAAACACTGAGTGGTGTCAGGTGCGCAAGTGTGTGCACAATCACTGGAGAAAAAATTAATCACGAATTGCAATAAACCGCTGGCTGGAAGGGGGTATGAGGTCAGGTATCTGGGAACCATAAAACTCATATGGAGATAGGTACCCCAAAAAAAGCAATGTTATAGCCTAGCCATCTAGGCAGTTTGTTTTGATCGTAACGTCATCCAATGAAAGCATCACAAAGTGCATTATTTAGTATTTTTCACTTCACATATTTAATATTTAAGTTTATTCAGTCTCCCAGGTGTGGTGTCATATCGCACCAGGGGATTGATTTCACATTTATATATTATTTTACAGGGATGGTTGATTGCACTATCCATATATATATAAAACATTCACTTATATATTTTCACGTTTGTTTAGGATTCTTTATGATCAATTGGTGCACATCTAACTCACTCACTAAAATAGAGTGAATATATTGGTCATTTCACTCTCACCATTAGGAGAGTAGCGCCACTATTCATCTATAGAGTGTTTTCAGATTCTATTACTGTACTTTCTGCCTGGAAAGTGCAGAACGACCATGGCATCAAAAAAGCGCGCCTCTACCTCAAAAGCGGTTTATGACGTGCTGGAAAACAGCGACAGCGATACAGAATCACTTGCAGAATTGAGTGATAGCGATTTTGTGGGGAAGTTCGTCAGACACAGAAAGTGATTTCAGCGGTGATCCTGCGACTGACATCAGGGATGTGCGGACTTGGTGCTCTATCGACTGCGGTACGGATTACGTAGCGCCCCCAAGATTCCCATTTACTGGAGCACCTGGTATCAAAGTGGATGTGGAAGATGACAACCAATTGGCATACCTCCAACTATTTTTGACTGATGAGGTCACTGAAAAATAGGATTTTTTAAAACAGCTTACCTGTAAAATCCTTTTCTTTCGAAGGACATCACGGGACACAGAGCCACAGTAATTACTGATGGGTTATATAGGTATCACTGGTGATTGGACACTGGCACACCCTATCAGGAAGTTCAACCCCCTATATAATCCCTCCCCCTTGCAGGGATACCTCAGTTTTGTAGCCAAGCAATATAGTGTATTAGAAGAGGGGCGGGACCTCTGTGTCCCGTGATGTCCTTCAAAAGAAAAGGATTTTACAGGTAAGCTGTTTTAAAAAATCCTATTTTCTTTCTCGAACATCACGGGACACAGAGCCACAGTAATTACTGATGGGATGTCCCAGAGCAATGCTACCTGAGGGGGGGGAACCACGACCAAGTAGGGTGCAATCAGACCTGAGGACCCTGTACCGCTGCCTGCAGCACACTACGCCCAAAAGGCGATATCCTCATGCCTTCTCACATCCACCTGATAGAATCTGGTGAATGTATGAACTGAAGACCAGGTTGCGGCCTTGCAGATTTGAGCCATAGAGGCCTGGTGATGCACTGCCCAAGAAGCACCAATAGCCCTTGTGGAATGTGCCCTGATCTGAAACGGAGGAATCTTCTGTTTCAAACCGTAAGCTTGAATGATCAACTGTCGAATCCATTTAGAAATGGTAGCTTTTGACACTGCCTGTCCTCTATTGGGACCCTCTGGCAGCACAAACAAAACATCCGTCTTGCGGATCTGAGCAGTTGCCCCTAGATAGGCCTTAACTGCTCTTACTACATCCAACGAATGTAGAGATCTCTCTTCCGGGGAACAGGGATCTGGAAAAAAGGAAGGTAGAACAATGTCTTGGTTTAAATGAAAATCAGAAACCACCTTCGGTAAAAAACTAGGATGAGGGCGTAGTACCACTCTATCCTTGTGTATAATCAAATAAGGCTCCTTACATGAAAGAGCTGCTAATTCTGATACTCTTCTAGCAGAAGAGATGGCCACCAGAAAAATTAATTTCCTTGTCAACAAGACCAAAGGAATCTGACTTATTGGTTCAAAAGGCCGTTTCTGTAACACAGCCAGGACCAAATTCAAGTCCCAGGGGTTTAGGGGCGCTTTAACCGGAGGATTAAGACGCATCACCCCCTGCATAAAGTTTCGGACCAAAGAATGCGAAGCAAGTGGCCGCTGAAATAATACTGATAAAGCAGAGACCTGGCCCTTGATGGTACTCAAGGCCAGCTTCATCTCTAATCCCATCTGTAGAAAATCAAGGATTCTACCTATGACATATTTCCTGGGATGCCAACCTCTGGATTCACACCAGGTTATATAAGCCTTCCAGACTCTATGATAAATCATCCTGGAAGCTGGCTTCCTTGCATTAATCAAGGTAGATATGACAGGACCTGAGAGCCCACGACTCTTCAGAACGTGGGTCTCAATAGCCAAACCGTCAAATTTAGCGTTCGTAAGGCAGGATGGAACACTGGACCTTGAGATAACAGGTCTGGGCATTCCGGTAGTGTCCACGGGGAACCTACCGTCATCCTTACTATTTCTGCATACCAAGTCCTTCTGGGCCAAGCGGGGGCCACCAGAAGTACCGACTTCCTTTCCTGCCTGATCCTGCGAAGGAGTCGTGGTAGTAGCAGAATAGGCGGGAATGCGTAAATCAGTGAGAACCGATGCCACGGAATCACCAACGCATCCGTCCCGCATGCAAGAGGATCTTTTGTCCTTGCCACAAATCTGTCTATCTTTTTGTTGAATCGGGATGCAAAGAGATCTACATCTGGAACCCCCCATCTTTGGCATATGGCCCAAAAGACCTGGAAGTAACTGCTGGCGACTTAGATAGTCCGCCTGCCAATTCTCTATTCCCGGGATGAAAACTGCCGATATGCATGGCACATGCATCTCTGCCCAGACTAAGATCTGGTTCACCTCTTTTTGAGCAGCTCGGCTCCGGGTGCCTCCCTGATGATTGACATAAGCCACTGCTGTGGCATTGTCGGACTGGATCCTGACCGGACAACCCTGTAGCCTGATAGTCCAGGCCTTTAGAGCTAGATGTATCGCCCGGATCTCCAGAATGTTGATGGGTAAGGTCCTCTCTGTCTTGGACCATACCCCTTGGACCGCAGCCTGTTCCAGAACTGCTCCCCAACCTGACAGACTGGCATCTGTTGTTACCACCGTCCAGGTAACCGGTAGAAAGGATTTCCCCTTCTGCAGGTTTTCGGGTATGAGCCACCAATTGAGGCTGACGCACCGCATGCGACAGGTGCATCGGAAAGTCTAATGCCTGAACCTTCTTGTTCCAGGTCGACAGAATACTGTGTTGCAGCATTCTTGAGTGAAACTGAGCATAGGGAACTGCTTCGAATGAAGACACCATCTTCCCTAGTAGCCTCATACAAAGGCGGACTGAGGGACCCTTCTTGGTCCTTACTGTCAGAATCAGCTCTCTCAAAGCAGTGATCTTTGCCTGAGGTAGAAATATTTTCTCCTGGCTTGTATCTATAATCAGACCTAAATACTCCAGTCTTCTTACTGGTTTTAGGAAAGACTTTTCTAAGATGAGGATCCAACCCAGGTGTTCTAGATACCTGACCGTGGTCCTCAAGTTTCCATTCAAAGAGGCTACCGACCGGTCTATCAAGAGCAGGTCGTCTAGGTATGCTATGACAGCTATACCCTGAGCCCTTAATCTGGCCAGAGGAGGAGCCAAGATCTTTGTGAACACTCGAGGTGCAGTGGCTATCCCGAAAGGCAGAGCCACAAACTGGAAATGGCGCCCTCCTACCTCGAAGCGCAGAAACTTCTGATGAGCAGGAAAAATGGGCACATGCAGATATGCATCTCTGATGTCTATTGATGCCAGAAATTCTCCTCCCTGCAGGGTGGGAACTACTGTTCGAATTGATTCCATGCGGAAGGATTGAATCCTTAGGAATCGGTTCAGATCCCTTAAATCCAAAATGGGCCTGACATCCCCATTTGGCTTTTGGACCGTAAAAAGGTTGGAATAGAAGCCCAATCCCTGGTCCTTTGCGGGAACTATCATAATGACCTCATGCGACAAAAGTCGCTCTAACGCTAGAAGGAGCGACTGCTTCTTCTCTGGGTCTCTGGGAACATTTGATCTGAGGAACCGAGGAGAAGGGAATTCCTGAAACTCCAGCTTGTACCCTAAGGTTACCGTGCAGATTACCCATCTGTCCTGGAAGTCCTCGTGCCAGAGCTCTGAGAACTGTCGCAGTCTTCCCCCCACTCGAGTGAGCAGGGGCGCCCCCTCATGCAGAGGTCTTATGCCTCGTACACACGGTCGGACTTTTCGTCTACAAAAGTCCGACAGCCTGTCCGACAGACTTCCGGCGGACTTTCGGCGGACTTGCAGCAGACTTTCTAACGAACGGACTTGCCTACACACGACCACACAAAAGTCAGACGGATTCGTACGTGATGACGTACACCGGACTAAAATAAGGAAGTTCATAGCCAGTAGCCAATAGCTGCCCTAGCATGGGTTTTTGTCCGTCGGAATAGCACACAGACGAGCGGATTTCGGGGTCCGTCGTAGTTACGGCGTAAAGATTTGAAGCATGTTTCAAATCTAAAGTCCGTCGGATTTGAGGCTGAAAAAGTCTGCTGAAAGTCCGGAGAAGCCCACACACGATCGGATTACCAGCCAGCTTTAGTTCGTCGGCGTCCGTTGGACTTTTGTAGACGAAAAGTCCGACCGTGTGTACGCGGCATTAGTGTTTTGCCTAGTAGGCTTCTTTCCCCAGGACTTCTTTTGTCCCTGGGGTTGACTCTTGTCTCTGGACCCCGATGGAGGCGGCCGTCGAGACTGCCTGGAGGCTGAAGCCCCCGGCGCTGGGGAAAGAGTCCGTTTGAAAGAGGGACGCTTACTCTTCTTGACAGGTAAGAGAGTGCTTTTCCCACAAGAGATTCTCTTGATATAGTTATCCAAGTCCTCTCCAAACAACTTTGCACCACGAAATGGAAACCCAGCCAGTAGCTTCTTACATGGTGCTTCGGCTGACCAATTTTTCAACCATAGGATTCTACGTATATGCACCAACCCCAGTGAAAGACGGGAGGTTTGCACGATAGAATCTCTAATGGCGTCAACCACAAAGCATAAGGCCGCTGGAAGGTTAGCAAACCCCTGGGCCTGCTGTTCAGGTAATACTTTGATGACCTGCTTAACATGGTCTCTTAAGTATTGACAGACTCCAATCGCTGCTACTGCAGGTTGGGCCACTGATCCTGCTAAGGAGAAAACATCCTTCAATAGGGATTCCATCCTCTTATCTACAGGATCCCTGAGCATCTGAGTATTGTCTACAGGACAAGTCAGGCTATTATTTACGGAGGAAATGGCGGCATCAATAGCCGGTATTCCCCACATTTTAATAAACTTTTCTTCCATCGGATAAAGTGTTAAAAACTTTCTCGGCGGAAAAAAACGTTTGTCTGGGTGATCCCACTCAGAATAAATGAGCTTTTCAAGTAAAGTATGAACAGGAAAAGCATGTGCTGCTTGGAAAGGTTTCAGTGACCCCAAAACAGAAGAGGATTCCTTAGCAGTTTCAGGTATGGGCAACTTAAATGTGGAGCGGACCAATCCAGTGAGGATCTGCACTAAGACTTTCTCCTCTTGGGAAGTCGCAGAGGGTCCCTCTCCACCTGATTCCCCCGAAGAGGAATCATCCGTCCCATCCCGATCCTCCGAAAGGGATTCATCTCCTTTATCCCAGAGCTCCTCCGTCTGAGGGTCTTGGGGAACAGAGGAAAGCCTAGTGCGTTTTCTTCCACTGAGTGAAGACGTAATCACGGCCATTAATCTTTCCTCTAGACCATTAATGGTTGAGGAAAAAACCTCTTGTGTAATATATACAGGGGCTGAAGTGCCAGAGGCAGGTGTAGCCCCTGACCCCGATGGCTCTCCCCGGCTAGCCGTCCCTGGCCCATCTTTAGGGGAGGAGGATGCTGCCGACAGGGGGCCCTCAGAACCTGAACGAGATCCCCTAGTGTCTCTGGTTCCTGGGGTGCTTGAACCTCTTCTACCCATAGTGCAAAGCAACAAGGTGTGAGGTATACAAATGAACACTGCCCGCTGAGCGATGTAGTCTGGCTAAAAGCCTTGCTACCCAATGCTCAGTCTGGTGTTACTTCAGTAAATGCTGCCTAGGAGAATGCCTGTGTCCCACCTTACATGCGACCGTCAGCTCTGTGTCTCTCAGAAGGCTGAGTGCACCTGTACAGAGTGCCTTTAATAGCCTGCAGCTGGCCTGAGTGGGAGTCTAAGCACTCTGTGCTGACGTCCCGCCCCCTCCTCTACCGCCCCCCCCCCCCTCGAGTTTTGAAAAAAAAACGTGCGCTTCCCGCACTGCCGACTCTCCTGTCATGCTTCTGAAAAAAGGCTGGGGCTGGGGATGGGGGGGGGGGCTGGTAACAAGATCTGCCTGAATGGCTATCTTCAGAGATGGTGGCCATTAGGCCGCAGAGCCCGGGTGGTATAACCACTTTCTAGACCCCTGTGGCCCCTCTCTAGCCTGGGGGGGAACATTAAAACATGAGAAATCCCCCCTTCCACCTTACCTGTTTGCAGCCTGTTTGAGACGCTGGGACATAATCAGCGATTACAACACCTGAGACAGAGTCAGCATGTGCAGGTTTGTGCTCTTGGCAGCCCCCGGTGGTCACAATAGGCATAGCATGCATTTACCTTAAAGGAGAAAAGCCACTAGAACTCAAAAATTCTGTGGAATCTCCTCTTACCTTATCCAGCTGCAGGGTGCTGTTTACACAGACCCAATCTTCACCTCTCACGGTGGGCTCCGTTTGAAAAAACCGTCAGAGACTGGGGCCCCCTACGAATAGGGGGATCCAACAGTTCTGGGACCGTAAAGCACCTCGCCAGAAATTAGGAAGTTTAAAGCCATTTTCTGATCTGCGGGGTCCAGCTCTCTAAAAAGAGAAGCATTACGGGTAAAACCTCGTTTCTTTGGACACGAGGCCCGTGTACCATTCAATTCGGCCATGAAAAGACACTTTGAATGGATCCGGTTCGCCTGGCTTGCCCCAGTATAGGATCTTAGGATATTCCCTTTGGAGCTCAGCACAGGACATCTTTACACGTCCATCACCTAAGACACTGGCGTAAAAACTGAGGTATCCCTGCAAGGGGGAGGGATTATATAGGGGGTTGAACTTCCTGATAGGGTGTGCCAGTGTCCAATCACCAGTGATACCTATATAACCCATCAGTAATTACTGTGGCTCTGTGTCCCGTGATGTTCGAGAAAGAAAAATAGTTACGGAGACAAACCGGCACCAGGATCAACAAGCTGCTACACCTCGGAGGTTTTCAAGGAGCAAAAAGTGGGAACCAGTGACCAAAAAGAGGACATCTGGAAATTTCTGGGCCTCATAATTCTTCAGGGAGTGGTGGGGAAACCCCTGCAGAAGTGGTATTGGACAACCAATAAATTACTAGCCACTCCTTTCTTTGGCACGGTAATGTTGGAGTACAAATTTTCCCTGATAATGAAATATTTGCACTTTGAAAATAATGAAGCATTTGACGAAACCACTCATCCAGCCCCCAAACTCAATAAGATTTGGGAGGTATATCAGATGATTCTGAAAAATTTCCAACAGAGCTATGTCCCAGATAGAGACATCAGCATTGACGAAAGTCTAATGGCCTACAAGGGAAGGCTCAGCTAGATACAATATATAGCGTCAAAGAGGGCACGATTTGGTGTAAAATCTTTCATGCTATGTGAATCGAGCACTGGTTATATTTGGAACTCTGTCCTATACACCCGTAAAGGAACCAAATTCAACCAAAAATACAGTCATTATGGAATGGCAACGTCTTCACTTCTTTCATTGATTGAGCCATTGGTGAATCAGGGCTATTGTGTAACCACAGACAATTTTTACACATCTCCTGAACTCTATGAGTTCCTTCTACATAACAAAACGGATGCCTATGGAACAGTTAGGGCTAACCGGTGTGATATGCCGCCAACGTTTGGCAATAAAAAGCTCAAGACGGGAGAAATAGTTGCCTGGCAGAAAGGCAAAATGATGGCACTGTGATGGCGGGACAAAAAAGATGTGTGCCTAATGAGTACAATCCATAACACCTCCGCTGTCATGGTACACACAAAAGGTGGGAAAGACATCATGAAATCACAAGTGGTTATAGACTACAACACCATGGGAGGTGTTGACAAAGCCGACCAGGCAATGACATTTTATCCAGCCATGAGATAGCAACAAAAAAAATATTATAAGATCTTCAGGCATCTTCTTGAACAGTGCTTATGGAATGCCTTCATTCTACAAAAAAAAAAAAAAAAAGTGACAAGCCTGTGGTTCATGCTGACTTTGTTTGGAAAGTTGCAGAATGTATTTTTCTGAACCACCAAACACTAACAGCTGCAAACAGAGCTGGACATCGTGCTGCTGGTGTTGTCAACCCGGAACGCCTGACTGGTCGTCACTTTATGGACCACATTCCACCAACTGAAAAAAAGGCAGCACCCACAAGGATGTGCGCAGTTTGCTGCTCAAAGTGTGATGACACTGGAAGGAAAATCAGAAAAGAAACCAGGTTCTATTGTCCTGACTGTGACGTTATACTTTGTGCAGTCCCATGTTTTAAAATTTACCATACCCGGGATGTTTACTGAAGCAATATGACTAGTAATATTGCACCCTTGTTTGGCCCAAAATAATTTCAGTGTTTTTGATGTGTTTATGTTATTGACTAAAATTTATTCAATAAAATGTATTATTATGATATATTATTTGTTATTATTTATAGTTATTATATTATAATTTATGATTTTGTGTTTCAAACTTTATCATACCCGGGATGTCTACTAGACTGTGGTTTGGACAGATTTAAGTGAGTTATTCCTAAGAATTACAGGCCTACAATATAAAAAACGCCAAATTTCCATGCAAAATAATTGTACCGCTTTCAGCACCTAAAATCCAACATAATCATACCGCCAGGGAGGTCAATGCAGCATTTCTCTCATTCATGTTAACCCCTTCCCGCCGACCATACGCAGATGTGCGTACTCGGCTTTCGGGGGTTATACAGCTGCGGGCATCATCCCGGTACTGTTGTTTAGAGCCAGGGATTGGCTTTCTGTATATAACAACCGATGCGGTTAAAAGCCACTCGGCTGTTATACCGGAGGAGCGGGAGGGGACGCCCCCCCCTCCTGCCGCTCTTACCGGGCCTCCCGTGCGACACAATTTATAAATATAACAATAAATTAAAAAAAAATATTTTTTTTTAAAGCGCCCCCATCCCCGCGAGCTCAGCAGGGAAGAAAACACATACGGAAGTCGCGCCCGCATACGTAAACGGTGTTCAAATCACACATGTGAGGTATCGCCACAATCGTCAGAGCGAGAGCAATAATTCTAGCCCTAGACCTCCTCTGTAACTCTAATCTGATAACCGTAAAAAAAAAATTTAAAGCGTCGCCTATGAAAGTTCATAGCTACCATAGTTTGTCGCCATTCCACGAGTGCGTGCAATTATAAAGCGTGACATGTTTGGTATCTATTTACTCGGCGTAACATCATCTTTCACATTATACAAAAAAATTGGGGTAACTTTACTGTTTGGATTTTTTAAAAAACATGAAAATGTCCCTTTTCCAAAAATTTGCGTTTAAAACACCGCTGCACAAATACTGTGTGATATAAAATATTGCAACAATCTCCATTTTATTCTCTAGATTCTCTGCTAAAAAATATATATAATGTTTGGGGGTTCTAAGTAATTTTCTAGCAAAAAATATGGATTTTAACTTGTAAACACCAAATTTCAAAATTAGGCTTAGTCATGAAAGGGTTAAACAAGTGCAGAGCCCAGCACAGCTGTCAAAAGGAAAAAAAAAAAACTCAGCTGGCAAATGTTTATCAACAGAGATAAAGAGAAACAATTAATCTCTTGGTTCTTTTATATCAAAGGAATTAACTTATGTCTGTAAATGAGGTCAGTTTAACCACTTAAAGACTAAACCTTTGACACTTGTTGCTTACAAGTTAAAATCTGTAGTGTTTGCTAGAAAATTACTTAGAACCCCCAAACATTATATAGATTTTTTTTTTTTTTTTAGCAGAGACCCTAGAGAATAAAATGGGGATTTTTGTAATATTTTATGTTACACTGTACTTGCGCAGCTGTCTTTCTTTATAAAGCAATTTTTTTTGGAAAAAACATACTTTGATGAATTTTTTAAAAAATTATCGGCGTAACATCATCTTTCACATTATACAAAAAAAAAAAAAAAAGGGGGGTAACTTTACAAACCGTAAAGTTAGCCCAATTTTTTTTGTATAATGTGAAAGATGATGTTACGCTGAGAATCGAGAGAGAACTGTCTATTCTAAGCAAAAAAAAATTGTGATTCTCATTTTATCCAAAATCATGCAGCTCAAAAAAAAAAAAAAAAAACTAAAAAATATATTTTTGAAGGCATTCTTACTTTACAGCAGTTCGTTACACCTGCCTAAAACTTCACACCGCCTCGCTGCACTTCTGCTATAGCGTAGCTAACCCACAGTTTTCATGCAGGTTAGCTGTGCTTTCCCATAGACTTCAATTGTGTCCCATGGTTTTGGTGTACTTTCAGACATACAATCAAGAGTAGTGGGACATGGCTAGGCTTAGCATGTGAGAGGACGCGTTCTCCCATGTTCCTTCCGAAGATGAGCAATAAAGCATCTTTTGAGGCATCTCCCAGGGCTACACCTGGCCACCAATACCTTCTTATGGAATGGCTCATAAGCGAGTTCGACACTGCAGCGTCACCCGATCACTAGCGCGATGGCAAAGTGGCTTAAAGTGCGGCGCTGGATCCAGGCCTTCAAGATGGCTCCCGGCCCGTTCCATGACAAAAGATGGGGTCATAAGTGTAGCGGAGCAGCTGGAACATTTTGCCTGGACTGAGGCAATGATTCCCTCTGCCAAGGCGATGGCCCCTGCAGCACCAGTGACTGAGAAAACTGTGAGGATATTGACTGCAGCACCAATCGAGGTAACAGAGGGGGATAGGGATGTCATGGTGGAGTGGGTGAAGGTGGAAGGAGGGGGGCAGAGAGAACTGGCCTGATGCTAGTCAGCCTTCTTTACCTAGCCCTGCAGATGAGCCGACACTCAGGGATGTGTTCGTGGCTGTGCGGAACAGTAACCATTCTCTGACTTCTCTCTCCCTCTCCACTTAATTTCATCATCTCAGAGAGGAGGTCACGATATGCAGAAAGTGCTGGAGTGCACATCTGCTCTTGAAGGCCGGGTGAGCACCATAGAGGATGAGTTGGGCCCCATGCAGCGAGATCTTAAAGCAGGGTGGATTTGATTTAAATCACTAGTAAAAAGGCTCGATTTAAATCAACTGGATTTAAATCATAATTTTTAACCACTTCAGCACCCGACCATTTAGCTGCCCAAAGACCAGAGCCTTTTTGCGATTCGGCACTGCGTCAATTTAATTGACAATTGCGCGGTCGTGCGACGTGGCTCCCAAACAAAATTGACGTCCTTTTCTTCCCACAAATAGAGCTTTCTTTTGGTGGTATTTGATCACCTCTACGGTTTTTATTTTTTGCGCTATAAACAAAAAAAGACCGACAATTTTGAAAAAAAAAATCAATATTTTTTACATTTTTGCTATAATAAATATCCCCCAAAAATATATTAAAAAAATATTTTTTTCCTCAGTTTAGGCCGATATATATTCTTCTACATATTTTTGGAAAAAATAAATAAAATCGCAATAAGCGTATATTGATTGGTTTGCACAAAAGTTATAGCATCTACAAAACGGGATAGTTTTATGGCTTTTTTGTTATTATTTTTTTTTTTTTACTGTAATGGCGGCGATCTGCGATTTTTAATCGGGACTGCGACATTATGGCAGACAACAATTTTGACACATTTTGGGATCTTTGTCATTTTTACAGCGATCAGTACTATAAAATTGCATTGATTACTGTAAAAATGTCACTGGCAGTGAAGGGGTTAACCACTAGGGGCAGTGAAGGGGTTAAGTGTGTCCTATTGTGTGTTCCAATTGAAGGGGGGATGGGACTGTGCAGGGGACATGACGGATCGCTGTTCATTCTCTGTATGAACAGACGATGTGTCTGTTCTCCCCTCAGGGAACCGGGTTCCCGTCATCTTCAGTAAGGGAATCAGGAAGTGGAGCCCGTTTCCTACTGTGCATGCGTGAGTCACACTACACGTCCTGACTGGTCCCTGCTGTCTTCTGGGACCTGTTTGTCTCCCAGAAGACAGCAGGGAGGGGCGGAGGACGAGCCGGACATGGCATAGAACGCCGCAGAATCTGCGACAATCTATCGCTGGAAGTGGGAGCAAATACCTGTATTAGACAGGTATCTGTCCCCCTTGAAAGGTGCCAAATGTGACACCGGAGGGGGGGGGGGACCGGATCAGCGGAAGTTCCATTTTTGGGTGGAACTCCACTTTAAGGCCTCTTGCAGCTTGAAAAAGCTCAATACAATTTTTTTTTTTAACTGAGATAAAATACAGCCCATTAATTGTAATGTGCCCATGCACATAGACGCGTAAACATGAACCATGAATTCTTCAGAAAAAAAAAATCAATCATCATTTTTGGTCAGTAATTTACGCCTCATGCGTGCAAATATGTGCGATGGTGTGCAAAATGTCCATTTACATTATTGTGCAGAACAAAAACGCGAGAATACATTTTTGCGCATGTGCACGAATGCATATGTGCGCAAATACATACAATAAAAAAAGGTCTCAAAACAGGAGTATCAAGTGCAAGAGGCCTAAAACTTCACACTGCCCTGCTGCACTTCTGCTAAGGTGTAGCCAACATATATATATAATTTTTGTGAGGGTTAGTTGCGCTTTTCCATAGACTTTAATTATTTCCCACGGTTTTGGTGTACTTTCAGACAGCACACCAAAACCGCGGGACATAAAACGGAAGTCTATGGGAAAGTGCAGCTAACCCACATAAAAACCATTGGTTAGCTGTGCTTTGCTTTCAAGCTACAAACTTCCTATTTAAAAAAAAAAAAAAAAAAAAAAATATTACACATACATATATACATACACTGATACACTGAGCTGCTACTTTGATAAAATGAATAATATAAAAAGTATGACATAAAAGTGCTATGATACAGTGTATAAATATACTAAAAGCTTCCTGTCTTTTGTCTGGGCTTATGACATCATGCACAGCTCTCTTACTCTCGTGAGAGTTTGCCAGGAAGAGGGGGTGAGCCATAATGGGCCAATGAGAACTGCAGAGCTGGAGGTGTGTCTATGTAAATCCAGGAAGTGAACAGGCAGCAGCTTAAGCTTAAGCTGCCCACAGTTCAAATGATTGCAGCCAGACTCAGTGGAGGGAGATTTCTGCAGCATATTTGGCAAGTACAGAATCGCAGTATATATAAAATATGCAAAGTGGTTGGAGGGAAGCTTCAGAATGGCAAAGATGTTTTTATTACAAATTATGTGAGCAGACTGCAGTTCCTCAATAACAGAAATAACAGCTATTTTACCACAGTGCCCAGCAAACTCCAAAATATGCACTATTCAAAACCCATTTTGATAGTTACAGTATACGCTTTTAGAAGTAAATCAGTTACTATTTCAGGATCCAGTCAAGCAGAATTCCTAAGGTAATCTCTCAGACAAGATCTCTGTGCTTGTAAACTGGCAGCAGCCATCACGAGAAGTCTCAATCTCTCTCTAATGGGTTTTATTTTCTGGATCACACAAAAGTAGGAAGGAGAATACTAAAAATTTGAAGAGAACATCAAAACACCAGGGAGATGCAAAGCAGAGCTTACCACTTTAAGACACATAAGTTAATGTGCAGCTTAGCACGCCAGCTATAAACTATACTAAAATATTAAACATTGGTAAATTAAAACCTCATTTTAAAGCTTATTCAACTAGTATTAAAAAGGAAACATTTTGTGAATAAAACCTAAGCATAAAAACACAATTACCCAAGGAGCATCATGACTTGAAAATAAATGTAAAACAGCTCATTTAAAAAAAATCCTTCAAATCACATGGAATCATGTGCAGTCACATGGTAGAGAACATAAAGTGTGTCAGATTAGTACTCATAGCAACCACTAAATTAGGCTTATGTGCTTCTCTGTCACAATATCACAATTTCTCAGAATTATTTGAAAAAGGGAAATGCTAAAACAGAAGAAAACAATTAACTTTTTTAAGCCTATCAACACTTACTAGCAGAAAATTGGTTTACTTCCATTAATTTATGTTACGACACCAGCTTTCACATCTCTTTACAGAGCACAAAACACAGGGAGAGAGATTTATAAAGACAATTAGGAGCACAATCAGACATACAAAATATTGCAAAACAGTCTACTACTTATTTGACATTAGCAAGTTTTTATGCATGTGCATTTGTAACCCCTGTGCCTACAATACCTTGCAGGGGGACAGTGTCATAGAGGTCAGCATGTAGAACTACAGAGAGCCAGGGAGAGATGGAGGCATCTTTATTCTTTTTTTTTTTTTTTTTAAAGATGCGCTTTATTATTCTCATGTAAAAAATGACAATACTTATGGGGAAAAAATACAACACAATAAACATACAAAATAACATCAAGAAACTCTGACATGAAGGTACTAATCAAATGATATATTAATTAAAGTATGAGCATATATACTGTGGTCTAAAGAGAACTCATTAAAGTCAGGCTGTGAGAAGAGATTGGGTCCATGGACCCAATTTTTTTCAAATCGGTTAGGGGTGACAGTATAGGTAAGTTGGTATTAAGGAAGAGCTGTATTAACTATTTGTTTCAATTCTAACAGAATGGGGGCAAATGATCTATTCTGAGTAAAATAGTTTTCCTAGCATAGAAATTGAATATTCTGGGTTTTTTTGTATGTGAAAGCTAACTTGAAGGTCCTCCACCAACCCTAAAAAGCACACCTATTGCCGCGTACACACGACCGGACTTTACAGCATACTTTGCCCGGCGGACTTTGACGGACTTTACGTATGAACGGACTTGCCTACACACGATCAACCAAAGTCCGACGGATTCGTAGGTGATGACGTACGACCGGACTAAAACAAGAAAGTTCATAGCCAGTAGCCAATAGCTGCCCTAGCCTCGGTTTTTGTCCGTCGGACTAGCATACAGACGAGCGGACTTTTCGACCAGACTCGAGTCCACCGGATAGATTTGAAACATGTTTCAAATCTAAGTCCGTCAAACTTTTGATAAAACAAAGTCCCCTGGAGCCCACACACGATCGAATTGTCCAACGTAATCCGGTACGCCGGACCAAGTATGCCGTAAAGTCTGATCGTGTGTACGCGGCATTAGAGTATCTGATATTAGGGAGACCCATGGCGGAGGACACAACCACAAGGCAATAACACATGGTAAAAGTCTGCCTGCTGGCCACAGAGGCGAAAGAAACAATATACAATTGTTTTGTGTTTAATAGGTTTGATGGTGTACTTTGAGTTGTAGGAGTCTATTCTTATAGGATATTACCAAGGTCATGTAGGTGTCCTCAAAATCCTCCCAATCATCCTCTGACTATTGAGGGAGCAACTCATACCATTTAGCTCCGATTCAGAGAGGAGCAGACAATTTGGCATGGAGTAGTGCCAATTAGTACTTAGAGATCAACTCAGTGCCATTGGGTGATAGAAGAAGTTTTTCTAAGTAGGTTTGCTGAAGCGTTACCATGTGTGATTCAAATTGACAAATAACTGCATGCCGCAGCTGCAGGTAGCAACAGAAAGGTTTCAGCTGAATCCCAAATTTTGCTTTCAGCCTACCCTCATAGAAGAGTTAATGTAGAAATTGGAGCTCCACAGAAGACGAGAAGCCAGAACTGTAAGAAATTTTTGAAGAAGTGGATTACTCCAGGTGGTATTATTGGCAGAGGAGGCCCAGTTAGTGGAGTAAACAGAATAAATAACGATTGAAGAAGCCTAAAAAAAAGGAATCAATAGGAGGCCCCTTACTAATGAAGCATTTAGTGGGGCAGGCAGCAAAAGAGGTATGTATCAAAGTTCCTATTTGTAGGAAGCCCTTTTAATGATAGTCACTTTAACACCTTCCTCACCAGCAGAATATGCTCACCTTTCCTTACAGTGTATGTTTCATGCCTCACGCTACACAAATTTAAGCAAATTATTATTATTATTATTATTATTATTATTATTAATACAGGATTTATATAGCACAAACAGTTTATTCAGCACTTTACAACTTGAGGGTAGACAGTACAAATACAATGCACTTTAATACAGTAGGAATCAGAGGGCCCTGCTCCTTAGAGCTTACAATCCAAGAGGGAAGGGTCAAGAGATACAAGAGGTAATAACTGTGGGGGATGTGTTGATGGAGATAATAAATGTACAGTTGTTAGGTGGGGGCCAGATAGAGATGAGTTTTCAGGGATCGTTGGAATGTGGACAAAGTAGGAGAAAGCCAGACAGAGCAAATCATATTTTGCAAATCTGTTGCAAAGTTGGACTGTGCCAATAACAGCCCTTCTTGTTGAAGGCTGAAAACGCCAAACCACTACCTTACGGTTAGCAGCAATGTTTCTAGCCTGTGTGCAGATTTCTTTGATTGGCCATTGGGCCATCTCTTTCTGATAGTCCTAATAGGCAGCCCAAGGAAGCAAGCAAGGCAGTTTGACAATGCTGCTTCTAAATGAGAGGCAGTGGATTAAAAAACAAGTTCACCTTTCATAACATGTTACACCCATATTCAAGGTGTAACATGTTACTAACAGACCCGCCCTGCACCTCCCCGATCTGACAGCTAGCAGAGAACTTCTGCTCTTCCCCCTCCTCTGCTAGTTGTCACAATTTTAAAAAGACATGGCTGAGTGGGGCTCTGCCCAGCCACATCACTCATTCACAGTGTTCTGTGAATGGAAATCTACAAGGTCCGGCAGCCTTTGCGGCTGACGGCTTGTAGTTTTTAAAGAACTGCCATAGTAGTTCATTCACTATTCCTGACACATTGTATCTGCTTGCCCATATGGGATGTACAGGCACACAGATGCACTGGCAGATCTGCTGGAGACCTGCATGGCACCAGCGAATTGCCGTTAGCTGGTGCAATGCTTTACAGGCTCAAAAATACAGTAAATAATAAAAACACAATTTTTTCTACCTGCAAGAAAAAGTGCGTTTATTATTTTTTTTCTATGACATCATGCACAGCTCTCTTACTAAACAGTGAACTTATCCATTTATATTGTCAACCTGAAAGAGGAAGTGTTGTTACCAACACTATCTCATCTCGCAACAGATTCACAAAAAAACATTTGCTTAAGAATGTATAAAGTGTGGCATTATGTCAAAACATACTGAAAATAGAGTTAGGTACCTGGTAACTCTTTTTCTAAGAAGTCTTCCAGGGCAGCATCTGAGAGATAGGCTCCTCCTCCCTGAAACAGGAAACACATTAGTCCACCATTATAAATTTCACAGTCTTACCTGCGTGCCTCAGTTGTATTAAAGCACCGAAGGAAATCTCAGTAAATCCTAAAAGCTCCCCCGTTGTACCTGGTATTTGTCTTTTCAAGGGTGGGAAATAGTGCTGCCCTGGAAGACTTCTTAGAAAAAGAGTTACCAGGTACCTAACTCTATTTTCTTGAATCGTCTTCCAGGGCAGCATCTGAGAGGATGTATCAAGCAATACTTACTAGGGTGGGGATAGAAACTGGAGCACCTTGCAACCAAGTGCCTGGTCTTGGTCAGACAGCTGGTCTATGCGGTAGTGCCTTGCGAAGGTACTGAAGCTCGACCATGTCGCTGCCCTGCAGATCTGCTCCGGAGTTGCCCCTGCTTTCTCTGCGACCGAGGTAGCCCAGGCTCTGGTTGTGTGTGCTCTGATCCCGCTTGGCGGAGTGAGGCTTTGTGCCTCATAGGTCGTCTGTATGGCCATTCTTATCCATCTGCTTATCGTATTCTTGGAAGCCTGTTTCCCTTTGTTGACTCCTGCATAAAAGGACAAAAAAGGGAGGTCGTTCTTCGCCAATCCTTCGTTCTTTCGAAGTATGTTTCCTATATCGCGTTTGTTGTGAGTGTGTCTCTTTTCGCTAGCCATAGTTTTTGGAAGCAAAAGTATGATGATATTTTGGGTTCTATGGAATGTTGAGGGGACCTTGGGCAGAAAGGCCGGGTCTGGAGAGAGAATTATTTTGTCTAAATGTATTAGGCAGTATGGTTCCATTATAGACAGTGCTTGGATTTCGCTCACTCTTCTGGCTGATACTAGGGCCACAAAAAGTACAGTCTTTAAGGTGAGGTTTTTGTCTAAACTATCTTCCATCGGTACAAATGGAGGGGAAAGAAAGAAAGTACTGTGGGCATGTCCCAAGTTGGAGTTCTATTCATTTTGGCTGGTCTAGCTCTTTTGAGTGACATCAGGAATCGCTTTATCAGCGGGTCCTCTGCTAGTCTTGTGTCTATGAACGAGGAGAGAGTGCTGCAACATGTACCTTCAGCGTACTTGGGGAAATATTTTTTTTTGTCTGCTCCTTCTTGTAGAAAATTCAGGATTGTTGGGATTATTCCTCTTTTGGAATATGGTTTGTTTCTGTTCCAGGAGACAAACTTTTTTCCCTCACTTCCTCGTAGATCGCCCTAGTTCCGGGCTTCCTGCTGTTTAGGATGGTATCGATCCCATTGTCTGATAATCCTTTGTTCTGAAGTCTCACCCCTTCAGTACAAGAGAATATGAAAACACTGCGCTCTAATAGCAAAAATAAAATATATGTGAGCCAGCAGCTGCATACATTGTGACAAACAATAACTGGTAAATGGGAAAAAAATGCAGCGCTAAGAAGTATTAGGAAGTTAGGGTGTAGTGAAACAATTAAGAGATGCTGTACTGAACAGTAAAGCATATGTGCAAAAACCATAAGTGAAATGACATGAACAAACACAGTATAAAGTGTCCACATATGGTAAATGGATGATTCCAAACTCAAATTATTAAGAGGAACTGGTATGGACCAAAAAATGATGTGAAACTAGAAAATAAAGTCAATGGTGCACGGTGTGGATCTGTGACTGTGATTTAACAACAGGGTACAGAACTTCCGTAGCTGTAAACCAACATCTCGATATGGGGCATCAGAATGAAAACATCAGGAAGTAAGATAAGATGGGTACTCTTACCAGATGATGTGGACTCCACTGTCATATGACATAGAGTCAATGGTGCATGGAGCCAAACCTAGGCTGGAAAACGATATCCGGAACGGTGGAACCTCTGTCTCACTTCTCGACTTCTCTGGTGGGGTGAAGAAACATCAGGAAGGGCCGCCAACTGGATATCAGCCAATAGACCTCAAGGATGTGTTCCAAGGAGAAGCCGGGGACAGATTTGATCCAGACCCCGTGATGGAAGTAGGGCTACTGGAAGGCAGTTTCTTGCATCGGGATAATATGCAAATAAAAAATAAAAAGCTTCTGCATAGTGCAGGTAAACCAGGGATTTTTATTTCTAAAAATAACATACAAAAAATGGATAAAAGTGATCACAATTAAAATAAAATCTAAGCAGCGTAAGGAAGGGGAGATCGCCTGACGCGTTTCGACCAAGGGGGTCTTCAACAGGGGCACGAGCTTCTCCCTTCACGCGTGAAGATATCTTTATGAGTTTGGTGTACAGGGAATGTACTATGCTTTCTGGGTTGTAGCTCTTTATACATCTTGTCATGTATTGTAAGTTCTGCGGATTTATGTTCTTTAATACCTAGCGTGTCCGCTATGGCTTTTAGAAGGGTATTCCTATCCCGATAGAAATAATGTTGCCCTCTGAAACCGCATCTTCCTCGTCGGAGTCTGAGCCAAGTTAATTCTCCGATTCGGATTCATCCGAATCCTCTTGTTCTGTCTGTTCCCTGTTACCTGAAGGAACGCATATCCGGTGGTAGACGGGGTATTGGTCTGACGCTTGATGGCGCTTCTAACTTTTTAATAGCTGAGAGTAGAGGCGCCATGGTGCTCTGTATTTCTTTCTTGAAAGCGCTGAGCAGATCTTTCAGATACCCTTGTGATTCTTTGGCCACCATTTTGTCTATACATTTTTGATATAGGGTTTTTTTTTTTTTTTTTTTTTTTCCCCCATTCTGGGGAAAACCGGTGGCTGCACAAAGCACATGTTTTGTTGCTTTCCACTTCCCTTTCCTCAGGGGTCTTTGCCTAAACTCAAGCACGGAAAAGGTCCCCATGAGGTAGGCGGGTAAAGGCTGCCTGTAAGTAGGCAGTTTTACAGTAAGGTTAAGACAGAGGTGACTCTTGAGTATTCTGGCTTACCTTGGAGCTGTCCTGGCTTGCGGGATCTGCAGGGCAGGGTGGAGAAGCGTCAGACATGGTCAGCCACCAGGATCCTCTGCTTAGAGGGGCCTTTTTAACTGCTTCCTGCTTAAGCTCCGGCCCCGCCCCCAGCTGACCCTGTGCAGGTTGGTGGATATACCTGCACATGCCGCTGCAATTGGTATCCTCCTTTCTGGGCCCAATAGGGAGGGGGACTCTGCTGCAGTATGCATGTATATTGATATATTTGCTATTATTAAAAATCTTTTTTTTTTTTTTTTTTTTATAAATCCCGCCACCGGAAGTGATGTAACCGTAGCCCATTCTGTATCCCTGGAAGCAGGCTCCAGGAAAATCGCCGTTAACCCGGAAGTGTCTCTGGCGCCATCTTGGTACACCCCACCAAGCCTCCATGAGGAGAGACTTGTTTTGCGGTGTGTAGAGGACGCCGACCGTGGCAAAAAAAACGGCAATCAAGTGGGCGGCGGGTGCGGACATCACGGGGGTAGAAGAGGAACAAAAAATAAGCCGTGGGGCACCTACCGGTCCGGCGCGGCAGCGGCTGTAATCAGGGGGTAAGGCATCCATGCACCCACACCACTGTACGCTCTTCATGTCTGGGAGTATGTTGCCAGAGTTTGCACATGGAGTTCCCTGGTGAAAAAACTGCAGCAGGTCCCATGAGCAGCTGCATGGGGGAAATGTCAGTGCATTATTGCAGCTTGGGGGGATGATTGCAGACCCCTCTGTAGGGGTGAAATCTCAGGCAGAGCAATACTGCTCAGATATGCTGCCCCTGCTCGCCCTCCCAAGGCCCGCTGGGCTGGATGGGATGCTGGCAGGGAGTCTCCTGCAACTAGCACAGAGACTGAAGTAAAATAACAAACGTTTCTTTTGCAGCTCCTGTGGGTCCGGAGGAAACACAAACAACTGAGGCACACAGGTAAGACTGTGAAATTTATAATGGTGGACTAATGTGTTTCCTGTTTCAGGGAGGAGGAGCCTATCTCTCAGATGCTGCCCTGGAAGACGATTCGAGAAAAATAGACTTATGCCCCCCACCATAGACTGCCCCCCCACCCACCCCACCAGAACACACCAGCCAGCGCTCGCGGCCATTGGCTGACAGTACTGATTGGATGCTGGTTTTCCAGCATGCCCATTCGGCCGGTGTTCTGTCGAATAGTGCAGACAGTCAGATAAGGCCTCAGACGATCTGCACATGCGCAGTACGTAAGTACGTAACGTCACTCCAGCTGAGCTGGTGTGAAATAATTGGGCTGTGTGGAGGGGGGGTGGGTCTGTTAGGGTCCTGCCTGGCGGCTGGGAGGTGGTAGGATGGTGCAGCGTGCCCCGGTGGCACATATTGGCGGAGGCATTATCAGACGATCTGCACTATTCAACAGAACACCGGCTTCTGTTAGATAGGTTGATGTACACACGGGCCTGTCAGCTGTTTTTTGTTGGAAAGGCCAATATTCGGCCCGTGTGTAACAGGCGTTATGGTTTACATACACTCTTCTGTTCCATTCATCAATCAAAATGTATATATATTTTCAAGAGAAAATATATAACTGGGTTCTTCCAGGTGTAGAGGACCGCATAATTCGGTGATTGGTCCTGCACTGTCAAATAGGGGTGGGAAGAGTGTAGAGATGCACAATTAATAGTTAAAAAATCGTGATCTCGATTCACCTCCCCTGATGATCTCTCCTGCTGAGTTTGCCGATTCTTTCATATAAACAAGTGGAGAGATTATCTGCTCACTCAGCTGTCAAAAGAAAGCATCAGGCAGTCTGCCAAGTTTAGAACTTGAAACATTGTAACTAACTTCCTTCTTAGATCAAATGGATAAACTTCTCTGTGTAAACAAATAAACTGGGCAATCTGCCAAGTTTTAAACAATGTGTAAATGCAGGAAGTTTAACCACTTAAAAGCGGAGTTCCACCCTAAAGTGGAACTTCCACTCATCGGATTCCTCCCCCCCTCCGGTGTCACAATTGGCACCTTTCAGGGGGGAGGGGGGGTGAAGATACCTGTATAATACAGGTAACTGCACCCACTTCCGGGTATAGCTATCCGCAGCCTCCCCGCCCCGTTGTGTTGTGGGAAATACCCAGTTCCCACAACACAACGGGGACCAGCGTAGACGCGCAGCGCGACTCGCGCATGCACAGTAGGGGAAAATATTATATATATATATATATATATATATATATATATTTATATTATTTTTTTTTTTTTTTTTTTGACCCTAGGGAATAAAATCGTGATCTATCCTCTAAGCAAAAAAAATCGTGATGTGGGGGAGTGGTCTGGACATGGCGGAGTAGAGACACGTTTGAGTGAAGCTCCCGACCATCTCCTATCTCACCCGGCTTATCTAGCTCCTTTGACCGCATAATGCTCTCATCTAAGAAGCATTCATCAAAGAAGACCAAAAAGACTAAACAAATCGACCCCTGCAGCTTCATCACAGGGAGAAATACAGAGAATATTCCAACTTCTGCAGTCGGGATCCCCGGAATTTAAGATGGCGACAACACATGCTGCACGTTCCTCAAGCCACGGGCACACCAGTCAGATGACTTCGCCTACCAGGTCTCAAAGATCGGAGGTCTTCTCCAACGTCCCGCCATCCATATCGATTGACCCACGGATGTCTGGGCCCACGATGTACGGTGCCGATGCGGAACTGAAAGCCATTCTTCAGGCCCTACCGACGAGGGCCGACATTGAATCCCTGATAGGACGAGTGGAGGCGGCACACCGCAAAGAGATCCATGCGATTAAGCAAGAAGTACACTCCCTATCTGACAGGCTCACTGCGGGAGAGACTTCCCTGTCGACCATAGACCGCAGGGTCGCGGTCTTAGAGACACAACACAGGTCCCAAGCAGAGATGTCAGTGGGACTGCAACTGCATATGGAGGAACTGGAGGACAGGAGCCGCAGAAACAACCTGCGCCTCTGTGGCCTCCCTGAAGCTACGGGCCCGGAGGATCTAGCGGACACGGTGGCAGATATCTTCCGGAGAGTGGCGGGCGACCAACTACAAGGTCGGTTGGAGTTCGACCGCATCCATAGGGCCCTGGGCCCCAGATCGGAAGACCCCATCAGACCCCGAGACGTGATATGTCGATTGCATCACTATGCTCACAAAGATATCATCGCACGCAAGGCATGGGAGACGCAGGATCTGGAATTAGATGGAGCGGCACTCACAATACTCCCGGATATCTCCAGGGCGACATTACAGCGCCGGGCACTCCTGAAACCTCTCCTGGACCTGGCCAGGAGACACAATGCCACTTAACGATGAGGCTTCCCCCTATCGGTTACCTTCAGGAAAATTAAAGTTACGTACCGGTAACGTCTTTTCCTGTAGTCTTTCAGGACAGCCACAATAGAGAGATAGTCTCCTCCCCTTCCTCTGGAAACACTGCGCCAGCCCATAAATTCTCTCCTCCCCTGCCGGACCTCAGTTCTTTCAAGAGTACCTCCGGCCAGCTGGGGAGACACAAGAACACATTAATAACATACCAATCAATATCATTACCATATTGCGTTCTGGTCTTTAATAAGACCCCCCAAGCTTAGGGTGGGTAACTAGGGCTGTCCTGAAAGACTACAGGAAAAGACGTTACCGGTACGTAACTTTAATTTTCCCTTTTCGTCATTTCAGGACAGCCACAATAGAGAGGATAATCGAGCACTTACCAATTAGGGTGGGACTACAGCTTGCAGAACTTTTCGCCCAAAAGCCTGCTCACCTGCCGCCACCAAGTCCACTCTGTAATGTCTAACGAAAGTGGAGTAGCTGGACCAGGTTGCTGCCTTGCATACTTGCTCTGGCGTTGCTCCAGCCTTCTCTGCCTGGGAAGTTGCCACTGCTCTGGTGGAGTGTGCCTTTATGCCTCTAGGGATCTCCTTCCCTGCTAAAGAATATGCCTGCCCAATAGCTAATCTAAGCCACCTGGCAATCGTGCGTCGGGACGCTCTGAGACCCTTTCTGGCCCCAGAAAACAAAATAAATAGAGAATCAGACTTCCTTATTGTTTTAGTCATCTCTAGGTATTGTAGGATACACCTCCTTACATCTAAAAAATGAAATTTTAGTTCCCTTTCACCTGAAGGATTGGGACAAAACAAGGGTAGGACTATTTCCTGGCTTCTGTGAAAGCCTGACGCCACTTTAGGCAAAAAAGCTGGATCAGTCTTAAGGACTATCCTGTCTGGCAAAATAACACAAAAAGGAGGTCTAATTGATAACGCCTCAATTTCGCTGACCCTCCTGGCAGTTGTCACTGCTACTAAAAATACTGTTTTTAGGGTAAGCTCCCTTAACAGGCACTTGTCCAATGGCTCAAAGGGATTTCCCGTAAGGCTCTGTAAAACCAGAGATAGGTCCCACCCGGGAAAGGGAGGACCCCTGGTAGGTCTCTGTCTTGACAGTGCCTTAAAGAATCTGACCACCCATGGATTGGTAGCCAGAGACTTCTCCAGATAAGCACTGAGTGCTGAAACCTGACTTTTAAGGGTACCTATAGATAAACCCTTGTCCGCTCCACACTGCAGAAACTCCAACACAGCTACGGGACTCCGAGAAGGAGTTTTCTATGCACCATTTGTTGAAAAGGAGCCAGACCTTTTTGTAAATCCTACGTGTCTCCTTTTTCCTACTGTTGAGGAGGGTAGAGATTAAGCTCTCCGAAAACCCCTTGGATCTTAATATACCCTCCTCAGTAGCCAGGCCGCCAATTTCCACTGCTGCACCTGTGGGCAGAGGACTGGACCCTGTGACAGAAGATCCTTTCGAGGTGGAAGGAAAAGGGGCGGCTCCGCTGCTAACTGACTGAGGATTGAAAACCATGCCCTTTTCGGCCAATGTGGAGCTACTAGAATGAGAGAGGTGCTCTCTAGTTGAAACTTCCTCAGAACCGACGGTAACAGCACCGGAGGGAAAGCGTAGCATGTCCTGAAATGCCAATTCTGAGACAATGCGTCCACCCCCAGTGCTCCTTCCCCTGCATTTAGGGAGAAAAACCAGGGGGTTTTCGCGTTGTCTTTTGAAGCGAAAAGATCCACTTCCGGGGGTCCCCATTTCTTGGATATGAGATTGAAGACCTCCTGGTTGAGGGCCCAATCTCCTTCCTTTAGACTCCTCCGGCTGAGGAAATCTGCGATTATATTCCTCTCCCCTCTCAAAAAAACCGCTGAGAGTGAGAGGGTGTTGGACTCGGCCCAGCTTAGAATATCTTTTGCTAGGGCCAACAGACTTCCGCTCCTGGTGCCTCCCTGCTTGTTTATATAGGCCACGGTGGATGAGTTGTCCGACCGTACCTGTACATGGCCCTGGAGTTCCTTTTTGAAAAATCTGAGGGCTAGGCCTACTGCCCTCAGCTCTTTCCAGTTGGAAGACCTTTGCAGTTCGTCGCCCTTCCATGTGCCCTGCGCTAGAAGGGATCCCAAATGTGCCCCCCAGCCTTTGCCACTTGCGTCCGTGGTTACGATCTGCGGGACTGGGATAAGCCACAGACGTCCCTGTGACAAGTTCACTTCCTTCCTCCACCACCAAAGAGATCTTTTTATTTGATGGGGAACCTGTACTAAGGTGTCTAGATCCCTCTGACTGTGGTCCCATACTCCTAGTACATATGACTGCAGGGGACGAAAATGTAATCCTTCCCACTGCACCGCTGGAAGAGTAGACGTTAGAAGGCCTAACGTTGACATTATGGACCTTTTTGACACCAGATGGTTGCACTGGAGGGAGAAAACTGCTCTGTCCAGCTTTAGAATCTTTTCCCTTGGAAGGAAAACTCTCAAAAGCGTAGTGTCCAGCAGGTATCCCAGGTACACAATGCGCTGTGAGGGAATGAGACTGGACTTTTCTAAGTTCAGCAGCCACCCCAACCCTGTTAGTACCCGCTTTTTAAGATCGAGGTCCTTGATCAACTGTTCTGGGGATACTGCAAATAGGAGCAGGTCGTCCAGATAGGCTATGACTGACACCCCCTGGAGTCGCAGGAAGGCCAACGCCTCTGCCAGTACCTTTGTGAATATGCGGGGCGAGGAGGATAGCCCGAAAGGCAGTGCTTGAAACTGTAGATGCAGTATTGTACCTTTCAGGTCTATTGCTAACCGGAGAAACTTTTGGGAGGTTTCTGCGATAGGGACGTGTAAATATGCGTCTCTGAGGTCCAGAGACACCATGTAACCGTTGTGTGGCAGCAGGGCCCTGACCGTAAAAATTGACTCCATGCGGAATCTTTTGTAGCAAATTGACCTGTTTAAGGGTTTTAAATTCAGAATCAACCTGAATTTCCCTGAGGGTTTTTTCACCACAAATACGTGGGAATAGAACCCCTCTCCTTCCTGCCCCTTTGGTACTCTGTGAACTACGTTCTGAATCTCCAGTTCCTACAGGGCGTCTACCAAAGCTTCGGCCCTTGCTGTGCAGGTGGAAAGCTGCGTAACAAGGAACCTTTGCGGGGGGGCTTTGAGAATTCCAAGAGATACCCCCTTCTTATGACCCCCAGGATAAATCGATTGGGTGAGAGGGTCTCCCACTGTGGAAGGAAGGCCCCCAATCTTCCTCCCACCGTGCCTAGAGAGTCATTGATCTTTGCGGGCTTTCTCAGGAGGGCGAAAAATCGCCCCTCCTCTGCCCTTGCCTCTTTGGCCCCAAGTTTTCTTCCCTCGTTTGGGAGATTCCTTGCCTTTTTTCGGACGAAACCCCTTCCTTGCCTGAGCTGGGGCTTTCCGTTTAAGCGGAAAGGACTTCTTTTTGTCCGCTGTACGGTCTAAGACCGTCTCTAACCCAGGGCCAAAGAGTAGATCACCTGTCAGGGGTATCCCGCACAATTTGACTTTAGAGGCGGTGTCCCCCGGCCAAGTTTTCAGCCAGAGCGCTCTTCTGGCCGAATTTGCCAGCGCCGATGATCAGGCCGACATACGGACTGACTCTGCCGAGGCGTCTGCAATGTATGCGATTCCTCGCAGAATCGTGGGGAACGAAGCTAGGATAGTTTCCTTGGCTGTGCCAGCTTCAATATGCTCCTGAATCTGGAAAAGCCAATGTTCTAAATTGCGGGCTACCACAGTAACAGCCATTTCTGGCTTTAAATTACCCACAGTTGAATCCCACGTCTTTTTTAGAAGTGAGTCTATCCTCTTGTCCATGACATCCGACAAGGCCCCCATATCCTCGAATGCCAGGTCTGTGTGTCTAGAGACCTGAGAGAAGGCGGCGTCCAATTTGGGATTTTTATTCCAAATGGACCCTGGATCCTCTGAAAATGGGAACCTTCTTTTAAGGGAGCTAGAAAAAAAGGGTTTCCTCTCAGGATCCTGCCACTCCTTTTTAATCGTTTCCACCAGAACTTCATGTACTGGAAAAACTTTTCTTTTTTGATCTCCCAAGCCCTTATACATAAGGTCATGGAGGGATAGGGGTTTCTTATCCTCGTGTATACCGAGGGTTGTATATATTGCCCCTAAGAGGTCTTCCACCTCATCCAGAGACAATTTATACCTGGAGATTTTTCTGGACTCCCCGTCCTGGTCTTCCCCTTCTGACTCCTCATGGGAGTCAGACGTGCCACTGTCCGGTTGCCTCAGCTGCACCCCGGAAGGGCCTGACATTTCCTCTGCCATAACTAAATTAGAAGATCTGGCAGGTGCAGAGCCCTGAGCATGAGGCGGGGTTGTATCCTGCTGAATGGGTTTAGAGGGAAGCTGAAACGTCTCAAAAAACGTTTTAAAGGATGAAAAGGTGGATGACAGCTCCTTCACAGAAGCTGCCAAACCAGACTGCTGTTCAGATTCCCTTTCCTTAACCAGGGAGTCTATGCATTCTTTACACAAAACCTTAGTCCATGCTTCCCCTAAACTGTCTCTGCAAGAGGCACACTTCGTTTTAGAGACATGAGTGGACTTTGTTTTTTCTGTAGATTTCTGAAATTACATACAAAAACCACATATTACATTCAGCATGTTTAAGTGGAAACAACCCTGGGAGTGTACCAGAACCACCTTAAGGGAACTGCGCACACCCCCCCACCCCCTGACCACCCAGGGGGTCTGCCCCCCCTCTAAGTAAGGAACCATACATGAGGAGGAGCAATCCTTAGATAGAGAGGACCCTTCCCCAGGGAACTCTTACCTTTGGAAGGCTGGAGATAGCGTCCGTATGAGTTGCAGCATCTGCCTCAGACATGACTGCAGGTGGTTGCCTGTGTAGAGTCTCACACTGTCTCCACATGTAGCGACTCACTCCAGCCTGAGCCCGGCCCCCTATCAGCGCCGCGACCCGGAACCGGAAGTCGCGGGTCAAAGGGAAAGCGTCCGCCCCCCCCCCCCCCCCCCCCACCGGAAATGACGTCACCCGTCGTCCGGCCCGCTGGTTCCAAATTTTGCGGCCTGTACAGAGTACAGGGAGAACGGACAGTCTCCATGCTGCGGCCCTGTGGACGCGATAGGGGCCCCCCATGACCTGATGCTGCGCTCAGCAAGGAAGGGGTGGCTTCAGCTGCGGTAAGCACCGCCACTCTTTATCCTGGAAGCCCCTGCTTCCCTAGGGATGTTTCTTTAAAAAGAAAGGCCACAGTCTCCCTGACTGCACCCGGCCTGGTTCCTCTGCACAGTGTCTCCCCACCGGAGGAAACACCAATAACTGAGGTTCGGCAGGGGAGGAGAGAATTTATGGGCTGGCGCAGTGTTTCCAGAGGAAGGGGAGGAGACTATCTCTCTATTGTGGCTGTCCTGAAATGACGAAAAGGGAAAGATCAACGCTCCTTCACGCTCCGCTCACCGGATTCGTTACCAGCCCTCTTAGTCTTCCTTGCGGCAGACCCGATCAATGTCCCAGACTGGCTGGGCTACATACCGAGATTCCAGGGCCACAGATATAACGCCACCTCAGGCGGGGGACTGCCCCCCAGACCTACAAGGAACCGGCGTCGCTCCCGTGCTGCATTCACGGAGGACAATCGTGAAACGTGAGTACCTGCTCACTACACATCCCCCTGTTATAACATTTAGTTTCTCTCCCTCTGCCTAACATGCCAGTAGTTCCTCCCTACTCCCGAGATCCGAGGTTCAAGAAAACCGCCTCCACCGATACCTCTGTGCCCCCCTAAGCCCCACTTGAACTTAACCACACCACTTTCACTACTGTGCGGGACGTTCTTACCCTCCCTGGAGTTCCCTGGTCCTCCCCTGCTACCCCGGGATGTTTTATCGGGGTGACACACCTGCGTGTCGCCCGGGCACGGGGCGCCCGTCAGGACATCAGATCGGAATAGGACCTCCCCCCCAGTACAGACAGGTATTTTAGCCTGGCACGGCTTTACTGGCATGTTGGATGGGTTATCCCCCCTCTCCGCTGCGGATGTTTTTTTTGGGTTTTTTTCCCCCCCTTGAGTGCGAACTGTCAGCGCCCGAACTTACCCTTTGTGAGAACCCTAACCCACAGCGAGGTCTCTACTATTCTCCAGGGACCATTTTGACTCGTCCGGTAAACTAGACACCATTTTCCCCCTCTCCATGAAGGGTATGAGCTTGGAGATACGGAGGAAGAAGCTTCAAAGGAGACACGCTACAAAAGAGTTACCACTCAGAAGGCTAAGATTGTTAAAAGGCCACGAACATACCCTGAGAAGGCTGATCATGTCCTGGTCAGATAACTTGGATAGCTAATTGTTTTTCACTACCTTGCTCAGTATGATAATTCAACGATGGTTCTATTAAACGAGGAGGTGACATGCTGAGTTAATCACCTAGTTTGTTATTTAGAGATGAAAAGACATGATGTGCTTATCGTTTATCATTTAGTTTGCTATTTAGTTCTGAACCAGCGTTAATTATTATTTACAGCAGTGTCTCCCTCCAGGATAGGTTGTTACATACTGGGGAACTTGCGGCCTCCGAATGGAGACCCACGCCTCCCACCCTACTCTTTGAGAAAGGGCTTAGAATCAGAGGGGTGGCTCCACTCAAGCTTTAATGGACCCCGGGCGTTTGACCCCTACAGGTGGGGATTCCCATACATCTTGTGGGGGGGTGGGGGGGATCCCAATAAATATTCCAATGTACTGGAAACCTACGCCCCATAGGAGGTCTAATGGGGACGAGTGGGATGTCCCTTGGGTTCTACTCCCCCCCCCTGGACGAATGAGTGGTTTTACCCCGTAGCAGATAGAGGATATAGAGAGGGATTGAGAATACAATACCAGGAAAGGCAGTGGGAGGGTAAGTTTTAACAGGAAACAGGGATGCATTTAAGCTGAGATATTGCCAACGTTTTTCTCTTAACATTACCCATATACCAACAATAAAGGGGAATTTGTTTGTTGATACATGTTTTATGTTGATATAGTTTATTTGGTATCTATTTTGCTTCTATATTTATGTAAATTCTTTGTTTGGGTGAGTGGGAGGGTTGGGACTTCTCTCCTCTAGTCACAATCCAACTTCTTCCCCAATTAGGTTTACACGCATTCCAGGTTTTTTCCCTTGGAAGTGACGTGTGTATTTAAGTATTCACTTGCTAGTTTAGCACAATCAGGTCTGCAAGTCACGACCTGTACTGTAACCTTGCCTTCCCATATAGGGTGAGACATACTCTCCCCCTCTTTGGGTCGACTTCCTTTCTTCTAATCTTCATTCAGTAACTTTTCTCTTCTACCTTCCCCCTCCCCCCTCCCATTCCCTTCTTCCCTCCCTCCCCCACCCCTGCGGCAGCCAGAGCGATGGATTCCATAAAAATAATTTCGCTCAACGCGAAGGGCCTGAATATACCAGAAAAAAGGCGGATGCTTTTAACTGACCTCCGTAACTCCAAAGCAGATATTGCCTTTATACAGGAAACCCGTTTTTAAACATGATAAATACCCGTTGCTTAAAAACAGATTTTTTCCAATAGCATACCACTCCACCAATCCCGCAGCCAAAACTAAAGGAGTATCCATAATGATATCAGGAAAACTTCCCTGGCAATGCCAAGCAGTGCTCACAGATCCGGAAGGTCGTTACGTGTTCCTTAAGGGACTAATCAGCGACGTCCCACTCACACTGGCATCAATCTACGCCCCTAATGAGCATCAGGATACTTTTATCACAGGTACTCTAGACAAACTTGGGGAATTTACAGCTGGCCATTTGATTCTAGGCGGGGACTTTAATGTCACTTTGATCCCATCATCAGATACATCCTCTGGACACTCCTCAGTGCCACCGACCCATAGAAAACGCATAGCTAACTCCCTACATAAGGCACAACTGGTGGACGTTTGGCGACTACAGCACTCGGGAGACCGTGACTACACCTTCTACTCACAAACACACAAACTGTACAAAAAAATAGACCATTTTTTGATACCTCACAACCAGCTGCATTCAGTGTTAGACTCCTCCATAGGTCACATTACATGGTCCGACCATGCTCCTATTACTCTCACATACACACTCACAGGGAGGTCCACGTCCAGTTCAAGGTTCTGGCGTTTGAACGAGAGCCTTCTCCAGAATCCTGCTGTCTTAGCAGATGCGACACGAACACAGTCCCTATACTTTCAGGAAAACGACAACCAAGAATGTGCCCCGGGCTTCTTGTGGGAAGCCCACAAAGCAGTCCTTAGAGGTCTTCTGATTAAACACGGAGCACGTATAAAAAGGGATAGAAATGAACAACTGACCAAGCTTCTCAATGTTCTATCTAACATGGAAGCACGTCATAATCATGCACCATCCCAGGCTTCGGAAATAGAACTAGGGACGTTACGCAAACAAATCACCAATATACTGCACTATAAGGCCAAAGCAGCGCTACAACGCTGTCGACAAACCACTTACGAGTCTGGTGACAAATGTGGGAAAACACTAGCCAGGGCAGTCAGGGAACAAAAACAGACAGCTTACATCCCACATATTATGGACTCGGACGGTCAGAAGGTCACTCTCCCAGAATCAATATCAAATGTATTTAGAGACTTCTACTCTAAACTATACAACCTACCACATAGACCACCCCCTCAAACAGATATGGACGAGTATGTGACGTCTTCTCAAATTCCTTCCCTTACCACGGAAATAAGAGAGGAGCTTGATTCACCAATCACTTTGAAAGAACTTCAAACCGCCATTGGCTCCATGAAACCAGGGAAAGCCCCGGGTCCGGATGGGTACACCATCCAATATTACAAAACCTTTCTTCCCATCGTAGGCCCACATATGGTAGCATTCTTTAATACACTTGGAGCGGAGGCAGTTTTTCCCAGAGACACGCTAAAAGCCCATATTAACTTATCCCCAAAGATGGTAAAGACCCAACTTCATGTGGGAGCTACAGGCCCATATCCCTGCTGAACATGGATCTAAAGCTGTTCTCCAAAATTCTAGCAACTCGATTGGCACAACACCTTCAGTCCCTAATACATCTAGACCAAGTGGGGTTTATACCCACCAAAGAGGCTCGGGATAATACCATAAAAGTATTGAACCTCCTCCACGTAGCAAACACTAGAAGTTCCCCGTGCATATTTTTAGGCACGGACGCTGAAAAAGTGTTTGATAGAGTGAACTGGAACTTTATGTTCACAGTACTCCGTCACATAGGCTTAGGAGGCTTAGGATGCTTAAATGGATCAGTAAGATATACTCAAACCCCACGGTGCAAGTAAAGGCAAATGGGCTGCTTTCGACCCCCTTTCCTATCACAAATGGCCACGAGACAAGGATGTCCCTTGTCACCCCTTCTCTTCGCGCTCTCTTTGGAGCCATTTCTATGTAAAATAAGACAAAATCCAGATATCCAAGGATTAACCGTAGGCGATACCCAATGTAGAATTTCGGCATATACAGACGACCTACTCTTTTCCTTAACTAACCCCACGATTTCTCTCCCGAACCTCCTAAAAGAATTCAATACATACGGGGCCCTATCGAATTTAAAAATTAACTTTACCAAATCAGCTGCTATGGCAGTTGCACTCAACCCCCATACCATGCAGGCTATGCAAGCCAACTTCCGTTTCAAATGGACTTCAGTGGCACTAAAATACCTGGGTACAAATATGCCGTTCGACATCAGGCGCACATACGAACTAAAGCCCGCCCCTTTTTAGAGAACTGGAACAGAGGTCTACGCTCCTGGTTTGGCAGGTGTAACCTTATAAAAATGTGTATCTTACCAAAATTTCTATACCTATTCCAAGCTCTTCCTATCCACATTCCACACTCCTTTTTCAAACAAGTACATGCACTATTCACCTGATTTATATAGGCCAACAAAAAACTCTGCATACGAAGGGCCCTACTTTCTCTTCCTAAACAGTATTGAGGTCTAGCGCTCCTGGATGTTAGACATTATTCCCAAGCCACACATTTAGGCCGTGTCCTTGACTGGAGACGTAACATGACGACCAAACTTTGGGTGCGGATAGAGCAAGCTCAAACTGATATACCTCTAAAAGGCGCACTTTGGTGTTATGACTCCCTCCCCTCGGGACTGAAATCACACCCTCTATTGGGTACCACATTGAGACTCAGTAGCCAGGTGTCCATTCAATCCTCCCTCACCTCGAGCAATTCTCCTTTATATCTGATCCTGAGACACCCAAATTTCAGACCAGGTCTCCACTCTCTCCGCTTTGATCATGCTGCTAAATTTGTGACAGCAGGATGATGGCCTACGCTACTGGAGCTAACTGACGTGTCAGGTACATACCAACTCCCCTTTTGGAAAGCGGTGCAATTACACCACTTCCTACACTCGATCCCGAACCCCCAAGACTTCTCCCGTCCACTGACGACCTTTGAAGAGCACTGCGCGGGAACCGACCCATTAGCAAGGACTCTTTCCAAAATGTACATGGCACTCACCACACCTCCCACACAACCACACCTACCTTACTTAACTAGGTGGGAAAGGGATCTCAAACGAAGTTTCTCAGACTTACATCATCATTTGTGCCTCCAAATCGTCCCTGTGTACCAAAATACAGGAGACGAATTATAAAATTCTTTCAAGATGGTACCTCACCCCCTCCAGGTTGCATAAATGCTTTCCGGCCACCTCAGAGCGTTGTTGGCGGTGTGGGGAAGGAGAAGGCTCAATGCTTCACATCTTCTGGTCCTGTCCTAAGCTACAGAATTTCTGGAAGGAGGTCAGGCGTATCACTCAAAAATTTACTGATTACGTGATACCTGAGGATGCAGTGTTTTTCCTTTTACACCTGTCAACAATACCGCTCAAAAGATACAAAAAATCTCTGACGCGACATCTACTGAATGCTGCCAAGGCATGTATACCACTTCGTTGGAAGCAACAGTGCCCACCAACCATCACAGACTGGCTGCGAAAGGTGGAAGAGCTGAATAAAATGGAGGACCTTGTCCTGTCCGCACAACACAAACACGAGAAATATTTAGAAACTTGGACCATATGGAACATTTTTATTTATTCAGATGAAGGAACATCCCTCTTAGCTCATAGATCATAGCTTAATTACAAAAGTCTACTTTGTTCCGGACAACAGGTTATTCCCTCATGCTAACCCTCGCTCTGTCTGCCCCCCCCCCCTTTTCTTCCCCTTCCTTCCCCCACTTTATCTGTAAAGACTTTCATTCCTTTCCTTTTTACTCCCTTTAACTGTGTTTTTGATGGAAATAGTGAAAATGAGAGGAAGAGGCCCGTGGACTCATGGACACGTGTGGAAAAGCTGTAACACACTAATGTATATGTTGCATACTAAAGCCACCAGTGCACTGTAATATGTGGATTATAATGGTAATTACAATCTGTTACATTGTTAATAATGCCTGTAATATAATCTGCTTTTTCTGATGGTCGGTTGCACTGGGACCTTTTCCTTCATGGAGGTTTAATAAAAATGTTTGAAAAATAAAAAAAAAAATCGTAATTCTCATTTTAGCCAGAATCGTGCAGCTCTAGAAGAGAGTGTGCTCAGCCCTGGAGAGACTCCGGGTGGAATGCGCAAAATCAGGCTCACTTCTGCACTGAAACCAATCAGCTTCCGGGTTTAATTGTTAAAGCTTAACCTCCCTGGCGGTATGATTATTTCGGATTTTAGGTGCTGAAAGCGGTACAATTATTTTGCATGGATATTTGGCGTTTTATATTGTAGGTCTGTAATTCTTAACAATAACACACTTAAATCTGTCCAAACAAGAGTCTAGTAGATATCCCGGGTATGATAAAGTTTGAAACACAAAAACATAAATTATAATATAATAAATAAAAATAAATAATTAAAAAAATAAATAAAATTAATAATAAAATAAAATTTCCCCACGATTCACTATCGCTCAATTCTGCAAGTGTTCTAATTTACTATCGCTGTTTTCTAGCTGGTCTAAAGCCACTTTTGATGTAAAGGGACACTTTTTGGTTGCTATGGACAATCTCCAGTTTCCAGGCAGAAAGAACAGTATATATATAACATAAAACTGCATGCAGGGCATAGGACAAAGCACTGGGGACAAAAGGGATGTGAAATAATTTCATACAGTACTGTAATCCGTAAGATTACAGTACTGTATGTGTAATGATTTCACACTTTTTTGAATTTGCCGCCAGGCTCCACCCCCGTGCGTCGCGCCGCTCGCAGAGAACGGAGCCTGGCACGGAGAGGCTTCGGAGGAGGAAGGAGCCCGCAAACACAGCAGGGGACATCGCAGGATCCCGGCGACAAGGTAAGTAAAGCCACACCAGGATCCTGCGATGTAATCCCAAGTGTGGCTCGGGGTTACCGCTAATGGTCCTGAATTTTAACCCCGAGCCACACTCAGGAAAACTGCCAGGGAGGTTAATTGAACAAGCTAAGGTTAGAAGTGAGCCTAATTTTGCACTCTCTAGATTTAGTGAACACACACCTATGTGCCTTCACATCAAGTCTTCGCTTTCTCCAGCACCTCATGATCTCAGAATACTGGTTTGCGTTTCCACTGAAAGCAGGAACTAAACTACTCATTGCCGACTGTGGCCCACCACCCTTCATGCCTTACTACTGGCCCATCACTACAAAAATAGATTGCATCTTTAATAGCATGACATGAGAGGCAGGAGGGGGTTGGCAATCCAGCAAACAGGAAGATATAACATTGGTTTATTTACTGTTTTTGATTTTACCCTGCTTAAAGTGGCTCTAAAAGGTTTTTTTTATGCATGTCATGGTGACTGTTTGTGGACTGCAGTCTTCAAGTTATTCCACAGATTTTCAATTGGGTTAAAGTCTGTGCTCCGACTAGGCCATGCAAGAAGATCCAACTTTTTCTCCTTTAACCACTGTGTGGTAATTTCTGCTGAGTGCTTTGGGTCATTGTCACGGAACGTCCCACACTCCGCTTGAGTGCTTCCGTCATATACCACTTCCTCCCAGTCTGTATACAGATATTCCAACCTCTCTGAGCAGAAAACAAGGCGACACTTGCTTCACTGCTAACATGGACTGTTTTATTATGAATCAAAGTTACAAGACTTTATATGCCGTTGGAACCTCCTCTAACAATACATCTGTAACTTAATTAACATGAGCTAATTATCTAATCCTTTATACAGCCTAGGTGACTGAGACATGACCTTTCACCCAGACTTGTGGTCACCGAGCTTCATACAGTTAATTAACACAATAGCAGTCGTCCCGTCTCCTACATTGTATAGAGGACAATGTCATTAGCTCATTCAATTAACATAAACACAGGTTGATGACACCAGCATCTCCTCACAGGATGTGTCCCAGCAGAATGAATCCATTGAAAATCCAGGGCCCATAATCAAAAGGCAACAGGCTTGCATACAGTCCTCTCCAACAGCCTCTGTCCCGGCTAGGTCTGTGACAGTCATGTTGAAAGGTAAACCTTCTTCCCATTGACAACTTTCTGGCAGAGGGCATACAGTGTTTGAAGGAGAAAAAGGTGAATGTCCCTGCATGGCCTAGTCAGAGACCAGACTTAAACCCCATTGAAAATTTGTGGAACGACTCGAACAAAAGGTGGTTCAACAAAATACTGATACAAAGGGAGATCCTTTTTCCAACTCAGCGATTCAGTTTGGGATTTTTTTTTAAATTGTTTTTCTGACATGTTGGCGTTAGATCTTTCACTTAGATGTTATAAGTTGCACTGGGTAAATACAGCTTGATAAAACAAAAACCGTGTTGGTCTTCTTTTCAGGCTGCAAAGCAACAAAAAGTGATTTTAAGGGGGGGGGATTCTTTGTATGTCCACTGTAAATAAGATATACTTTAACCACCTCAATGCCGGGCCTATTCTGGCACTTCTCTCCTACATGTAAAAATCATCATTTTTTTGCTAGAAAATAACTCAGAACCCCCAAACATTATATATGATTTTTTTTAGCAGACACCCTAGGGAATAAAATGGTGCTCATTGCAACTTTTTATCTCACACAGTATTTGCGTAATAATTTTTCAAACGCCTTTTTTTTGGAAAAAAAACGGTTTTGTGAATAAAAAAAAAAAATAACAAAACAGTAAAGTTAGCCCAATTTTTTTGTGTAATGTGAAAGATGATGTTACGCCAAGTAAATAGATACCCAACATGTCACACTTTAAAATTGCGCACAATCATGGAATGGCGCCAAACTTCATAACTTAAAAATCTCCATAGGCGACGCTTTAAAATTTTTTACATGTTACCAGTTTAGCGTTACAGAGGAGGTCTAGTGCTAGAATTGTTGCACATGCTCTAACGCACGCGGCGTTACCTCACATGTGTGGTTTGAGTGGCGTTTACATATGTGGGTGGGACTTACGTGTGCGTTCGCTTCTGAGCGCGAGCTACCGGGGACAGGGGAGTTTTAAAAAATTTTTTTATTTTACTTAATTTTTTTTTTTTTTTTTTACACTTTTTTTTTTATTACTTTTATTCCTATTACAAGGAATGTAAACATCCCTTGTAATAGGAATCTGTGTGACAGGTCCTCTTTATGGAGAGATGCGGGGTCAATAAGACCCCACATCTCTCCTCCAGGCTGGAAAGCATGAGATCGGGAAATTTTTACGGATCTCATACTGACAGCCGCGATCGCGGCTTCGGTTATTTCCGGCTACCCGGGCGTGACGTCATAACATCGCGCCCGGGCCTCCGACGGTCATAGAGATGACTGGTGACCATCTGGTCACCAGAAATCTCTATCGTCCTCATCCGGCGCCGGCCGATTCATTCTCCGGGCTCCCGATGGCACGGGAGAGCCCGGAGAACCACCGGATGGCGGCAGGAGGGGGGGGCATCCCCTCCCGTCGCCTATAAGAACGATCAAGAGGTGGAACTGCCGCTATGATCATTCTTATCGTGCACAGAATCGCCAATTGAAAATAATGATATCTGAATGATGTCTGTAGCTACAGGCATCATTCAGATATCCCCCAAAGTACAGGACATTTATATACAGTGGCAGGTTTTAAAGTGGTTAACTGCTTGCCGACCAGCCGCTGTCATTATTGGATTGTGGTACAATCCCGCGAATCGCGTGGGTGTACGTCAACATGGGATCTCGTTTTTTGTGGGGAAGCCAGTCAGAGTCTGCCGGCCACCCGCGATCGTTCCTCACAGTGACAGAACGGGGATCTGCCTGTTTAAACAAGGCAAATATCCATTCTGACAGGGAAGATCACACAGATCCTGTCTTTTTGCTAAGCAGGAAGACAGATCTGTGTGTTTGCACAGTCACACCGTCCCTCATACAGTCAGAACACATTTAACCCCTTGATCGCCCCTGTTAACCCCCATCCCCGCCAGTGTCATTAGTACAATAACAGTGCATATTTTTAGCACTGATTACTGTAATGTCAGGGGTTCCCAAAAAAAAAAAAAGTGTCAAAAACGTCAGTTAGGTGTCCGATCTGTCCACCGCAATCCCGCTAAAAATCACTGATCGCCACCATTACTAGTGAAAATAAATAAAAATAATGAAAATGCCATAAACCTATTCCCTATTTTGTAGACGCTATATTTTTCTAGAAGAATACATATTGGCCTAAACCGATGAAGAAATTTGTATTTACATTTTTTATAACAAAAAGTAAAAAAAAAAAAAAAATAGTTTTTTTTTTTCAAAATTGTCGTGCTTTTGGTTTATAGCTCAAAAAATAAAAACCGCAGGTTACAAAATACCACCAAAAGAAAACTATTTGTGGGAAAAAAAAGGACATCAATTATGTTTGGGTACAAGATCGCAAGACCGCGTAATTATCATATAAAACAGCTCAGTGCTGTATCGCAAAAAATGGCCTGGTCAGGAAGTGAGCAAATCATTCCAATCCTTAAGTGGTTAAGTAAATTAGAACAATTTGCCAAAATCTCTTAGCAACTTTGTTTAATATTGCTATGAATCAGAAAGGAAGCCAAATGTTCTCAACCTCAGTCCAAGCTAATCACAAGTACGCTGCATGACTCAAAATTTCTGTCTTTTAGCCAAAGAACAAAGTAGAAACTAAGGCCTCATGCACACAAGACGCTGTTAAACTCGTGTTCAGAGGCAGTTGGACACTTTTTTCAACTGCCCCTGAACCCATTCAATATTATCCTATGTGTCCATGTACACAGTCTCGTTTTTTGGCGTTTTTAGGCAGTTGCGTATAACCTCGTTTTTCCAGAAGCAAAAAAATGGGTGCAGACGCAAAAGTTTTCCACGTTTCAGACGCCAAACGCGGCTAAACGCGGGTACCGCGTTTAGCCGCGTTTATAAGTGTTTTTTACAACCCGACTTTGGGGCCCTATATCTCGGGGCCACTTGGTGCTAGGAACCCTAACTTTTGATATGTTATAGTGCTAGATCCACTGTGTTTGCACACCAAATTTGGGTTTCCTAGCACCAAGGGGCCTCAAAGTCGGGTCGTAAAATGTCATTCTCTGCTGCAGTTTACCATCATATTTCTGTGTTTTCTATTCCAAAAAATAGGGTTCCTTTAAAAACACTTATAAAACGCAAACATGGCTAAACGCGGTACTGGAGTTTAGCCGCGTTTGACGTCTGAAACGTGAAAAACTTTTGCGTCTGAACCCATTTTTGTGCTTCTGGAAAAACAAGGTTAAACACAACTGCCTAAAAACGCCAAAAAACTAGACTGTGTACATGGACACATAGGATAACATTGAATGAGTTCAGGGGCATTTGAAAAAAAAAGTGTCCAACTGCCTCTGAACGTGCGTTTAACAGCGTCTCGTGTGCATGAGGCCTAAATAGCCATCTTTGTGCTTATAAGGTTTCACTGCTCGTTAGTGCATGGGAACAATGTACACAAAAGGCATCACAAAATTATGCACAGTGGGCCATGCACACAACTGTGCACTAAAAGGCTTAAAAATATTGTAAATGCTAGACTAAGACCCCTTTCACACTGGGGCGGCGGGTCCGTTAGCAGTAAAGCGCTGCTAGTTTTAGCAGCACTTTACCGTTGTTTAAGCGGTGCTTTTACCACCCAAGAAGGGGTTAACAAGGGGTTAAAAGTGCTCTTGTTGCAGCACTTTGGAAGCGCTGCCCATTAATTTCAATGGGCAGGGCTTTGTAGGAGCACTGTATACAGTGCTCCTACAACACCCCAAAGATGCTGCTTGCAGGACATTTCCTGTCCCGCAAGCGCACAGCCACAGTGTGAAAGCACTCGGGCTTTCACACTGGAGGAGGCATGAGAGGCAGATTTCAGCAGCTATTTTTAGCGCTAAAATGCCTGAAAACTGCCTCAATGTGAAAGGGGTCTAAAGCAGCCCAGAGATTTTGCAATTTTTTTTCCTTCCACCTTAGGTGGAAGGGAAGAAAATCACTTTACTTCCCCGTCGACATAATCAGTGTTGATAAGTGAAACCCTCCCACAGCGCTCTTGTATTGTGCCGGCAGGGAGACTTCCCTGCTGGCAGAACACATTGGTCACTGCTCGTGATTATAGCTGCCAGTAGTGATCGCATGGAAAAAGCCGGACAGGCTGGTTGTGCTGAAGTCTATCGATGGATCCACTTCAGCACAACCAGCCTGCTCATAGATGGATCAAATCTTAGCCAGCCACTGGTGAAGTATATGAAAGATGATGTGATGCAGAGTAAATAGGTGCCCAACATGTCAAGCTTTAACACTGTGCACGCTCGTGGAATGTAACAAACTATGGTACTTTAAAATTTACTTTATCTCCATAAGCGTTTCTTTAAAAATTTCTACAGGTTACCAGTTTCGCGTTAGATTAGCTCTAGTGCTAGAATTATTGCTCTCGCCCTGAAGTTCGCAGCAAGACCTCACATGTGGTGTAAACACAGTTTACATACGTGGAAGTGACCTATGTATTTGTTTACCACTGCGAGCACAGGGGGGCGGGGGTACTTAATTGTCCCTTTATAAAAAAAAAAAAAATTTGATCACTTTAATTCCTATCACAAGGAATGTAAACATCCCTTGTGATATAAATAAGCAGTAACAGGTCCTCTTTATGGAAAGATCTGAGGTCAATAAGACCCCCACACCTCTACTCTACAATAGAGCTGCACGATTCTGGCTAAAATGAGAATTACAATTTTTTTGCTTAGAATAAAGATCACAATTCTCGTGGTGCAACATCTTCTTTCACATTATACAAATAAATTGGGCTAAATTTACTGTTTAGTTTTTTTTTAATACATTAAAGTGTATTTTTTTTTTTTTTAAACTGTGTTTGAAAAAACGCTGCACAAATACGGTGTGACATAAAATATTGATAGAGATATATCTGTATGTATGTATGTATATAAAAAATATCTCTATCTATCATGTTTGGGTGTTCCAAATAATTTTCTAGCAGAAAATAATGATTTTTATTTGCAAGCAACAAATGTCAGAAAAGGTTTGATCTTAAATGGTTAAACTTCCCTCATTTACACTCAGAGTTCTTTCCTTAGATAAAAGAAGGAAAAGATACTTTGTTACTACTTATTCACAGTGTTGTGATAAAACTTGGCAGGCTGCCTGGATTTTGATTTATTTTTTCCCAGCTGTGAGAACTCTCTGCACTTGTTAGAAAGAATGATGACATGCTGTTTTGAAGATCAGGAAGAGGAAAAGATTGCAATTTCGATTCTTAGCGATTAATCGTGCAGCTCTACTCTACAATGGAAAGCATTAGATCTTAAAAAGACCTTGTTTACATTGGGCTGGAACCGGAAGGGACTTCATGTCGTCGCTCCGGTCCTCCTTGACCATAGAGATAAGAGGAGGCCATCTTTCCTGATTGGTCCCTGGGCTGACCATTTATCTAGGCAAGCCTGGGAACCACCGCAAAGCGGTTGTAAAAGTGATCGAGGAGCTAATCACCTGCTCAGATCTTTTTTATCAGGAAGACCGGTGCCTGAGGGGAAATTTAATACCGGGGTTATGGCATCCAGCTGCAGCCATAAGCCCCGGTATTAAACATCAAACTTATGACATATTTTCCCAGTTAGGCAGTTGGCAAGTGGGTAAAATGCAAGTACTAGTGTTTACACATATACATTTCTATGGGTAGAATTATGCCCCAGCTGGAGCACTTGGGTGTTGTACACCCATACACCTGTATATAAAGGTCTATATGCACAAGCTTCTAAAGGCTAAGCTCACCTTTGGCAGTAACTCAGTCAGGCTTCAGGGGAACAGAAATTAGTCTGCAGTAATCAATATTATTAAAAGCTGATCCATTTGTTTTAATCTACTGGGGCCCCCTGCCCACATGGACGCATTTCTGGAAAACGTGTGCCAAAGGAGGACATGTCCTTTAAAGTCTAAATACAACACGCGATACAAAGTTTATTTTGCATTAGGAATTTTGTTTCCTAAAAGAAAAAGTACCAATTTTATAAAAGCAGCTGTTAAGATTGCATGTCTTGGGACCAAAGGGTCAAGAATCTAAAATATTTATGGAAGCCACAGTTGCACACAACCTAATCACACTTTTCTATGGCACGGTCTTTCAGGAAATGCATCTGTACAGAACTTTAAGGCCTCATGCACACTGGATGTTATAAAAACGCCAGTAGCGTTAGCTGTAGAATGAGTTGTGCAGCATTGTTGCAGTAATGTTTTTCAGCGTTTTATAACAAGACTATACCTCCCACAAAAGCTTATGGCTCAAAAACACTCAATAGCTGCATTTTCAGCTTTTTTCAGAATTAGAGCATTTTTGCAGCTGAAAAACTCCTCTCAAACCCACTAGTTCTGTTTTTTTTTTTTTTTTTGTTCCAGCCAGCACATGGGATAACATGCTGGGGAGTTGGTTTACTGACTGCAGAAACAAACGCCTGAGGCCAAAAACAGCAGGTGTAAAAACATCCAATGTGCATGAGGCCAAGATGAATCCAGCTTGGTCCAATGTAACTAAGCAACTGTAGGGTCCGCCTAGAATTTGGACATCCCTGTAGTAGGCATCACTATGCCAGTGATCTCCACTAGCTTCTGGGTCCCATTCGGAGCAGATGCACTGCTACATAGTGAACACGGGCGGTTGGCCACTCAGCATGGGCACCATTCAAAAAAATGCTTTGCACTTTAATGGATGCAAAGCATTCTCTGATTGGACAAGGTGGAGAACGTGAGGTCACCTCCCTACCGCTTCACTTTGTCCAGCAACCAGACCATTCTGGCAGAAAAATAATTCATTTGGGTCACCTTGGCACAAACAAATAAGGCCCCTTGCATGCTAGGTGTCCAACCAGATTGCCTGTAGACTGTCAAAGTCTATGAGAGGCTGAAAGCTGTTCTGATGAATACTCCCATTCTAAATGGCAAAAATAAATTACCCACCTCAATACAGGGCACTTACACCCCCTTCCTGCCCAAGCCAATTTTCAGCTTTCAGCGTTATCGCTGTTTAAATGACAATTGTGCGGTCATGCTACACTGTACCCAAACACAATTTTTATCACTTTGTTTCCACAAATAGAGCTTTATTTTGGTGGTATTTGATCACTTCTGCGTTTTTTATTTCTTGCTAAATAAAAAAAAAAAAAAAGAGACCTAAAATTAAAAAAAAAAAAAAGTTTTTCTTTTGTTTGTTATACAATTTTGTAAATAAGTTTTCTCCTTCACTGATGGGCACTGATAAGGCAGCACTGATGAGTACTTATGGGTGGCACTGCTGCGCACTGATATGCGGCACTGATAGATGGCATCGATAGGCATCACTGATGGCACTGGCAGGCATTGGGAATGGGCACTGATTGGCATTTCCCTGGTGGTCTAGGGTGGCATACCTGGTGGTCCAGGGTGGTGCCAATCCCTGGTGGTCCTGGCAGCATCCTGGTAGTCCTGGGTGGGCATCCGAGGGGGGGCTGCGCTGATAAACAAACAATCAGCAGACGCCCCCTGTCAGGAGCGCAGCCGACTGGCTCTCCTCCACTCGCGTCTGTCAGACGTGAGTGAGGAAAAGCCGATCAACGGCTCTTCCTGTTTACATCGTGACCAGTCATGATTGGACATGGCTGATCACGTGGTGCAGGGCTCCGCCCAACCAGCCATGTCACTCATTCAGAGTCATCTGTGAATGGAAAACTACAAGGTACGGCAGCCTTTGCGGCTGTCGACTTGTAGTTTTCAATGAACTACCACAGGTTCATTGAGTCTTCCAGATACACTGACAGGTCTGCTAGAGAACTGCATGGCATCAGTAATCTGCTTATCATTGTTGCAATGCTTTGCAGGCTCCTACAACAAAAGATAAATGCACTTTTTTTAACTGCAAAAAAAAAAAAAAAAAATGTGCATTTATTTTTATTTTTTTTAAAGTGAACTTACCCTTTAAATATATCAAATGTAATTGTGAATATCTGTAAAGTAAAAAAAAAAAAAAAAAAACACCTTGGATGCAATGTTATCTGAACAAAGTGAAAGCATGTGTCATTCATCTGACTCTACCCCAGTGGCCGTCAACCTTTCAGACCTCACGGATCACTAAACTCACAATTTTCAATCCTGCGGGCCAACATTAATCGTACATTCCTTATACACACAATGCTCCGGCTCTGGCTCTCTGCCCCCGCCCCCCTAGTATTGACTGTCAGCATGCATTGAGAACACTGGAAACATTGGGTGGTATACATCTGCCACAATGTTGATTTGCACGGACCATCAGTGTTCTGCGGACCACTGGTTGGCAACCGCTGCCCTGCATATTAATGCACAGAAAAAAAAAAAACACATTTGATGATCAATAAAAGTGTATAGAGAGCAGTAAAACAGTTGATATTTATAATTTAATTTTAATTGCTGTTCGTTTTTTTTTTGGTGCTGTGCCAGTCACATGACTAATCAGGGCTGTACAGACAGACTCATACTGTAGAAAAAGAACCCCCTTCCAAGGATCTTTCCCTACAGATGCAAAAGATCACACCACACAACAGCGCTGTAGGGATAAGGAACTGAGAGGATTTTTAAAATATAAATAAAATATACAGTTCCATTATATACAGTATGCGATTTATGTGAACGAATTATGGCAATTAACATTTCTCCGTTTGGTATCACTTTAAGAAAATCTTAAAAAGCTAAATATTTCCAAAATTATATAAAGTTAAACTTTTTGGATGTGTTTATTTTGATCTTTCTTCTAAACACATACAAAAACATTTCATGCTAGGCCATCTAACTTGACAACTTCCCTAAAACAGCAAACATAATTGCTCTGATGAAAGTGATTACTCCACTTCAGTAAACCAGAAAACAGAAAACTTCTACATCAGTGGTCAGGAAAGTTCTATGCGCCGCAGTCAATGGTGAGAAATGTGGTGGGACACCTCAGCCTACGTCCATGACTGCCGTATGATAAATATCATGTGAAGACAGATGACTCTCGTAGGATCTTTCCTCTCTCCTCTTACAAAGCAGACCCTGGCCCCCAGTAACCATTGTCCTAGATCTACATCCATATCTACTCTATACTGCTTTCTCTTTATTGCTACACTTTCTATTCCTACCGTGCTGATTTTCTAATCTCTAAGTACAATCTATATGGCTGCCTTGTTCTGACTTGCATAGCTGTTTCTATACTGCTGCTTGCCCAGGTGCTTTATTTTAACCTGCGTTTGTGCTTCATATTTTGCCTCCACACCACCTGTTTTAACCTTGAAAACCCCACAGCATGGTGCCACAACTGTTGGCATTACAAATGGTTGCAGGGAGCTTGTGGTGAAGCCCCATTCACAAGAATGGGCTGCATCTGGTGGCAATACTGCCAGTCTTGCATACCATGGGGTATAACGTTTGATGCTGCACAGCATCCCATCTGGCTACCAACGTAGTCTAAGGTGGGTGGTCTAAAGGGGGTAAAATCATGGCCTAACGCTTATTTTTACCGACCCCACCTCCAGGCTGTAAATGTGAATGAGGCCTTTCAGCATTACTTTTATCCCATTTTCTACTACTCTTATTTGTTTTTTCCTTAATGCCATAACTTCAGACAGCTATATTTAGAGTGTAACATGTATCATGTTCAATATCTGCCTGCTCTTTCCTCTATCCTCCCACTCTGTGACAGCGGGCTGGGGATCTTCTCCCCTCAACCGCTGTCACAAGTCAAAAAAAAACCACGGCCGAGCAGAGCTCCTCCCACACGGTGGCGTCATTTATTCCCAGAGTCTTGTAAAACAATGAACTGCAACTACTGTCAGCCTTTGCGGCTGTTGGCTTGTAGTTCTCAATGAACTACCAGGGCATGGATGAGCACTCTAGGTTGTCCATTAAGCAACTGTCCGCCCGTATCAGAAGTACTGCAGGAACCTGGCATTACACCTAGAATCTGCTGATCACAAATGCAATGCTTTTTGGGCTCCAAAAATATAATAAATTGCATATTTCTTACCTGCAAAATTGTAAAGGTGAACTTATCCTTTAAACTTTGTCAGACCCACTCTCAGGCAGAATGGCTTTTCAAGTACTTCTCTTTCCAAGTTTTCCCACCCTATAAGAGCTCGCTCCCATCAGAACACGGTGTGGGAAACCTGCTGGGAGTGCGACCTGCTGTGGATGACAATGTATTCCTATCAAAATCTCAAATGCTGAATGCAAACGTTTAAGCTATGACACTACAAAACACAGTGCATTTGCCTGCACTGGATTGCATGCAACCACAGCACCATGCGATCCGGTTGCAGTGCATATTTAAATGTAATGCATGCACTACTTTTGGGGCGATCTAGTGCAATTTCAGCCCATTCAGTCAAATGAATGGGCTTGGCCAAAAAAATAAATAAATGTATATATCTGGTATGATATGGTCCTAATTGCTGTTCATCCAGTCTCTATAATTAATCATTTATTGCATGAATTTATATAGCGCTTACAATTTACAAAATATGTTAACATCACTCTCTGCCCTCAAGGAGCTTACAATCTAAACTTGGCCAGAAAAGGAATGAAATTCGGCCAGTTCAGCAGGGACTGGCCAATTTTTGATCTATGGGCAGGCTAGTTGTACAGAACAGAAGTCAACCCCTTAATGGAAGCAATAACTCCTTGGGAAGTATTCCCCATCAACACCGGGTGTGCTGATAAGGGAATCTTTTTTTTTTTTCTTTTTTTTTTTGTTATGTTCAACCTGTTGGTTGAATGAAAATAAAATGCATCATTCTACTGCCTGCCTTCATTGCCAAACTCACATACATACACATAGTAGGGTCAATTTAACTACCAGCATGTCTATTAAGTGTGGGAAGAAACCAGAGTCCCCAAAGTAAACCCACGCAAGCACAGGGAGAACATCCAAACTCCGTGCAGATAGTGTCCCCCATTGCGATTGAAACAAAAAAAAAAAAAAAAAAAAAACACTTTTGTTAACAGAGCACCCACGCCGTTTCTCACATAGTATCAGCTAAGTGCACCCTTCATAATTAGGCCCTATTCACACCTGAACGTTTGCGATCACAGGAAGAATCACCCCAACTCTGCCTGAGATCCCAAAACGCTCTGCAAAACGGACATCGCACCACGCTTGTTCAGGTGCCATTCATTTTCAATGACACCTGAACACGTATGCAGTTCTGGTGCAAAAAAATAAATATATCACCCTGCAAGCGTGGCAAACCGCATCGCGTGAAGCTTGTCATTCAAAAAGGAGCTTCTTTTAGCAGGGCAAGCTTCTCGATATGCTATTTGCTGCGATTTATCGAGCAAACAATCGCTGCAGAACAGCACCCGTGTTTAGGTGCCATTGAAAATGAATGGCACCTGAACCAGCATTGTGCGATTTGTCAGTTTCGCAGAGCGTTTTGGGATCATAGGCAGAATCGCAGTGATTCTTCTCACGATCACAAACGCCCAGGTGTGAATGGGGCCTTAGGGTTACAACGCACATTACAATCTGACCACACAATCCTGTTACAATCAATAAACTTTAGATTTTCCACAACTATGCAATATGAGCACCTACCAATCAGTTTGTATTCAATCAGGCTCTTGTGTTTTTGGTAGATCTAAAGCTGGTCATATAATATACGGTTTTGTTATTCAATTTCCTTTATAAGTTACCTTTAACTATGTAGTGCAAGGGCCTGCCTGATTGCATACAAATTTAGATTTACCAAAACCATATAATATGAGGTCAAACCTAAAGGAAATTGAAGAACACTCTGCCTTCCTGAGTTACAGTGATGCAGTGCAATTCCTGTGTGAATCACATGCGATGTGACAGTGTTAACCAGGGCTAAAAAAAAAAAAAAAAAAAAAAAAAAAAAAAAAAAAAACGCAACACCACTATTTTAAGTTATGATTGTAAGTTATCAATCGCATCTGTTTTCCACCATGTAGTTTCATAATCTGTTCAATTAAATCATGATTACAGGGTATACTCATGAACAGTATCTCATACAAAAAAAAAAGATAGTTGTATGTCCTGTTTTTTCAAATCTGATCTATATACCGGGGCTGAAAGAAACCCAAAAGGATGTTACTAATCGGACCAGGCAGCACATACTATACAGGGCTTTATTGGAAAATGATATCATTATCACACAAGAAAAACCCACACTGACCACCACTCTAAAAATTAAGAAGACAAACGCTGTCAAGTCACCACAGCAGCTGCTCGCACACCTCCTACTGCTGGACTAAGAAGAAAAATATATAAAATTTAAGAAACCAAGTGTGGGCGGCCTGGCCACTGGGATGTAACACAGGTGATATGCCACGTATCATAACCAGCAAAACCGTTTGAGAGCGTTTTGCAAGACAAGCAAAGTTTTTTAATAAATTTTGACTTGATATACAAGCGATGTCTAGATATACAAGTAGTGTCAAGTCACAACTGAGTATAAAAGAGAGGAGAGGCGCCTCTAAGTGTAGAAATATGGTTACATTTAGACCCCTTTCACACTGAGGCATTTTTCAGGTGCTAAAAGGCTAAAAATAGCGCCTGTCAAGCAGGCTCTGTAGCTCCTGCTGGACTGTGCCTCCAATCCTCTTGTGGAGGCGATTTGTAAATGGACATTTTAAGATTACACAATCTATCACGTTGCTATGATCTTTTTATATGGACTATAAAACTGAAAGACTTATGAATAAAAGGTTGTGTAACAAATCATTTGAGTTTGCATGACTTCTTATGGGGAAATCCGCTTTGATACACAAGCGCTTTGGATTACAAGCATGTTTCCGGAGTTATGCTCGCAATCCAAGGTTTTACTGTACAGGGCAAAAGTAACCAAATATACTCCCATGCCAGACAGTCCCCACTAAGATCTCAGTATAAGATAACCAAGGGCTGGACTCAAAAGAAAAATAATGGAATGAAATCAGTACACAACTTAATTGATGGGAAAAGAAGTCATGACTTTTTGATTGTGTGGTCACCATTATTCCTGCCAGAGCTGAAAAAGGCATCCACAGCTGAAGAAGTTACCCTCCAAGTACCAATCAATGGCACTGATCACTACAGGAGAGAAAAGACTAAAGCAAGGATGATGGAGATCAATAGCCAACCAGTATGCAGGGATCCACTGACCACCAGCAGGTAAAATAAATAAATAATATAAATAATAATAATGTTATATTAAAAATAGTATGTTTAAAATATATTGTCATTAATAATAATGTCACTTGGATGTGTAAGCCATATGAGATGAATCGGGTGAAGAATGTATAGAATAGGAGGTGTGGCAGCAGGCTGTCAGCTGTCCGATGCCCACACAGATGCCCACACTTCCCACCACAGCCCGATCCATTAGATCTATCAGAGGATCTTTACTTTGTTTTGCACGATGTAAATAATAATGAGGCGTCCAGTTCGGAAAGGCATTCTTTATAAATATACAGAACGATGACAGCACACAGCTATGCCGCACACCATGCCGCTCTTACCTGTCTGCTCCCAGTAAGGACTGAGGGACGGAGCAGGTCTCCAGGACTCAGCAGACCGGAGCACACACAACTCCCCGGCGTCCAGCTGATCGCACAGCCTAGTCTGTCATTCCGCTCATACCGCGAGATCAGCCGAGTCATGCGCAGTACGGCGCCATCACGAGAACAGCTCTGGGGAATTCTGCGTCATGCATGATGCAGGCGGAACAGGACGAGTGTCTTCTGCGCACGCGCGATAGTTGTTATGTAATGGAAGGCTGTCGCCGTTTTTAATCTAATTATATTTTTGTAAAATGTCATTTCGAGGCACCAGTTATTATTCACCCAATTAATGGCATACAGTTGCATGTATGGCCGATGTCATGCATTTGCGTTAGGGAGATGACACCTAATATGGTGACCTGAAAGCACAGTGATCATTTGAGGATAACAACATTGTGCTGAAAAGTGCAGGTTCCAGGGCTGGGAACGTTGTTTTGCCTTACATTTCATATTTCTGGTATGTGTCCATACCTCCCAACTTTATGAGACGTCAGATGAGATATCTATTAGCAAAGTATGTAGACATAGAACAGTGCCACGCCCCCTTAAAGGAGAATTTTACAAAAAAAAACGATGAGTTAAACCCCACAAGTGCTTTTTTTTACCACAATTATTCCTTTATACTGGCTTTTGAAGTTTACAAATGCAGCGATTTAGAAATTGGATTTGGTTTAGCAGTGTGTTGAGAGGCGAGGTTGGGACTTTGAATGAGACGCGAGTCTCCATCCCTATGCATACAGAAAACAGGAAGGTTGGGACTTTGAGTGAGGTGGGCAAATGAGGCCAATGGGTCAGTCACCATCAAAAACAAGCCATTTTATTGATACATAGTAAAATAATGACATAATGATGACCCCAATATGGGTTGACTGTCACATCATATACAGATACACCCTGTTTGGTACATTGTGAACATTCATAACAAGCCCCTAAAATTAGGTGCAGAGCGAATGGTATGAAAGATGAAATGTCCATAAATTGCATAACATCACAAAGTAAATAAATAAATGGAACTTTGGGATTGGTAGACCCAGTAAGAGGGAAGGTGATTGTTGGGTGCATGTCGTAAGCCCGACGCGTTTCGTGTATCAAAACACTCTTCAGGGGCGATAAAGCACCAATATCTAAAGACAAAAGAAAAAAGGGGAGGCTGTTCTGGATGGAGTGCAAAATGCATGGTACAAAAGAAAACAAAGTAACTATGCATATGGGGGGGGGGGCAGAGATGCCACTACCCCAAATGAATACTCACATGCCGATGGGGTATGAACTCCATGAGGTGCACGGTCACAGGGCCACCAACTATGTCAGGTGCGGGAGCTGAGGGAGGAGCTCAGACGGGGGAGGGAGAAGGGCCAAACACACACAGGAATCCCCAATGAGAGGTATGTCCATACTGTTGAGGCTGCGGGTGGCATTTCTGTAGTGATGAAAGTGCTGTGTGAATGGTAAGGCCCCAATTGCTAGAGCCCCCATCCCCAACACATACATGAATGTCCATGTGTTGTCCTCCTTACCTGTAGGTGATGGAGGATGACCAACCGTGGTTAGCCCAGTGAAGGAAGTGCTGCCCAGAATTGGGCTGTAAGGAGGTCAGTGCCTTATATGTGTGGCCGGCCAGCCCCCCCCAAGAGACAGAAACTCCCCCCAACGTCACACATATTGCAGACACTGGGGCGAATGGAGGCTCCCTCCAGCGCAGTGGCAAATCGCCGCCCACAGCTGCTGGGGGAGCTGCCGTCCACGTGTCTGCATAGGATGGAGAAGCAACGCCGGGACGGCCAAGGGGCCGTCACGTGCGTGACGTGAGGCGTGACGTCGACGCACGGAGGGAAACCCGCCCCGACTCCCCACGCCCACCGAGGCGGACGAGGAGGGGGAAAAGGGGGAGGGATCCCGCCGTGCCTCGCAGCTCCCGGACACTGCACAGGGGAGGCAGCGGTCAGATCCGGCAACCCCAGGGGCATCCCACACGGCTGCACCAATGGGAGTGGAAAGAGAATCAAACAAAGTATATAGCAAACAATATACAAAAAGGATGAGTGTAAACCATAAAGGGACATGTAATGCCATATATACACAACCCCTAAGGAAAGGGGAGGGGGGAAGGCAAGTAAAACAGGGCAAGTGCCCAATGGAATAAATATCCATTTTTTGGTGAATGATATCCCAGAGGCCTCACAGCTCACCTCCATCCCTAATCGGGTTTTGAGAGGCGAGGTTGGGACTCTGAATGAGATGCGAGTCTCCATCCCTATGCATACAGAAAACAGGAAGGTTGGGACTTTGAGTGAGGTGGGCAAATGAGGCCAATGGGTCAGTCACCATCAAAAACAAGCCATTTTATTGATACATAGTAAAATAATGACATAATGATGACCCCAATATGGGTTGACTGTCACATCATATACAGATACACCCTGTTTGGTACATTGTGAACATTCATAACAAGCCCCTAAAATTAGGTGCAGAGCGAATGGTATGAAAGATGAAATGTCCATAAATTGCATAACATCACAAAGTAAATAAATAAATGGAACTTTGGGATTGGTAGACCCAGTAAGAGGGAAGGTGATTGTTGGGTGCATGTCGTAAGGCCGACGCGTTTCGTGTATCAAAACACTCTTCAGGGGCGATAAAGCACCAATATCTAAAGACAAAAGAAAAAAGGGGAGGCTGTTCTGGATGGAGTGCAAAATGCATGGTACAAAAGAAAACAAAGTAACTATGCATATGGGGGGGGGGGGCAGAGATGCCACTACCCCCAAATGAATACTCACATGCCGATGGGGTATGAACTCCATGAGGTGCACGGTCACAGGGCCACCAACTATGTCAGGTCCGGAAGCTGAGGGAGGAGCTCAGACGGGGGAGGGAGAAGGGCCAAGCACACACAGGAATCCCCAATGAGAGGTATGTCCATACTGTTGAGGCTGCGGGTGGTATTTCTGTAGTGATGAAAGTGCTGTGTGAATGGTAAGGCCCCAATTGCTAGAGCCCCTATCCCCAACACATACATGAATGCCCATGTGTTGTCCTCCTTACCTGTAGGTGATGGAGGATGACCAACCGTGTCTAGCCCAGTGAAGGAAGTGCTGCCCAGAATTGGGCTGTAAGGAGGTCAGTGCCTTATATGTGTGGCCGGCCAGCCCCCCCCAAGAGATAGAAACTCCCCCCAACGTCACATATATTGCAGACACTGGGGCGAATGGAGGCTCCCTCCGGCGCAGCGGCAAATCGCCGCCCACAGCTGCTGGGGGAGCTGCCGTCCACGTGTCTGCATAGGACACTTTATGAGACGTCAGATGAGATATCTATTAGCAAAGTATGTAGGCATAGAACAGTGCCACGCCCCCTTAAAGGAGAATTTTACAAAAAAAAACGATGAGTTAAACCCCACAAGTGCTTTTTTTTACCACAATTATTCCTTTATACTGGCTTTTGAAGTTTACAAATGCAGCGATTTAGAAATTGGATTTGGTTTAGCAGTGTGAAACACTTTTTGAAAGCTAAAAAGTGCATTTTATATACTCTAGAGCAGTGATGGCGAACCTTGGCACCCCAGATGTTTTGAAACTACATTTCCCATGATGCTCATGCACTCTGCAGTGTAGCTGAGCATCATGGGAAATGTAGTTCCAAAACATCTGGGGTGCCAAGGTTCGCCATCACTGCTCTAGAGACCAGTCGGTCCATTGGGCCGTGGTCCGATGGCTCGGTCGCTGAAGGGGGCCCCCAGCTCCACCTGCTGGAACTCTCAGGGCCGGGGTCCAAGGACAAAACACTTGTAGCCGCAGGCCCCCGGCGACCATACCCCAGCGCTGCCTCGCCTCGGAGGGTAAGGGGGAGGGCGAGCACCGGTGTTATTCGATGTTCCGCCTCCTGCATCGGCTCTTTTGATTGATGTCACACTAGCCCAGTGCCAGGACGTGTGACATCTATCTAATGTGCTGGTGAATAGGGATGGGCTATCTGTTCGAGTCAAACATGAGTTCGACTCGAACATTGGATGTTCGCCGAACAGCGAACAATTTGGGGTGTTTGCGGCAAATTCGAAAAGCCGCGGAACACCCTTTAAAAGTCTATGGGAGAAAGCTAAAATGCTAATTTTAAAGTTTAATATGCAAGTTATTGTCATAAAAAGTGTTTGGGGACCTGGGTCTTGCCCCAGGGGACATGGATCAATGCAAAAAAAAGTTTTAAAAACGTCCATTTTTTCAGGAGCAGTGATTTTAATAATGCTTAAAGTGAAACAATAAAAGTGAAATATTCCTTTAAATTTCGTACCTGGGGGGTGTCTATGGTATGCCTGTAAAGTAGCGCATGTTTCCCATGTTTATAACAGTCTGAGAGCAAAATGACATTTCTAAAGGAAAAAAAAGTAATTTAAAAGTGCTGGCGCTAGTGCCAGCTATTAATGAATTGTCGGTCCCGACAATGCACATAAAAGTCATTGAAAAATAAAAAAAATAAATAAAAATGCGTGGGGGTCCTCCAAAATGCCATTACCAGGCCCTTCAGGTCTGGTATAGATATTAAGGGGAACTCCGCGCCAAAATTTAAAAAACAAAAGGCGTGGGGTTCCCCCAAAAATCCACACCAGACCCTTATCCGAGCACGCAACCTGGCAGGCCGCAGGAAAAGAGGGGGGGACGAGAGAGCGCCCCCCCCCCTGAACAGTACCAGGCCACATGCCCTCAACATGGGGAGGATGTCCCCATGTTGATGGGGACAAGGGCCTCATCCCCACAACCCTTGTCCAGTGGTTGTGGGGGTCTGCGAGCGGCTGGCTTATCGGAATCTGGAAGCCCTCTTTAACAAAGGGGACACCCAGATCCTGCCCCCCCTCATGTGAATTTCACAAAAAGAAACTGTCAAAATGTTAAAAAAAAAACACAGGAGACGGCTTGGGACAAGTCCTTTATTAAAAATGAAAAAATAAAAGAGAGATTCCAGTGATGTAATCCAATAAATCCATGCTCCTACTTCAACGATGTAATCCAATTCTCGATCTCCAGCGATGGATGATCTCCAGCGACTCCAGCGAGGCAAACGCACAGGATCCTGCCTCCACCATAGGCACCCAGCCAATGACGCGTCGCCAGCTTGACAGCTCTTTTGTAGCTGACAAGGGGAAACGCCAGGGTTTCCCAGTGACCCTGCCCCACTCTGATGCAACGCAGGATTCCCTGCACGTCAGGTCACCCCTACACGTCACTGGGAAACTGCAGCGTTTCCCCTTGTCAGAGAAGGACGGGGTCACGTGACGGGTGGCCCCGCCCTCAGCTACATAAGAGCTGTCAAGCTGGCACCGCGTCATTGACTGGGTGGCTCCGGTGGAGGCAGGATCCTGTCCGTGTTCCTCGCTGGAGATCATCCTTTGCTGGAGATCGAGAATTGGATTACATCGCTGGAGTAGGAGCATGGATTTATTGGATTACATCGCTGGATATTTTTTATTTTTTTTTATTTTTAATAAAGGACTTGTCCCAAGCCGTCTCCTGTGGTTTAACATTTTGACACTTTCTTTTTGTGAAATGGTAGGTGTACATTGTACCCCTTACCAATTCACATGGGGAGGGAGCCGGGATCTGGGTGTTCCCTTTGTTAAAGGGGGCTTCCAGATTCCGATAAGCCCCCCGCTCACAGACCCCTACAACCACCGGGCAAGGGTTGTGGGGATGAGGCCCTTGTCCCGCTGACCGCCCTGTTCAGCGAGGCCAAGACATTGCCTTCCACATGCCGGTAGAGAGCCAGAATCGCCTTCCGTGAGAAAAAGTGGCGTTTGGGAACCTGCCACTGAGGAACCGCACATTCCACAAACTCACGGAAGGGGGCAGAGTCTACCAACTGAAAACGCAGCAGTTGAAGTGCTAGCAATTTAGCCAAGCTAGCATTCAACCGCTGGGCATGTGGATGGCTGGGAGTGAACTTCTTTCAGCAGTGCAGCAGCTGGGGCAGGGAAATTTGCCTGGTACAATCTGACGTCGGTGTACCGATAGCAGATTGCCCACAAGTACTTGGCTGTGACACACCTAATTCAATACCTTCATTCCTCTCAGAGCATGTTTCAGAGAGGACTGAAGGTATAGTGGGGTTGGAAATCCCAGCTGATGAGGAGCAAGGAGAGGTCCACTTTGTTCTTTGGTGTGGGTTTTTTATCTACGCTTGCCAACAAACTGCATGGCAGGTCGACATATGTCTGGTCAAGCATGTGGTGCCCAAGCAGGTGATGTTTTGGCCATGCAAGATACGCTTGAGACATATGTTGCAAATAGCAGCGGTGCGATCTGATGCACTCCTCTCAAAAAAGGTCCACACCAAAGAACTTTTGGAATAACGCGCAGACAGCAGCGCCCTGCACATACGGAGCTCTGCGGTGTGATGCAGTCGGTGTGCTGCCCTTAAGTTGGCCCCTGGAGGGCATCCTGCCTCGTTGGAGATGTGCCTCCTCCTCCTCTCACCTATCAGACATCCACGCGGAGTCAGTGACTTCCTCATCATCGCCTCCCTTCTCATCACTGGAGCAAACCCGGCAGTATGCTGCAGCTGGGGGAACATGACTGCCAGATTGCTGTCCTTCTTGGGCACCCCCTCTCTCTGGGCTCACGTTACTGCCTTCCTCTAGCTGGGTACCATCATCGGACCCTTCAAAACGCTAGGCATCCTCCTGGAGCATATAGACAACACTGTGGTCAAACAGTTCGGGGGACTCCTCAGGAGGACATGGTGGGGCTAGGGAAGGAGTGACTGATGCCATTGAGCCGAGGGAAGAGGCCGCGTTGGCAGCTGCTTTGCCAGACAAAGTACCCTGAGCCTGGGTGAGAGAGGATGAGGAGGATGAGGACGACTTGGTCATCCACTCTACCAAGTCTTCAGCATGTTGCGGCTCAACATGGCCAGCTGCTGAAAAAAAGGACAAGCGTGTCCCACGGCCACGTGCTGATGAGGATGCACCATGTCCACGACCAGCACTGTTGCCTCTAGACACAGAGCCTGCTTGCCCTCTTTTATTGACTTGTGACTGTCTGCCTCTCCTTGTTGGCCTTCCAGACATACTAATGGCCTGCAGTGAGATGTAGCTGCACAAAGCTAGGATGTATATATATATATATATATATATATATATATATATATATATATATACTGATTATACTGCAGCTAGCAGAATCAACTGCCTGCCTGTAGTATTATTAGTATGAGAACACCAGCAATTGTCTTCAGGTAGCTTTAGGTGCACACTGTGCAAAGGATACAGTACACTAACTGTAAATACTGCAGCTGCCTGCCTGTGGTATTAATAGGATCAGAAGAACACCAGCAATCATCATCAGGTAGCTTTAGGTGCACACTGTGCAGAGGACACAGTACACTAACTGTAAATACTGCAGCTGCCTGCCCATGGTATTAATAGGATCAGAAGAACACCAGCAATTGTCTTCAGGTAGCTTTAGGTGCACACTGTGCAGAGGACACAGTACACTAATTGTAAATACTGCAGCTGCCTGCCTGTGGTATTAATAGGATCAGAACACCAGCAATTGTCTTCAGGTAGCTTTAGGTGCTCACTGTGCAGAGGACACAGTACACTAACTGTAAATACTGCAGCTGCCTGCCTGTGGTATTAATAGGATCAGAAGAACACCAGCAATTGTCTTCAGGTAGCTTTAGGTGCACACTGTGCAGAGGACACAATACACTAACGGTAAATACTGCAGCTGCTTGCCTATGGTATTAATAGGATCAGAACACCAGCAATTGTCTTCAGGTAGCTTTAGGTGCACACTGTGCAGAGGACACAGTACACTAACTGTAAATACTGCAGCTGCCTGCCTGTGGTATTAAAAGGATCAGAAGAACACCAGCAATTGTCTTCAGGTAGCTTTAGGTGCACACTGTGCAGAGGACACAGTACACTTAACTGTAAATACTGCAGCTGCCTGCCTGTGGTATTAATAGGATCAGAAGAACACCAGCAATTGTCTTCAGGTAGCTTTAGGTGCACACTGTGCAGAGGACACAGTACATTTAACTGTAAATACTGCAGCTGCCTGCCTGTGGTATTAATAGGATCAGAACACCAGCAATTGTCTTCAGGTAGCTTTAGGTGCACACTGTGCAGAGGACACAGTACACTATCTGTAAATACTGCAGCTGCCTGCCTGTGGTATTAATATGATCAGAAGAACACCAGTAATTGTCTTCAGGTAGCTTTAGGTGCACACTGTGCAGAGGACACAGTACACTAACTCTAAATACTGCAGCTGCCTGCCTGTGGTACTAATAGGATCAGAAGAACACCAGCAATTGTCTTCAGGTAGCCTTAGGTGCACACTGTGCAAAGGACACAGGACACTAACTGTATATATAAAACACCTAGGATGCATATATTTTATATATATATATATATATATATATATATATATATATATATATATATATATATAAATATATATATATATATATACACACACAATACACTGTAAGTGCAGCTAACTGACTCGCCTGCCTACTCTATCTAACTCAAATCAAATGACACTGTCTCTCTGTCTATCTCTCTCCGCCGCTGCAACACACTACACAAGGCCGACATTCAGGCGGCCTTATATATTGGGGGCGTTTACTAAACGCCCTGAGCCATAGTTGGCCAAAGCCACCCTGGCTTTTGCCAATTACGGCTCTCTGTACAGACGGCGCTGTGACTGGCCAAGCATGCGGGTCATAGTGCATGCTTAGCCAATCATCAGCCAGCAATGCACTGTGATGCCGCAGTGAATTATGGGCCATGACGCGCCACTCAAATTTGGCGCAAACAACCCATAACGTTCGCAATTCGACGAACAACCGAACAGGCAATGTTCGAGTCGAACATGGGTTCGACTCGAACTCGAAGCTCATCCCTAGTTACTACAGGGAATACCATAGCTTTGATTATATGGCACTATCAGTATTTTTCACCTTAAAGTGTTACTAAACCCACAACAGTAAAATCAGTGTGTATATACAGTAAAGCATGCTTGTTATACTCACTGTGGAACCTAAGGGGTTAATCCTCTGCATTGTGTAAAAAGGCTGTTTGATCCTTTCTTCTCTAATTCTCCCCTTCTTCCACAGTCCCTGATCTGTCTGCTAATGGAGCAGAGCCTTCGGGACAAGCTGCACATTCTCATTTTGGTGTGTATTGCTACAGAGGTTTTTTTTCTGGTAGAAGGATGCATGTGATCAGCACAGGGCCAAACAGCACTGTCCAGACAGAGGGTCAGGGGTCCTGCAGCCTCATAGGACAATCAGAGGAAAATGAAAACTCCTCCTACAAGCTTTAACCAGGCACTGATAGAAGTCGCAGGACTGCTATATACCGCTGATGAGAAAAGTTATTCTGTGGGCAGTACACCCCCCACTACTGCTTTTTCAGCTTAGAGGGAAGCAGTTGTGGGGTGGTAAAGCACACCTTTTTTACCATTTTTTACCATTTTTCAATGGTACTAAATCCACAACAGTAAAATCAGTCTGTGTATGCAGTAAAGCATGCTTGTTATACTCACTGTGGAATCCTCCGCATTGTGTAAAAAGGCTGCTTGATCCTATACTCACAGATCCTCCCCTTCTTGCATTGACCCCCTGGAAAAGTCTGGATAAGACAGAGCCTTTGGAGTCAAGCTGCAAATGTTCAGATTTGGTGTGTATGGCCACCACTGAGGAAGTCCCGGTAGGACGGGAGGACTCCGTGACATCATCTGCAGCCACCTTTCTCTGACTCGATGAGACGTTTGTACGCTCTGAATCCTAGCACTGGGATATCAGTGCTCTGTTTGTGAGTAAATCTTTTATCAACCAATAAATGACAGTATTAGCCAACCAGAGAGCACTATGTATATTTTATTGATCTTTCATGGTTGTCACGTTCCCACCTATTATCTGTGAGTGAGGTATCCCACTGCTGTTGTGGAAGGGCAGGATTTAGGCTCTTGGATCCCTTAAAAGGCATTAATCATCTTTAACCGCTTCAGCCCCGAAAGATTTGGCTGCTGAATGACCAGGCCATTTTTTGCGATTCGGCACTGCATTGCTTTAAATGACAAGTGCGCAGTCGTGCGGTGCTGCACCCAAACAAAATTGAGCTCCTTTTTTCCCCACAAATAGAGCTTTCTTTTGGTGGTATTTGATAATCTCTGCGGTTTTTATTTTTTACGCTATAAAGAAAAAAAGCGTCAATTTTGAAAAAAAAACACAATATTTTGTAACTTTGCTACAATAAATATCCCTATTTGTTTTTAAATAAAGCAATTTTTTTTTCACTTTAGCCGATATGTATTCTTCTACATATTTTGGTAATAATATTTTTTGGTAATAATATTTTTGGTAATAAAAATCACAATGAGAGTATATTGATTGGTTTGCGCAAAAGTTATAGCGTCTACAAAATAGGGGATAGATTTATAGCATTTTTATTTTTTTTTACTCGTAATGACGGTGATCTGCGATTTTTATCGGGACTGTGATATTATGGCGGACACATCGGACACTTTTGAAACATTTTTGGGACCATTGGCATTAATACAGCGATCAGTGCTATAAAAATGCACTGATTACTGTAAAAATGTCACTGGCAGGGAAGGCGTGCAGGCGGTGACTTAATTCTCTTGTCTTAATTCTCAAGAAACCCTGGTCTAGACAATCATGCTAATGAATTGTATGACTCTTTGCTGATTTGGATAAATCTGCTTTCATAGTTGGGCAAATCAGAAAATCTCCAATTCCATAGTTGGCCTCATAAATTGATATGCACATCCCAAGATCTGATGAAACTTAAAGCGGAGCTCCACCCAAAAGTGGAAGCTCCACTTATTTGCCTATTTAGTGCCAGCAATGCTCTTTAAGAGATCTGAGGGGCAATAATGTCACTCTCTCCTGCCCCCTTCCCGGGCTCTCCCGTTCCACCAGGGAGCCTAGGACAGAATTGGCCAGTCAGCAAACCATCAATATGAAGGAGGAACTTCTGCTCCCTGATCATCTCTATGGTGTATGAAAATGGAAACGACAATTTTGTCACTTCCGATTTTTGGTTTCTTGTTTACAAACTATTACTGGCTAGTATAGCATCTGATCAAACCGATCTCAGCTTTGATTAGAGGTTTTTAAGGGCAGAAGAGATAACTGGGGTCTAAAAACCCCAGATGTCTCAGTAAAGAGTACCTGACACTGCCCTAGATAACACAAGGGAGGCTTTTTATCCTTTGTTATAGCACTAAAATTGATAGTGCTCACGTGCAAATGCAAACATAGGTCCCACACACCTGAGCGAGAGCAATAGCTAGCATCAGGCCTCCTGTTTAACTCTAAACTGGTAACCTTTTAAATACTTTTAAAGCATTACCAATAGAGATATTTAGATACTGTAGATTGTATGGAAACTACATTAAACAATACTTTTAAAAGCTGGGACACCTTGACCACAATGCCACTCAATTTTAGACAAAAGGTGAACTTGGCCTTTAATACTCATTGAGGGCCGGTTCACACCAGACCCTGGTTTGGGAAAGGGGCGTTCCATGGATGTTTTCCAAAAACCCGCTGCCTTTGTGATCTGCTCTGAGTGCCAATACATTGTTAACAGCATCCCAAACACAGATCACAAGCATAGTGCATTTGTGGGCACCGGATTGCATGGCACCACAGTACCATGCGATTTGGTGCAGCGCATTTTTTTTTAAAGTAGTGGTGCCAAACTGCACTGTAGGAGAATGCACAGGAATCGCACAAGAACACGCATATTAAGGTTTGTACAGAATGTCTAAATACTTAAATGTCCATAGCCTGGCCACAGTTATATTTTAAAACCTTCTTTAAACTCTCCTCCCTTCCTTTTAAGAACTATAGGAACACATTATGTTTTCCTGAAATGGTTTCTGTATTCTCACACAGATGGAAAAGAAGACATCAGCAAATATATTTAGCAGAAAAGCTAAGCAGGTATGTTTACAGAGCATGGTGTCACATATGTAAATGTGCACATCACAAGCCAGAAAAACCCTGTTACTAAGATAGATAATGTGCGTGTTCTAGAATTGCAGATACAAATGTCATATTTAGCATTTGTCGCCAAGAGGTGTAGCCCAATGCAAGGTCTGCTCTCTGATGTGTCCTTTTTTTTTTTTTTTAAGTTCTCATTCACAGGGGTGCAGAGGCCTGTACATTAAGAAGAGCCGATTGTTTCTGGAGCTGTGTGCAGACAGCCTCTGTTAGTCAATAAAGATGCAGTGGTTGTACGTACTCACCTGCACATCCAAGCTTCACAAGTGTGCAGGCATGGGTGCGCACGGCCCAGGATGGCACAGCTGTCAAATTTGGGGGCAGCCGCTGTGTCCTAGCTGACACGAATGGAACTGCCTGCACGGAGATCCACAGAACATCTCTGCATCTCTGTGGGGGAGAACACGGCCCTCGATGTACTCTGTTGTACAATCCGCATTTCCACTTGTTCCTGTCCCAGATTTGTTTTTTATATCACCTGAATCTACAAGCCACATAGCTCGAGATTGCCAGATAATCTAGATGGTTGACTGTTTGGTCTGCCTTCCATAACTAAGCTCCTCTGCAGTGGCGTAGCGTGGGGGGTGCGGAGCGGGCCGTGGCCCCGGGCGCAACATTTAGGGGGGCGCAATTCTGCGCCAGTGTGTGACTACTGGCTGCCTCCTCCTAAATTCACTGCCCTGTGTCCCCACGCTCTGGCCACCATGTTCAGTCTCCGGCGCCCTGTGATTGACCGTATGGGGTCATGTGCGGCGGCGCGGCTGGCCTGTCCATGATCGCGGTACATCCTGGAGTCCCGCCTCTGCACATGTTCAGTCTCCGGCACCCTTTGATTGGGTAAATGGGGTTATGTGCGGAGGCGGGACTCCAGGAGCAAGCGCAAGCGTTAACTGGCAGCCCCGCCGCCGCACATGATCCCATACACCCAATCACAAGGCGCCGGAGACTGAACATGGCGGAGCGCGGGGGACACAAAAATTCAAGATTGTGAGCTGCCGCTGTCTCCTCCTCCTCCTGCTCCCCTCCGGACCGATGGAAAACAAAGAAGAAAAGGTGAGACTCCCTCATGATGAGAGTCGTGTTGCTGGCCCGGGGGGGGGGGGGGGGGTTGGGGGCACAGTCTGGGAAGAGGGAGCAGCCAACCAGAGAGAGAGAGTGAGTAGAAGAGCAGCTAGGGTCATGCTGTGTAGTGGTCAGTATAGGAATACTGTAGGTAGGATAGTGTAGTGGACAGTAAAGTAGTCAGTGCAGTATAGTGGACAGTATAGTATAGTGGTCAGTGTAGTGGACAGTATAGTATAGTGGTCAGTGTAGTGGACATTATAGTGTAGTGGACAGTATAGTGGACAGTGTAGTGGACAGTATAGTGTAGTGGTCAGTATAGTGTAGTGGACAATATAGTGGTCAGTATAGTGGACAGTGTAGTGGTCAGTATAGTGAATAGTATAGTGTAGTGGACAGTAAAGAGGTCAGTATAGTGGACAGTATAGTGTAGTGGGCAGTAGAGTGGACAGTATAGTGTAGTGGGCAGTATAGCGGTCAGTGTAGTGGGCAGTATAGTGTAGTGGACAGTATAGTGTAGTGGGCAGTATAGTGTAGTGGACAGTATAGTGGTCAGTATAGTGTAGTGGGCAGTATAGTGGACAGTATAGTGTAGTGGGCAGTATAGTGTAGTGGACAGTATAGTGGTCAGTGTAGTGGACAGTATAGCGGTCAGTGTAGTGGGCAGTATAGTGTAGTGGACAGTATAGTGGTCAGTATAGTGTAGTGGGCAGTATAGTGGGCAGTATAGTGTAGTGGACAGTATAGTGGGCAGTGTAGTGGGCAGTATACTGTAGTGGACAGTATAGTGGTCAGTATAGTGTAGTGGACAGTATAGTGTAGTGGTAAGTATAGCGGACAGTATAGTATAGTGGACAGTATAGTATAGTGGACAATATAGTGGTCAGTGTAGTGGACAGTATAGTGGACAGTGTAGCGGTCAGTATAGTGGATAGTGTAGTGGACAGTATAGAGGTCAGTATAGTGGACAGTATAGTGTAGTGGGCAGTATAGTGTAGTGGACAGTATAGTGGTCAGTGTAGTGGGCAGTATAGTGTAGTGGACAGTGTAGTGTAGTGGGCAGTATAGTGGACAGTATAGTGTAGTGGGCAGTATAGTGTAGTGGACAGTATAGTGGTCAGTGTAGTGGACAGTATGGCGGTCAGTGTAGTGAGCAGTATAGTGTAGTGGACAGTATAGTGGTCAGTATAGTGTAGTGGGCAGTATAGTGGGCAGTATAGTGTAGTGGACAGTATAGTGGGCAGTATAGTGTAGTGGACAGTATAGTGGGCAGTATAGTGTAGTGGACAGTATAGTGTAGTGGTAAGTATAGCGGACAGTATAGTATAGTGGACAGTATAGTATAGTGGACAATATAGTGGTCAGTGTAGTGGACAGTATAGTGGACAGTGTAGTGGTCAGTATAGTGGATAGTGTAGTGGACAGTATAGAGGTCAGTATAGTGGACAGTATAGTGTAGTTGGCAGTATAGTGTAGTGGACAGTATAGTGGTCAGTGTAGTGGACAGTATAGTGTAGTGGACAGTATAGCGATCAGTGTAGTGGGCAGTATAGTGTAGTGGACAGTATAGTGGTCAGTATAGTGTAGTGGGCAGTATAGTGTAGTGGACAGTATAGCGGTCAGTGTAGTGAGCAGTATAGTGTAGTGGACAGTATAGTAGTCAGTGTAGTATAGTGGTCAGTGTAGTGGACAGTAGAGTGTAGTGGTCAGTATAGGAATCAGGTTGGTTAGTACTATTGTAGGAAGGGAAGGGACAGGACTCGGGGAGTGCTAAAAGTCCACAGGTTAGGGGGCGCAAATTAGACCCCTTTCACACTGGGGCGGTTTGCAGGCGGTATTGCGCTAAAAATACCGCCTGCAAACTGCCCCTAAACAGCCTCCGCTGTTTGTTCAGTGTGAAAGCCCGAGAGTTTTCACACTGAAGCGGTGCGCTGGCAGGACGGTGAAAAAAGTCCTGCAAACCGCTTCTTTGGAGCGGTGAAGGAGCGGTGTATTCACCGCTCCTAAACCGCTCCTGCCCATTGAAATCAATGGGACAGCGCGGCTATACCGCGGCAATACCGCGGCTATAGCCGCGCTGTACGAGTGATTTTATTCCCTTTTTCGGCCGCCAGCGGGGGTTAAGACCGCACCGCTAGCGGCCGAATACAGCTGCAAGAACGACGGTACAGCAGCGCTAAAAATAGTGCTGTTGTACCGCCGACGCCCCCACCGCCCCAGTGTGAAAGGGGCCTTACTTCCCTTGCCCCGGGCGCTGACAACCCACGCTACGCCACTGCTCCTCTGTATAGGATTTATGATTGTAGCAGGGTTGAAATATTATTGTACCATATTGACAGGATCAAGCCTCAACCATCAAATATCTTTAGCCAGTGTCTATGTACCTCTATAGAACTTCCATATAAGCTGTTTTAAAACCTTAGCCGTCAGGTTCCTTAAAGTGCATCTCTAGCCACATGTATATATATTTTTTTTTTTTGGGGGGGGGGGGGTTTGGATTGAGTGGTAAAAGGTGAGAACCTCTGTCAGCTTTGTATTACTGTCTGTGCCTCTGCTGAGATGTACCTTCTCTATTTGTCCTAGTGACCATTTTTTGATCGGGAAAAAAGTGGCAGTCCAACATTTCACAGGAAGTGAGGGGAAATCACCCCAAAAGGACACTGACGCAGAAAAAACCCTGGTAGCGTTCCGACTATTCCCTACTCTATTCCAAGGCTGAATACAAAAACCTTTGTCTAGAGCAGTGTCTATTTTTTTTTTTCAGTATCAGGGCCACATCATATGTTTTTTGCAAATATTCACGGGGGCGGAAAAAAAAAAGTTTTAAAAATGAATTATTCACATTTTTAACCACTTGCCGACCGCCTCACGCCGATGTACGTCGGCAGAATGGCACGTGCAGGCAGAATCACGTACCTGTACGTGATCTGCCTCCCGCGGGAGGGGGGTCCTATCGGACTCCCCCCCCCGGTGCCCGAGGCGGTCGGCTTTGGTCTGGGAGCGATGAGAGGCGAGGGGGAGACCATCCATTCGTGGCCCCCCCTCGCGATCGCTCCCAGCCAATCAGAATCATTCCTCTGCTGCTGAATGCTAAACAGCAGCAAAGGAAATGATGTCATCTCTCCTCGGCTCGCTATTTTCCGTTCCGGCGCCGAGGAGAGAAGACTGCAATGTGAGTGCACCAACACACACACACAGTAGAACATGCCAGGCACACTTTACACCCCCCATCACCCCCCGATCCCCCCCCCGATCACCCCCCAATCACCCCTCCCCCCCCCCCCCCCGTCACACTGACACCAAGCAGTTTTTTTTTTTCTGATTACTGCATGGTGTCAGTTTGTGACAGTTAGTGTGGTAGGGCAGTTAGTGTTAGTCCCCTGTAGGTCTAGGGTACCCCCCTAACCCCCCCCCATATAAAGTTTTAACCCCTTGATCACCCCCCGTCGCCAGTGTCGCTAAGCGATCATTTTTCTGATCGCTGTATTAGTGTCACTGGTGACGTTAGTTAGGGAGGTAAATATTTAGGTTCGTGCGTCAGTGACAGGGACCCCCATATACTATCTAATAAATGTTTTAACCCCTTGATTGCCCCCTAGTTAACCCTTTCACCACTGATCACCGTATAACTGTTACGGGTGACGCTGGTTAGTTTGTTTATTTTTTATAGTGTCAGGGCACCCGCCGTTTATTACCGAATAAAGGTTTAGCCCCCTGATCGCCCGGCGGTGATATGCGTCGCCCCAGGCAGCGTCAGATTAGCGCCAGTACCGCTAACACCCACGCACGCAGCATACGCCTCCCTTAGTGGTATAGTATCTGAACGGATCAATATCTGATCCGATCAGATCTATACTAGCGTCCCCAGCAGTTTAGGGTTCCCAAAAACGCAGTGTTAGCGGGATCAGCCCAGATACCTGCTAGCACCTGCGTTTTGCCCCTCAGCCCAGCCCACCCAAGTGCAGTATCGATCGATCACTGACACTTACAAAACACTAAACGCATAACTGCAGCGTTCGCAGAGTCAGGCCTGATCCCTGCGATCGCTAACAGTTTTTTTGGTAGCGTTTTGGTGAACTGGCAAGCACCAGCGGCCTAGTACACCCCGGTCGTAGTCAAACCAGCACTGCAGTAACACTTGATGACGTGGCGAGTCCCATAAGTACAGTTCAAGCTGGTGAGGTGGCAAGCACAAGTAGTGTCCCGCTGCCACCAAGAAGAAGACAAACAGGCCCGTCGTGCCCATAATGCCTTTCCTGCTGCATACGCCAATCCTAATAATTGGGAACCCACCGCTTCTGCAGCGCCCGTATTTCCCCCATTCACATCCCCAACCAAATGCAGTCAGCTGCATGAGAGGCATTTTTATGTCCTCCCGAGTACCCCTACCCAACGAACCCCCCCAAAAAAGATGTTGTGTCTGCAGCAAGCCCGGATATAGACATGACACCCGCTATTATTGTCCCTCCTGTCCTGACAATCCTGGTCTTTGCATTGGTGAATGTTTTGAACGCTACCATACACTAGTTGAGTATTAGCGTAGGTTACAGCATTGCACAAACTAGGCACACTTTCACAGGGTCTCCCAAGATGCCATCGCATTTTGAGAGACCCGAACCTGGAACCGGTTACAGTTATAAAAGTTACAGTTACAAAAAAAAAGTGTAAAAAAAAAAAAAATAGTTGTCGTTTCATTGTTCTCTCTCTCTCTATTCTCTCTCTATTGTTCTGCTCTTTTTTAATGTATTCTATTCTGCAATGTTTTATTGTTATTATGTTTTATCACGTTTGCTTTTCAGGTATGCAATTTTTTTATACTTTACCGTTTACTGTGTTTTATTGTTAACCATTTTTTTGTCTTCAGGTACGCAATTCACGACTTTGAGTGGTTATACCAGAATGATGCCTGCAGGTTTAGGTATCATCTTGGTATCATTCTTTTCAGCCAGCGGTCGGCTTTCATGTAAAAGCAATCCTAGCAGCTAATTAGCCTCTAGACTGCTTTTACAAGCAGTGGGAGGGAATGCCCCCCCCACCGTCTTCCGTGTTTTTCTCTGGCTCTCCTGTCTCAACAGGGAACCTGAGAATGCAGCCGGTGATTCAGCCAGCTGACCATAGAGCTGATCAGAGACCAGAGTGGCTCCAAACATCTCTATGGCCTAAGAAGCAGGAAGCTACGAGCATTTCATGACTTAGATTTCGCTGGATGTAAACAGCGCCATTGGGAAACTGGGAAAGCATTTTATCACACCAATCTTGATGTGGTCAGATGCTTTGAGGGCAGGGGAGAGATCTAGGGTCTAATAGGCCCCAATTTTTTCAAAAAAAGAGTACTTGTCACTACCTATTGCTATCATAGGGGATATGTACATTCCCTGGGATAACAATAAAAATGATTAAAAAAAAAAAAATGAAAGGAACAGTTTAAAAATAAGATAAAAAAGCAAAAAAATAATAAAGGAAAAAAAAAAAAAAAGCACCCCTGTCCCCCCCTGCTCTCACGCTAAGGCGAACGCAAGCGTCGGTCTGGCGTCAAATGTAAACAGCAATTGCACCATGCATGTGAGGTATCACCACAAAGGTCAGACCGAGGATAGTAATTTTAGCAGTAGACCTCCTCTGTAAATCTAAAGTGGTAACCTGTAAAGGCTTTTAAAAATGTATTTATTTTGTTGCCACTGCACGTTTGTGCACAATTTTAAAGCATGTCATGTTTGGTATCCATGTACTCGGCCTAAGATCATCTTTTTTATTTCATCAAACATTTGGGCAATATAGTGTGTTTAAGTGCATTAAAATTTAAAAAAGTGTGTTTTTTCCCCAAAAAAATGCGTTTGAAAAATCGCTGCGCAAATACTGTGTGAAAAAAAAAAATGAAACACCCACCATTTTAATCTGTAGGGCATTTGCTTTAAAAAAAATATATAATGTTTGGGGGTTCAAAGTAATTTTCTTGCAAAAAAAAATAATTTTTTCATGTAAACAAAAAGTGTCAGAAAGGGCTTTGTCTTCAAGTGGTTAGAAGAGTGGGTGATGTGTGACATAAGCTTCTAAATGTTGTGCATAAAATGCCAGGACAATTCAACCCCCCCCAAATGACCCCATTTTGGAAAGTAGACACCCCAAGCTATTTGCTGAGAGGCATGTCGAGTCAATGGAATATTTTATATTGTGACACAAGTTGCGGGAAAAAGACAATTTTTTTTTTTTTTGCACAAAGTTGTCACTAAATGATATATTGCTCACACAGGCCATGGGCATATGTGGAATTGCACCCCAAAATACATTCAGCTGCTTCTCCTGAGTACAGGGATACCACATGTGTGAGACTTTTTGGGAGCCTAGCCGCGCACGGGACCCCGAAAAACAAGCACCGCCTTCAGGCTTTCTAAGGGAGTAAATTTTTTATTTCACTCTTCACTGCCTATCACAGTTTCGGAGGCCATGGAATGCCCAGGTGGCACAAAACCCCCCCAAATGACCCTATTTTGGAAAGTAGACACCCCAAGCTATTTGCTGAGAGGTATAGTGAGTATTTTGCAGACCTCACTTTTTGTCACAAAGTTTTGAAAATTGAAAAAAGAAAAAAAAAATTTTTTTCTTGTCTGTCTTCATTTTCAAGAACAAATGAGAGCTGCAAAATACTCACCATGCCTCTCAGCAAATAGCTTGGGGAAATGAAATAAAAAATTTACACCCTTAGAAATCCTGAAGGCGGTGATTGGTTTAGGCTCCCAAAAAGTGTCACACATGTGGTATCCCCGTACTCAGGAGAAGCAGCTAAATGTATTTTGGGGTGCAATTCCACATATGCCCATGGCCTGTGTGAGTAATATATCATTTAGTGACAACTTTTTGTAATTTTTTATATATTTTTTTGTCATTATTCAATCACTTGGGACAAAAAAAAATAATATTCAATGGGCTCAACATGCCTCTTAGCAATTTCCTTGGGGTGTCTACTTTCCAAAATGGGGTCATTTGGGGGGGGGGGGTTGTACTGCCCTGCCATTTTACAGTTTATTGGATTTTTTTTATAACAAAAAGTAGAAAATGTCATTTTTTTAAAAATTTTCGGTCTTTTTCCGTTTATAGCGCAAAAAATAAAAACCGCAGAGGTGATCAAATAACATCAAAAGAAAGCTCTATTTGTGGGAAGAAAAGGACGCAAATTTCGTTTGGGTACAGCATTGAATGACCGCGCAATTAGCAGTTAAAGCGACGCAGTGCCAAATTGTAAAAAGTGCTCTGGTCAGGAAGGGGGTAAATCCTTCCGGGGCTGAAGTGGTTAAATAAATGAATACGTTTTACTTTGATTTTTTTTTTTAATTTAGCAAAATATAATTTAGAACAACAGAGAAACTTCATTAAAAGAAAGCAAAGACATGGGATTGTACACCCCATTAACACCCATCATACCATAAGAACATACCTAAAATATAAAATAAACACACAACAAGGATTGTGGAAAAGCTTAGGCCGCGGCCCCTTTATTGGGTTTAAAACAATTTTAATTATGAAATTAACTTTAATCTTTAATAACAAACAGAACCGCTGTTAACCATTAACAGACCAACATGCTTAGTCACTAAGACTCAAGCAGCATTATCTTATATCAACCAAATAACAGTTTACCAACCACTGTCCACCCACAAAGTGGGCGACATTACCCAAAAGCCAGGTTACCAACCTGGTCCCACCCCACCACCGCAGCCTAAACAATCGCTTTTTACAATCCAGAATTGCAAATGCCCTTGCCAGTGACTGAGAAAATGCACCAAAAACATACCTCTCAAATTTGAAATGATAAAGAGGGACACCCTTTTACACAGTACGTAGCAAAGAACATGTCTCTGGTTACAGGGACCTCAAAGATCTAATATGTAGAAATGATTGGCTAAACAACAAAAGTGCTTTTTTCTTACCTCTACTTTACCTTTTATAATGGCTTTTCAAAATAACAAATGCAGTAATCTGGATAAAAAATTTAGTGCGGCATAACACTTTTGGCAGTAAAATAGTACATTTTGTATAGAGCCCAAAATCTCCAAGCAACGACGAAAAACGCGCAAAAATTGAAAATGGCTGAGAGAAGTTGCATCAGCATGTACAAAAAAATGTAGGGGACAGGGGGCGCGAAGACACGAAAGAGAGGGCCAGGGACACCGGACAAAAGGGGCCGCCGCAATAATGCAAGACTACCCGGCGACCCCTGCCAAAACAATCAGTCTTGGATGAACGCAATAAAATCGTGACACTGCGGTGCGACAAAGACACGTCCTCCCATAGGATGCCCCCCGGGACAATTTTGATTTTGACACCAATTCGCCGATGCGAAAGGCACCAAAGAAAGCCCAAGAGAAGGCTACCCGGAAAAGGAGGGTCTCATATCCCGATGTACACACAATCGGAAGCAGAGACAAGATGCCCAAAAGAATCTGAATAGAAATAGGGCGCCTGGTGTCCGGAAGGTGCGTAACCCGCTTCCAACTCCGGACAACCCGCCGAACAGGGAAGGCTTTAGTTACATCCTCCCACCCCAGGAGCTGAAACCAAAATGACAGGGCCGACAACGCGGATGAAACCGTCGACCCGGAGATGCCTTTTTCCGACAGAAAGACTAAATAGGCAAATAAGGTTAAACGACGATCATCCGTGGAATAAATGTTGAACTCACCACCCGACGCCTGGACCCACTCATGCCAAACTCGGCAGTAGGACGCCCACGTCCACGAAGAAAGCGACGACCGAAGGAGCTCTGTCAAACGCCGGAAACGAGGTTCCATAAGTGGGCCGGACAGGGAAGGCCCTCCAAAGAAGCCATCGGAGCCAGTGTTCGAAAACGGCCGAACTGTTGACGAGAAAGAGCATCGGCAATATCATTAGAGGCACCCGGAACATGCCTAGCCCTAACGCAGATGTTGAAATGTAAACATTTTAAAACTAAAAACCGTAGCAACGAAATGACCGGAGGAGAACTGGCTGACTGTTTGTTCACCACCTGCACCACACTCATATTATCCGACCAGAAGACCACCTGGTGATTGCGCAACCTTTCACCCCAGAGCTCAACAGCAACAATAATTGGAAACAGCTCCAGCAGGGTGAGGTTGCGCAACAAATCCATGTGGGCCCATGAGGCCGGCCAGCGTTCAGCAGCCCATTCCCCTTGAAAGAAAGCGCCAAACCCACAGGAGCCTGCAGCATCGGTATATAACTCCAGCTGTGGGTTCGGCACTTCCTCCCGCAACCAGCACGACTGTCCATTGTAAGTCTGCAAGAATGATAGCCATATCCCCAAGTCATCCCTCATAGGCTTGGTGATCCTGACGTAGTGGTGAGGGGCAGTTATGCCCTTCATGGCCCATGACAGTCGCCTACAGAAGGCCCTCCCCATCCGGATAACTCTACAGGCGAAAACCAGATGACCCAGCAACGACTGTAGCTGTTTCAGCTGTAATTTCTTCGCCCCTTTCGCCAAGCGGACCAACGAGAGGAGCCTGGACAACTTGTCACTAGGCAACCTAAAAACCATCGCCACTGTGTCTATCTCAATACCTAAAAACGACAGGACTGTGACGGGGCCCTCCGTCTTGTCAGCGGACAGTGGGACGGCGAAAAGCCGGCATGTATCCTGAAAAACAGTGAGCAGACGCAGACACTGCCCACTGCCCGCTGGACCCACAAAAAGAAAGTCATCGAGATAATGCAGAAGGGACTGAATACCCGCCTCCTGGGTGACCACTCAGTCAAGGAAGCTACTAAATAGTTCAAAGAAATAACACGAGATGGCACAACCCATAGGAAGGCACATGTCGAAAAAATAGCTACCCTGGAAATAGCAACCCAGGAGGTGGAAACAGTCCAGATGGACTGGGAGGAGGCGAAACGCGGACTCAATGTCCGCTTTTGCCAGAAGGGCAGACTGCCCCGCTGCCCTAACCAGCTGAAGCGCCCTGTCAAAGGACGCATAGTGCACTCTGGATTCCTCCCTGTCAATGCCATCGTTCCCCGAGGAGCCAGAAGGGTAGGAAAGATGATGAATGAGGCGAAATTTTCCCTCCGCCTTTTTTGGGACCACACCGAGGGGGGATACCCTCAGGTTGTGGAAAGGAGGGAGATCAAAGGGGCCTGCCATTCTTCCCAGTTCCAATTCCTTCTGGAGCTTCTCGGCCACGACGGACTCCAATTCTTCCGCCGATTTCAAATTATGAGACATGGTCGGGGCGTCTGACGGGGTAAAGGGGATCCAGAAACCACGGTCCGTCCCGCAGAATCAAGGCCTCTCTATGAAGGGGGTACCGGTCTAGCCAGGGAAGCATCTCTATGACGTTCACCGGTGTCCTCCGGCTTAGGAAGGTCAGTCTTGGCTCCGGATCTGGGAAACGATTGTTTGCCTTTTCGAAAACACCTACTGGTGGGGTGAGCCCCTCCACAACTGGAGCACTCATGCCTGAAACGACAGGCGGAGTACCACTTGCAGTGGCTTTCGTTGAAAAGCCAGCAGATACCCTTCTTTGGAGCGGCCGACGCTCCGGATTGAGGGGCGTCGACCGCGGACTGAAAGGACGAAGGCCTGTGAGGGCACATAAGCAGCAACCACAGGCTACCGTCCTGACAATCAAAACGAAATTCCCGACGTGCCGTCATTTTTTGCCGAAATTGAGTGTCATAATGGAACCAGCACTGACCCCCATAGACCTTGTATGCACCCCAAATAAGGTCTAAATAGCAAAATAACGAAGTGGCCAACTCCGGGAACCGCTCACTGAGCACTCCCGCGTAGGCACAAAACCCCTGCAGCCAGTTCCCGAACGTTCTAGGAAGCTGTTTGGGTTTGTCACTCTGCACCGATACGTCAACCCGTCGAGATTTGTCAATCGTCTCCCTATCCGGCGGAATGAGGGTAAGAAAGTCGAAGAATTCGCAACGCCATATCTTTTCTTTCGTCTCTTCCGTCAAATGGGTGCCCGTCGGCGCCACTGCCCACAACGCACCCCCATAAGCGGAGGTGGGGTTGGGCGATCCCGAGACTCCCATACTGGAGAGAACTGACTTTACAACCGACGCTATGCGGTCCTCCGAGCCCAGCAGCATCAGCAGCTCTACCCCAAATTAACTCGCAGTCATACTCACTTGGTCGAGGAGGCATCACGGGTGATGGGCGATCGGCCACCGGGCCCAGCGGCGAATCCGATTCCAAGGCGATCCCAGAAGACTGTAATCGTAGGCGGCCTGCACTCGAATGACCCGCAAAGGCCGTAATCTGCTGGGCTGTTCCGACTCAAGGAAAGATCCAAGGGCGGGGGTCAAACCACGGACCCGGTCGAATCCGACTGACCACGAACAGAGGCTGAGCAACGGCAGGGACACCTGCCAGCTCCTCTTGTCTGACCCGGGGCGGATGCCACCGCCAGCCCGGGTCTGGAGCCGAGATCTCCCGCCCTGACGGGCGCAGGGAGACGAGGGTGGGCAACCGATGCGGGCATCCCATCAGGACCGCCAGCCCGGACGGGCACGTAGGGGAGCGGTTGCCCCACTGACGGGGTGGAGGTCAAACGCACCCGGCTGGCCTCCGCCCTGCGGGGCGCAGGAGGCTGCCGGTGGGCACGGGGTATCAGAGGGGGAGGGGTTAACTGCACATTGCCCGCCCTGTCGGGTGCAGGGGAGATATGCCTTGCGCCAGCCCCCGCAACCTGCAACGTGGAGGGAAGAGACCTGTCCCCTGCCCTGCCCTGCCCTGCCGGGCACAGAAGGAGCTCCGCAGGATAGATCCTGCACTTGTGACAGCATGCCCGCCCAGGCGGGCGCAGGGGGATACTGCTGTGACCAGTCATTCCCATCTCCACACACCACACTGCTGTGCTGGCCAGCGTTCCTAGTATCCAGCTGTGGTGTGTAGAGATTCAAATCTCCCGCCCAGTCAGGCGCAGGGAGCGTCGCGTCCACCAGGTGGAGCCGGTCCGGCTCCAAGTCCCCGGTGGAGCGAGCATCGCACGCGCCGAGAACAGCAGCAGAGGACGCAGCGGTGGCCGGCGAACCGATCCGCCTCCTCCTCCCCTTCGTGCCTAAGGATTGCCGGGCGGAGGAACACACGGATCGGCCGCTCAGGACCCCCCCGCCATCCGCGCGGGTGGGTAAAGATATACTGTCATGTCTCATAGGATGAGGAGGGGGGCCGGGAAGCGCTGCGGCTCCAGCCCGGCCGCCTCCTACACTAGCAGGGGAGAGGGGGGGCAAGCACTGGAGCGGGGGCTGCGTGAGCGGGGACAGCGCGAGGAGGCCCGAGTAGAGGCCTTAGCCCGCGTGGGGGACCTCCGACGCGCCGGCAGACGACGGGGGTTGGCAGTGGAAGGGCGCTTCCCCACCGGTGCAGGCAGGGGAGAGGAGGGTAAAGGAGGGGGAGAGGGAGAGGAAGGATGTGGAGGGGAGCAATAGGAGGCCCTAGAGGGGCTGGGGCTGAGGCGGGAAGGCGGACGAGTCCACCTTCTAACCCTGGGGGGGGCATCCTGAGGGGGATTAGATGTGGGACCAGGAGAAGAATCCCCAGGAGTCAGGAGGGAGAAAAGCCACCCAGCCTGACCCTGAAGAGCCATCTCTCGGACCCTGGCCAGAAGGAGCTCGGTGTCCATGGTTGGAGGGACAGGGTGGGGTTCAGCCAGCTCTTACCAATCTTCTTCACCAAAAGGCCCAGAATCCCCTGGGGCAATCACCTTAGTGAGCTCAGGCCCAACCCCATCCCGTCCCCCCACCAATCCACCGTGACCCCTAGTCACCATATTCCGCCCTGGTTATGCCCCCATCAGTCAGGGCTCTCTTTCCCAATGGTTTCAAGAGGCCTGCACACTCATTAGCTAGGTGTTTCCCACCAAAGGATTTGTCACCAATCCAGTGCTCAGCAGCTGAGGTAAATCTTCCTAGCAACGACAGGCAGCTTGTCACCTGAAACACAAAACAGAAAGAACCGGCAAAGCAGCCAACGAGAGTCATGTACTTAACAATCACCATAACCCTCTATTAAGAGTAAAATGTATTTATAAAACAAATGGGTGTCAGGGGTGACAATCCCATGGGGCCACTTCTCTATTTTATTCTTTCGTGGCCCTAACATTCCAATAAACTTTAGTCCCCCTTACATCAGAGGCCCCTCTTGCATTAGGGTCCCCATCAGAGGCCCCTCTTGCATTAGGGTCCCCATCAGAGGCCCGGATAATATCTTGCAGGGGGCCGTATTTGGCGTGCGGGCCGTATTTTGGAGACAAAAATAGGAACCAAATCTCCTGCGCTTGAGAGTGTGGCCACGACTTGATCAACTTCCGCACAGGCTGTGCTGCCACTCATAGCGGGCCAGGGAAAAACCCATGGCGAATGACAGACTGAGAAAGATAAGGAACAGGGGGCGCACCTTTGCAACCATTTTATTATTAAAATTGTGTTACAAATATATATTCGCAAACACCTATAAGAATCAGACATATCGAATACAAGAGAAGCTCCAACTAGCCTGTAAAAGGGCTTACCTATAGGTAGTGTAAATATCTTCTAAACGTGCTCCGTTTAGGAGATTATTACACTACATGCAGACAGTGACATCGCTGGCGCATGCGCTTTGAAGGAACGGCCACCCGTGCCATTCCTTCAGAGCCCTTTGGCGCGAATGGCGGCTCACGCACACATACGCGGGAGCGACATCATCGCGGCTTCGGACAGTCACAGAGCCGGAGTCCCGCGAACCCCGAAGTGTGAAGAGTGGAGCCCCTGCAGTGTTGACTTCTCGGCACTGGAGGCCTTCATTTTAAGGTAAGTTTTAAACAATGTGCTAGTATGCGATGCATACTAGCACATTATGCCTTTACGTTGCAGGTTGTAAAAAAAAAAGGCCAGTGGTTTACAACTGCTTTAACCGAACTGGATGGAAAATGAATGGCTGGACAGTGATCAGAAGCAATATCAGAAGCAATCACTGTTTGGGTATTCAAACAGCTGTGGGTGCTGTGGCTGTCGGAATACAATAGCTGTCCATGCATTTCTCTATCCACATTGTTTATCATGGATGGAGGAATCTATTGAATTTATCTTGTTAACTCTATGGGCTGAAAGGGAGAAATCTAATGGTGTTTGACTAGTCATATGCCCCGTACACACGGTCGGATTTTCCGATGGAAAATGTGTGATAGGACCTTGTTGTCGTGTGTGGGCTCCATCACACATTTTCCATCCCATGTGTGGGCTCCATCACACATTTTCCATCGGAATTTCCAACACAAATTTTGAGAGCTTGCTATATAATTTTCCGACAACAAAATCTGTTGTCGGAAATTCCAATCGTGTGTACAATGTGCCACGCATGCTCAGAATAAATTAAATGCTCAGAATAAATTAAGAGACAAAAGCTATTGGCTACTGCCCCGTTTATAGTCCCGACGTACGTGTTTTACGTCACCGCGTTCAGAACGATCGGATTTTCCAATAACTTTGTGTGACTGTGTGTATGCAAGACAAGTTTGAGCCAACATGCGTCGGACAAAATCTATGGATTTTGTTGTCAGAATGTCCGATCAATGTCCGACCGCGTGTACAGGGCATTATAGTGTATAAGTGACTTATTTGCAAAATCTTTCCATCACAACCAATTAGCTTGTCTATTAACCCCTTCAGTCCCGGAAGAATTTACCCCCTTCCTGACCAGAGCACTTTTTGCGATTCGGCACTGCGTCGCTTTAACTGACAATTGCGCGGTCGTGCGACGTGGCACCCAAACAAAATTGACGTCCTTTTTTTCCCACAAATAGAGCTTTCTTATGGTGGTATTTGATCACCCCTGCGGTTTTTATTTTTTGCACTATAAACAAAAATAAAGCGACAATTTTGAAAAAACGCATTATTTTTTGCTTTTTGCTATAATAAATATCCCCCAAAAATATATAAAAAAACATTTTTTTTCCTCAGTTTAGACCGATACGTATTCTTCTATATATTTTTGGTAAAAAAAATCACAATAAACGTTTATTGATTGGTTTGCGCAAAAGTTATAGCGTTTACAAAATAGGGGATAGTTTATGGCATTTTTATTAATATTTTTTTTTTAACTAGTAATGGCGGCAATCAGCGATTTTTATTGTGACTGTGACATTATGGCGGACACATCGGACAATTTTGACACATTTTTGTGACTATTGGCATTAATACAGCGATCAATGCTATAAAATTGCATTGATTACTGTAAAAATGTCACTGGCAGTGAAGGGGTTAACCACTAGGTGGCGGGGAGGGGTTAAGTGTGTCCTAGGGAGTGATTACTAACTGTGGGGGGATGGGCTAGCAGTGACATGACACTGATCGCTGCTCCCGATGACAGGGAGCAGACGATCGTGTCCTGTCACTAGGCAGAACGGGGAGATGCTGTTTACATCGGCATCTCTCCGTGACACGATTGCGGGAATCCCAGCGGCGATCGAGTCCGCGGGTCCCGCGGGCATGGTCACGGAGCTCGCAGCAGGCACGCGCCGCCGGCGGCGAGCTCGCGCACGGCGGGAAATTCAAAGTAACGTACCCATACGTTACTTTGCCCAGCCGTGCCATTCTGCTGACGTATATAGGCTGACAGCGGTCGCGAGTGGTTAAGAAAAAGCAAGAATCAGGTTGGTATGTGCAGCTGTTCAAGTTTGTTTTTATCCTTCAAAAATTGTCTCAACCATGCTTTTTTTTTTCTTTTTTTTTTTTTTTTATAAATCTTTATTTATGAAAGACAGTGTACTACAGTACAAAATATAAGAAAGGAAAAAATAAAGAAATACATTTACCAAAGATAATGTCGTCTAGTAATACACCGATCATTCCTTTTTTGTCTTAACACGAAAAGAAGAAAATACGAAAACATGGGTGATAAACAAACACAATTGTATTTGATGCCGTTAACATTCGTCAGGTGACGGGACAGCGAGACAATCTCAGTCAGGTGACTGGGTTAACCACTTGAGCCCCGGACCATTATGCTGCCTAAGGACCAGAGGTCTTTTTCCAATTTGGCACTGCGTCGCTTTAACTGCTAATTGCGCGGTTATGCAATGCTGTACCCAAACGAAATTTGCGTCCTTTTCTTCCCACAAATAGAGCTTTCTTTTGATGGTATTTGATCACCTCTGTATTTTTTATTTTTTGCGCTATAAACGGAAAAAGACTGAAAATTTTGAAAAAAAATGATATTTTCTACTTTTTGTTATAAAAAAATTCCAATAAACTCAATTTTAGTCATACATTTAGGCCAAAATGTATTCGGCCACATGTCTTTGGTAAAAAAAATGTCAATAAGCGTATATTTATTGGTTTGCGCAAAAGTTATAGCGTCTACAAACTAGGGTACATTTTCTGGAATTTACACAGCTTTTAGTTTATGACTGCCTATGTCATTTCTTGAGGTGCTAAAATGGCAGGGCAGTACAAAACCCCCCCAAATTACCCCATTTTGGAAAGTAGACACCCCAAGGAAATTGCTGATAGGCATGTTGAACCCATTGAATATTTATTTTTTTTGTCCCAAGTGATTGAATAATGACAAAAAAAAAAAAAAATATTTACAAAAAGTTGTCACTAAATGATATATTGCTCACACAGGCCATGGGCCTATGTGGAATTGCACCCCAAAATACATTCAGCTACTTCTCCTGAGTACGGGGATACCACATGTGTGGGACTTTTTGGGAGCCTAGCCGCGTACGGGACCCCGAAAACCAATCACCGCCTTCAGGATTTCTAAGGGTTTTGATTTCACTCTTCACTGCCTATCACAGTTTCGGAGGCCATGGAATGCCCAGGTGGCACAACCCCCCCCCCAAATGACCCCATTTTGGAAAGTAGACACCCCAAGCTATTTGCTGAGAGGCATATTGAGTCCATGGAATATTTTATATTTTGACACAAGTTGCGGGAAAGTGACACTTTTTTTTTTTTTGCACAAAGTTGTCACTAAATGATATATTGCTCACACAGGCCATGGGCCTATGTGGAATTGCACCCCAAAATACATTTAGCTGCTTCTCCTGAGTATGGGGATACCACATGTGTGGGACTTTTTGGGAGCCTAGCCGCGTACGGGGCCCCGAAAACCAATCACCGCCTTCAGCGTTTTTAAGGGCGTGAATTTTTGATTTTACTCTTCACTGCCTATCACCGTTTCGGAGGCCATGGAATGCCCAGGTGGCACAAAACCCCCCCAAATGACCCCATTTTGGAAAGTAGACACCCCAAGCTATTTGCTGAGAGGCATGGTGAGTATTTTGCAGCTCTCATTTGTTTTTGAAAATGAAGAAAGACAAGAAAAAACTTTTTTTTTTTTTCTTTTTTCAAATTTCAAAACTTTGTGACAAAAAGTGAGGTCTGCAAAATACTCACTATACCTCTCAGCAAATAGCTTGGGGTGTCTACTTTCCAAAATGGGGTCATTTGGGGGGGGTTTTGTGCCACCTGGGCATTCCATGGCCTCCGAAACTGTGATAGGCAGTGAAGAGTGAAATCAAAAATTCACGCCCTTAGAAAGCCTGAAGGCGGTGATTGGTTTTCGGGGCCCCGTACGCGGCTAGGCTCCCAAAAAGTCCCACGCATGTGGTATCCCCATACTCAGGAGAAGCAGCTAAATGTATTTTGGGGTGCAATTCCACATAGGCCCATGGCCTGTGTGAGCAATATATCATTTAGTGACAACTTTGTGCAAAAAAAAAAAAAAAAAAAAAAAAATTTGTCTCTTTCCCGCAACTTGTGTCGCAATATAAAATATTCCATGGACTCGACATGCCTCTCAGCAAATAGCTTGGGGTGTCTACTTTCCAAAATGGGGTCATTTGGGGGGGTTTTGAACTGTCCTGGCATTTTATGCACAACATTTAGAAGCTTATGTCACACATTACCCACTCTTCTAACCACTTGAAGACAAAGCCCTTTCTGACACTTATTGTTTACATGAAAAAGTTTTTTTTTTTTGCAAGAAAATTACTTTGAACCCCCAAACATTATATATTTTTTTAAAGCAAATGCCCTACAGATTAAAATGGTGGGTGTTTCATTTTTTTTTTTTCACACAGTATTTGCGCAGCGATTTTTCAAACGCATTTTTTGGGGAAAAAACACACTTTTTTAAATTTTAATGCACTAAAACACACTATATTGCCCAAATGTTTGATGAAATAAAAAAGATGATCTTAGGCCGAGTACATGGATACCAAACATGACATGCTTTACAATTGCGCACAAACGTGCAGTGGCAACAAAATAAATACATTTTTAAAAGCCTTTAAAAGCCTTTACAGGTTACCACTTTAGATTTGCAGAGGAGGTCTACTGCAAAAATTACTGCCCTCGATCTGACCTTCGCGGTGATACCTCACATGCATGGTGCAATTGCTGTTTACGTTTGACGACAGACCGCCGCTTGCGTTCGCCTTAGCGCAAGAGCAGGGGGCGACAGGGGTGCTTTTTTTTTTTTTTTTTTTTTCTTTATTATTTTTTTGCTTTTTTATCTTATTTTTAAACTGTTCCTTTCATTTTTTTTTTTTAAATCATTTTTATTGTTATCTCGGGGAATGTAAATATCCCCTATGATAGCAATAGGTAGTGACAGGTACTCTTTTTTGAAAAAATTGGGGTCTATTATGGACCCTAGATCTCTCCTCAGCCCTCAAAGCATCTGACGACACCAAGATCGGTGTGATAAAATGCTTCCCCAATTTCCCAATGGCGCTATTTACATCCGGCGAAATCGAAGTCATAAAATGCTCGTAGCTTCCGGTTTCTTAGGCCATAGAGATGTTTGGAGCCACTCTTGTCTCTGATCAGCTCTATGGTCAGCTGGCTGAATCACCGGCTGCATTCTCAGGTTCCCTGTTGAGACAGGAGAGCCAGAGAAAAACACGGAAGACGGTGGGGGGGGGGGGGCATTCCCTCCCATGGCTTGTAAAGGCAGTCTAGAGGCTAATTAGCCGCTAGGATTGCTTTTACATGAAAGCTGACCGCTGGCTGAAAAGAATGATACCAAGATGATACCTAAACCTGCAGGCATCATTCTGGTATAACCACTCAAAGTTGTGAATGGCGTACCTGAAGACAAAAAAATGGTTAACAATGGTTAACAATAAAGCACAGTAAACAGTAAAGTATAAATAATTACATACCTGAAAAACAAACATGATAAAACATAATAACAATAACAATAACAATAAAACATTGCAGAATAGAATACAGTAAAAAAAGAGCAGAACAATAGAGAGAGAGAATAGAGAGAGAGAACAATAAAACGACAACTATTTTTTTAAATTTTATATATATTTTTTTTTTTTTACACTTTTTTTGTAACTAACTTTTATAACTGTAACCGGTTCCAGGTTCGGGTCTCTCAAAATGCGATGGCATCTTGGGAGACCCTGTGAAAGTGTGCCTAGTCTGTGCAATGCTGTACCCTACGCTAATACTCAACTAGTGCATGGTAGCGTTCAAAACATTCACCAATGCAAAGACCAGGATTGTCAGGACAGGAGGGACAATAATAGCGGGTGTCACGCCTATATCCGCGCTTGCTGCAGACACGACATCTTTTTGGGGGGGTTCGTTGGGTAGGGGTACTCGGGAGGACATAAAAATGCCTCTCATGCAGCCGACTGCATTTGGTTGGGGATGTGAATGGGGGAAGTACGGGCGCTGCAGAAGCGGTGTGTTCCCAATTAGGATTGGCGAATGCAGCAGGAAGGGCACTATGGGCACGACGGGCCTGTGTTTGTCTTCTTGGTGGCAGCGGGACACTACTTGTGCTTGCCACCTCACCAGCTTGAACTGCACTTATGGGACTCGCCACGTCACCAAGTGTTACTGCAGTGCTGGTTTGACTACGACCGGGGTATACTAGGCCGCTGGTGCTTGCCAGTTCAATAAAAAGCTTCCAAAAAAACTGTTAGCGATCGCAGGGATCAGGCCTGACTCTGCGAACGCTGCAGTTATGCGTTTAGTGTTTTGTAAGTGACAGTGATCGATCGATACTTCACTTGGGTGGGCTGGGCTGGGCTGGGCCGGGCGGAGGGGCAAAACGCAGGTGCTAGCAGGTATCTGGGCTGATCCCGCTAACACTGCGTTTTTGGGAACCCTAAACTGCTGGGGGCGCTAGTATAGATCTGATCGGATCAGATATTGATCCGTTCAGATACTATACCACTAAAGGAGGCGTATGCTGCGTGCGTGGGTGTTAGTGGTACTGGCGCTAACCTGGCGCTGCCTGGGGCCGGTGCTTGCTAGTTCACCAAAATGCTACCAAAAAAACTGTTAGCAATTGCAGGGATCAGGCCTGACTCTGCGAACGCTGCAGTTATGCGTTTAGTGCCTTGTAAGTGACAGTGATCGATCAATACTGCACTTGGGTGAGCTGGGCTGGGCCAGGCGGAGGGGCACAACGCAGGTGCTAGCAGGTATCTGGGCTGATCTCGCTAACACTGCATTTTTGGGAACCCTAAACTGCTGGGGACGCTAGTATAGATCTGATCGGACCAGATATTGATCCGTTCAGATACTATACCACTAAGGGAGGTGTATGGTACGTGCGTGGGTGTCAGTGGTACTGGCGCTAACCTGACGCTGCCTGGGGCTGGTGCTTGCCAGCTCACCAAAATGCTACCAAAAAAACTGTTAGCGATCGCAGGGATCAGGCCTGACTCTGCGAACGCTGCAGTTATGCGTTTAGTGTTTTGTAAGTGACAGTGATCAATCGATACTGCACTTGGGTGGGCCGGGCGGAGGGACAAAACGCAGGTGCTAGCAGGTATCTGGGCTGATCCCGCTAACAATGCGTTTTTGGGAACCCTAAACTGCTGGGGACGCTAGTATAGATCTGATCGGATCAGATATTGATCCGTACAGATACTATACCACTAAGGGAGGCGTATGCTGCGTGCGTGGGTGTTAGCGGTACTGGCGCTAATCTGACGCTGCCTGGGGCGACGCATATCACCGCCGAGCGACCGGGGGGCTAAACCTTTATTCGGTAATAAACGGCGGGTGCCCTGACACTATAAAAAATAAACAAACTAACCAGCGTCACCCGTAACAGTTATACGGTGATCAGTGGTGAAAGGGTTAACTAGGGGGCAATCAAGGGGTTAAAACATTTATTAGGTAGTATATGGGGGTCCCTGTCGCTATAAAACGCTGACGGCGAACCTAAATATTTACCTCACTAACTAGCGTCACCAGCGACACTAATACAGCGATCAGAAAAATGATCGCTTAGTGACACTGGTGACAGGGGGTGATCAAGGGGTTAAAACTGTATTAGGGGGGGTTAGGGGGGTACCCTAGACCTAAAGGGGGGTAATACTCACTGTCCCAACACTGTAACTGTCACAAACTGACACCAATGCAGTAATCAGAAAAAAAAAAAAAACTGCTGGTGTCAGTTTGTGACAGGGAGGGGGGGGTGATTGGAGGGTGATCGGGGGGCGATCGGGGGGGGGGATCGGGGTGTTTTGTGTGCCTGGCATGTTCTACTGTGTTGTGTAGTGTTGGTGCACTCACATACCAGTCTTCTCTCCTCGGCGCTGCAACGGAATACCGAGCCGAGGAGAGATGACATCATTTCCTTTGCTGCTGTTTAGCATACAGCAGCAAAGGAAGTAATCTGATTGGCCGGCGGCGATCGCGAGGGGGGGGCCACGAACGGATGGCCTCCCCCTCACCTCCGATCGCCGGGGGACAAAACGGGACCGCCTCGGGCACCGGGGGGGGTCCGATCGGACCCCCCACCCGTGGGAGGCAAATCACGTACATGTACGTGATTTTGCCTGCCCGTGCCGCCTTGCCGACGTAAATCGGCGTGAGGCGGTCCTTAAGTGGTTAAAAAGACCCAGCTTGAAAATGCTCCCTGCACTACTTTGGTTCGACTTTGATCCTACTTTAGCCCATTGAATATCACTGAAGTCGGATCAAAGATTGGATCACTGTCTTGACTGATCCGACTTTGGCATGCGACTTCGGTCTGGTATGGATTTTTAGGGGAACCCCCACGCAGAAAAAAACGCTGTGGGGATCCCCCAAAATCCATACCAGACTCTTATCCGAGCACACAGCCCAGCGGGACAAGCAAGCACCCCCTTCTGAACTGTACCAGGCTGCATGCCCCCAACATGGGGGTTGGATGCTTTGGGGCATGGGAGGCCCTGCGCCCCTCCACCCCAAAGCACCTTGCCCCCATGTTGATGGGGACAAGGGCCTCTTCCCGACAACCCTGGCTGTTGGTTGCTGGGGTCTGCGGGCAGGGAGGTTATCAGAATCTGGAAGCCCCATTCAACAAGGGGCCCCCCAGATCCCAGCCCCCACCCTATGTGAATGAGTATAGGGTACACTGTACCCCTACCCATTCACCTAAAAAAAAGTGTCAAAAATAAAACACATTTAAAGTAATTTATTAAGGCAGCTCCATCATCTCTTACGATCTCTTCTCCCCTCTCCGGCTCTTCTTCGCTGACATCTTCTGCCTCTGTCAGTTCTTCTCTCCTCTCCGGTTCTTCTCCCTCTGTCCGCTGTCTTCTGCCGGGTCTTCTCCGCTGTCTTCTCCCTCTGTTCTTCTTCCGATGTTGACTCGACGTTCTTTCCCGCTCTAATGCTGGTGCGCTGCGTGCCACTACTTATATTGGCATGGGGCAGGGTCATCTGGAGGCCCGCCCCTTATGACGTCACTGCCCATCATGCCCCAGGCGGTGACATCATAAGGGGCGGGCCTCCGAATGCCAATATAAGTAGTGGCACACCGCGCACCCAGCATTAGAGTGGGAGAGAGCGTCGAGTCAACATCGGAAGAAGAACAGAGGGAGAAGACCCAGCAAAAGAGCGAGAAGATAGCAGAGAAGACCCAGCAGAAGCAGAAGACAGCGGACAGAGGGAAAAGAACCAGAGAGGGCTAGAAGACATCAGCGGAGAAATGAGATACACACGATAAATTTCTTTGGATCTGGCGGCCGTGGGTGGTGTATTCCCACCCCTCCAGTTTCGATTCCACATTACTTTCTCTCTAGCACGTTTCCACCCCTCTCACCCCATGGACTCCCCCTCCCCCCTCATTTTCCCTTCTCTGTTTATTACATCTTTTCTTTCTCCTGCATACCTATTTCACCCTCTTTCTACTCCTCTTCCTTCTTATTTCTTTTTCTTACCTTTTCTTTTCTCTGTTTTGATGGCCCACAGGCTAGGTCCTGCTGGGTTAGGACACAAGATGTGAAACAGTGTACGATTATATATTGCTGTTCTTTATTTTCACACTGCTGAGTCATATTTTATATTTATCTTCTTGTTTTGTTTCTTACTGCACATGATATTTACAGTTCTGCAACTATATCTGCATAGTGGCGGAACTTAGTGTTCCACCATGTTATTAGTATTTGTCGATCTTAAAAGATTCCAGATATAATTTTGGGATCTGGGGCATACTTTATTGTCTCAGATTATCACTTTTGAAATTTCTAATCTACCCAAATATGTATACATGCTGTGTCCTTCATTGTCTATATGTATTATTATGTTAATTTATAGGTTCAATAAAACCCTTTGTACAAGAAGACATCAGCGGAGAAGACCCGGAGAGGGCAGAAGACGTCAGCGGAGGAGGCAGAAGGGCCGTAGAGGGGAGAAGAGATTGGAAGAGACGATGGAGCTGCCTTAATAAATAATAAAAATATGTGTAATGTGTTTTATTTTTGAAATTTTTTTAGGTTACATAGTAGGTGAGGTAGAAAAAAGACACAAGTCCATCAAGTCCAACCTATGTGTGTGATTATATGTCAGTATTACATTGTATATCCCTGTATGTTGCGGTCATTCGGTGCTTATCTAATAGTTTTTTTTTAAACTAACGATGCTCCCCACTGAGACTACCGCCTGTGGAAGGGAATTCCACATCTTTGCCACTCTTATGCCCCGTACACACGATCGGACATTGATCGGACATTCCGACAACAAAATCCATTGATTTTTTTCCGACGGATGTTGGCTCAAACTTGTTTTGCGTACACACGGTCGCACAAAGTTGTCAGAATTTCCGATCGCCAAGAATGCGGTGACCTATACCACGTACGACGAGACTAGAAAAGGCCAGTTCAGAACCAAGCGCGGCACCCTTTGGGCTCCTTTTGCTAATCTCGTGTTAGTAAAAGTTTGGTGAGGGACGATTCTCGCTTTTTCAGACTCGTGGTTTTCGGATAGCTTTCTGCTGTTCAGTTTGTGCTTGTGGGTTTGTATCTGCTCTTCAATGCATGCAGCGAGTGACGCGTGACTCTTGTCATTGTGTTCTTGTTTGTTTGTTACTGTTTTTCAGGTCGCTCTTCACAGGCCTTGCTGTTCTTCAGTGCGTTCTGTTACTTCATTCTGAGCAGCCGACCGTTTTCTAGCCATGTTGCATATACGTACTCCTCGTAGAGTTCGTGCTGTGCGGGGGCTTGGTGTTGGGGTCCTGACCTTGACACAAGTCCAGTCCATGAACAGGGTGGGGAGGAGTTCATGGACCAAGAATTGGTTGCTTCAACGTGACCAGTTCTGTCATATGCCTTTGCTCCGTGAGATCCGTGAGAATAATCCTGATGATTTCAGGAACTTTCTCCGGATGACGGACCCCGTATTTCACCGTTTGTTGGCTTTGCTGACCCCCTATATCAGCAGGCAGGATACCTGCATGAGGCAAGCCATCACTCCGGAGCAGAGGCTGGTCGCCACCCTGCGGTACTTGGCGACGGGGAGAAGCCTGCAGGACTTGAAGTTCTCGACAGGCATCTCCCCCCAGGCTCTGGGGATCATTATCCCGGAGACCTGTTCTGCCACCATCCATGTCAGGGGCATGTCAGCAGTCGTCGGGTGAATCTGCGTGCACGCAGGTCCACAAGGAATGTTTCTAGGCGAATTCAGCTAAATTCCCCACCAGGGGGCGCCGGCGCGCTCCCGGACAATAAGAGGTTCTTTGATCAGAAAAGAAGAGGAGATCTAAACCTTCAGCTTGGCGACAAGGTATGGCTGTCTACCAATAATATTAGATTGACATGTCCTTCCAAGAAGCTTGCCCCTAAATTTATTGGGCCTTTCCCTGTGAAAAGGAAAATTAACGAGGTATCTTATGAATTATGCTTACCTGACTCACTTAAGATACACCCTGTGTTTCACGTGTCACTCTTAAAGCCTGCTGTAGATGACCCTTTTCCTGATAGGGGCACCAGGGTCCCTGAACCAGTTCTGGTGGACGGCAATGAAGAGTATGAAGTGGAATCCATCCTTGACTGCAGAAAGAGGTCTGGGCAAGTACAGTTTTTAATTAAATGGAAGGGGTATGGTCCGGAAAACAACTCATGGGAACCTGACTGTAATATTCATGCCAAACGTTTGATTCATGCTTATTTCTCTGCCCATCCTGAAAAGAAAAGTTATCTGGGCACCGGAGGCTGCCCGTTGGGAGGGGGCAATGTCAGGGGCATGTCAGCAGTCGTCGGGTGAATCTGCGTGCACGCAGGTCCACAAGGAATGTTTCTAGGCGAATTCAGCTAAATTCCCCACCAGGGGGCGCCGGCGCGCTCCCGCGTGTGCCCGTACGCGCGTTTGCGCGTTCGCGGGTGCGCGTGCGCGCCCGTTCGCGCTGGCGCCGTTTGGCGCCAAGGGCCCTTTAAAAGAGTGACAGGTGCTCATGTCAGGTGCTGTTCGTCTGCAGCTCTGCACCTGAAAGTTCCTGTATCTGCCTGTCTGTTGTTTGCTACTGACCCGGCTACGTCTGACCACTCTCCAGTCTCCAATCCGACCCGGCTTGCCTGACCTTGCTTATTCTGATACCTGTTGCCGAACTCCTGCCTGTCTGACTATCCTTGGATCATCCCTCCTGTTTATACCTGCCTGATCTCCTGCCAAAACGGACTGTCTGACCTTGCTTGCCTGTGTCCTGTGACGCTGCTTCCAGCCTGCTTGTTTTGCATCCAGCTGCTGTCATCGCATCTGTCTGCCTGCCCTCCGGCCTGCACCAGTTTACCTGCATCCGCAGCTCAGCCATCCCTGAGGGACATCCTTCCAGTTCCGGTGTCTGCTTCTGCTGGAACCTACATCAGGCCCTCCTACCCACTGCGCTCAGGAGACCACTGTTCCCACTTCCAGCGGCTCCTGAACCAGCGTTTAAGAGAGGTCTCCTTCTACCAGTCAGGCTCAACTACCAGGTACATCACAATCCAGGTCCTGCAGAAGGAGTATATTAAGGTAAGATTTTTATCCTTTAATATCACATTTTATTGTATTTAATGTTTGCTAATATATTGTATTTCTTTCTTTCATTCCCTAATTACCATGATTGGAATATGCTGTGAATGTCCCCTTTGTCCTCATGCATGCTGGATTTTTATGTAATTATTTTTTGTCCTTCATACATATTTGCTTTCACTAACCTCCCCAGCATGCTCTCCTGGCCCTATATTCACCTCGTGTATTCACTTAACAATGTATTTTATTAGCTCCATAGTAGTGCTTTACCCCAAACACCCCCTAAAATGTCTTGAAATGTGATTTGTGCTTTAAATTCAGGCAGAGTGCCAGAGGCTTTTTTGGGGGGTCCCCAAATCATTTGGAACCCTCCCTCCCCCCAACTGCTAAGTCAGCTGATAACAATTCTCTGTCTATCCTCAATCATCTATCTGGTGACTTTGCCAAACCCATACACACTATAGCCATCTTTTTTGTGGTCAGATGTATGGATGAATTCCCCAAAGCATGTAGTGCAAGGGTCTGCCTGTATACTTTCAAATGGTACTGTTTAAAGTTTTTGTATACTATTATTATCTTGATAGGTAATAGTAGAATTTCCAAATGTGCTCAAATGTGTACAATGTGTATTTATATCTTTGTATTATGACACTTCTTACCTGTCCAGTGGGCTGCCAATAGTGTAACTAAGGAGGGGCTGGCCAAAGTAATACCCATTATTTAGGCATTCATCTCTCAATAAAGTGGAGAGGGTTACCTGTCCAAGAGCCCCCCCCAAAATGTTAGAAACGGCCCATGGGGGGGGGGGATCTGATAGGTGTACCTTATACTTTGGTCTTTAAAAACTCCCTCAAATAAATGTTATATAGATGTTGGCCAAGAATGTTTGTGTCTAATCTGCTTTCCCTGTTTATGTGCAAAATGACTCATTTTTTTTCTTGTTTGACTCCACAGTTTCCTTCCACGCCACAGGAATGGCAGACCGTGGCCTCCCACTTTGCCCAGCGGTGGGACTTTCCTAACTGCGGAGGGGCAATTGATGGGAAACACGTCCACATCGTCCCACCACCCAACTCGGGGTCATACTATTTCAACTATAAGGGGTTCAATAGTATTGTGATGTTGGCGGTGGTGTCGGCTACTTACGAGTTCCTGTATGTGGACGTGGGCAAGAATGGCCGGATGTCTGATGGTGGAGTCATCGCCCAGACAGAGTTCTACAGGCGTCTCCAGAATGGCAGCTTGGACTTGCCACCTCCAGAAGACAATGTGGAAGGACTCCCATTCGTCTTCATTGCAGATGAAGCGTTTACGCTGGGGGACCATCTTATGCGGCCATTCCCGATGAGGACCCTCACCCGGACCAGAGGGTTTTTAATTACCGGCTGGACAGAGCCAGAAGAGTGGTGGAGAACACGTTTGGAATCATGGCCAGCTGATTCCGCCTATTTCTTACACCCATACACATGGCAGAGTACAAACTGAATCATATCATCCTGGCGTGCTGTGTTCTACACAACTTTTTACAGCAACATTCTGCCAACTATGCTGGCTCAGTTGGGCCTGAGGCTGGAATTCAAAATGAACCAACCCTGACGGTGCTTGAAAGTGGCCATCCTGGCTTGCCCCCCCTGAGTGCCCGTGATGTCCGTCTAAGATACCTTGAATACTTTGCGGGTAGGGGGGCTATCAATATGCCAGACAATGTCTGAAACCTTTTTCAAATTAAAAAAAAAATGAACTACTAAAATCTTTGGTGACATTTACTGCTTGTGTTTCTGTTAGCTGACCCTGACAGAAATGTGGTGAGTCCTGAAAACGGCGTGATTGTGTAACATTACAAAGCATTGTTGGGTGTTATTTACTAAAGGCAAAGACACTTTGCACTACAATTGCACTTGAAACTGCACTTGTACTGCAAAGTGGATTTGCCCTTAGGAAATAACCCCCATTGTCACTGAAAACACCAATTAGAGCACAATAAAAGTTTTGGAGCGTTGAAACAATAATCCACACGTTCTTGATTAACAATCTTTTTAATACCAGCACAATCACATGTGCATTTAGAAAAGGTTTTTAAAACAAACCAACATGTTTGTTGTATAACAATTTTTGGGGTCACATTAGAAAAAGTAGAAATGTCCATTTAAGATAAAACAGGCATGTTTAAAACCAACAAGAAAGACACAAATCTTGAACTTACAAAGTTCACATTTGGTAGAACTTGAAGGCAATATCAGACATGAGTATTTACAAACTGTGTTTGATATTGCGTTCAGATGGGGTGAAGTCACCCCTAGAAAAGCCAAATTTTGAAGATGCACACCAATTGCTGAATGTCAACATGTGCTAGCTGCCATCATGGGGGATCAAGGGACGTGTTTTGTGGGTGCAACCCCTTCCTCACAGCTACTTTATTGTTGAGGAAGGGGTTGCACCCCCAAAACGCGTCCACTGATCTCCCGTGATGGCAGATAGCACATGTTGACACACTGTGTGCATCTTCAAAATTTGGCTTTTCACAAATATGTCAAAAAATGGTAAAAATGTTTAGCTCACAAAAAGCGCAAAAAAAAAAAAGGGATTTTGAGAGGTTTTAAACTCTCCCTAAAACATCAATGATGTTCTTAATTTTTTGTTGAACATCATTGATGTTTTTCAGGATGTTTTCCAAGTCCCTATTATACCCCATGATCTCCCCGATCAGGATCTGTGCACTTTCCGAGGTGAAATGCCCTGGATCTACAACATCACGATCACCTAATAAGATAGAAACAAAAACACACCATGTATTATAAATATGCCGGCATCCATCTCTTACCTGAGCCTGTGGTCGCAGACACTCACCTGTTGTGGTGCCAATTTCCACCACGTCTTCCTCCTCCTGCTCTGCTTGGCTTGGGTGGATTTCCCCTTCTTCCAGAGGTGGGGGGTCTGTGGTCTCCTCGGATGAGGGGTGTCCTCCGAGTCTTTTAGCCCCTATGTAAAAAAAAATAGGTATACTTAGCACACAGATATTTGATGGCAGAAATAGGAATATGAAACATTGCTTGGAAGTGGGGTACAATAGTCTATTTTGGCAGAGTTCCAAGATGTAGAATTTTTAGTGTCCTTTGTCAAGCTTCAATACTTTACCTGTTTTGTACAAGCTTCACAGATGGAGACACCCCTATAGTATACACTGGAGCACCTGTGTGGGCCCCCTAATAAAAAGGGTGTTCTTGTGTCCCACACTAGTGCTCCAGCGTTCAGATGTGTAAACAGCTGATGAGTGTCCTCTCCTTACACTGAATCTAGTTTGCATTTCATTCTAGTTACAAACCCATCTACACAACCAAATTATTTGCAGACAAGTAGGCTCTAAAAAATGTGGGAAAATGCATATGGCCAAAACAATGGTGTTTTCTAGGCCGAACGAACAATGTTTTATATGAACGAATAATGTGCCCATGAACATGAAAGTTGCCATTTTAAACTGGATAACAGTTAAGAAAAGCACATGGAGCAGCACGAACGTAATAAACATAAAGAATAGGAACACAGGACAACTACTTACTTTTTTGCAGCACTCTTCGGATCTTCCTGTACTGCTCGTGCTCTCTTAATTTGAGGTCCGACCACTGTTTCCTGAGCTGATCTTTCGATCGTTGTACCCCGAAATTCCGGTGCAGACTCTTGACCACTTTCGCCATGATCTTGGCCTTTCTGACATTGGGGTTTGGGTAAGGTCCATACTTCCCGTCATAGTCGGCCCTCTTCAGGATGTCCACCATCTCCAACATCCCCCCAAAGGACATATTTGAGGCCTTAAATCGTCTGCTTCTGGATCGGGACGTTTCTGCCTCCGGGCTTTCCTCTTCCTCCTCCTCGTTGGTGTAATTATCTGACACCTGCTGTGTCTCCGCCATGTGCTCTTCCCCCACTGTGACGAACGAGAAGGGGCGGGGAATAGACTAGACAGAACGTCAGGGGTGGGCGGAGTTTCACGCATGCGCAGTGTCTATAAAGCATAACACGCGTGCGTAGTACGTACAATCTGTGAGCGGAGGAAGGAATAACGGAGGCACCGATTGTGATTGCGAAGGTAAGATTTAACATTGGGCCTATACTGCTTCTAGATTGAGGCCTATATTTGCACAAGTTTAGAAGACTTTAGGCTGACATTAGGGTTTGTCTTGTGTTGTGTCTTGCAGTGAAAATGGATATCTTGAAAGATAAGGACTTTATGCCAATCTTCATTGATATGTTCAGGGAGCTGCCCTGTCTGTGGCAGATAAATAACCCTGAATATAATAACCAAACAAAGAGGAAGGCAGTGCTGGATAATTTGTTGGAATTTGTGAAGTTGGTGATCCCCACGGCAGACATCACCTATTTGAAGATCCTAATTGGTGGCCTGAGGAGCACTTATCCAAGGAGCACAAGAAGGTCCAGGATTCCCAGAGATCCGGAGCTGCATATGACATTTATGTCCCCAGGCTGTGGTACTATGATAGGCTGCATTTTCTGGCAGGCCTGACTGAAACCAGGCCAGCACTCTCCACTCTTCCTTCCACGCTTCCTTCCCCCTCAGCTGAGGCTTCAGACGTCCAACCTGGGCCTTCCAGGCAGCAACATGTGGAGGAGCCCAGCTTGAGCCAGGTATAGCATTCTTCTAAATATTTCTGGTTGTCCAATCAATGATGTTAAATAGATGTTAGTTTGGATTGCTAATTTATGATTGTGATTGATGATGCAAAAACTAAAACTATGTCCCTTTTTCATACACAGGGAAGTTTCAGCCAGGAGGTGGCCGGGCCAAGCAGGCTGCCTGATACCCAGGTCCCTCCCCTCCACCTTCAAAGACAAAGTGGCAGGAAGAGGAGTAACCTGGAGGAGGCTGCCATAGGACTCTTTTGGAAGGCTACAGAGGCCCTGAGAACCCCCCACAGTGTGGAGGAAGACTTTGCTGGCATAACTGCCTGCAAAATGATGCAGATGGAGGAGGGCCAATGACTCCTGTGTGAGTTCTTAATTTTGGAAGCTCTCAATAAGGGGTTGAGGGACCAAATAACATGTGCTACCCACATTTGTGACCTCACAAATAGTCCTCCTCCTCCTCCTCCTCCAGGTCCTCCTCCTCCTCCAGGTCCTACTCCTCCTCCTGCCACATCTCCAACACCAGAGCCACAGCCGGGAAGGAAGCATAGAAGGAAGACGTAGAAGAAAGTGATGGCCCTGGGTTCAGTCTGGTCTGTCAAAATATGCAGGCTCTTGTAGTACCACAGCCTAGGGACACAGATGTCATCTGCTGCTTTCTGGATCTCTGGGACTTCTGGACCAGACTGCACTCCCTTAGATAAGGACTCCTCAGGCCACCAATTTTGCTGGAAAAGAATTAATGTCTGCCCTGGGGGTCCAAGGCTTCGCCAGTTTATGTTTATCCAGCGTTGCCTCCCTCTTTGTTTGGTTCTGAGCCTTTAATAAAGGAATTTTTGGTTAAATTATACTTGCCTATGTGTGTTTTCCTTCAAAAAGGACAGTTTTTTTGTGAGTAGGCAGGTACATTTCAAAAATACAATGTGAAATTAACAAGGGACACCAACACCAAGCAATCTCCTTGAGATTAAATAATACAAGATACCAATGGTGTTGTGGTAACTTGACACACAAAACACAAACAAAAATATTATGGAGTAAAACCAATTAAAAATAAAAAAAATCAGCCTTGAAACAAATACAACCCCCCCCCCCCCCCCCCAAAAAAAAAAACAGCCTTGAAAAAAATACAAAACAAAAATAAAACAACAAAAAACAAATTTGGTCAGATGTGACAAATCAAAATATATTGAGGGAATCACAATAAATAATAAAGAAAGAAGTTTGTGAGAAGTGTGTGTGAATATGAGCAGCAAAACTACTTCATTCTTCTCACATTATAAAGAAGAAGAGAGTGCGCTGTATTAAACAATTTTAAACATTGCAGCGTGACGAAAGTGCTCTATCCATTTCGAGCGCTAATTTTACCAGACCGAGCCGTTCCGTCTCGGAATTTCTCGGAGCATGCGTGGCACTTTGTGCGTCGGAATTGTCCACACACGGTCGGAATTGACACGATCGGATTTTGTTGTCGAAAAATTTTATAGCCTGCTCTCAAAGTTTGTGTGTCGGAAAATCCGATGGAAAAAGTCCGATGGAAAAAGTCCGATGGAGCCCACACATGGTCGGAATTTCCGATAACACGCTCCGATCGCACATTTTCCGTCGGAAAATCTGACCGTGTGTACGGGGCATTACAGTAAAGAACCCTCTACGTAAATAGACGTACGCGGTACATTGAACCTCATACTCACATAGGGTGGGGGGGTGGGATCTGGGGGCCCCCTTGTTAAAAGGGGCTTCTAGATTCCGAAAAGGGCCCCCCTGCCCGCAGACCCCAGCAATCAACGGCTAGGGTTGTTGGGAAGAGGCCCTTGTCCCCATTAACATTGGGACAAGGTGCTTTGGGGTGGGGGGCGCAGGGCCCCCCATGCCCCAAAGCACCCACCCAAACCAATGTTGAGGGCATGCGGCCTGGTATGGTTCAGGAGGGGGGGCGCTCGCTCGTCCCCACCCCCTTTCCTGACCTGCCGGGCTGTGGGCCCAGATAAGGGTCTGTTATGGATTTTGGGTGACGTCATTGCAGCTCCGGCCAATCACAGCGCCAGAGCCCGCGATACCCGGAAGTAACTCTGGGAGCGATGTCGGCCGCCGGAGCGGTGTACGAGGAAGGTTGCAGGGGCTTCGATCTTAGGTAAGTAATTCATAATGAGCTAGTATGCTATGCATACTAGCTCATTATGCCTTTGTCTTGCAGGTTTTTCTTTCTTTTTTTTGTCCTAGGGTTTACAACCACTTTAAAAAAGGACTTTAAGAAAAACCTGTTACTGCTTTTATTTATTTTTGCCACTTTTTTGGGTGAATGAGTAGGGGTACAATGTACCCCTACTCATTCACATGGGGAAGGGATCTGTGGCCCCTTTGTTAAAGGGGGTTTCCAGATTCTGATAAGCCCCCTACCTGCAGACCCCCACAACCATCTCCCAGGGGTCAACATGGGGACAAGGTGCTTTTGGGTGGGGGCCGCACAGCCCCCCTGCCCCAAAGCACCCAACCCCCCCACATTGAGAACATGTGGCCTAGTATGGTACAGGAGGGGGAGGTGCTCACTTGTCCCCCCATTTCCTAACCTGCCGGGCTGCATGCTCGGATAAGGGTCCGGTATGGATGTTAGGGGGGACCCCACTCCGTTTTTTTTTAATTTTGGCATGGGGGTTCTCCCTAAAATCCATACCAGACTGAAGAGTCTGCTATGGTCTTGGGGGGGACCCCACACCATTTTTAAAAAAGTTGGCTCGGGATTCCTTCCTCAAGATTTATATGAGACTCAAAGAGCCTGATATGGTCAGATCAAAGTTGGATCCCGTTCATTGAAGTCACATGGAAGTCAGACATTAAGTCGTAGGGGCAAAGTCTGACTTCCATGTTGGAGAAGTGTGAACCTGGCCTAATGCAGAGTACAACGGGTCAGTAGTAATTAGGGCAGAGTGCATGGGTTAGTAGTAATGGCTCCTGAGACAAACTAAGGGTGTATGGTGTTTATCATTTCATTTTTTTCTGGAAATGTGAACTCACACTTTAAAGGCATGTCTGATAGGGGGATGCCCTCCCCGCCAGAACACTCCAGTCAGGATCGAGAGCTGGTCAGCCGCTGATGTTCCAGCATACACGTCCGACAGAAGCCGGCCAAACTGCCAGCTTCTGTCGGACCGGCAGCCATACACACGGGCTGAATGTCTGCCATTTGTTTTTTAACTACCCAATGTTATCCAGCATTCAGTCTGTGTGTACTACGCTTTATACAAAGAAACAACAAAGCTAATCTCAATGCAGTTAGCTAAATACACAGTTAAATTACACATAGGAGAGCTGTGTTATCCGCCAAAGGGTCTGTATATAAGGTTTCCACCTCATCCCTTTAAACCTGAACACATATGCATTACACAGATTCTGTGGCTGATTAAGGTGGTAATTAAACACACTTGGTGCCTTGTCTGCATTAAATAAAATCAGTGACCTGACTTTTCTCTATTGCAGCTAACAATACAGCCTGGTCACATCACTGACCCCAGTCTGTAACTGGACAGTTACCCTAAGTCCACACACATGTGTTTTTTAGTGCGTTTTGCAGTTTGCATAAACATACAACAGTCCATTTAACATGGTTTCCTATGGTACACGTTCACATCTATGCGTTTTGCGGCCGGTGCATTTTTGAAGAGGGTCAGGGACTTTTTTCCGCGTTTTGCATGTAATAGACTTCAATGGAATTGCACCAGAAACACAAGTGTTGTGTTTGTGATGCGATTTTTGATGTGTTCTGCATTTTTTTACTTTACTGTTTAAAACACTGTATATAGCTGGTTTTTAAGGAGGGGGCCCGCTGACAGCTGAATGTAAAAAAAAAAATTGCTGGCAAAAAAAATTGCGGAAAAAAAATGGCATGGCCTCCCCAGTTCATACCAGGCTCTTCAGGTCTAGTATGGATTCGGAGGGGACCCCCCCTTGCCAAATTTTTTTCAAAAAAATGGCATGGGGTCCCCCAAAATCCATACCAGACCCTTATCTGAGCATGCAGCCGGCAGGTCAGGAAAGGGAGGGGACAAGGGATAGACCCCCCCGAACCTTACCAGGCCGCATGCCCTCAACATGGGGGGGATGGGTGCTTTGTGGGGGTTCTCTGCCCCCCCAAGCACCTTGCCCCCATGTTGATGGGGACAAGGGCCTCTTCCCAACAACCCTGGCCGGTGATTGTCGGGGTCTGCGGGCGGGGGGCTTATCAGAATCTGGAAGCCCACTTTAACAAGGGGGCCCCAAGATCCCACCCCCCCCTAAGTGAATGGGTATCAGGTATCATCATACCCCTACCCATTCACCCCAAAAAGCAGTGAAGTGTAAAAAAAACAAGAGCCTTTATTAAAAATACAGCTCCCCAAGTCATCTTCTCCCTGAGCCAACTTCTCCCGCTCTCACAAGGGGCGGGCTCTCTCGGGGAATGTCAACGGATGACGACATCCCATGGCTATATAAGGGATGCCAGACAGCAGGCGACAACACAATGAAGGAAGACAGCCACAGAAGAAGAGCGGCTTTTTATTTTTATTTTAACCGGTGAGGAGGAAGAAGACAGCAGCAGGAGAAGATGGCAGTGGGAGAAGATAATAAAGGACTTGTCAAAAAACGAGTCTGACCAAGATCTCCCAGGAGCCAATGCAAAACTGGAAATGATGTACGGCGCCATGGCCCCTAAAGGAGGAAGTGACATTAGATATAGGCATAAATCAGGTAAGTGAGCAGAAGAAATTAAAATAAATTGCCAATTCATTTTAAGGATGCACATTAGTGCTGCATAGTGAGGAGTGAAAAATGTGGGTGGAACTCCGTTTTAAGGGGTTAGAAGATTACATGACCACTTTGGATTGACTGATTTTCTTTTATGGTTCAAAGGTTAAGCTACAGTTTTTGTTTGAATGTAACTCCTGTGTAACCCCAATTGAATGTCTTTGGTTAATACCGTGCAATAGATGTATGCAAATCATGTTATGTTGAGCAGTAGTACAATCGATATACCTTATCCAAACCATGAACAATTAAAATTAGGTGATATGCACTTGAACACTCAGTTCATTTTTTTATATTAGTTTTGCAAAGAAAATACAAATCAGAGTCTCTGAGCATACCTGGCTCAAAACAAACAAAACAACAATAAGAAAAGGAAACATAAGATTACATAACGTAATCTAACAAAACAGCTGCTCAGCGCTAAATACAAGATTGTTGCGGAGAATAACCTATGGTCGTCTATGATGTTCTATCGCTTAGGTTTATATGCACCTTCGAGCTACTGGGTGCACAGTTAAGTCATAATGTCACTATAGAGTGTAAGTCCACAAACACTTATATCCTAAAGAGCTTAATATCTCAGGCAAAAGCCATTGAGGGGGATTCAAGCCAGATATCCCATACTTAAAAAAAAATGTATTAGGACATCCACGGGAGAGGTAGGTGGCTTTGTATAATGGCAATACAGCATTCACTAAGGACTGCCAGAAAACTATAGTGGGGCCTCCCTGGATTTACATTATAATATAATGGCTCTGCCGGATGTCAGGTCACCTTGAGGCTAGGTGACAGATGCACTCTGTAGGAGTCAGAAGTGCACCGCTAGGTAGTGGACCCTAGGACTGACTGCTGAACCCTGGCAGGTTCAGGAAGCAAGTCTACTGGATCACTGACACAGATCCCACTGGGAGCTAGAGCATAGATTCCCCAGAGCGCGGAGTCTAAGAGCCAGCAGGTGTTCACCAGAGCCTTTAGTGGTAAGGATGGACTGCGCTGCAGTCTGGCTCCAGGTCGCGGCCCCCAGGGTCTCACAGCTCACGGTAGACTACAGGAGAAGAGGAAGGAGGCAGTAGGCTGGAACAACAAGAAAGTAAGGGACAAGCCAAGGTCGGGGCCACAAGCAGACAAGGACAACAGAGTACACGCCAAGGTTCAGGGTCACAGGCAAACAGGGATGGTCGGGGACACGCCAAAGGTCAGGGTCACGAGCAGACAGGAATAGTAAGGAACAGGCCAAAGTCGGTAACAGGAATCAGACGTAGGAAACACAGCAAGTACACACGGAGGCTAACACACAATGGTTGATCAGCACTGCTAGCTTGCAGTGCACAGGTTAATATAGGGTTCCCTGATAGGGCCTGGGGTGGGGCCATGCTTAGAGGAGAGGTTACAAAAGCAGTCAGGTGAGGGTCAGCTGGTCTCTAGAGATGAACATATGGAGACAGGTAAGCTGATTGACAAACTCTATTGCATAACCATGACAGTACCCTCCCTCTTAGGAGACCTCCCCCTCCTCCGCCTGTGCCCAGGCTTAAAGGGAAACTGCAGATGGAACCTCCTCAATAGACGAGGAGCAAAGACCTCAGATGCAGTGATCCAAGACCTCTCCTCAGGACCAAACCCTTTCCAATGTACGAGGTACTGAAGAATGCCTTTACGGAGCCGGGAATCCAAAACTTGACTAACCTCGTACTTTAAATTATCCTCAGAGACCAGAACCGAGGTAAGGAGAGGACGAAAGGACTTATTGAGGACTAAAGGCTTTTTAGAAATGGGTATGGGCACGAGAAGACCATCAGAAGTCTGAGCAGGGTCCCCCAGACCCTTAAAGATGTGCTGGACATCCAACACAGGACCATCAGACTGGGTAGAGATCAGTGGATCCCTGAGGTCAGGTTGGTTAAAAGGTAACGTGTCAAAAGAGTTAAGCTGGATAGCTGAAACACAAACAGAATGCAGAGAGCCCTGAACAAAAGATTGAAAACCCCACCTGGCCGAATGAGGCAGTCTATCCAAAGGATGGATTGAGCCTCTTAAACAGGTTTTAACGGACGTAGTAGCAGTAGGGTGAGGCCAGGTTACAGAAGGTCCTGAACAAGAAGCAGGAAGCTCACTGGGCATAGGCTGGACTGGTGCAAAGGCCGACTGAACAGCATTGCCAGGTGCAGCAACCACCAGAATTGCATCGCAGGACATAGCGACTGTGGAACTGGTGGATGAGTCAGCCTGGGTGTGTGTCCAAGGGGGTCCAGGGACAGGCAAAGGGAAATGGCCATGCAAACTGGTGTGACTGATCGGTTCAGGTTCACAGGTAGGCTCCTCATCCAGAGTGCCACACGACCTAGAGAGTGCCTCAGCCCGACTATTGCAGGAGACATTCCAGAAATCGCTATACGCAGCGGGAAGAGCAGAAGATACTAGGATGGTGGCAACAGGAGGATTCTCTTTTGGGGTAACCTTGAGTAGGCAGGAGGAGGAACGGGAGGAACCCCAAGTCAAGATCTGTCTAGCAGTCCAGTCAACATGTGGAGAATGGAGCCGTAACCAAGGAAGACCTAATATGATAGGAGACGAAGCCTTAGGTAAGACAAGGAAGGATATCCACTCCTGGTGGAGTGTCCCTACCGACATCTTAACAGGGAGGGTCTGGAAGCGAATAGGGCCCCCTGGGAGAACAGTGCCATCAATCGCCAAGACCACCAATGGCGTTGTAAGGGGCAAAAGGGTAAGTCTCATGGAAGACACAGTTCCCTAGTCCATTAAATTGCCAGCGGCTCCGGAATCCAGATGTGCCGAGACCGAACGAGAGGAAGCGCCTTCATGAAGGAACACAGAAAGAAGAAGACGAGAAGGTGAAGGTGATACTTCAGGGTCTAATACTCCACCTTCCAGATGTATTAGCCCCGATCGTTTTTCCGGACGAAGAGAACAAGTGTCACGAAAATGACCTTTGGCCCCACAGTAGAGGCACAGGCCCAGAGTTCTGCACCTAGCGCGTTCTTCAGGAGACAACTTGGTCCAGATCAGCTGCATAGGTTCCTCAGCGGACAGGGGGTGCTCCTCGGATTGAAGAGAAGGGACTTGGAGCTCAAGCTGCCTAAGGAACGGGGAGTGCTGGCGTCTTTTTTCCAGGGCCCTCTCCTGAAAGCGAATATCGATCTGGTTACACAAGGTGATGACACCGTCCAGATCAGCAGGAAGGGATCTTCCTGCTAATTCATCCTCCACTCTATCAGAGAGGCCATGTAAAAAGGTTGCAACTAGGGCCTTTTTATTCCAGCTCAATTCAGCTGTGAGGATACAGAACTGAAGAGCATACTGTCCCACAGAAGCGGACTCTTGACGGAGACGTAAAAGAGCGCTAGCCACTGAGGAGACACAACCTGGTTTCTTGAAGATATTCCGAAAAAGTTTCAAGAAATCAGACAGGCTAGAAACCACTGGATCATTCAGTTCCCACAGAGGGGCAACCCAAGCTAGCGCCTCGCCGGACAGAAGGGATATAATATAGGCTACTTTCGCCCGATCGGACAGGAAGTTTTGGGGCTGAAGTTCAAAATGAATCATGCACTGGCTAAGGAACCCCCTGCAAGCCTTGGAGTCCCCAGAGAAATGGGCCGGAGCTGGCAGTTGTAATGAATGTGTGGCTGCGACTGATGTGATAGGTGCAGCAGCAGATAGTGGTTGAGGTTGTTGAAACGGGGGTCCTAATGAGGCCTGAACCTGTTGAAAACGGGATGCCAAATCCTGAAGGAATCGCATCACTTGGGCCTGATGCGATTCCTGGCTCTCAAGTCTGTGAACTAAGCAATGCAATGGATCATCTGCAGGTAGCAGCACATCAGCCGGGTCCATGGCTGATCAAACTGTCAGGTCACCTTGAGGCTAGGTGACAGATGCACTCTGTAGGAGTCAGAAGTGCACCGCTAGGTAGTGGACCCTAGGACTGACTGCTGCGGATTGAACCCTGGGAGGTTCAGGAAGCAGGTCTACTGGATCACTGACAAAGATTCCACTGGGAGCTAGAGCATAGATTCCCCAGGGCGCGGAGTCTAAGAGCCAGCAGGTGTTCACCATAGCCTTTAGTGGTAAGGATGGACTGCGCTGCAGTCTGGCTCCAGGTCGCAGCCCCCAGGGTCTCACAGCTCACGCTCACGGTAGACTACAGGAGAAGAGAAAGGAGGCAGCAGGCTGGAACAACAAGGAAGTAAGGGACAAGCCAAGGTCGGGGCCACAAGCAGACAAGGACAACAGAGTACACGCCAAGGTTCAGGGTCACATGCAAACAGGGATGGTCGGGGACACGCCAAAGGTCAGGGTCACGAGCAGGCAGGAATAGTAAGGAACAGGCCAAAGTCGGTAACAGGAATCAGAAGTAGGAAACACAGCAAGTACACACGGAGGCTAACACACAATGGTTTATCAGCACTGCTGGCTTGCAGTGCACAGGTTAATATAGGGTTCCCTGATAGGGCCTGGGGTGGGGCCATGCTTAGAGGAGAGGTTACAAAAGCAGTCAGGTGAGGGTCAGCTGGTCTCTAGAGATGAACACATGGAGACAGGTAAGCTGATCGACAAACTCTATTGCATAACCATAACACCGGAGTGTAAAAAAGGAGTAAACTAAGTGCCCTACGAGGGGCTAGAGGGGTCACCAGACCCAGGAAGAAAACTTCTGTGATGAGAGGAACCCCTACCGTAGTTAGTGTAGCAATAAACTGTGTAACTTCAGCCCAAAAAAATTGTATTTCTGTACACGTTGAACATTTTTAACACAGAACGTGTCGTGTCAGTGAAGTGCCATCATCATCTGTGCTGCTGTACACTGCTGTCAGTGTCATTGTGAGAGTCAATGTGTGTGCTTATCCATTGTAATTTTTTTCCCTTCTGAGTCCTGTCCCTGAGCTACTAACTTACTATATTGAAATTAAAATAAGAAATATGTTTTTTTGCTTTAATATCTACCTTAAATCACATTGCTAATTACATATTGTACTTGTCATGTCAGTAAATTTCAATCTGGTAGGTTGGCAACAATGATCCGGGGGGAATTCTGTAGAGCAAGAAAGAAAGCAATGAGGAACGGACTGACAGAGTACCAAAGAGAAATAAGGATAAAGGGATAAGAAGTGGCTAGAACAGATAGGAATGTGGAGTCAGGGGACAGGAACAGGAGGTAATAGGATATTGGATGGATCAGGGGTGCAGTTCACATGGTGTCAAAACATTAGAACAGTCAAACGTATGTTTTCTGAGGCTGGTGGGAGAAGTTCCCTCTTCACATTATACATCATTTTATCTGGGCTCTTCTTAAATTGCCAAAGCAGGCTCAGTGCCAATGATGACAGTGACAGGCAGAACTTTAATAATCTGCCATTTTCAGTGGGTGATCTACAGTACATGCCTATGAACAGTCAAACCACCCATATACATGAGAGCTGTAGAGCAGTCGGATCAGGTCTGTATGTCTGAGCAGCCTTTAAAGTCCTTTGGCAGATTAAAAGAAACTTGTACTAAGAAATTCTTATTGACAATATTGCTTTCTGAAATTACTACTTGCCTGGCAGTCTACATCCCTGCAGTCTCTGACCATCTCTTGTAGTACAGTTTGCAGTCTCTGACCATCCCTGTATTATGTCTGCAGTCTCAGATCACCTCCTGTAGTATGTCTGTAATAAAGGGGGGCTACAGGCACGGTAGGTGGTGAGGGAAGGTGTGCCTAGGCATGGTGGATAGTGAGGGATGGGGGGGGCCCAGGCATGGTGGGTGGTGAGGGAAGAGGGCTGCAGGTGCAGTGAGTGGTAAGGCAAGGTAGGCTGCAGGCACAGTAGATAATGAGGAAAGGGGTCCCAGTGGGTGGTGATGGAAGGAGTGCCTAGACAAAAGTGGTGTTTAAGGAAGGCAGGCTGTAGAGAAAATGTTAAAGTAGCATACAGGGCAAGGGGCTTCATAATCAAGGGCCCACCAAAATCCTCAGCCCCAGGTTCATGATGCTCTTAATCCTGCTTGAACTACCAGGGTCGCAAAGGTCGCACTTGCAACCGGGCTCTGATGTTCTCTGTGGCAACTTCCGCCACTAATATTATTTTATAACGGCACACAGTGAAATGATAAAATAATTAAAAAGTGCCATTATAAAAAAAACACTGTGACAGATTGTCACACAATACACACTGTGATTAAAGAGTGTATTGGGCTGTTATTTAACACTTTACACCGCACAAAGCCATTCAGTTTTTGTTTGTTTTTTTTTGGGGGGGGCGCAAGTAGCTGGTCTTGCCTAGGGCGCAAAATAGTCTAGCACCGGCCCTGCTTCTGACCCCGACTATGAAACTCGCCTCCTGCACCGACCTTGGCTTGTGACCCCAACACTGATCATAGGTCTAGCTATTCAGACTTTCCTATCTCTCACAGACCTGAGAACTAAGCTTGTCTGATATGATCGGCCATTGGTCTCCACTCATTACAGGTATTCTCTTAACATTCTACCTTGTCCATGGGCCTGGTCACCTTGTGCACTGTACCTATTACCCTGACCATTGGGGAATTTCATAGGGAGACAATCAGCTTCTACTTGATCTCATCTCCTGCTTATCCCCTTATCTTAGGGTATCCCTGGCTTAAACTTTAGAACCCGCACATAGCTTGGGCTACAGAAGAGATTAGGTCCTGGTCCCAGAACTGCATTAAAACTGCTGACCAGTTGCCCATAACTCTTGTGTGGCCAGTACCAGTCATGTGCCTTTATTACAGTCCTATTCGGATGATAATCATGACAATTTTTCCAAATGTGATTCCAGTTTGCATAACCATGTGCCTTTATTTGACTCTGTTAAAGCAAAAGAAACACTGACAAGTTCATTGAATTCTCTACAGGCCTTTCCTGCCAATTGCCACAGCCTGAATCTTCTCCTCCTAGAAGCCAAACTTACCTGCTGTCTCGCAGCCTTGAGCCCTGTTTGGAAACTTCCTATAAGTCCTCAGAAGTCAAGCCCCCTGGATTACTCCTACCTTTGCCTGTCCCTAAACTCTCTTGGACACACGGCTAGGCTATCTTGTCTGCAAGTTCCACTGTCGCTACACCTGGCAATGCGATTCAGTCATTCACTACACCTGGTGATGTGATTCAGTCAGTTGCTACACCTGGCGATGGGATTCAGTCAGCCTCTGCGCCAGATATGCCAGTCCAGCCCATGCCCATTGAGTCTCCTGCTTCTTCTTATTCAGGACTTTCTGTAACCTGGCCACACCATACTTCTACTATATCCATTCAAACCTGTCTAAGAAGTTCAATCCATCCTTTGGATAGACTGCCTCATTCGGCCAGGTGGGGCTTTCAACCTTTTTTTCAGGGCTCTCTGCATTCTGCTTGTGTTTCAGCTAACGGCTTGACTTCTGTGACACGTCACCTGCTAACCAACCTGACTGTCAGGAACCATGAAACAGGCAGACACATAAAATGTACCAAAAATCACACCTTTTAATGAAATTGTAAAAATGGTACAACTGGTAAATGTCGTCAAAACATAGCCAAGATTTGGTAGCCAAATTGGGTATTCAGAACAAGCCAGGAAATCAGGAAGCCAGAGATCAGTGTAGTCAGAGGCAGCAGACAGGATCAGGAACCAGAAGGAACGTCAGCCACACAAGTCTTCAACAAGAACACAGCAGAGAGTCTCTAGATATGTTGACCAAGGCGAAGGCATTGAAGAAATGAACCAGGCAGTTTAAACAGCCAGAGGGGGCTCACTGTGGGCCTGACTGACAAGCAGGAGATGATCAACAGGAGAGCCACTGTGGAACGATGAGTACTGGCAATTAACCAACAGCTGAGCAACCTGAACACAGAGAAGGAAGGGCTGAAAGCCCAGTCTTGACACTAATCTCTCAAATCCACTGACCTCTGACCAGTCTGATGGTCCTGTGCTGGATGTCCAGCTCATCTTTAGGGGTCCAGGGGCCCCTCCTCGGGGGGGGGGGGGGGGAATGTCAGGAGCGTCCAGCGCTCCTGCTCCTCGTTCCAGCATCCAGGTTTTGGCTATGACATTCTCCCTGTCTTTGTCCACCGGCAAGCTGATTGATGTGGTCAATAGGAAAAAAGCTAAGCACACCAACGCAGGATGGCACTGTGGGTGTACAAAAATAACAGTGCTATGTCCTAACATATTGAGAAATTGAGGAAAAAGTTAACTGGAAAAATTGACTTTATAGGCACCCCTGATAAAAAGTAATACATTTTAGACACTTGCCGACCAGTCGCTGTCATTATACTGTGGCAGGTTGGCACGATCCCGCGAACCGTCGTAACTGTACGTCGGCTCCGTTAAGCGGGATAGCAGGCACTTGCCCGCTGCACTGCGGGGGTGCCGATGCTCGTGAGCAGTAGTCGAGATGACCGCTGGCCAAGAGCGATCGTGGGCACAAGAGGCAGAACAGGGACGTGGGTGTAAACCTGTGTGTACCTGTTTGCTTTGCTTAGTTTTCACCTATACTGGCATGGTAGCCAGGCACTATAACATTGTGTATAAATCCTGGGGGCAACCGAGTACTGGTAGGCCTGCTTGCCTTATGGGAAAGGGGGCTGCTATAGGTAAAGAACACAGTAGCCAGCTATAGTGTCTGACCACCTGTGAATGGGGTACATGTGACAAACTTGAGTTCCCACCTTACCTTGGGAAACAAGAGCAGGACCTGGGGGTCGAATTAGATGAGCACCAGAAGAGGAGAATTTCAAAATGAGCTTGCTTCTCCCCAACAGATGCCAAGACGACAGAAATTAGTTTTAAACTCTTTGCCAGGTAGTATGTGACCCCGCTGGGGGGCACAGGGGATCGGGGCAGATGTGCCCCCCCCCCGTGCTAGAGGGGATGCCATTCGATGATAATGTACAATGGTACAGGTCTTTTGGAGGGAGATTGTTAAGGCACTCCATGTAATCTCAGGGGAGCATATACAGGCTGAACCCTGGAGATGTTTGTTCCATAAAACAGAAAAATCAATAGCATAATACAGGATATCCTTAGTACAACATTTATTAAATGTAGCTAAAAGTTTGATCCCCAGGTGCTGGCGAAAACAAAAAATCCCAAGCATGAAGGAATGGGTCTTAAAAATTGACCAGGTATGCTCCATTGATGAGACAATGTATGCAGGAGAGAATTTAGTAGGGAGAGATAAGGATATCTGGGGGAAATGGTTAGAGTTTAAGAAGTCAAGAAGGTATATAGATATGCTGGGCAAAGGAGACTGAGAATTTACCAAGGCACCAATATTATGGCTATGTAGTGGATTTGGTTACCTAGGAAAGGTCAAGAAAGGAAGAAGTTGGGGTTTTAGATGAGAGATGGTGAGGGAGGGTTTTCCTTTTTTGGGGGGGGAGGGGTAGAGGGAGGGGTAAAAGACTACGTTGAGAGTTGTACGTAATAATTTTAATGAATGTGATATGATGAATAAAGTTTTGATGTAACCTTTAAGAAAACGAATAGAAGAAAGAATACAAAAAAAAAAAGATATAGTGAATGCAGGATCCTGGGTTTAGTAATACTTTAGCAATCAGTGAATATCTGGCTATTAAAGAGCCGGTACCCAAGCTGTCAAAAAAAAAATAGAGAAGATATATGGCTTCATTCACGCAGCAGTATCTCCCGCTTTAAGATCAGTACCCTATAGTGTTTCTCAAAAATGTTTTTGCAATTCATTAAAAAATCCTACTAAAATACTGCATGCAATATTTCTTGAAGTGATGGGGTATTTTGATAGTGAAAACTAGCAGTATTTTAAAGTCAGCAGCCACCAGCATCCTTAACAGCCAGGGAATAGCTGGTTGTTAAGGAGCCTGCACCCGCAGCGTCCTTAACAACTATGATTCATCTGCTGTCAGTGGGATCCCTCGCTGACACCAGAATGTAGCAAAGAAGAGCAGGCATAAAAAAAAAAAAAATGTAAAATATAAAACAACATGGGGTTCCCACCAATACATACCAGGCCCTTCGAGTCTTATATTGATTTTGAGGGGTCCCCATGCCAGAATAAAATAAAAATGGCATGGGGTTCGGCCAAAATCCATACTGGACCCTTATCTAAGCATCCAGCCCAGCAGGTGAGGAAAGGGAGGGTATGAGCGGGCACCCCCCCTTTCCTGAACCATCCCAGACCAAATGACCTACCCCACCTACACACACAAAGCACCTCGTCTTTATGGTGATGAGGATAAGGGCCTCTTCCCCACAACCCTGGCCTGGTGGTTGTGGGGGTGACTTATCGGAATCGTGGAAAATGTAACGCCAGCTCTTCTTTTGTTTATAGTCTGAATCCTGCTGACAGCAAATGGGTCAAGATTGTTAAGGACGCAGCAGGTCCTGGCTTCTTAACAACCAGCTATTCCCCGATTTTTAAGGATGCCGGTGCCTGCCCGCGTTAAAATACCATTCATTTTCATTACTAAAAAAATGCATCACTTCTGGAAATAGCACATGGACAACTTTAGTACTGGTTTTTAGTGAACTGAATTTTTTTTTTTGAAAAACACTATATAAGGTCCTTATCTAGAGGAGTGAGAGAGTCAAGACGACTGAATGAGTCTAGAGGTCAGAGAGAACCCAGAGGTCTTAGAGGATTGGGAGAGCCTACAGAGCCAGAAGAGCTGAGAAAAAGGCACATGAACGCAGAGGTGCTGTGTGAGAAGGTCTGTAGGACCATCCAAAAAGAAAAAACTGAGAGAAGAAACCAGATGGCTTAGTATTATTTTTCCATACATGTTTGATGGTAAACATCTGCAAGGGCAACTGTTTTGTGCTGAACTTTGCTTTATTTTTAAATAAAAGTGGGCCACCAAGTCCTGAAAATGCACTTCCTGGTTGTCAAGAACTCACTAACAAACTCTACACCATTGAGTTAACTTCTCTAATATCATATGCTCCGATGCAGGCAATGCGGTAGAGTAATTTGCAAATAGTGGTGTGTTTGTGAATATGGTATCGCAGTCTGATGTGGTTAAAAGTGGCTTGTGCAATGTGTCCGCTGTAAATCCCCTTGCTCTTTCTGTGTCTCCTTGGGCAGATGGTGTGGGGGTGCAAAGTACCTGTGACTGGAGCACAATGGATCAGGATTGTTTGGCCAAGAGATTAATCTCAATACTGAAAGCGGCCCCTATATGTGACATCAAGGTGGACACTATTTCTGCTGTTCCAGAGGGAGGGTCTGCAGAACAGACTGTAGTCAAGAGTGTGTAGGCTGCTGGGGAGGTCAACCCTCTCAAGATGGAAGGACGGAATGAGGGCAAGTGTCCAGTTTATTTTTTGCGGACAGCAATCAACAAGATAATAAGGTTGAGAGTGAGTCACATACCTAGCAGTACTCTGGAAGAGTACCAGGCTGCTGTGATGGTTACTTCTAGTTGGGGGGAGGTCCCTATAAATACTGCAACTTCTCGAGCCTCAAAGAATGAGCTCCTCCACATCCCTAATAATGAAAAAGTACCCAGGAAGGTCTTGAGTATGGAGCTGGGCTCCCTTTGTTATGACCAATATTGTTCTGTCTCCAGCAGGAACATTCAAGTTGTTCTGCCTGCAATATTAAGTTTGACCACTAGATGGGGCCCAGAATAAATTTACAGTTTTGCAGAAACTAGAAACTGTTCAGCAACCTATACTGTGAAAATAAAAAGCGCAAAGCTTACACCTTAATCAACAGCATATGCTGAAAATAGACAAATGCCTACTAGCCAATGCCACATAATATTAATACTGATGGTATCACCTAGTGAAAACTTGCATTGTACTCAGCTGCATAATTAGCCAATACACATCAGTTTGGTTGATTCCATAATTGTAACTCTTCGAACACATGCAATGGTATGTAAGTATTCAATAATATTATTGTGTGGAATTCCAAAAATCCGGCTATTCAAAAATTAAGACAAAAACAATGTGCGCAACCCCCGTTCCATATCAGGCCCTTTGTGTCTGGTCTGGATTTTAAGGGGAACCCCACGCCAAAATAAAATTAAAAAATTCCCATTTCCAAATTCATAGATAACACAGATCGTGCCAAAAAATGTTATGTTTTCTTTTTTTCATATTTGTGATCCTTCTCTATTTCTGTGTCTTTCCTCTTTCTCTCTCACTGCCACATTGCTAACACACTACCCCCTGTCATCCTCATCCTCATCCCACCTGGCACCCCACTGCAACCTTCTCAACACACTACCCCCTGTCATCCTCATCCTCATCCCACCTGGCACCCCACTGCAACCTTCTCAACACACTACCCCCTGTCATTCTCATCTTCATCACACCTGGCACCCCACTGCAACCTTGCTAACAACCTACCCCCATCATCCTCATCAATCACACCTGGCACCTCACTGCAATATTGATAACACCCCACCCCCCTGTTATCCTCTTCCTCATCTTCATAATACCTGGAACCCCACTGCAACCTTGCTAACAACCTACCCCCGTCATCCTCATCTTCATCACACCTGACACCCCACCACAACCTTGATAACACCCTGCCCCCTGTCATCCTCATCTTCATCACACCTGACACCCCACCACAACCTTGATAACACCCTGCCCCCTGTCATCCTCATCTTCATCACACCTGGCACCCCACCACAACCTTGATAACACCCCACCCCCTGTCATCCTCATTACACCTGGCACCCCAGTGCCAGCTTGCTAATAACCTACCTTCTCATCCTCATCCACATCCCACCTGGCACATCACTGCCAGCTTGCTAACACCCTACCTCCTGTCATCCTCAACCTCATCACACCTGGCACCCCAATGCCACCTTGCTAACATCCTACCCTCTGTCATCCTCATCACACTTGGCGCCCTGCTGCCACCTTGCTAATACCCTACCTCCTGTCATCCTCCTCCACATCACACCTGGCACACCACTGCTGCCTTCCAAACACCTGCATTGACAAAGCAGCTTATTCCAAAGCAGTTTTTCATATTTCAGTATGCCCCCTGTCCACAGACCATATCCCACAAATGTATTGTGGCGGGTAATATGGTCTGTGGACAGGGGGCATACTGAAATATGAAAAACTATGTTAACAATAAAGATGCCACCCCAGGTGAATGATTAAGTGTTACTAAACCCACAACAGTAAAATCAGTCTGTATATGCAGTAAAGCATGCTTGTTATACCCCTTAGTGTGTAACCTAGGGGTTAATCCACTGATTGTGTAAAAAAGGCTGTTTGATCCTGTCTGCTCTGATCATCGCCTTCTTTCACAGACTCCAAAAAATAACCTAATATTTACAGTCTATGGAGTCAGGCGGCACAGTTTGGTGTGTATTGCTAGAGAGTTTTTTTTTGTTCTTGGGAGGGTTCATGTGATCAGCACAGGGCCAATCAGCACTGTCCAGACAGAGGGTCAGGGGTCTTGAAGCCTGAGAGGACAATCGTGGGAGAAATAAAAATTCCTCCTACAAGCTTTCAGCACACACTGATACAAGTCACAAGACTGCTCTAACTGCTATATACAGCTGTTGAAAAGAGGTATTTATCAGTGTATTTCCATGTTCTGTGTACCGTGGGAGACCAGATATAGTGAATGCAGGTTCTGAGTTTAGTAACACTTTAATATGTGTTCGGTTTTAAAGGGATGAGGTGGCAACCCTATCTACAATGCACCTCGGATGACGTCTATCAACACTCCAGACCAAGAAGCAACAAAAATAACAAACCAAAGGTGCTGCGTAGCACCACTGCAAGTCAGCAATGAGCCTTAAACCTGCAAACAGGAGAACTTTAAGCAAAGCGAAACATCTGATGATGGACACCTTACATGCAAAGCACCAGAATCTACAAATTATTCTCCAGGTCCTGCCTTCACGTCAGGATGGTATGACAGGGGCTGTGTTAAGCCAGAGACTCTTAACAGGTATGATCACACACCACCTTTTCACCATAGCAATCAGGGCGTCTTTAAGGCAGGGCAAAAGGGACAGTTGCCCTGGGCCCTGTCTTTGTTGTGGGGCCCAGAGCAGCTGCCTTATACTTGCCAACTATTCCAGTTTAAATTCCCTCGCCCCTTGAAGTTTTTGTCTCGTGCTCTGTCCTGATATCTCAATGTGAAGTTCTGTTGCTAATGATCAGCTCTGCCCTATTTTTGTGTACAGATGACTCACCTTCAGATTCTGTGTTTACATGAAAATATCAGCACTGATATGTAATTAGCGGTGGGATTCATATGTAAATAGCAGGAGATCGGCAGCATTCATATGTAAATAGGTATTCATATGTATATCATGCCCCCTGAGGTCATATCCACTATCACCTCTGCTTAATGCTGCCCTCTGGGGAGATAAAGGGGCATGCTTGAAAGACCTGCCTACAACTGTGGTCATTAACTACTTCAATACCAGGCACTTATGCCTTGTTTCCACTGAGCGGATCGGTTCGGGTCGGTACAGTTTGAATGGCCTAGAATGGTCCGGTCTATTCTGGTGAGCGTTTCCACTGCAAGTGGGACCACAAGGGGCCATACAGGGTTTAGAAAAAATGCTTCAGCATAGCACAGCAGAGGGTTTTCTGTCAGCCAATCAGTGGAATGTATCGTAGCTCTGCCCTAACCGAACCGTTCCATTTTCTATGGCCCCACACCTGAAGCAGGACCCTGAATGGAACGGTTCGGTTCGGTTGTATGGGCCGCTTTCACAATGGAAACACCCAAAATAGCGTACCGTACCGAACCGAACCGAACCGATCCGCTCAGTGGAAACAAGGCATTAGGCACCTTCCTGCCCAGACCAATTTTCAGCTTTCAGCACTGTCGCAGTTTGAATGACAATTACGCGGTCATGCTACACTGCACCCAAACTAAATTTTTATCATTTTGTTCCCACAAATAGAGCTTTCTTTTGGTGGTATTTGATCACCTCTGCGGTTTTTATTTTTTGCTAAACAAATAAAAAAAGACTGAAAATTTTGAAAAAAATAAAAGTTTTGCTTTTGTTTCTGTTAAAAAAAATTGTAAATAAGTAAGTTTTCTCTTTCACTGATGGGCACTGATAATGCGGCACTGACAGGCACTGATACGGCGGCACCGATGAGGTGGCACCAATGAGCTGGCACTGACGGGCACTGACGATGGGCACTGATATGCGGCACTGATGGGCACTGGTAGGCGGCACTGATGGGTGGCACTCATATGCAGCACTGATGGACATTGATAGGCAGCACTGATGGGCACTGATGGGTGGCACTGGGTGGCACTGGTTGGCACTGATAGGCGACACTGATGGGCAATGAAAGGTGGCACTGCTGGGCACTGATAGGGTGTCGCTGATAGGCGGCACTGCTGGGCACTGATAGGCAGCACTGATGAGCACTGATGGGCACTGATAGGCGGCACTGCTGGGCACTGATACGTGGCACTGATATGAGGCACTGATGGGCATCCCTGGTGGCACTGGCAGTGGTAGGCATTGAAGTGGGCACTGACTGGCAGCTGCCTGGGCACAGATTGGCAGCTGTCTGTGCACACAGTGGCATTTCCCTGGTGGTCTAGGGGCATACCTGGTGGTCCAGTGTGGATCGCTTCCCTGGTGGTCCTGGGCGGCTTCCCTGGTGGTCCTGGGTGGGATCCGAGGGGGGGCTGTGCTGATAAACAATCAGCACAGACTCCCCCTGTCAGGAGAGCAGCCGATCGGCTCTCCTCTACTCGCGTCTGTCCCACGCGAGTGAGGAAAAGCTGATCACCGGCTCTTCCTATTTACATCGTGATCAGCTGTGATTGGACACGGCTGATCACATGGTAAAGAGTCTCCGTCGGAGACTCTTTACCTAGATCGGTGTTGCGGGGTGTCAGACTGACACCCCGCAACAACGATCGCCGCGATGCGCGCCCCCGGGGGCGCGCAGCGGCTCCATATTCCTGATCACGTCATATGACGTCCGATCAGGAATATCAAACCACTTTGCCGCCGTCATTCTGTAATAGGGCGGGTGGCAAGTGGTTAAGCCTACCATCTGCCTGTTCTGCAAAGGTAAGCAAATTAGTGTGGGGGGGGGGGTATTGTGGGGTGTGCAGAGATAGGCAGAGAAGAAATTACAGTTTTGGGTGCACAGATAAGAAAGAAGGGGATGTATGGAGGTAAGGAAGGTGGGTGCAAAGATAAGCAGAGGAGGCAGATAGAGTTAAAGGGGAGGGGGATTGGAGTGGAGAGGATGGGGGAGGATTGGGGTGCAGAGGCTAGCATAGGTTTTAGGATGCAAAGGTGTACCGACAGGGTGGCTAAAGATGTAGGTCACGTGTAGGGCAGCCCATTCATTTCAATGGGCTGCTCTAGGTGCTACAAATGCAGAAGAAAGTCCCAGATCCTTTTTTAAAATCACACAGTGCCAAGGCACATGTCAGTAGATGTGTGAGGGTGTCATTAACAATTAATGGGACTGCTGTGTATCTGCTAAAGGGCAGCACGTTTCTGTGGTGTCAGGAAACCGATTTTGCATGCGTTCCCACAAACAAATGTGAATGCAGGCTAAATGTCTTAGTTACATTGGTGGTCAGTGTAATTCTTCTCATTACATTGGTGCTTGGTGTAGAAACCTTTCATTCACACTAGTGGCCCCTTACATTGGTGGTTACTGTGAATGCTTCTATTACATTAGTGGTCAGTGCTGAAACTCCTCTTTATATTGGTAGTCGGTAAAAAAAATCAGCATTGATATTGATCACACCCTCCCCTCTCCCCAGCACTGCCACTGATCCCAGGAATTGTAGGATCCCTAGGAGTTTTCTGTCTATTAACCACTTCAGCCCCGGAAGAATTTACCCCCTGCCTGACCAGAGCACTTTTTGCGATTCGGCACTGCGTGGCTTTAACTGACAATTGCACGGTCGTGCGACGTGGCTCCCAAACAAAATTGACATCCTTTTTTTTTCCCACAAATAGAGCTTTCTTTTGGTGGTATTTGATCACCTCTGTGGTTTTTATTTTTTGCGCTATAAACAAAAATAGAGCGACAATTTTGAAAAAAAAACGCATTATTTTTTACTTTTTGCTATAATAAATATCCCCCAAAAATATATAAAAAAATCATTTTTTTTCCTCATTTTAGGCCGATACGTATTCTTCTACATATTTTTGGTAAAAAAAAAATAGCAATAAGCGATTATTGATCAGTTTGCGCAAAAGTTATAGCATTTACAAAATAGGGGATAGTTTTATGGCATTTTTATTAATAATTTTTTTTGTTTTTTTAAATGGCGACGATCAGCGATTTTTATCGTGACTGCGACATTATGGAGGACACATCGGACATTTTTGGGACCATTGTCCTTTATACAGCAATCAGTGCTATAAAAATGCACTGATTCCTGTGTAAATGACACTGGCAGTGAATGGGTTAACCACTAGGGGGCGGGGAGGGGTTAAATCAGTACTAGGGAGTGATTACTAACTGTCAGGGGGATGGGCTGTGTGTGTGACGTCACTGATCTCTGCTCCGATGACAGGGAGCAGAGATCGAGTGACACTGTCACTAGGCAGAACGGGGAGATGCTGTTTACATCAGCATCTCCCCGTTCTTCCTCCCAGTGAGGCGATCGCGGGTATCCCCGCTGCGATCGAGTCCGCGGGACCTGCGACCCGACCCACGGAGCTTGCCGCGGGTGCAGGCGCGCGCCGCGGGCGCACGCCCGCTGGCCGCCTCTTGCAGGGCAACGTACAGGTACGTGATTTTGCCTGTACGAGCCCTTCTGCCGCAGTATATCTGCGTGAGGCGGTCGGCAAGCGGTTAATGGGTCCCCTCACCTCCCCAGTCCATGGTGTGCAGGCAGTGAGGAGATGATGTACTGTAACCTCTAGCCACCAATCAGTAAACAGTAATGATGTGCAGTAACTTCTAGCAACCAATCAGTGTGCAGTATTGATGTACAGTAATCTCTAGCAATCAATCAACAAACAGAAATCATGAGCTGTAACCTCTAGCAACTAATCAGTGAGCCGTAGTGTGTGCTTAAGTGCCCAAACTGAAGCAGCATTGCTAAGGCACCCCCTGTCAAAGAGGAAGGCGTTTTGCTATCAGCAGGTCCAACTTGGGAGGTGAGCGCATAGCAGAAACGGTGGTGGGAATCACTAGAGCATTGCAGCGTCATATTATTTATAGAAGATTTCACTGGAAGATATTGACTATCACTGGATGATTTTCTGTCACATAAGACGCTTATTTGTTGCACATCAGCAGAGTTTTTTTTTCACCTATTGGAAAGGATTGGATGAGCATTTATGCTTTTTTATGTTTATAATTAAAGATTATGTTTTGATGGCACTGTATGCACTTTAGATGTGACATCATATTGGTGTATTGTCATTTAGAATTATATTATTCACGCTTATAGGGAAGCGCAACAGTTTTCTATACATTTATTAATTTTCTATGTGGGTAAACATTTTACTGTTTGCAGCTCCCCACACACTAATATAGGGAATTTGTGGTACAAGGTAGCACGGGGTACACAACGCATTTCACTTTCATAGTAACACACAGCCAGCTAATCAAGCCATGGCAGACTTTGCCAAGTTCTTTGCATGAGGCGAGTTAGTCACAAAAGGACTTAAAACCAACCACCCTAAAAGCTGCAGAGCAGTGTTGCCAACTGCCCGTAGATTTACGGGCAGCCTGTAAATTTAACCCCTTTTTTGGGCTGCCCGTTAAAGTCCGTTACTGCAACTGCGCATGTGCCGATCCGAAGCCGGCCAAGCTCGGGAAAGCTTGTACACGCTCGGTCACATTTTTGAATAGACGATTGAGACCACAGCGGCCAGCGACTCCTGCAGTGCACTCATCATAGGTGGAGGAGCCAAACAGGGGTGAGGAAGAGGAGAGTGAAACTGTGGGGGGATATCATAGCAAAAAGGGAGTGAGAGGAGGACATCACTGGGAGCCGGGAGGCTAAAGCCGTGCCATGCAGGGGAAAGAGACTGATGTGCTCTGTCCACCATATTACTTCTCCTCATCAGTGTGCTGTGCCCTCCTCACTGTGCTGCCCTGACCTGTGGAGAGGTGAGAGGGGCATTAGGAGGACACAGCACACTGATGATGTGGAGAAGTAATATGATGGTGGACAGAGGAGGAGGCTACTGTGAGGGGGACACTATCATGTCCGCAGCCACTGTCCACCTCCTGTATCATGTCTCCACCTCCTGTATCATGTCCGCAGCCTCTGTCCACTTCCTGTAGTATGTCCGCAGCCTCTGTCCACCTCCTGTATCATGTTCGCAGCCTCTGTCCACCTCCTGTATCATGTCCGCAGCATCTGACTATCTGTTATCATGTTTGCAGTCTGAGGGGGATCCTAGAAAGGAGTCAAGAGTGGGAACGCCGCTGGGATGGAGGTTACGGGAAGAGAAAGACATGTGTAGACTGTGAAGAGGAGACTATGGAATAAAACCAGAGCCGCCAAGCTGGAGCTGTCTGACTGAGCCCTGCACGGTGCACCTGAGAGGAAGTCAGTGAACGCGCTGCCAGGCCATTCTGAAGGGGGGTCATTGATGTAAGGAGGGGAGTGAATACAATAATGTAAGGGGGCACTGATATAAAGGTTCCCCCCTATATTAGTAATCCCCCCTTACCTTAGTGTATTCACTCTGCGGAAAGTGGTCTCTGGTCACCATCTTGCAGACTCTGATGTAAGGGAGAACTATGTGCTGGCTAGGTTATAGTATCCTGACCTTCATGTAAATTGAGAAATATGTTTTTTGACTTTTGTTTAACTTAAACACATTGCTAATAGCACTAGCTATGTGTTTATAGTTCAGATATTGATATTTGCACTGTTTAGCACTAAAAAATTTTTTAGGTACTTTTTTGCAGTGTCAGTAAAGAATAAGGATCTGTCAGTAAATTCCATGATTTTTTTGGGGGGCCAGTAAAAAATAGGTGCTGTTTGTAAATTTTGGTGTTCTGCAAATAAATTTCACTTCGGGGGGTTGGCAACACTGCGACAGAGCCTGGCGATCTTCTTTCCAAAACACTATCAGAGGCTTAGACCTGTCATGCAGGGAAGTCAGCTAAATATGCCAGGAGAATCAGGACAATAAATTTAAACTACAAAGACTCAGGCCTTAAAATGATCTGGGATAGACTTGACAAATGTTATGGCTCAGCAGAAGCAGTAGAAAATGCATTTAAGACTTGATAGCTTCCCTAGGATACCTAACAAGGTCTATCAGAAACTCAAGGAACTAAGTGGCATACTAATGGAACTTCAGGTAGCCAGAGCCTAAGGGGGCTTACAAGAACTTTCCTTGACACAGCCAGAGGTGTTAACCCCATTGTACAAAAGCTATAACTTACAAGAGTAGTGGATCACATATGGCTCCAAATATAAAAGACAGTGTAATGTTCCATTCTCCCCTTGTTTTTGTGGACTTTGTAAGCCAGGAAGCTAGAACAAGAAATGATCCTGGTTTTAACTTCACGTTGTCGTCTGCTGCTCCTACAGGACTGAACTCTCGAAAACCTTCAATAGCAGTACACAAAACTAATGTGACTCCTTCAGATTCTTTTCACAGGTCTGCCAGCTCCTCTAACTCAGAGACGAAGGTCAAAGATCCCTGTAAACAGTGTCTTCTCGCACAGGAAGCCACATCCTCTTCTAAAATGCAGAGCCTTCAGAGAGAAGTCCAAGGAGGAATGCAAAACCTTCCTGAAACATAACAACATCTACTACAAGTACATCGACATCTAACTTTGTCAAGGATTGTAAGGTCAGTGTAAAATGCACAGAATGTTACAGCTAAGATTACAATACAGCTTTACACCCTGGGTCAGCCCCATGGACTTTTCAATGCACTCACAGCACTAGTGAGCACAGCGTGAGGAAGAACACACTGCTACGACACCAGAGATCACTTCACAATGCAATGTAAGTAAACCCCCCTATAGTTTTCAGCCAAGGAAGCTGCCATCTTTGCCTCCATTTAATCTACAACTGCCATGATGCTGCACATGTGATCAGTTATGACACCAGCCATTGGATGGTTTGACAGTTTGGTTGTGAGCACAACCAATGGGTGTGTTACATTTCCGCCATGTGTCAGAAATGAAACTGTTTTATGGATGGTAATTACGAGATTGGTGACAGAGAGCTGTTGGCGATCATTTTAGCCCTGAAAGAATGGAGACATCTCCTCGAAGGTACCGCTCTGCTGGTTCTCATTCTTACTGACCATGGGAATCTCACATTCTTGTCTGAGGCTAAATGCCTCTCTCCCAGAAGGGCACAATGGGCCCTTTTATTGTCAAGTTTCAATTACATTGTCTCATTCTTACCTGGTACTAAGAATGTAAGGCTGACGCCTTGTCACAACAATTTTCCTTCACCTCCAAGTTGGAGTCGGTTCCGGTTCCTGTGATTCCTCCAGATCGTATTCTGGCTACAGGTTCGCACCAGTCTCACTTCTCCTTTGGGTGACAAAATTCTTGCTGCTCTGGTCCATGCTCCTCCTGAGAAACCTTGTGACCTTTGCATTGTTCCAGAGAGTCTCCGTACTTCCATGCTCCAGACTTACCATTCTCCCAAGACTGCTGGCCACCCTGGGAAAAATCAACTCTTTTGGGCCATTTCCCAACAATTCTGGTGGCCTAGTCTACGTGCTGATGTAACTGATTTTTGTAGCTGCCTGTACCGTGTTTGCTCAGAAAAAGACTCCACGACACCTTCCAGTGGGCCTCCTACAACTCATACCCAATGGAGAAAAGCCCTGGACCCACCTGTCTATGGATTTCATTGTGGAGTTACCCAACTCCCAGGGCAACACAGTTATTCTTATGATGGTTGACCGGTTCTCAAAGATGTGTCATTGTATTCCACTAAAGAAGTTGCCCACTTCTTTCGCTTACATGGGCTACCCAAGGTGATTGTCTCAGACAGGGGTAGTCAGTTTGTGTCCTGTTTCTGGCAAAGCTTTTGTGCACAGTTGGGAGTTCAGCTTGCTTTCTCCTCTGCGTATCAACCGCAGTCTAATTGGGCTGCAGAACGAGCCAATCAGTCTTTTGTAGAATTCCTACGTTGCTATACTTCTGACCATCATAACAATTGGTCAGATTACCTATTACCGTGGGCAGAGTTTGCTCACATCAATGCCTTAAATTCTGCTTCCCGATTGTCCCCGTTTATGGCGAATTATGGTTTCCAACCTTCCATGTTGCCTGACTCGTTTGTTCCACAGAGTATTCCTGCATTAGAGGAGCAACTCCGTGGTCTTCGTTCCACTTCGGCACAAGTCCAGGAGGCTTTGCCACATGCTAATGATAGGTACAGACTCCATGCTAAGGTAAATAAGAAAAAATAAGTGTAATGCTGGTGATCATGGATTACTGAAACAGTGAACTGTAATCAATAAATGTGAACTACTATATAAAAAATAAGAACAATGTTAATAAACAATGACTGTGATATATAAAGTCCAAATCCTATAGGATAAAAACCAAAAAAGTTCGTAAATAGAAATCCCACTCAAATGACTGAGTTGAAATCCTATGTGAGTGATAGTAGAAGTGATAAAAGTGTAATGATGATTATATAACAGGGTGGGTGTCAAGCAATCGGGTGTACATTCATCAAATCTGAAATACTGGATGGGTACTTCTTACCGAACTCAGTGGGCACATCCGTCACTCGAGTTCGGTACGAAGTACCCATCCAGTATTTCAAATTTGATGAATGTATACCTGATTGCTTGACACTCACCGTTGTCAGTACTAGGATCCATTTAGGACCCAGCACAAATCACCTGACACAGCCTTTGCCTGGGAAACAACAGTGATTGGCCAGCTCACCTTTAATTCACCTGTATCAGCATTCAATCAATGCTCGTGTTAGAGTTTACCTTTGTATTTGATCCAGCTGATATCTGCTTTGTGTATTTCGTGTATGACCCAGCTTGTTTGACCCTGCTTGCTTGCTTCTGATTCGGTACCGTTTGGACTCTGATCTACCTGTGTATGACCCAGCTTGCCTAGACTACGCTTTGCCTGATTCTACTGTAGTACCATCATCTGCAGCAGTGAACTACAAGCACCAGCTAACATCTATTCTCATCTGCAGCAGTGAACTACAAGCACCAGCTAACATCTATCCTCATCTGCAGCGGTAAACTACAAGCACCAGCTAACATCTATCCTCATCTGCAGTGGTGAACTACAAGGTCCAGCAAACATCTACCTTCATCTGCAGCGGTGAACTACAAGTCCCAGCTGATCTGCTCTGCTTAGACCTGCTCATGGTATGTGCTCTTGTTCTTTGAATTCTTTGCATAATCAGAACACCTGAACTGTTACCTGTTATAAGCTCCTAGCCTGACATTAACACAAGCCATACATAAAAAGGGAAACCTATCATGGATCCTGAGCAGGCTCAGTTGTTTGCACAGGAACTTTGCCGTTTATCCCATCAAGTTCAGGAAATGGCCACAGAGCTCACCAAGGTGCAATCTCCTTCTACTACCACCGCTACAAAAAATCCATCTGAGCCAAAAATTCCTTTGCCTGACTGGTTTTCTGGTGACCGTAAAGGGTTTTGCAACTTTAAAAACAGCTGCAAATTATATTTCAAGTTAAGGCCATCATCGTCTGGCCCTGAAACTCAGAGGGTTCAAATCATTATCAATCTATTACAGGGTGACCCCCAGGCTTGGGCCTTTTACCTGGAACCAAACCATCCAGCCTTGCTAACAGTAGATGCCTTCTTTGCCCTAGGGTTGCATAACTTAAAGCAAGGAACTACCACAGCTGAAATGTATTGCTCAGAGTTTCGCAGGTGGGCCCCGGAATCTGGCAGGAATGATGCAGCTCTCCGCAGCCAGTTTAGAATAGGCCTTTCAGATGCAATTAAGGATGCTCTGGTCAACTTCTCCTACCCAGCCAAACTGGAGGAGGCTATATGTCTAGTCATTAGAATTGACCGCCGCCAGCGAGAGAGGAGGCGAGAACAAACTACGGCTGTGGCAAACTATATACCTCCCTTGCCACCTGACTATTCCACCTCCAGTGCCAAATCTGAGGAAGAACCTATGCAGTTAGCCTCTACCCGGTTATCTGCCCAGAAACACACACGCTGGCGTAACATGGGACTATGCTTATATTGGCCTCAAGGGTCATATGCTCCGTTCATGCCCTACACGTCCGGGAAACTCCAGGACCTAGGTGATTGCGGGGAGGTCACCTTAGCTCTGCTCTCATCTCCCCAGGGGGACAATTGTGTACTTTTACCTGCTGTCATTCACTTTGGGACAGGGGCTCATGAACTGCTGGCCTTGGTAGATTCTAAAGCAGCTGAGAATTGTATTGATAAGACTCTGATTACCTCTTTGTCCCTGGAAACTCATGCTCTAGATTGCCCAGTCCGCCTGATTTCCGTGGATAATCGGCCTCTCTCACAAGATCTAGTGCTCCAATCCACCAACCCTTTCCAGTTACAATTGGGGACTTTGCATTGGGAGAAGATTTCATGTCTTGTCATTGACTCTCTATCCACTCCTTTGATCCTAGGCCTTCCTTGGCTTCAGAAGCACAATTCCGTAATTGACTGGTAAACAGGAAATATTCTGACTTGGTCCAATCAGTGTAAAAAGAACTGCATTATTTACCTTTGACTTTGTTCTAGTGGCAGCAGATATATATATATATATATATATATATATATATATATATATATATATATATATATTGTATGTCATTATTATTTTGACATTGTGTTTTACATTGGAGATTAGAGCAGCAATTTTTTTAAGTATATTTTCACAGACTCCATGCTGACCGCAGACACCTGCGCCTTCCAACCAGGTTGGGGACAGGGTCTGGCTGTCATCTGGCAAACTCCGACTTCGTGTTCCCTCACTGAAGTTCGCACCTCAGTTTATTGGGCCTTTCCGTATTCTTCGCAGGATTAACCCAGTGGCTTACGCATTAGACCTTCCTTCTAATATGCGTATTTCAAATGTATTTCATGTCTCCTTATTAAAATCTTTGGTCTGCAACCACTTTACCACTTCGGTGCCACGTCCTCACCCTGTACAGGTTGAGAGCCATGAGGAGTATGAAGTACAGTCCATTGTTAAATTCCGTAGGTTCCATGGGCGCATACAGTACCTGATGCATTGGAAAGGGTACGGTCCGGAGGAACGCTCTTGGGTCTCATCCTCGGACGTACATGCCCCTGTCCTCCTCCGTGATTTCCATAGACGGTTTCCCCTCAAGCCTGGTGGTCCTCCGAGGGGGGGGTCCTTGAGGAGGGGGTACTGTCAGGGCTTGGCTCAGCCCTTCCTTCTCAAAGCTGGCCGCTCAGCTGTTGGCTAATTGCCAGCTCCTTTGTCTCCACAGTGATTCACCAGTTCATGATATCCTGCTCGTCAGTCCTGCCTACTTAAGCCGTCCAGCCCAGATGATCTCTGCCTTCGCCTTGGCCACTTCTCTAGAGATGCTCTCCAGTGTTCCTGTTAAAGACTTGCTTGGCTGACATTCCTTCAAGCTCCAGATCCTGCTTGCTGTTCTACTACGCTCATCTCTGGCTCTCTGACGTTTTGGCTTGTCTGACTATCCGTTTCGGTTCCTGAACTCTGGCTATGTTTTGACTACGTTTACTCTCTTTACCTTTTTCTTTATTATTATTATTAAACAAGTGTGATTTAACTGTACTTCTGTCTCAGTCTGATTCATGGTTTCTCACGTACCATGTCTACACCCTCTCTTGTACCATGTCTGCACCCTCTCACCCTCTCCTGACCCATGTCTGCACCCTCTCCTGTGCCATCTCTGCGCACACTCTCTGACTGTGTCTTGTATCATCTCCGCACACTCTCTGACCGTCTCTTGTACCATCTCTGCACACTCTCTGACCGTCTCTTGCATCATCTCTGCACCTTTTCTGACCGACTCTTTCATCACCTCTGCACACTCTCTGACCATCTGTCAGGTCACCTGTATCCAGGTGACAGATGCACCCCGTTGGGGTCAGGAGTGCACCGCTATGATAGTGGACCCTAAGGCTGACTGCTGCAGATGGAACTCGGGGTGGTTCAGGAAGGCAGGTCCTCTGGAGCACCAACACGGATCCCACAGTGAGTTAGAGCATAGATTCCCCAGGGCGCGGAGTCTAAGAGCCAGTTGGTGTTCACCAGAGCCTCTAGTGGTGAGGATGGACTGGGCTGCAACTGGCTCCAGGTCGCGGCCCCCAGGGTCTCCCAGCTCACGCTCACGGTAGGCTACAGGAGGATGGAGAGGGAACAGCAGCCCAGGACAGCAAGGAATAGTAAGGAGGTAGCCAAATGTCGGGGCGACTAGCAGACAAGGATAACAGAGAACACGCCAAAAATCAGGGTCACAGGCAAACAGGGATAGTTGAGAACGCGCCAAAGGTCAGGGTCACAAGCAGACAGGAATAGTTGGGAACACGCCAAGATCGGTAACAGAGACAGAGACAAACTTAGAGCACACGGCAAACAGGAAGCCAAACACACAATATTGCACGGCAAGGCAGGCTTGGAGAATACGGTGTTAAATAGTGGTTCCTGTTGAGGCTAGGGTGGAACCACACAGAGGGAAGATACTTAAGCATGCAGGTATGAGAGTACAAGCCTCAAGGCTGATACACAGATCAGGTAAGAGACAGACAGATCATGAATGTATTACTGCAAGGTCATGACAGTACCCCCCCTCTTACGAGGCCTCCCCCTCCCCCGCTTTGGACCAGGCTTGGAGGGGAACTTCAAATGGAACTTCCTCAGATGACGAGGTGCGAAGACTTCAGATGCAGAAATCCAAGATCTCTCCTCAGGACCGAAACCTTTCCAATCCACAAGATATTGAAGGACACCTTTATAGAAGCGAGAATACAAAATTTGACTAACCTCGTACTCCTGATCATCTTCAGAGACTGGAGCCAAGGTAGGGAGAGATCGAGAGAACTTATTGAAAACTAAAGGTTTCAGAAGGGATACATGAAAGGAGTTTGAGATCCTGAGGCTTTTAGGGATCTGGAGTTTAAAACAAACAGGATTCAGCTTAGAAATTATATTGTAAGGACCAATGAATCTCGAGGCAAACTTGAGAGAAGGAACCCGGAGTCTGATGTTCCTGGTAGAAAGCCAGACTTTGTCTCCTGGCTGTAGAGAAGAGGCGGCTTATGCCTGCGACGGTCAGCAAAACTTTTGAACTTGTTGGCAGCTTTCTGGAGGGAATCATGGACGTCAGCCCACAAGGAATTGAATGATTCCTGAACAGTAGCCAAAGCTGGGATGTCAGAAGAACAGGTCATAGGAAGAGGGAGCTCAGGATGTCTTCCATAAACAGGGACAAAGGGTGTCTTCTGAGAACTGATATTGACATGATTGTGGGAGAACTCTGCCCACGGGAGTAATGAGACCCAATCATCGTGATGAGCCAAGACCAAGGTACGGAGAAAGACCTCCAACTCCTGATTAACCCTTTCAGTCTGGCCATTGGATTGGTGATGGTAAGTAGAGGTAAAATCCAAGGTAATGTTGAGGGATTTGCAAAAGGCTCTCCAAAAGCGAGAAGTAAACTGAACACCCCTGTCTGAAATTACATGGGAAGGGACACCATGAAGACGGAAAATCTCTCGTATGAAAATGGGAACCAAGGCAGGAGCAGAAGAGAGACCAGGAAGAGGAACAAAATGGGCCATCTTGGAGAACTGATCAATTACCACCCAAATGACCGTATTCTTCTCAGAAGGTGGAAGATCAGTGATGAAGTCCATGGCTATGTGAGGCTCCTTGGGAATGGGCAAGGGCATGAGAAGACCAGCAGGAGCCTGCGTGGGGGACTTGACAAGCCTTAACATAGTCCTTGACATCCGAACGGAGAGTAGGCCACCAGTAGTGGCGAATGATGAGGAGGACAGATCGAAGAAACCCAGCATGACCTGCCACCTTGGAGTCATGTCCCCAACAAACGATCTTAGCTCTTAGCTCAGTGGGGACGAAGGTCCTGCCAGGAGGAATTTTTGACTTCAGGGTGGTTGAATGGGCAAGGATGCATGAAGTAGGGATAAGCGGATCAGGTTCAATGGTAGGCTTCTCATCCTGAATGTCAAAAGATCTAGAGAGTGCATCAGCCCGACTGTTGCAGGAACCAGGTTTGAATGTAGTGGTGAAGTTAAAATGGGAAAATAAGCGACTCCACCTGGCTTATCTGGGATTCAATCGTTTGGCATTCTGTAAGTATTGCAGATTTTTATGGTCAGTGAAAATTGTTATGGAATGTGGGGAACCCTCCAAGAGATGACGCCACTCCTCCAACGCCAATTTAATCGCAAGAAGTTCCCGATCACCAATAGCGTAATTCTTCTCCGCCTGAGAAAATTTTCTGGAGAAAAACGCACATGGTAGACGTTTTTTCCCAAAGGATTGAAGAAGTACAGCTCCCACCCCAGTTGAGGAAGCGCCCATTTCAATAAAAAATGGATCCCTCGGGTCAGGTCGCCTCAACAAAGGTCCAGAAATGAAGGCCTGTTTCAAATCGTGAAAGGCAGAGACAGCTTCGGGGGATCACTCCTTGGCATTAGCACCCTTCTTGGTCAAGGCGATAATTGGCGCAGCAATAGAGGAGTAATTCCTAATGAACTGCCTGTAATAATTAGTGAACCCAAGAAAGCGCTGCATGGCCTTGAGGCCGGCAGGAAGAGGCCAGTTGGTAATGGCCGAGACCTTCCCAGGATCCATACGAAGACCGAAGTTAGAGACGAAGCATCCCAGAAACAGGACTTCAGAACATTCAAAAGAACATTTCTCCAGCTTGGCGTACAGATTATTTTCTCGAAGGCGCTGAAGTACAATCCGGACATGGTCTCTGTGAACCGACAGACTATCCGAAAAGATGAGAATGTCATCCAGGTAGATGACAACAAATTGGTAAAGCAGATCCCTGAAGATTTCGTTAATAAAGTTTTGGAACACCGCTGGGGCATTATACAAACCAAAGGGCATGACCAAATACTCGTAATGCCCATCTCTAGTGTTAAATGCAGTTTTCCATTCATCCCCTTCCCGTATTCGGATCAAATTGTATGCACCCCTGAGATCCAACTTGGTAAAAATGGAGGCACCTTTCAACCTGTCAAATAGTTTCGATATTAGGGGTAGAGGGTATCGATTTTTGATCGTTACTGCGTTTAGGCCTCGGTAGTCAATGCAGGGTCTTAGGGTACCATCCTTTTTGGCAACAAAAAAGAACCCTGCTCCTGCAGGCGATGAGGATTTCCAGATGAATCCTTTTTCTAGATTTTCTGCAACATACTCAGACATGGCCTGGGTCTCTTGGATGGACAGAGGGTAGGTACGACCCCTGGGTAGAGCTGCTCCGGGAACAAGGTCAATGGCACAGTCAAAGGACCTGTGAGGAGGAAGCACCTCAGCTGACTTTTTACAGAACACATCCCGGAAATCGCTATATGCAGCGGGAAGGGCAGAGGATACTGAGGTGGTAGCCACGGGAAGTCTCCCCTTAGGGGCAACCTTGAGTAGGCAGGAAGAGAAACAGGAGGAACCCCAAGCCAGGATCTGCCCAGAAGTCCAGTCAATGTGTGGAGAGTGGAGCTGCAGCCAAGGAAGCCCCAATACGATAGGGGTTGAGACCTTAGGAAGGATAAGAAAGGATATCCACTCCTGGTGGAGTATCCCTACCGACATCTTAACAGGAGGGGTCTGGAAGCGGATAGGCCCCCCTGGAAGAACAGTGCCATCAATCGCCGAGACCACCAATGGAGTGGTGAGGGGTAAAAGGGTAAGGTTCATGGAAGATGCAGTTCTCCAGTCCATAAAGTTGCCAGCGGCTCCCGAATCCAGATAAGCCAAGGCCAAGTGGGAGGAAACACCAACATGAAGAAACACCGAAAGAAGGAGACGAGAAGATGACTTTTCTGGGTCCAATACTCCACCTTCCAGATGTATTACCCAAGCTTTTCCTGGACGAAATGAGCATGTGTCACGAAAATGACCTTTGCCCCCACAGCAGAGACACAGGCCCAGAGTTCTGTGCCTAGCACGTTCCTCGGGGGATGGCCTGGTCTGGCCCAGCTGCATGGGTTCCTTAGTTGGCAGGAGATGCTCCACAGGACGAAAAGAGGGGAGCTCGGACTGACTAAGGACCGAAGAGTGCTGGCGTCGCTTTTCTAAGGTCCTTTCCTGAAAACGAATATCTATCTGGAACCACAGGGAGATAACTTCGTCCAGATCAGTGGGGATGGTTCTTCCTGCTAATTCGTCCTTCACTCTATCAGAAAGGCCATGCAGAAAGGTTGCGACTAAGGCCTCATTATTCCAGCTCAGCTCAGCCGTCAGTATGCGGAAACGAAGAGCATACTGTCCCATAGAAGCAGACTCTTGGCGGAGACGTAAGAGGGCGCTGGCCGCTGAAGAGACACGACCTGGTTCCTCAAAGATATTCCGGAAGAGTTTCAAAAAATTAGAGAGGCTGGAAACCACCGAGTCTTTCCTCTCCCACATAGGGGCAGCCCAAGCTAAAGCCTCGCCGGACAGGAGAGAAATAATATAGGCTACCTTTGCCCGATCAGACTTGAAGTTTTGGGGTTGGAGTTTGAAATGAATAGTACACCGGCTAAGGAACCCTCTGCAAGCCTTGGAATCCCCAAAGTAACGGGACGGAGCTGGTAAGTGCAAAGTGTTAGCGGCTGCGACTGTAAGCGGAGCTGATACGGCAGCCGATTGCGGTTGTGGAACCGGGGAGCCTAAGGAGGCTTGAAGTTGTTCAAAGCGGGAAGCCAGATCCTGAAGGAATCGCATCACCTGGGTCTGATTAGATTCCTGGGTCTCAAGTCTGTGGACTATGCCCTGCAGCTGATCATCGGCAGGTAACGGCACATCAGACGGGTCCATGGCCCTGCAAACTGTCAGGTCACCTGTATCCAGGTGACAGATGCACCCCGTTGGGGTCAGGAGTGCACCGCTATGATAGTGGACCCTAAGGCTGACTGCTGCAGATGGAACTCGGGGTGGTTCAGGAATGCAGGTCCTCTGGAGCACCAACACGGATCCCACAGTGAGTTAGAGCATAGATTCCCCAGGGCGCGGAGTCTAAGAGCTAGTTGGTGTTCACCAGAGCCTCTAGTGGTGAGGATGGACTGGGCTGCAACTGGCTCTAGGTCGCGGCCCCCAGGGTCTCCCAGCTCACACTCACGGTAGGCTACAGGAGGATGGAGAGGAAACAGCAGCCCAGGACAGCAAGGAATAGTAAGGAGGTAGCCAAATGTCGGGGCGACTAGCAGACAAGGATAACAGAGAACACGCCAAAAGTCAGGGTCACAGGCAAACAGGGATAGTCGAGAACGCGCCAAAGGTCAGGGTCACAAGCAGACAGGAATAGTCAGGAACACGCCAAGATCGGTAACAGAGACAGAGACAAACTTAGAGCACACGGCAAACAGGAAGCCAAACACACAATATTGCACGGCAAGGCAGGCTTGGAGAATACGGTGTTAAATAGTGGTTCCTGTTGAGGCTAGGGTGGAGCCACACAGAGGGAAGATACTTAAGCATGCAGGTGTGAGAGTACAAGCAGGTCATTAATGTATTACTGCAAGGTCATGACACCATCTCTTGTATCATCTCCGCACACTCTCTGACCATCTCTTGTATCACCTCTGCACACTCTCTGACCGTCTCTTGTATAATCTCTGCAGACTCTCGACAGTCTCTTGTACCATCTCCGCACACTCTCTTGTACCATCTCCGCACACTCTCTGACCGTCTCTTGTATCATCTCTGCACATTCTCTGATCCTCTTTTTTTCTCTCTTCCTCTTTCTCCCTTTTTCTCTCTCCCTCTTTTTCTCTTTCTTTCTCTCTCCCTCTTTCTTCTCCCTCCATCCCTCTTTCATCTCAGACTCTAACCACACCCCTGTTAAGCCACACCCAACATTCTGTTAAGCCACACCCATTTGCCACACCTACACACAAATGCCCCACCCTTAATTGATATAAGAGTTTGCCTACATACTAAAAAAGTGTCCCTATTTTTTTTTTCAGAATGTTGGCAACTATGCAAAACAATTGAGTATATATATATGCTGGATTCCCTGCACAGCCAAAAAACTGACCACGCTGTACTCTCATGCCTAGTGTGGTCAGTTAGAAATAGGAAAGCAGAGAGACTGGCAGGAACCCCAGGTATTTTACACAAAGGAAGCAATACAAAAAGCACAGGATAATTTTTAACACAAGCACACGATACAGCAGACACACATAGCTCCAGGGCTGCTGTTAGAAATCACGGGGGCCCCGTACAGCCTACCTGACAGGACCCCCCCAACTGACAGGGCCTGGGGCCTGAGCGTGACCACCGCCCCCCTTAGCCCGCAGGCAGCAAGCAGAGAAAAAGGAGGCAGCATGGACTGTGTGCTTGGAGAAATAAGGATGGGGTAAAACTGCACTAACAGTGGGAGGGCAGGTATCAGATGTATGTATAAAATTTTGAAAATGCAGGTGTCAAGAATATGTAATGTACAGAGTGCAGGGGTCAGGACTATGTAACTTAAACAGTGTAGTTTCAGGAGTATGTACTTTACAGTTTGCAGGAGTCCTGGGTACGTACATAGTGCAGAGGTCAGGAGTGGGCAATGCATGGAATGCAGGGGTCTGGGATATGAAATGTGCAGAATGCAGTGGTTAGTAGGGGGTAATGGCAAAGGCAGCAAATGAGGGTATACAAAAATATCCCCCCCCATTACGTTCAGTGGGCAAATGCATCCCACTCCAGCCTCACAACCATGTAGAACAAACACAGTTGCAGCAAGGTGGTGCATTTTTTTAGGGATTAAATCGGGTGATGAGGACTGGAGGCAATATAATGCTTTCTTGACACCTGTCAAATACCCTCTGAAAAGTGATCCACTGTGGTTCCCTCTTCAGATGGCAACACTAGTGTACCCTAATCTACAGCAATGCCCTTAGATGTGTCACTCCAAATGTGCTTGGTATTACCCAAGAGTTCCAAATCAGGGGCAGTCCCTCAAAATCAGGGACAGTTGGGAGCTATGCAGGGCTGCTGATAAGGGGGGTCCACCAGCCCTCCTGTGCCGGGCCCGGTGCTGCCGTCTCAGGAGGGGGGGTCCGGAGGTAGAGCAGACGGGGCCTCCCAAATCCTGTCCACCAATAAGCCCATCCACCGCTGTGCAGCTATTTAGAAAACAAATGTCTCCGGGCCCCCTGTGTTTAGTGGGGGCCGGGGGACAGTAAGCGGACTATTTCTTAATTTTCGTGTTGAGGCTGCTTAATCTGCCGCAGCCCTCTCGGCCAGCTGCAGTGTATGAATATTGAAGTGGTCGGTCTTCAACTGTATAGTGCGATGCGGCGGATTAATCCGCCTCACCAGTGCCCATGAATGCAGCCTCACCAGTGCCCCTCAATGCAGCCTCACCAGTGCCCCCTCAATGCACCTTGATCTGTGCCCCTCAATGCAGCCTGATCAGTGACTCCTCAATGCAGCCATATCAGTGTCTCTTCAATGCAGCCATGACCAGTGTCTCTTCAATGCAGCCATGACCAGTGTCCCCTCAATGCAGCCATGACCAGTGTCCCCTCAATGCAGCCTTGACCAGTGTCCCCTCAATGCAGGGGTCTCCCAAAATTCCATTACCAGACCCTTCAGGTCTGGTATGGATATTAAGGGGAACTCTGCGCCAAAATTTAAAAAACAAAAGGCATGGGGTTCCCCCAAAAATCCACACCAGACCCTTATCCGAGCACACAACCTGGCAGGCCACAGGAAAAGAGGGGGGATGAGAGAGCACCCCCCCTCCTGAACCGTACCAGGCCACATGCCCTCAACTTGGGGATGATGTCCCCATGTTGATGGGGGCATCATCTAGACATGATACAGACATGATACAAGAGATGGTCAGAGATTGCAGACATGATACAAGAGATGATCAGAGATTGCAGACATGATACAGGAGATGGTCAGAGATTGCGGGTATACTACAGGAGATTGTCAGAGACTGCAGACATAATACAAGAGATGGTTAGAGATTGCAGACATGATACAAGAGATGATCAGAGATTGCAGACCTTATACAAGAGATGGTCAGAGATTGCAGACATGATACAGGAGATAGTCAGAGAATGCAGACATGATACAGGAGACGGTCAGAGACTGCAGACATGATACAAGAGATGGTCAGAGACTGCAGACATGATACAAGAGATGGTCAGAGACTGCAGACATGATACAAGAGATGGTCAGAGACTGCAGACATGATACAAGAGATGGTCAGAGACTGCAGACATGATACAAGAGATGGTCAGAGAATGCGGACATAGTTCAAGTGTGTCCTAGCAGTGACCAGTGTGGAAAAACATTTAATATATATATATATATATATATATATATATATATATATATATATATATATATGTGCCAAAAAAAACTTTACTAACACTCAATTGATCAAGCACAGGAGGACAGTAAATGGTTAACAAGTCTCTGAAGCTCCTTCAGAGAAGCTTGACCAGCTAATTCCTTCAAAGATAATGCAAAAGGAAAAGGTCAAAGAAATCATAGATGGCTGACAGGGGACTCTGGCTCTATAGAAACAGCTGAAGTTGCAGGTTTTCCAGAAGTCTAATTATCTGTGCAGTGTAAATAAAAACAAAGATAAGAAACAGTGTGAGAAGATGGTGTGAGCTTTGCCTATTCTGTACACACTGGAGAACACACTGATGATGATTAAACTTCTGCAGCCAGCATTACCAGTGACTGTGTGACATATTTGTTGCAAATGTGATCATATCTTCTTCCAGTGGGTATCAGCATACCTCCCAACATTTTGAGATGGGAATGAGGGACACCTACTAGCAAATATGTAGGCATAGGACACGCCCCTGCCACACCCCCTTAAAGGGGAATTAACAAAAAAAAAGGTTAATTAAGTCCACAAAGGACTTTTTTTTTATCACTAATGTTCCTTTATATTGGCTTCTAAAATTTACAAATGCAGCAATTTATAATTTGGATGAAAAGTTTAGCACTGGGAAACACTTTTTGAAGGATAAAAAGTGCATTTTATATACAACTATATAGATCAGACCAAAATGAGGGACAAATGAGGGGGAAAGGGGGACAGTCCCTCAAAATCAGGGACAGTTGGGAGCTATGTATCAGTCATGTGTACAGGGGCTTTGGGCCACCCTGCACGCATGTATGATATGCCCAGGGTTGTCTGGGATGATCAATGCCGCAGTGGGGGCCGCATTGAAGGAAGGGGGGGGCACCACTGCTGACAGAAGAAGTGACAGCAATATGACTGCTCCTGTGGCCTGCACGCCTGGAGGGATGCTGGGGATGCCCGTGCAGTGACAGCTCAGACAAGGAAACAAAAACTATCAGCAAAGGAAGACTTCCACCACTGGCTTCTTCTGCTGTGTTCTGCAATAGATGAGTCATCAGTCAGAGCCGCCTGGCAGAGAAGTGAGCAGAGGAAGTTTTATTTTGCTTTCCTGAGATAGTCTGAGTTATCACTGCACTATCACTGCACTGGCATCCCTGTCATCCCTTCAGATGAGAGAAATCAGCCCAGAAGAAAAGTGAGAGAGGGAAGGATTCTTCTACATAGGATTCCAAATGGATCAAGCAGCCAGGTAAGGAGCACCAGTGCCCCCTCCCCACTGACTGGCAGTGCCCCCCAATCTGCCCCCACTAAGCACCAGTACCCCCATCTCTCCCCCACTAAGCACAAGGACCCCTGTTTCCCCCCACTAAGCACCAGGACCCCATCTCCTCCACTAAGCACCAGGACCCCCCATCTCTCCCCACTAAGCACCAGGACACCCATCTCTCCCCACTAAGCCCCAAGACCCACCATCTATCCCCACTAAGCACCAGGACCCCCCATCTCTCCCCACTAAATACCAGGACCACCCATCTCTCCTCACGAAGCACCAGGACCTCCCATCTCTCCCCACTAAGCTCCAAGACCCCATCTCTCCCCACTAAGTATAAAGAATCCCATCTGCCCTGACTGAGCACCAGTGCTCCCTTTTGTCCCCCTTGAAGTCAAAGCTGTATTCTTTTCGGCAGGTATGGGGCTCCCATCAGGTAGGCTGTAGGGAGCCCCATGATTTCTAACAATGACCCTGCTGTAACTGTCCCCCACCCACTGTGTCCTCCTCCGGCCTCTCTGTGTCCTCCTGTGTCCTCCTACAGCGCCTCCGTGTCCTCCTCCGGCCCCCCCCCCCCCGTGTCCTTTTATGACATTGTGCATTGCTTTACTGACAGTCCACTACCCTACTGACACCATTCACTGGGCCCCAAAAAGCATTTTGAAAAAATGAAAAATAAAATACAAACAAATGAAATTGTAAAAAAATAAATAAATAAATAAAAATAATAATAAAGAGCTACTGACACCATCCACTACCCTACTGACGCCATCCTGCACATACTACCCACCTCCCCTTCATGTAATGCCAGCATGACGCTGGTTGGGTCTCGTTTGATATGCCGGGAACACTCACTCTTTTCATCTGCTGTGGGCTATCCTTGCCACCAGCACACTCTGTGTATTGTGCACTATCTTCTATATTATGGTTCTGTCAGCCTTTCAAGATTGGAGCCCCTGTTTCACCTGCTGTTTGGATATTCATGTTTCTGGGAATCACATTCATGTTCTCCGTCTTCCCACGGGCCCCACCTCACCTCCCGGTGCAGACAATTCTACTAGCCCATGTGCTCCAGCTCACATACTTTCACATGCTGCCAACATATCCAATTTATCATGCATCTTCCCCTGAAGAGTGGCATTATGCCATGAAACGCGTCAGCCTTACACAGATGCATCATGTTTTACTTATAGGACCAAACATTGTGTTTTAAGAATTCCTTTTTCTGGAGGACAATGCCATTTATAAGTCGATATTTACATGTTTATGGTTTGCAACATGCTTTCTATGTGTTTACTATATTTGTGTTTATCCATTGCTGCATGTTATTGCTGTATGTTTTAGACAATAAACACATCCATATTACATGGTTCCATTTGTTGATCCTTACCACACATACCTCATTCAAAGTTCCAACTCTTTTCTATATACTACCCACCTCCATACACTCGGCACTCCTCTCCTGCACGTTACCCACCGCCACACACCCTGTACCCCTCTTCCTGCACATACTACCCACCATACACTCCACACCCCTCTCTCTGCACATACCACCCACCGCCATACACTCCACACCCCTCTTTCTGCACATGCTACCCACCGCAATACACTTTGCACTCCTCTCCCTGCACATGCTACCCACCGCTATACACCCTATACCCCTTTCCCTGCACATATTACCCACTGCTATACACTTTGTACTCCTCTCCCTGCATATACTACCCACCACCATACACTCACACCCCTCTCCCTGCACATACTACCCACGCCATACACCTCACACCGCTTTCTCTGCACATACTACCCACCGCTATACACTTCCCACTCCTCTCCCGGCACATACTACCCACTGCCATACACTTCACACTCCTCACCCTGCACATATTACCCACCGCCATACACCCCACACCCCTCTTTCTGCACATACTACCCACCGCAATACACTTTGCACTCCTCTCCCTGCACATGCTACCCACCGCCATACACCCTATACCCCTTTCCCTGCACATACTACCCACTGCTATACACTTTGTACTCCTCTTCCTGCACATACTACCCACCACCATACACTCACACCCCTCTCCCTGCACATACTACCCACGCCATACATCCCACACCGCTTTCTCTGCACATACTACCCACCGGTATACACTTCGCACTCCTCTTCCTGCACATACTACCCACCGCTGTACACTCCGCACTCTTGTCCTGCACATACTACCCACCGCTGTACACCCCATACTGCTCTCCTGCACATACTACCTGCTGCCGTACGCTCCACACTGTACATTACCTATTTAACATTACCACATTCTGCACTATGTAAGTCATCTCAGACTCTATTTAACCACACCCCCTTTAAGCCACGCCCCCATAATTTAAGCACAATTTAAACCACAACCACTTTTCCGCCGTTTTTCTTTATCGTGCCTGGGGCCCACTCTTGATCTTTCACACGGGCCCACTTATTTCATGATACGCCCTTGCCTTCTTCATACTTAGGTGTGTTGGATCCTCTCCATCCTCCATCCAGCCCTGCTCTGGCTACTAGCATTTTCTGGTCAAATGTGACGGGCTGGGTAAGGGGTGGTTACAGAGGTAAGCTGATTGGCTAAGGAGGTGGTGGGAGGCGAAGCAACTTATCAGCAGTCACGCCCTCTCACTCAGAAGAGCAATGTTATTGGCTGCCTGTTACACTGGTCTGTGCCTCTCCTTCTAGCATCTGAAAGCCGGCAGAGGGAGAGGGGGAAAGCCCCACACCGCTCTGCAATTGCTACCACCCGCCCGCCACACCAAACTCCTTGCTGTTTGGGCCCCCCTATCTGTGGCCCTGCCGGGAGCCTGGGGTGTGATGAGGAAGAAGAGGTGAGGCAAGGGTCAGCGGCACCCCTAGGTGGCAGTGCGCCCTAGGCCGCTGCCTAGTTTGCCTAGGGGTAACGCCGACCCTGACTGAGCATGATCAGAGACTTTTAGACAACATTTTAGTTTTGCTGCTTTGTGCATTGATCATGATCAGGGACTTTTAGACAACAAAGGAAAACAGGGGGCACACTGGCCTAGTGCATTATCCTTAAAACATCATTTTTATTTCATATAAAGGTCGTAAATATTATACTCACAAAATGACAAGTGCATCAAAAGCTCATCATATTGAAACAGAAAAATCCAGTCCACGATTCATCATTGCACATGACAGGACAATTGGACATCCAACAGGCTAATGCGTTTCGAGGACTTGCCTCTTCCTCAGAGCCAAGAGCCTCAGGCTGGCTCTGAGGGAGAGTCAAGTCCTTGAAACACGTTAGCCTGTTGGATGTCCAATTCTTCTGTCATGTGAAATGATGAATCGTGGGCTGGTAGTTGCTGTTTCTATTTAACCACTTCAACCCCGAGAGGATTTGCCCCCTTAATAATCAGGCCATTTTTTGCGATACGGCACTGCATCACTTTAACTGACAATTGCGTGGTCGGGTAAAATTGATGTCCTTTTTTTTTCCCCACAAATAGAGCTTTCTTTTGGTGGTATTTAATCACCTCTGCAGTTTTTATTTTTTGCACTATAAACAAACAAAGAGCAACAATTTTGGAAAAAATCATATAAAAAAAACACATTTATTCTTCAATTTACTCCGATATATATTCTATTTTTAGCAGGGCTGCGACATTGTGGCAAATAAATCTGACCCCAAATGACACTTTTTGTGTACTGATCAATGTAAAAATTACACTGGCAGAAAAGAGGTTAACACTACATGGCATGTCCACCAGTGCCAGGAGCCTGGCGGACAAGATGGGTGAATTAGAGATACTGTTGTACGAGGAGGATTTGGATTTTGTGGGAATTTCAGATACTTGGTTCAACAGCTCTCATGATTGGCTAGCAACCATTCAAGGGTATATCCTTTATCGCAGGGATAGAGAGGATAAAAAAGGGGGAGGAGTATGCCTATATATCAAGAATAATGTACAAGTGAATGTGAGAGATGACATCACTAAGGGAGCTAGGGAGGAGGTGGAATCCTTATGGGTAGAGCTCCAAAGGGATGAAGCTAAGGGGAAAATAATACCGGGAGTATGCTATAGGCCCCCTAAACTGAGGGAGGAAGGGGAAACGGATCTCCTATCACAATTTGGATTAGCAGCAAGGATGGGAAGTGTTATCATAATGGGGGATTTTAATTAACCCGACATGGACTTGGTGGAGCAAACCACGCATTTGTCTAAGGCTCGCCAGTTCCTAAATGTCTTTCAGGACAATTATTTGGTTCAGATGGTAGACGCACCAACTAGAAATAAAGCGTTACTGGATCTACTGATTACCAACAATACAGACCTGATCACGGATGTGGAAATACAGGGCAATTTAGGAAACAGAGATCACAGGTCAATTGGCTTCAGTATAAATCACACAAATAGGAAATATAAGGGGAATACAAAGACATTGAATTTTAAAAGAGCCAACTTCCCTAAACTACAAACCTTGCTAGAAGGCATAAACTGGGATAAAATCTTAGGAACAAAGAACACTGAGGAGAGATGGGTTTTCTTTAAGAGCATATTAAATAAGGGCATTAACCAATGCATCCCATTGGGTAATACATTTAAAAGAGCGAATAAAAATCCTGGATGGCTCCAATGTAAAAATGCATATAAAAGCAAAGGAGAAGGCCTTCAAAAAAATACAAGGTTGAGGGGTTATTAACAGCATTCAGACTTTATAAGGAATGCAACAAGAAATGTAAGGGTGCAATTAGGGCGGTTAAGATAGAACAAGAAAGACACATAGAGGAGGAAAGCAAAAAAATCCCAAGAAATTCTTTAAGTATGTAAACAGTAAAAAAGGAGGACAGACTATATTGGCCCCATAAAGAATGAGGAAGGTCACCTGGTTACAAAGGATGGGGAGATGGCGAAGGTATTGAATTTATTCTTCTCCTCAGTCTTCACGAGGGAATTGGGGGGCTTTAGTAACCAAAACTGCAGTATCCTCATGACACATCACAGGATGCACCTCCATGGTGAACAGAGGACAGAATTAAAATTAGACTTGGGAAACTTAACATTAACAAATCACCGGGACCAGATGGCTTGCACCCGAGGGTACTTAGGGAACTCAGTCAAGTAATTACCAGACCATTGTTCTAGATGATTAACCAGGAAAAGAGGGAGGAGTTTGATATTGGCGCCAGAAGGCTTCGCGCCGTGAGGAGTCCATGGTCTGTCCTCCTGCCTCCAGGATGAACGATAGCTAAACCATCCTACCCCCCCCACTGTCCCCGCCGTCCCGGCTTGTTTGCGCCCCTCACACGGACATCACCCCCCCTGCTGATAGAGGAAAAACACGAGGAATTCTTTTTTACTGGTACGGAAGAAGGGAATGCTCAGAGTTCCTAAACCACCCCTCCTTCGTTTCTCGGCTGCTGTGCTCTGGTGCTGTGTTGTGCTCTGGTGCCGCCCGTGGCGAACTTCGTTTGGCTGTCGGGGGAGCCGGCGGGGTGCGAAAGGAGATAACGAGTAGCACCGAGAGGAGCCGATAAGGACCCCGAAAAGACCCGAACGAGCGCACGGACAGAGGCTGCAGGATTGAGGAAAACAGGTGCTGGTGGATGCGCTCTCCTAACCTCCCCTCCACAGACAAGTGCTTTTTTTCTTTTCTTTTTGATTAAAGATTAAAAGTGGGAAAGGAAGAGAGGAAGAACGGAAATAAAACAATTAAATAATAAATGAATTAAAAAGCGTTTGTAGTAGAAGGAAGGAAAGGAAGAGAGAAAAGAGAAGAGAAAAACAGGGAGAAGAGAGGATGAGGAGGAGAGAGAGGGAAGGAAGAGAGAAGATAAGAAAAATATAAAATGGAAGAGTCTGTGATACTGCGATACTAAAGGAATGAGTGCATAGATGAAATATTGAGAAAAAAGCTTGTGTATCAACGTAATATATTCAAATAAAATCAGATGGTACAAAATGATGGAATACAGACGTACACATACTAGCACATATGCATGTATGGTAAGGGTATGCCGTGATATTTTGCTTGTATATTTGTTACCAGCAACAGAGTAATCCAATGAAAATGATCAGAGACTGTTTGATAAATAATAAATGATTAAACGATCGATTTAGGATTGGAAGGATATGAAAACGATTAACTGGAAATTTTTGTTCTATATATTGGTGGTCTCTTGGAGTTGTGCATACAAGGAGAAGAGAAAAAAGGGAAAAGGATCTTGGTGACATAACTCTAGATATATTTTGAGAGGTTGTTGTTTTTTATATACTAATTGAGAGGTAAAATGGCAAAAAGTGCCGGAGTGGTAGCTAAATCACCTCGGACTAGTTTAGGCCCCAATCCCGGCCCCATGAACAGATATTTATCAAAAGGAAATGGGTAGGGAGAAAGACAACAGGGTACAAAGGGCAGACAGACAGACGCTAAGGAGAAGAAGGAGAAAAGAGAGAAAAAGGGTCAGAATAAGACAGCAGTTGAAACCAGCTTACTCTCAGAATTTAGATTGGAACAAAACCGGAAGTGGATGGTGAAGGAGAAGGTGGGAGGGAGGAAGACCAACATGCAACTCAATTACCAACAAAATACGATATGGAAAAAATTTTTGCGGCCTTGGAAAACTCTTTGAAGACAGAAATGACAACAATACATAAGGATTTGGGCCATATCCTCTCAAGAGTTGAAGAAGTGGAGATTAAAGCAGATTCCCACTTAAGAATGATAAAAGAGCTGAGAGTTGAAATAAATATATTAAAAAAGGAACAACAGGCACAAATCTATAAAATAGATCAAGAAAATAGAGAACGAAGGAAAAATCTGAGAATCCGAGGCTTCCCTGAGCCTACACAAGCAGAAAATGTAATAGAAATAATGAATAAGATTTTTAATCCTATCTTGGGAAAAGAAGAAACCAACATAATAAAAGTAGAAAGAGTACACAGAATAAGAAGACCCCAAGGGCTCTCAACAGAGAAACCAAGAGACATAATCGTTTGATTTAAAAACTGGGAAGAAAAAAATCAAATCTGGATGAACCTGAAGAGAAAACCACCAATTGAATATGCAGGAAATAAGATACAAATTTTTTAAGACTTATCTCAAGAAACGTTAAGAAGAAGAAGGACACTAAGACCTTTATTGAAAATCCTTCAAGAACAGGAAATACAATAGAACTGGGGTTTTCCTGCATGCCTGATCGCAAGGAGAAATGGAAGAAGTGCTAGACTAAGATTTACAGAAGAAATCCCGGACTTCTGTAACAAATTAGAAATTCCATTACCAGAAAACTTTAGAGACGTAAGTAATAGACAAGAACAACTAATGATACAAGATGAAACACAATGGCAACTGAGCTCAAGAAACAGAGTACATGAAATAGTGTCATAAATGGAAGCTGAATGGAACTTGAGCTTAAGAAAACAGTGTTATAGATTTATATTGATAAGATTTCCTTTTATTTAGAGGGGGAGGGGGAAAGAGGTGGAGGTGGGAGAGGGTGGAGTGGGATGGGGGGAAAGGGGAATGAAAAGAGAAAAGAAAAAGAAGAAAAGAAAAATATGGTAGAGGCAGGGAGGAGAGGCTGGGACCTATGGTGTGATCAGGGGGCCACTCTTTCTTAATATAGGAGAGAAGGGCCCAGCGCGCATTATAGATTTCCACCTCGGTCAAAGGAGAGTAGAGGGGGCAAGGGTGTGCCCCACAAAACAATAGTGCTATCTGCTCTAGAGACCATGAGGTCAAATTACCAACACCAAAGAGGGGGGTGGGGGGAGGAAAGGGGAGGGGGAATAGGGGGGATGAGGAAGGGTAAGGAAGGGAGGAGGTTTGTTTGTTCCATCAACATGGGGACAAGGTGTTTTGGGGGGCTACCCCAAAGCACCCTCCCAATGTTGAGGGCATGTGGCCTGGTACGGTTCAGGAGGGGGGGGCGCTCTCTCGCCCCCCCTCTTTTCCTGCGGCCTGCCAGGTTGCATGCTTGGATAAGGGTCTGGTATGGATTTTTGGGGGGACCCCACGCCATTTTTTTAAAAAAATTTGGCGCGGGGTTCCCCTTAAAATCCATACCAGACCTGGAGGGTCTGGTATAGATTTTGAGGGGAACCCCACACCATTTTTTTTTTGGTTAATTTTGGCTGGGGTTCCCCTTAATATCCATACCAGACCTGAAGAAATTTTGGTTCGGGGTTCCCCTGTGGGGAATTCCCATGCCGTTTTTATCAATGAACTTTTGTGTGTATTGTCGGACGGGCAATTCATTAATAGCCGCGAGTACTTTTAAATGACTTTTTTTCCTTTGAAATGTCATTTTGCTGTTAGACTGTTCTAAACACGGGAAACATGCGCCCCTTTACAGGCATACTATAGACACCCCACAGGTACGAAATTTAAAGAAATATTACACTTTTATTGTTTCACTTTAAGCATTATTAAAATCTGCTCCCGAAAAAACGGCCATTTTTAAAACTTTTTTGCATTGATACATGTCCCCTGGGGCAGGACCCAGGTCCCCAAACACTTTTTATAACAATAACTTGCATATAAGCCTTTAAAATTAGCACTTTTGATTATTCATGTTCGTGTCCCATAGACTTTGGCACAAATTTTTTGTCTGTTCGCATGTTCTGCTGCGAACCGAACAGGGGGGATGTTCGGCCCATCCCTAGTTATCACTGAGAATCATGGGGTACAACTTGTCAAGCAACTCGGAGGTCCAAAGTCGCCAAACTGTGAAACAAGTCATATATATTTTAATAGAACAGAAACTCTCATTTATACTTGCATTTACATCAGCAGAACAAATGCAGGAAGTGATGTGTGCACATGGGCCAGAAGCAAATGTGTGGGGATGCCAAACAAATCAATGAACCCCACCCACACCAAATCTAACTACCACATCCACCCCCGCATTGATTAGGCACAAGTACATATCATACCCTTATCTGGAAAATGAGCAGCACCTCCTCTTTGCTAAAGAGGGACCTCGCCATATCCACCTAGATGGAGATCTTGATCAGCACAGGGACTTCCGGGTGATTACAATGACTTATTTCTGGGTCAGAAGGAGAAACCACACTCTTTTGATCGCTGCTGCGAATATTTGATTGCAATCACTATTAGAATTTTATTATTTTATTGTTTATTTGCAGATATGCAAATTTGTATTTCTTCTTATGATATTTAAAGACGTTCGATAAGAAATGGTGTCCCTGGGTTAGCAGCAGGTGAATGACAAAAAAAAAAGGCCCAGTTTGAGCCCTGGTTCACACCGACAGAGGGAGGAAATCGTTCAGCTGAATCGTTCAGTCCCCACTGCAGGGGGGAATTTCAGAGACATCTGTGCAGGTTTCTGCACTGATATCAATACAAATTGAACCAATTAAAACAGTGCAATTGTCACCGCTTTGACATGTCAAATCGCACCAATGTGAACTAAAGCTGACACATACAACACTGCCTATCCACCAGCTCAATTCATTACCTGCAATTCTCCACAGCTGTTATATATAAAGATTCCACCTTTATCATTAACTTGCAGGTGTGCAGAAGCCTAGGTTTACATTGGAGCGATTTGTCATGCAATTTGAGAGATCAAATCGCATGACTATTGGCAGCAATGGCACTGTTCTAATCGATGCAACATTTTTTTGTGGCGCCGCACCAATTTGCTAAAGTAGTTCCTGCACTACTTTTGCCTATTTCAGGTGTGACTTCAATAGACATTTGTGTATGAAGCCACACGGATGTCCATCAAGTCGCACCTGAAATCACGATGACCTTGCTACTTTCAAATCGTGCTATTTCATGTGAAGTAGCGCGATTTCAAAGTAGCATCAATGTGAACCAGGACAAAGAGATTCGTTTTTTGGTGCACAAATACATATTGAAATAAAATATAAGAGATATTGCACTTTCCCAAAACCACCACCCACAAAAACTAGAGAGAAAGAAAAGTAGAAGAAAAAAAAACACCACAACAAAGCTCAATAATGTACTTTTATTTTACCGTCAGAAAAAAAAAAAATTACATTCATTTATTAGCTTCAAAAAAATTTGGACAGGGTATATGGTGCTACATTTAGCAATGGGATTTTAAGGGCCCTGCTCATAGGAGCTTACAATCTAAAATTTGACAAAACCTTAGAGTGGACACAACTTTAATTTCACTGTATAAAGGGCAACACATCACATTTTTATCTGCAAGATTATAGAAACATACTTAACAGTCATTCTTACAAAGCATTCCAACATAATATTACAAAAGACTTATTCAAAACACCCACCACCAGCCCACAATCCACACATACATACATTGGTGACCATGTTCTGCTGGAAGCTGCATTTCGGTGTACACGATTAAACAACGAGATCAAAAAGAGTAGGTCAGCAGATGCTTCCAAACGATGTTTGCATGATCAGACAGGAACAATACACGCACAACATTGACAGCATGGCCACATAAACCCACTTTTGATTGAAAAAATGCACAAGAATTTCATCAAATCTCCCTAGTTGGGTGTCGTGAAGCTTGGAATAGTGGCTGATTCATAATGCTGGGACAAATACTGTTAGGAGACGCTGATGTCAATTCCAACCACCGGTCTGTCTGTTGCCTGCTAGAATGTGTATTGTAAATAAGTCTACTATGGGATCTAAGAGTCATTAGATCCCCATTGTTGTTTGTGTTAATTAACTCTGCTATTGTGTGAAGAAGAGTCTATCTTTATTGTGTTTTCTGAGCTACAAGACGGCCAGTCTGGCCTAAAGGTCATGTCTGAGTCATCTAGGCTGTCTAAAGGGATTAGTTAATTAGCCCATGTTAATTAGGTTTCTGGTCACAGGTGTATGTTCAGAGTAATATGAGCTGGAGGTATGCACCTCCACTTTTAGTGTATAAAAGAGCCTGTATTTTGCAATAAAAGTGAGATTCCTGGTTGAACTTACATACAGCCTGCCTGGTGTTTGTTCTGAGCTACACAGCTGGATTAGAACGGCACATAGCTGTAGTTCTAATCCCGGAGCATCAGATGACCAAACCATCAGTTGTTGCGATCTGCAGTCTGATTCTATAGCTGCAGAGGAGTGTCGGGAGAGTGGAACCGAGCGAGCAGGGGCTCATTACATTGGTTAGCAGCGGTGGGATTTGCTCTCCAGTTACTGGGACACTCCAAACCACCACAGTGAATGGCCAGCTATGCAGCCTGCAGGAGAGCCACGCTGAAAGACTTACTTGAGAGCCGTTGAGGGACCGGTGGGACAAAGAACAAGGCCACCCTGATCAGTGAGCTAGCCAAGATCGATCAGAGGGATGGTGATGCGGGACCCCGGTCAGTTGAAGACTTGTTTCAGCAACGAGTTCGAGAGCGGTTGGCATTATATGGTGCTAACCCATCAGAGACCGCCATACAGAATGCCATTAGAGATCTCTAGCTGCAGGATGAGCGACAAGAGAGAGAACTAGAGCGGCAACATGAGCGGAGAATGGCGGAAATATGGCAATCGAAGACAACACCTAAAGATACAGCGCCTTTCCGTAAGTTGCCCTTTCGGGCGTTCAAACTATTTAAAGAAGGAGAGGAGGAAATTGAAGCGTTCCTGCAGGACTTTGAGAGACTATGCCAGATACATAATGTACTGTCCCAAGATTGGGTTGCCTTACTGGCGAGTAATTTGACTGGCAGAGCAGCCGATGCGTATCGGGCCCTGGAGGATGAGGACGCTAAAGATTATGACCGGGTAAAAGAAGTTCTGCTAGCCCGATTTGCCATTACACCCGAAGCCAGTCGGAGTAAGTTTAGAGAATCCCGGAAACAAGCCAACATAACATACGTGTAGTGGGCACATCGTCTGCAGCGGAACCTTAAGGGCTGCTTCCAGGGAAGCCGCGCTCATACCATAGAGGACATCACCCAGCTAGTACTCTTAGAACAGTTCTTTAACCACACCCCTCCGGTAGTACGGGATTGGGTGCGAGATAAGCGACCACAGACTCTACAGCAAGCGGCTACTTTGGCTGATGAATATCTGGACTCTCGAAGGTCAGGCAAAAGCGAGCGCTATCCACTATCTCGGCCCAGTTTACCAGCCTCTAACCCAACTTCAGTTCCTCAGTGGTCTGCCTCTAGACCCCCAACCTGACCCAACCCTCCTAACGGAACTAAGTGCTATACCTGTAACCAAACCGGTCATCTGCAGCGATATTGTCCTACCTGATCCACGAGGTACAGAGAGACTGCTGATCCATCCAGACCAGTGGCTCATTGCTTCCAGAACGAGCCCAACCATCGAGATGTTCAGGAAGAGTTTGGCGAACTTTTTGAGGCTGATCCCGTCCAAGCTGCTGCCGGAGATAATCGGCAGCACCATCGTCAGGCAGTATGGGTTAATGGGCAGCCGGCCCAGGGACTCCGCGATTCCGGGGCTACGATTACCCTCATCCAGCCTCACATGATTCCCCAGTTGGCCCGGACCGGCCAGACTGTTGCAGTCAGGGTAGCAGGGGCAAGGTGCTACGTTTATCCACCGCCCAAGTCCTCTTGGATTGGGGCTCAGGGGAGCGACAAGTGCGAGTGGGATTACTACGTGAGTTACCCGCAGAAGTACTTTTGGGGAACGATTTGGGGCATTTGACTTCCTCATATGCCCCAGAGGCCACCATGGCTGTGACCACCCGACGTCAGAGCCAACTTCAAGGCAACTCCACTCCTATGTGGACCCAGGTAAGACCAAATCCTCCTACATTACCCCGACTTGACAACCCTGTGTCCCGGGATTCTCTCTCCGACATTAGGCAAGAGACTCAGAATGACCCAACATTAGCTGGTTATCGGGACAGGGCGGGCAAGGATCCAGGGGGGTTGGGGGAAGACAGAATAGAGTGGGGGGGTTTCTATATCGTTACACCAAGGGAATGGGTACCGGTAAGCAACAGGGTCCCCGCAAACAGCTAGTTGTACCCCAGAAATACAGACGGGAGCTATTGCGGCTGGCTCACGACATCCCCTTGGCCGGACATTTAGGGATAGCTAAGACCCGGAGTCGGTTGTCTCATGCGTTCTTCTGGCCCAGGTTACATGCTGAGGTGCGAGAATACTGCCGGACCTGTGAGACTTGTCAGAAAGTAGGGAAGACAGGGGATCACCCAAAAGCCTCGCTGTAACCCCTGCCGATCATTAGAGAACCCTTTAGCAGCATAGCGGTTGATATTATAGGCCCACTGGCCCGCCCCAGTGCCACTGGGAAGAAGTATATTCTTACGGTGGTGGATTACGCCACCCGCTACCCGGAGGCCATTCCCTTAGCCAATATCCAGGCTGATACAGTAGCAAATGCCTTACTGCGGGTATTCACTAGGGTAGGGTTTCCCCAGGAGATATTGTCCAATCAGGGTACCCAGTTCACAGCCGAGCTGACGCAGCAGCTCTGGTGTCTCTGTGGGATTAAACCCCTCCAGAGCACCCCCTACCACCCTCAGACTAACAGGCTGTGTGAGAGATTTAACGGGACCCTGAAGCAGCTGCTTCGGGCCTTCATGGAGAGTAGGAAGGATTGGGAGAAATATCTTCCCCATCTACTGTTCGCCTATAGAGAGGTACCCCAAGAGTCCACAGGGTTTTCCCCATTTGAGCTGTTGTATGGGCGAAGGGTTAGGGGGCCCTTAGACTTAGTGAGGGCCCAGTGGGAGGGCTAGAGGATCCAGAAGGCCTCCCCATCCTTAGTTATGTCTTGGAACTCAGGGAGCGTCTGTGGGAACTTACCGATCTAGTCCATGAGAATATGCAATCGGCCCAGAGTCAACAGAATGTTTGGTATGATCGGTCTGCGCGGAATCGCACCTTTTATATCGGACAGAAAGTCCTGGTATTCAAACCCCTGAAGCAAAATAAATTACAGGCCTCCTGGCAGGGCCCCTATCAGGTGGTAAAACAGCTGTGCGATACCACCTACGTGGTTGCCAGCTGTGCAGACACAAACATTAAGAGGACGTTCCACATTAATATGATGAAGGCCTATCATGAGAGGACTGAGGCCGTAGCCGCCATATGCGATCCTGCCACCGGGGACTCTGAATATCTACCGATGCTGGAGCTTCTCGAAATCAGTAACTGTTCCGGGGGTGTGGAAGATATACGGCTAGGAGATAGATTAGGATCCCAAGAACGAGAACAGGCCAAAGAATTATTCCAGGACCAGCAGGAGATGTTCTCGCCACTCCCTGGGTACACTCACATAGCTGTGCACAAGGTAGAGACCCCCGGGCAGAAGCCCCTGAGACAACCAGCCTATAGGATTCCCGGAGCAGTGCAAGAAGGGATGAGAGCGGAGATTAGGGAGATGCTCGAGTAAGGGGTGATCGAACCATCGGCAAGCCCCTGGGCTTCCCCTGTAGTATTAGTCCCAAAATGGGATGGCACGACCCGATTTTGTGTGGACTATAGGCGACTGAATGACTGTACTGTGACAGATGCCTACCCTATGCCCCGAGTGGACGAATTGCTGGCCAAAATAGCGCAGGGACATTATCTGACGACTACTGACTTATGTAAGGGCTACTGGCAGATTCCCTTGGAAGCGGAAGCAGTTCCAAAGTTGGCCTTCATCACCAGTTTCGGGTAATGCCATTCGGGATGAAGAATGCTCCGGCTACCTTCCAGCGGATGATAGATGAACTCCTCGATGGTCTGCAAGATTTTGCATGCGCATATCTTGATGACATCGCAATCTATAGCCAGACATGGGAGGAACATCTTAGACACCAGGGAATAGTGCTAGATAGGATCCGAGCCGCTAACCTGACCCTGAAGCCAGACAAATGTAATATCGGGATGTCTGAGGTGCAATATCTGGGATATAGAGTGGGATGTGGGAAGCAGAGGCCAGAATCTGCAAAAATCGAGGCTGTCCTAAACTGGCCAGTTCCCAGAACCAAGACCCAGGTACTTGCATTTTTAGGGACAGCAGGGTACTACAGGAAGTTTGTACCCCACTATAGTGACATAGCCAAACCCCTGACGGACCTGACCAAAAAGACTCTCCCTACACAGGTCCTGTGGTCCCCGGAGTGCGAGACAGTGTTTCATCAGTTAAAAACCGCCCTAACGCAAGCTCCCATACTGGCGGCACCCGATCCTAACAAACGCTTTGTCATTCATACAGATGCCTCCATGTTCGGACTGGGAGCCGTACTAAGTCAAGTTGGCGATGACGGGAAAGAGCGCCCGGTGGCGTATCTCAGCCGCAAGTTGTTACCCCGTGAAGTTGGATATGCTGCCGTGGAAAAAGAGTGTTTGGCCTTAGTCTGGGCTTTAAAGAAATTGCAGCCCTATGTGTGTGGACGCTCTTTTACCGTCATGATGGACCACAATCCTTTGATATGGCTTAACCGGGTGGCGGGAGAGAACGGCCGATTACTAAGGTGGAGCCTGGCTTTGCAACCGTACAATTTCACCATACAATATCGGCCAGGGCCTCAAAACGGGAATGCGGATGGGTTATCCCGGCAGACGGACCTGGAACCTTAAGACTACTTTTCCAACATCCTCTAGTTGACCCGTTCGGGGTCCCACTGTGGCTGTTGGACTGTTTCCCAGGGGGGGAGTATTGTCATGAAGCTTGGAATAGTGGCTGATTCATAATGCTGGGACAAATACTGTTAGGAGACGCTGATGTCAATTCCAGCCACCGGTATGTCTGTTGCCTGCTAGAATGTGTATTGTAAATAAGTCTACTATGGGATCTAAGAATTATTAGATCCCCATTGTTTTTTGTGTTAATGAACTCTGCTATTGTGTGAAGAAGAGTCTATGTTGATTGTGTTTTCTGAGCTACAAGAGGGCCAGTCTGGCCTAAAGGTCATGTCTGAGTCATTTAGGCTGTCTAAAGGGATTAGTTAATTAGCCCATGTTAATTAGGTTTCTGGTCACAGGTGTATGTTCAGAGTAATATGAGCCGGAGGTATGCACCTCTACTTTTAGTGTATAAAAGAGCCTGTATTTTGCAATAAAAGTGAGATTTCTGGTTGAACTTACATACAGCCTGCCTGGTGTTTGTTCTGAGCTACACAACTGGATTAGAAGGGCACATAGCTGTAGTTCTAGTCCCGGACCATCGGATGACCGAACCATCAGATGTTGCGATCTGCAGTCTGATTCTATAGCTGCAGAGGAGTGTCGGGAGAGTGGAACCGAGCGAGCAGGGGCTTGTTACATTGGGCATTTGTCAATATGCACAATATCATTCCTTCTCCCCCACAAATCACAGCAAAAAACCTGACCTTCTCAGGCCAAACGAACCCCCCTACTGCAGCCCTTTATATAAGAGAGGTTGTATTGTTAGCACACTGACACACCCAATAGAAGTACACGCCCACCAGTATCTTTCAATCTGTCTCTTCATGTATGTCTAAAGTGATTGCACCTGATGAGCAGGAACACATAATAGTATTCGCAACTGTGTTAGCCCTTGGCTATGTGCATCAAATCTCTAACTACAGGACAAAGATCAAAGTCCATTTGCATCCACATAAACAAAGCAACAGTTTTATAAGCATATGTACCCGTGCAGTGTAAACCCTAAAATTTGAAATGTCCAAGTCCCTGGGCATGATTAGTGCTGATAAACGTTAACATCAGTCCCTGGCTGCAATGAGCTTCCAAAATTAACTTTCTTACATTAGAACCTATTTCGACAGGAGACAAATAGCATGCCAGCATGTCTTTGGATTGTCGTGAGAAACCCACACAGGAAGAACATATAAACTTCAACACAAGGATTAGCATGTTGGGGAATTGAACCAACATCCCAGGTGCTGCTGGACAGAACTGCTACCCACTTAGCCACCAGGCAGCCCCACACATGTTCTCGGCATCTCTGTGGCGTGAACCAGCCCTAAGTCCATAGCCATGCTCAGTGTGACAAGCAATATACTGGCCTAAGTATTGGGACGCCTGCCTTTAAACGCACATGAACTGTAATGGCATCCCAGTATTAGTATTGGGTTCAAAACTCATTTGGCCCACCCTTTGCAGCTATAACAGCTTCAACTCTTCTTGTCCACAAGGTTTAGGAGTGTGTCTATGGGAATGTTTGACCATCCTTCCAAGTGCATTTGTGAGGTCAGGCACTGATGTTGGATGAGAAAGCCTGACCTACAGTCTCCTCTCTAATTCATCCCTAAGGTGTTCTGTTGTGTTGAGGTCAGGACTCTGTCCAGGCCAGTCAAGTTCCTCCACCCCAAACTCCCTCATCCATGTCTTTATGGACCTTGCTTTGTGCACTGGTCTAAATGATTTGGTGGAGGGGGGGTTATGATGTGGGGTTGTTTTTCAGGGGTTGGGCTTGGCCTGTTAGTTCCAGTTAAGGGAACTCTTAAGGCATCGGCATACCAAGACATTTTGGACAATTTCATGCTCCCAACTTTGTGGGAACAGTTTGGGGAAAGCCCCTTCCTGTTCCAACATGACTGCACACCAATGCACAAAGCAAGGTCCATAAAGACATGGATGAGCAAGTTTGGGGTGGAGAAACTTGACTGGCCTGCACAGAGTCCTGGCCTCAACCCGATAGAACACCCTTTGGCTGAATTAGAGTAGAGACTGCGAGCCAGGCCTTCTCACCCAACATCAGTGCCTGGCCTCACAAATGCACTTCTGGGAGAATGATCAAACATTCCCATAGGCACACTAAACCTTGTGGACAGCCTTCCCAGAAGCTGTTCTAGCTGCAAAGAGTGGGCCAAATCAAATTTTAACCCTACGGACTAAGACTGGGCTGCCATTAAAGTTCATGTGTGTGTAAAGGCAGGCGTCCCAATACTTTTGGCTAAATAGTGTACCTGGAAAAGACTTACAATGCTGGTGGAACCCTCCTACACATAAATACTACATTTAGACATAGTTACAGCACCTGGGAGATGAGACAACTTCTCTACATGAAGCAACATGTTTGGGATTTGAACCCAGACCCTCAGGGATACTAAGCAGAAGTTCTAACCTCTAAGCCACAGAGCTGCCACATGTGAGAACCTCCTACACATAACTACACATAAATACTGCATTTCTTTGGACATACAAGTGATGGAATTACATTACTCAAGAGTTATTCTTCTTGATTTATTCTGTGATATTTGGTGTTTTTTTGTGGGTGAGAGTAGAATATTACCCTCAAATTTTTGGGAATTATATTTTGCTTTCTGATGTTGGTACACATATCACATTTTTTGGGCTCAAATTATGAATATTTGGAAATAATAAAAAGCACAAAAATTGTGATTAATTTTAAATTTGCATCAGCAATTGTATTGTTTGTGGATTATAAAGACACCTGTGTCCGTTTGGGTAAAGATTGTTGTGAGATGGAGAGTAACAAGTGAAAGTGACAGAGAAAAATATATTTTACCAAAACATCAAAACATTCCACATTCTAGTATTCTTAAAATCAAAATATTTTAAGTAGAAGCAACAATGTTGCAAAGGAAAATTTATTTCACAGAAAGATACATTTCATCTCAACATTAAAAGGTTTTTTTTTGTGAAAGTTAGAATAGTTCCATTAGAATCAATGGCTGAAACTTGATTTGGACTAAAATAGAGCAGATTTCCACTTCAAAAAAATGCTCTCTAATTAGCTCTCATTTTGGTATTTACTATAGCGCCGGCTAAAAAAGACACTTGAGTTAAAATGAGAGTTATTTTCAGGTCTGAGCATGCTCAGTTGTGTTGGCACCTAGTTGTTGTCCAAAACGGGGAATTTTTCACTTCTCAGACTTTTAAAGATATTTCAGTGTAGAAGTCACTTTCTTACACAGTTTAAAAGCAGATTATCTTTAAATAATATACCACATATTTCAGTACCATTTAGGCAATTATATCATGCTCTAAACATTATTTCTATGTCCACTACTCCAGGTTTTAGCAGAGTAAGGGTTTGGGCGCTATTTGGTTTCAGGGAACTATAGTAAATTCGATTTTGGGAGTATTTTCTCACCAGTGCTATAGTGAATACTGTTTTAGGGCTAATTAGCGCCGCAGCTCTATAGTAAATGACCCCCACAATGTCCGAGGATTAAACTCCCCATGGAAGAGAAGCATAATGCTTTGAGAATTGGAAAGAAGTAAGGCTGAAATAATATTTCTCCAGGAGACACATATTACCCAAAACTCAAATATTAAAATTTACTATGGGGAAAAACATTAGTTTTATAATAGAACAAAGAAATGTTGACCCAGAAGGACGCTTCCGCTTCCTTATAGGTTCCATACAGGATATAAAATACACACTTGCTAATGTATACTGCCCCAATACAAATCCTAAAAACATATTTGATGGAAATATTAAAAGATCTAATGGAATTTAAACAAGGTAAATTAATACTAGCAGGAGACTTCAATTTCCCCATGGACCACAGATTAGATAGCACCTCCAATGCAATTGACAGAGAAATAAGACAACTAAGAAAACTAAAAAAAAAACTATATGAATATCAGCTAGTAGATCCATGGTGAATACAACATCCAAGTACAAAAGACTATACTTGTTATTCAACTGTACACGGAACATATTCCAGGTTGGATTATATCATGGTAGAACATAGAAACTTGGAGGAAACAACAGAAACAAAAATAGGAATAATAACACATTCAGATCATTCCCCAGTAATGTTGAAAATTAAATTACAAGGAGAATCCTCTGGGAAAGGTACATGGAGAATAAACGAAGACATAATTGCAGATAGGGAAATGGAAAAAATTATGATAGAAGAGTTAAAAAATTAGGACAGCACAGTGGTGTAGTGGTTAGCACTCTCACCTCGCAGATATAGGGTCACTGGTTTGGATCCCAACCATGACATTACCTGCCTGGAGTTTGCATGTTCTCCCTGTGCCTGCGTGGGTTTCCTCTGGGTACTCTGGTTTCCTCCCACACTCCAAAGACATGCTGTTAGGTTTATTGGCTTCTGTCCAAAAATTGGGTGTGAGTTGGGGACCTTGGATTGCAGACCCCTTGTGTGTGTGGAGTGCTGTGTAGATTGATGGTGCTACATGGGTACCCTAAATATATATAAAAAATAATAATATAGTGGATGGGCATCTTGATGGGGTGCAGGGATGGGGACAATTGTGGGTGTTCACTCAGGATGGACTGGTGTCTTTATTCAACCTTACTAACTGTGTAAGTACAAATATTTCCAGGAGAACGACACCCCAGAATTATCAAAAGCAATTATCTGGGAGGCACATAAGGCCGTCATCAGGGGTAAATTAATATCTATTGGTGCAGGAAAGAAGAAAAAAATATGATGAGAACTATAAAGGAAATACATGAGCTGGAACAAAGGCATAAAAAGCAATTAGAAAAGGAAACATATCGGACCCTAATCCTAAAAATAGAACAATTAAAGGAATGGATGGAACAAGAAGAGAGGAGGGAATTTAACAGAGTACTACAGGAGAGATTTAAAAGGGGTAACAAGCCAGGAAAATATCTTGCAAAAATGAAAAGAAAAAAGAAGTCTCTAAATTACATTGAAAAGATCAAAAACGAGAAAGGAGAATAAGTAAATAAGACAACGGATATTGCAATAGCCTTTCAAAAACATTTTAGCTCATTATACGCGATAAAAAAACAGGAGACACAACTTGAAGAAGAACTAAAAAAAAAGAAGATACAAGACTATCTAAAAAAAGCAAATCTACCAAAAATACAACTTGAGCAATTAAAAGAACTGGAAAAAAAATAACGCAAGAGGAGATCAAATTGTCCATAAAAGAAACTCCAGTAGGAAAAAGCCCAGGACCAGATGGGTTCACGATTAAATATTATAAAAAATTCCAAGAACAACTGATCCCTAAGATGCAAGAATATCTGAATAACATAGGAGATGAGGAAGAAGTAAGACGAGAATCACTATTAGCCTACATTACAATTATACCCAAAGAAGGGAAAGACAAAACCAATTGTTCAAGTTATAGGCCTATCGCTCTACTAAATGCTGATACAAAACTCTATGCAAAAATCTTAGCCACTAGACTAAAAAAATTAATACCACTTTGGATAAATCCCGACCAGACTGGATTCGTACCGGGCAGAGAAGGAAGGGACAATAGTCTAAAAACAATTTTGATGTTACGTAGGAGGAAATCAAGTGAATCCCCAGCTCTACTCCTGTCAATAGATGCAGAGAAAGCATTTGACAGGGTAGACTGGGGATTTATGATGGACACGGCATTTGGGATTGGGACCAAAAATCATGAAGTAGATAAAAAACTTATATAATGGTCCAACAGCAATGGTAAAGGTCAATGGGAGGCTCTCACCTGTGTTTGAGATGCAGAACGGAACATGGCAAGGATGTCTGCTTTCCCCACTATTATATGTATTGGCACTGGAACCATTCCTGGCAGCACTCCGAAATAATCAGGACGTGAGAGGGGTGAGAGTTGGAGAAAAAGAGCACAAAATCGCGGCATATCCAGATGACATCCTGATGTTTGTAACCAATCCAAGAGTGACTTTGCCAAACATAATTAAAGAAGTAAAATAATAAGAGGAACTCTCAAATTTTAAAATAAATCAGATAAAAACAGAAATATTAAATATTGGATTAGGAAAAAGGGAAGTCCTGACCCTCCAAAAAGAATTCCCATTTACATGGGTAAAAGAAGAACTAAAATACCTTGGAATTAAACTAACATCAAAGGTCGAAAAAATCTATCCTGCAAATTATATTCCATTAATTAATGAGATCAAGGAAGAAGTAAAAAAATTAAGTATACAACCAATATCTTGGATTGGAAGAATAAATATGTTTAAAATGATGATACTACCAAAAATAATATACAAATTTCAGATGTTGCCAATTGGGATTCCACAGAGTTTTTTCAAGATAATAAAAACAATATTGATAAAATACATTTGGCATAATAAAAAGCCAAGAATTAAATTTGCACAAATCACGAGGAAAGGGAACACGGTGGATTAGCAACTCCAGACATAAATCGATATTATAAAGCAATAGTTCTGTCACTAATGATTGAGTGGACAAATGGAAACAGTGAAAAAAAGTGGGTGGAGATGGAAAACACAATAAGTAAGACCACATTGCACAAAAATATATGGATACCACGAAAGTTTAGAATAATGGATCCTGAAACTCACGAAATAACTAAAAATGTTTTTAAAATCTGGGACACAGTACAAGCGAAGAATGATTGGACATATAACTCACCGTTAATGGCACTCACGGTACCAAATTTTTTTATACCGGGGAAGGAGATATTCGCCGGACAAGAGATAAGAAATCCACAATTGAAAGATATTATCAGAAAAGGTAGGATAAAAACACGATTAGAACTAGAAGAATGGGTCGAAGGTAAGTGAATGGAATTTCTATCAATTAAGACACTTAGTATATACATTACCACATCCACTTAGAGAAGAAGAGAAACTAAGCCCCTTGGAAAAACTCTGTTTTTCCCGAACGCCACTGAAAAATGGAATATCAAAAATTGACAGAATACTGACAGACTTAGATGGACAAGGAAGACCGGATTACATCGAACAATGGGAAAAAGAACTGGATTTAAAACTAGAAGACAAAAAGTGGAAAAGATGATAGGAATGGGATATAATAATGCCTGGGACATGAACACCATTGAAATGAATTATAAATTCTTAGGAAGGTGGTACCTGACACCAGTGAGAACCCATAGATACCAACAAGAGAGAACATCTTTGTGTTGGAGAAACTGCAATCAAAGAGCAACGATGACACATATATGGTGGGAGTGTCCAACAATAAAGAAGTGGTAAATAATCTACGGGAGATAACTAGCGAGAGAATGGAACAAAATATATGGACCTGCTTGTTCCATGATCATAAAATCCCAAAGAAACAATATATGAGAACAATGGTCCCCAAACTCCTGAATGACGCTAAGGATCTGATCCCAAAAAAATGGTTAAAAAGTGAAAAAGAGAGTGGTATGAACAAATAGATTACTATTGTAAAATGGACCTATTGAGAAGTAGGGAGAGAGGACAATATAACAAGTTTATCAGCACCTGGGAGGGTTGGAAACGATTTAAAACCTTGGACATATATCTAGACAAGATGAAGGAAGAAGAAGGGTATTGAGTTAGAAATTTAAGGGACTTGAGGAAAAAACAAACCAGATAGAAGGGTGGGAGGGTGGGGAGAAGGGGACGAGAGAAAGAGAGATAAGGAATAGATAAGGTAGTAAGAGTAGTTGTATATATTTATGTTTTTTTTTTCTTTTTAATTAAAATAAATTAAATATTTAAAGAATTAATAAAGATAATCTTGGATAAACCACTATGATGTGAATACGAGATGGGACAAAATTGAAGTGGAAGAAAAAAAAAAAAAAAAACATTGTTCCTAATTTTTACTGACAGTCTACTGACTGGAATGGTACCAGCTGATTGGAGAAAATCCAATGTAGCACCAATTTTTAAAAAGAGCCCAAAATACATCCCTGGGAATTACAGACCAGTTAGCCTAACATCAATAGTATGCAAGCTCTTGGAGGGGATGATAAGGGACTATGTACATGATTTTAATAATGAGAACGGGATCATTAGCAGTAATCAGCATGGATTTATGAAGAATCGTTCTTGCCAAACCAATCTATTAACCTTCTACGAGGAGTCGAGTTGCCATCTAGATAAAGGAAGGCCCGTAGACGTGGTGTATCTGGATTTTGCAAAAGCATTTGACACAGTTCCCCATAAATGTTTACTGTACAAAATAAGGTCCATTGGCATGGACCATAGGGTGAGTACATGGATTGAAAACTGGCTACAAGGACAAGTTCAGAGGATGGTGATAAATGAGGAGTACTTGGAATAGTCAGGGGTGGGTAGTGGGGTCCCCCAGGGTTCTGTGCTGGGACCAATCCTATTTAATTTGTTCATAAACGACCTGGAGGATGGGTTAAACAGTTCAATCTTTGTATTTGCAAACAATACTAAGCTAAGCAGGGCAATAACTTCTCCACAGGGTGTGGAAGCCTTGCAAAAAGATCTGAACAAATTAATGGGGTGGGCGCCTACATGGCAAATGAAGTTTAATGTACTAAAAGGTAAAATACTGCATTTGGGTGGCAAAAATATGAATGCAATCTATACACTGGGGGTAGAACCTTTGGGAAAATCTAGGATGGAAAAGGACCTGGGGGTCCTAGTAGATGATAGGCTCAGCAATGGCATGCAATGCCAAGCTGCTGCTGACAAAGCAAACAGAATATTGGCATGCATTAAAAAGGGGATCAACTCCAGAGATAAAGCGATAATTCTCCCGCTCTACAAGACTCTGGTCTGGCCGCACCTAGAGTATGCTGCCCAGTTCTGGCCACCAGTCCTCAGGAAGGATGCACGGGAAATGGAGCGAGTACAAATAAGGGCAACAAAGATAAGAAAGGGTCTGGGGGATCTTAGTTATGAGGAAAGGTTGCGAGCACTGAACATATTCTCTCTGAAGAAGAGACGCTTGAGAGGGGATATGATTTACATTTACAAATACCATACTGGTGACCCCACAATAGGGATAAAACTTTTTCGCGGAAGGGAGTTTAACAAGACACGTGGCCACTCATTGAAATTAGTGGAAAAGAGGTTTAACCTTGAACTACGTAGAGGGTTCTTTACTATAAGAGCGGCAAGGATGTGGAATTCCCTTCCACAGGCGGTGGTATCAGCGGGGAGCATCGATAGTTTCAAGAAACTATTAAATAAGCACCTGAACCAGCACAACATACAGGGATATACAATGTAATACTGACATATAATCACACACATAGGTTAGAGTTGATGGACTTGTGTCTTTTTTCAACCTCACCTACTATGCAACTATGTAACTAGGGGGCGATCGAGGGGTTAAGTGTGTTCCCTAGGTGTGTTCTAACTGTATTTGGGGTGGGCTCACTGGGACATGACAGAGATCACTGTTCCCGATCACTGGGAACAGAAGATCTCTGACATGTCCCCTGTCAGAACAGGGATCCGCTTGTTTACACGGACAGATACCCATTCTGCCTCTGTACTAGGCGATCGCAGGTCGCCAGCAGACATCGAGTCTGCCTGACCCGCTGGCACACTCCCACAGTGTGCAGCAGGAGCAAAAGCGTGTTTCTGACGGTGCATGCCCGCCCCCGCAACTGCGCCTGCGCAAGCCTCTGTACAGGTAGGGCGATTCATGCAGAACTGACAACCTGCCGAAGTATTTGTACATGAGCTGTTCACCAAGTGGTTAATGAGCTTTTGATGCATTTGTCATTTTGTGTGTATAATACTTACCACCTATATATATGAAATAAAAATTATATTTTAAGGATAGTGCACTTAGCCAGTGCGCTCTCTGTTTTGCTTTATGGTTTCAGTGTTTCCAGACTTCCTCAGTCTTATGATGGCAGCAAGGCAAGACATATCCAAGAAAGCCAGGATGAGAATGTAGTCTACTGTTTTCCTTGGGCTCACTTTCAAGTGCAGGATATTTTGTGTTTGTTATTTACTTGGACATTTAGACCAGTGGTTCTCAACCTCAATCCTCAAGTACCCCAACAGGCCATGTTTGCAGGTTTTCCTTTATCTTGCACAGGTGCTTTAAATCAGAGTCAATGGCTTGGTATTTTGGACGGCTATTTTATCTAAGAGAAATTCACAAAACATGGCCTATTGGGGGAACTTGAGGACTGAGGTTGAGAACCACTGATTTAGACAACATTTCAGTTTCGCTGCTTTGTGCACTGAGCATACCAAGGGACTTTAGACAAGGCACCCAAGTGCATAATTTTACATTTCACAATATTAAACCTTACTTGCCATGTAACAGTCCAATCCCCTATTTTGTCCAGGCATTTGGCTCAGGATATAGCATGATTACAGAAAGTTATTTCTCTGCATAATTTGGTATCATCAGTAAACACTGAAATTGACCTCTTAATTCCAACCTATATCATTATTAACCCCTTCCCTCTGAGCATACGCAGGCATCATCCCAGTACTGTTTTTTAGAGCCGGTGATCGGCTTTCCAGGGATAACAGCCGATGCAGCTAAAAGCTCTTACTGGGCCTCTCGTTCCATCGGGAAGCCCAATCACCAATCTGCCGCCTCCGGCGGCTAGTAACAGTCTGGAACAAAGCCGTGAGTGGCTTCGTTCCAGCCTCCTAAACAAAAACACGGAAGCGATGTCATGACGTCACTTCCCGTTTACTCGGCTGCTAATGGCGACGGTTTTAGAAAAAATATACAGTATTCAGAATCGCCGAATACTTTGAAGTGCAAAGGAGGGATTGGGGGTCTTTTAGACCCCCGATCTCTCCATAAAGAGTACCTGTCACCACCTATTACTGTCACAAGGGATGTTTACGTTCCTTGTGACAGCAATAAAAGTGATCAAAATTATTTTTTTTAAAACACAATTTTTTAATACAAAAATAAATAAAATAAATAAGAAAAATAAATACATTTTAAAGCGACGCCGTCACCGTGAGCTCGCGCAGCAAAGAAAACGCATAAGGAAGTCACGCCCGCATATGTAAGCGGTGTTCAAATCACACATGTGAGGTATCTCCGCGATCGTCAGAGCGAGAGCAATAATTCTAGAACTAGACCTCCTCTGTAACTCTAACCTGGTAACCGTAAAAAAAAAAATTTAAAGCGTCGCCTATGGAGATTTTTAGGTACCGTAGTTTGTCGCCATTCCACGAGTGCGTGCAATTATAAAGCATGACATGTTTGGTATCTATTTACTCGGCGTAACATCATCTTTCACATTATACAAAAAAATTGGGCTAACTTTACTGTTTGTTTTTTTTTAAATTCATGAAAGTGTTCCTTTTCCCAAAAAGTTGCGTTTAAAACACCGCTGCACAAATACCACGTGATATAAAATATTGCAACAATCGCCATTTTATTCTCTAGATTCTCTGCTAAAAAAATATATATAATGTTTGGGGGCTCTAAGTAATTTTCTAGCAAAAAATATGGATTTTAACTTGTAAACACCAAATGTCAAAAATAGGTTTAGTCATGAAAGGGATAAACAAATTAAACAGCATTGGCCCAAAGACAGAACCCTCGGACACACCACTTACACCTTTAGATAATCAGACGTTGGTCTGACAAGAACGGTCTTTCTAAATTCATGCTGGTTGTCACTTATGATACCTTTATCTCAGACAAATTTCTGTAAGTTCCTTACCATTCCCTCAAACACCTTACATATTTTGAAGGTTGGCTGACTGATCTGTAGTTTCCTGGTATACAGCTCTATCCTTTTTTGTAAATCGGTACCATATTTGCAGTCAGTAAGGTGTCTTTAAAAATTAGAAACAGCATTTCGGCTGTAACAGAGCCAAATTCCCTAAGGATTTGCGGGTGTAAACCATCTGGACCTGGTGATTTTTTTTATATTAAGTTTCTATGGTCTGTTTTTCAGTCAACCACAGAGGTACATTCAGTGAAACATCATTAATATTATTACTACTATCTAACCCATTATTTTTATCTGTAAAAATTGAAGAGAAAAAATGATTTAAAGTGGTTGTAACCCTAAAAAAAATGATCCTGTTAATTTAAAGCGTGTTAAACAGCATAGTTTAAAAAGCACATACACTGTATAGTACATTTTGTCATAACAGAGGGGCTGGCAGTGATTGTGAGCATTGCCTTTACAACCCCTTTAATACATCTGCCTTTTGCCCTGTCAGCTGTGACCAACTTTCTGCATAAAGGTAAAAAACCTTCAGCCTTTAAAACCACTTTAAGTCAATTCAGCCCTCTACACGATCAATGTACTGTGCATCCTACTACCCACTCACGAGATGCAGTGCTCATAGCGCAAGATGCAACTTTCCAAAGCATGTTCCTATGCTCATAACCACAGATCTGAAAAGTGACATGCATAGTATATGCAAAGGACTGGACACTATAAAATCCAAGATGGATGGTACTATACAGAGACTGATTTAAAATTCCAAAATGATTACCTATTTATAATCTCAACTGGAACAAGCAAATGCTAAAATTGAACATTTGGAGAATAGGTCGAGGAGGTACAATATCTACACAAGAGGACTCCTGGAAATCAGAATCTAGAGGAGGCATGCTGATGAAAGACCTGATACCTGAATATAGTTGGCCGAGCGGTTTGGCCTGGGCATGAGTTTGGGTCGAACATTGGCTGTTTGCCCATTCGATGAATACACGAATAATTGGGCCGTTCAACCGTTTGTTCAGCCTGCATTGGAAGCCCTTATTGGCTGAAGCAATGAGGACTTTGCCGAATCAGGGCACAGAGCACTGTTAGAGCCATGATTGGAGAAAGTAATGATAACTCTATCCAATAATGGCTCATTACCCGCTTCACACTATAAAAAATTTCTCCCTATAGTGGCCATTTGCAGTGTGATACTGGCGTAAAGAGAGAGTGCTACTAGTGAGTTTGTGTGCTATAGTGTACTATAGTGATTCTATTGTCAGTGTAGAATATCAGTTTAGTGTTAATCTAGTCAGGGCTGGCCCAAGACATTGTGCTGCCTGGGTCCAAGAACTAAATGCTGCCCCCCCCTCCAAAAAAAAAATCTCACCCACCAAAAGGCCACCACATCAATTATTTTATATCATGATAATTAAAACTAATATTACATTTATCAGAAAGTCATATTTACATGCAACAGCACCTTGTCTATATGCAAAATTCTATGACATACCATTATGTCCCCCTTCTTGGTGCTCTAGGGCATCCATGGGTGCGGTGTGTGTCAGCACAGTGGGTCCCCCACCCCTCAGGGCCTGTGCACAGTGACCACATTGCACCATCATCAGTACCCACCACTACTGCCTATCAGTGCCGCGGCCGCCTCATCAGACAATCCACAGGCAACCATCGCATTGGGGAGAAGGACCTACCTGCCAGTCAGCTCATGCCACATCCGATCCACGCTCTGGGGATGTGAGTGCTGCCGCTCCCACTCCAAACCCGTCACCTGCAGCCTTGGCCTTCTCCTCCATACAGACTGCATCGCGGAGGGTACTTGTGCTGTAGCCTGTTCTCCTATGGTGTGATGTGCTCCGGACGGCCTGGCCTTCCAGCCGGGAAACCTGCTCTGCTCCTAACCCATGCGCTGATCTGGCTCCACCTCTACCCCATAAGCCATGCTCACCTGCTCCAAACCAATGCCGCTTGTCACTTGTGACTTGTCCCGCTCGGCCGCTCCCTAGGCGTACACAGGAGCAGTAGGAGAGGAGGTAGAGAGACTGTACCATGCTGGCAGTGACTGTATAATGCTGGCTGCTGCACTGCCTGTTGTTCCCGCCAGCGGCCTGACACCGAGCCTGACACTGAGTTCAGCTATGCCATTACTGGGTGGTGGGTGGCAATAGCATACTTGTCACACTCACACTGCATTTACGGTGGCTGGCAGCGGTGGTGGGATATATAGAGGTGGCGGTGGGGCCACCGGGCCGCGGCCACCCCTGCGCAAACTTCTGCCCGGTCTCATGAACCCACCGGGACCCATGGTAGGGCCGGCCCTGAATCTAGTGATGGTGCAGCGTGAGTGTAGTTTGAACATTCATTTTTCTTTAGTATGAATCTAGTGATAGTGCAACGTGTATGTATTTTGACTATTCATTTTTACTTTAGTGTCAGTTTATTTTGTCAGGGCAGGTTTCCTGCAGTGTATTTCAGTGTGTTACTGCACGTTTAACGCGGTATATTTTAGTGTGTTACTGCATGTTTAACACAGTATATTCAGTGCGTTACTGCATGTTTAAAACAGTATATTTCAGTGTGTTACTGCACGTTTAACATAGTACATTTCAGTGCATTACTGCACATATAACGTTGTATATTCCAGTGCGTTACTGCACATTTTTTTACATTTTTTTAAATATTTTTTTTTATTAATTTAAAAAAAAAAAAAAACAGACAACAAACAAAAATGAATACTTGCAGCAATTAAAGAAACTATATACATAAAGAACAAAACACACACAAAAAAAAAAAAAAAACCCGCATACATACATACATACATACATTGGTCATACCTGGTTCCTATGCCAGTTTAATTTTAAAGAAAGGTGTTATCCCGTATTACATATGTACACCTAGAGCCCAATAACTAATGTAGAGATTACAAAGAGTCATATTCCTCTAGGAGGCTATTGAGGCTGTAGAGGGGTCTGTGAGCCATTTGGACCAAACCTTTTCATATTTGAGGAGACAACCCCTATTTATATATGTTTCTTTGTATAATGGTAAGCTATTATTAATGAGTTGTTGCCACAAAGTCAGCGATGGGGGGTGGTTTTCTTCCAGCTGAGAGCTATAGATTTACGAGCATAGAACAAAAGCAGCCCCACCAAAGTACGCCCTGCTGTCGTAGGGATAAATTGCTCTATCAGACCTAGAATACATATTGGCATTGATCATTGAAGTGGGATATATGTTATTTTGAATATAAAAGCTAGTATTTCTTCCCAATACCTTACGATAGCTGGACAAGTCCAGAATATATGGGTAAAGTCTCCAGGGATCTCCCCACATCGCCAACAACCAGGAGCAGAGTCTGAATTAATTTTATTTAATATATGGGGGGTGTAATATGCCCTGTGGACTATCTTAAACTCAATAAGTCTGTCTCTCAAGGAGACGAGAGAGTTGAAGGGAGAGTCCCATATATTATCCCAATCATTCTCATTAAGTTCAGGGATATCCTTAGACCATTTTGATCTTAATTTCTCTAAATCAGGGAGAGAGGCAGTTGTTAAGTGAAGATACAATTTAGATGCAGCATTCTTTGTGCAATCCAACCTAAGAAGCTTTTCTAAGGCAGATTGGACTAGTTGTAGAGGAGAGCCAGAGAATTGACAGCTGAAGGCATGGGAGAGTGTTAAAGGAAACGAAAAGAATACGACTGAGGGATATTGAAGTCGGAGATTAGTTGGGAAAAAGAAATCAAAGATTTATCCAAAATGATCTGTGTTACTGTTTTTATCTTAAAATTAGTCCAAGCATAGGGGTCGGATAGTGAATAGAAATGCTCCAGAATGGGATTTAACCAGAGGGGAGCATTAGGTGATATTGCTTGTAGGGGATATCGTTCAATTTTGAGGCCCTCTCCCCATACACATAGTGTGGTAAGCATAGATGGTGTCAATGAATTTGGAGCACGAGGACCCCGAAAGATCAAAAATTTCAGCGCCTCTAGGGATCCCAGCACTGCTGCTTCTACCTGAGTAGCGGAATTTGAGGTATCTGGGTTAAGCCACCAGGCCGTAGTTACTAGCTGAGAAGCCAGGTAATATTTATGGAAATCTGGACATGCCAGGCCAACTTGGGAGGTCGGGAGTACCAATGTCGCCCAGCTATACCTAGGGGGCTTTGATCTCCATATAAATGCTAAGAAAATATGATGTAGCCTTGCAAAAAAAGATTTAGGGATCCACTGGGGAGAGTGTCGAAATAAATATGTGAATTTAGGTAATACATTCATTTTTATTAAATTTATGCATCCTAACAATGAAAGGGGTAATGAATCCCATGCCTTCAGCCGTTGTTGAGTCTCCTGGATCACAGGTGTTAAATTTAGGGATATATAGTCTGAAATCTGTCTAGAAACCACCACCCATGATATTTAAAATGCTCCACCCATCTTAGGGGAGTATCCGTATCGGCAGTAGCACGAGCCGCAAAGTCTATAGGAAATAGAAGTGACTTTTCCCAGTTTACTTTAAGGCCTGTGACTGCGGAGAAAGAATTGAGGACCTGTAGGGCCCCCTTAAGTGATGGTCCTGCGTCATTAAGAAAGAGGAGTAGGTCATCTGCATACAAGGCGACCCTTTCCTCCAGCCAGCCAACATGCAATCCCTTAACATGAAGGGAAGTACGGAGAGCCTCCGCCAGCGGTTCCATCGCTATGGCGAACAGGGCTGGAGAGAGGGGGCAGCCCTGTCGAGTACCCCTTGACAGAGAAAAAGACTGTGATAAGCTACCTCCCAACTTGATAGCTGAGGTGGAGTTTTGATAAATTATCTGTATCCATTTAATAAAGATCAGGGGGAACCCCATCCTTCTAAGGACCTCCCAAAGAAAAGGCCATTCGATAGTATCGAAGGCCTTTTCAATATCTAAGGAGGCCACCACCCTAGTACCTTCATTCAAATGCTTTGCATGTATATTAGTGAACAAACGTCTCAAATTTACATCGGTTGACCTGTTGGCCATGAAGCCAGTTTGATCAATATCTACAACAGATGGTAATAGTGGCTGTAGTCTGATGGTAAGTAATTTAGTCAAATTTTTAAAATCTGTATTAAGTAGGGCAATTGGCCTATAGGAGGCACACAATGAAGGATCTTTTAGATCTATATGAATTAGTATAACATGGGCATGGCTCATAGAAGTTGGAAGGGCTCAATCTGTCAGGCATTGAGAATAAAGTTGTGCTAGCTTGGGAGTTAATATATTCCCATGTGTCTTATAAAACTCTATGGGGAGGCCATCCGGACCCGGAGACTTCCCCCGCGGAAATGATTCGATTGCTCTCAGTACCTCTTCCGGGGTTATTGGCCCCACCAGAGATTCTCTTTCTTTATCCGAAAGCCAGCCTAATGCCAATGGGTCTAGCCAGGATGCCAAATCCTTGGGCTGAAAGTCAGAAGGCAACACAGAGGTATAAAGAGAACTATAATATTGGTGAAAGACCTCTATTATATCTGGTAATAAAGAAACTGATGCACCTGAGGCAGACACCACATTGGCAATCGCTGTTGGCGGATAATCCGGCTGTGCCAACATCGCTAGATGACCATTACGGTCCCCCTGTTCAAAGAATATTTGTTTATTCCAATGTAGATCTAATCTGGTGATCTCTGTGAGATGGAGATGTAGCTTACGTTTTGCAGAATTCAGGAGATCAAAATGTGTATTAGTAGGGTCAGTAGTATAAATATCAGACTGACGTTGCACAGCTTGCTGTAGCGCTGTTGCAACGGCTGCCTGTTCCCTGCGAATCCCAGCAATAGAGGAGATATATTGTCCCCTGGAAAAGGCCTTGAAGGCATCCCATATCATTGCAACAGAGGAGGATCCCTCATTAAACTCCCAATATTCCGCCAATCGTGGTGAGATATTGGACGTTAGGTCTACACGAGAAAGCCAGTGGGTCCCCAAGCGCCATAGGGCTGCAGTTCTATAGGATGGGGCATGAATTTTAAGAAGTAATGGCGAGTGATCTGAGAGTCCACTGGGTAGATATGATACATCTAATACATCAGACAGCATAGTCGGATTAGCAAAGGCGAGGTCGATACGAGAAGAGGTTTTATATGTGGCAGAAAAACAAGAATAGGCTCTAGTCTCAGGATGTTTCCACCTCCAGACCTCAGTTACGCCCATTACTTGAGCCCAGGTAAGTAAATCTGTAGAAAATTGTTTTGGGGGAGCAGGTCTGTCCAGGTCAGGGGCCATAATGGCATTGAAATCACCCATCAACAACAGCTTTGCCGGAAAATACGAAATTACTTTCTCCAAGATTGAGTATAGGGTGGACGAAGAAAAAGGAGGGGGAATATACACCCCTAATACTATATATCGCGTACCCCACACCGTAAATACTATTATTACATATTTGCCTTGGGGATCAGTATAGACCTGTTCCATTATACATGGAAGAGATTTACTGATTAATATCGATACTCCTCTTGCATATGTAGAATAAGAAGAATGAAAGGCTTGCTGAATCCATGGCTTTTTTAGTGCCAAACACTTGCTGCCCCTGAGATGAGTCTCCTGTAAAAGCACCATATGTGGAGAATGTAATTTATGGTATCTAAAAAGTATCGCCCTCTTAAATTTAGAATTAAGTCCCCAAACATTCCAGGATAATATCCTGAAAACGGAGACATCAAGTGTCGTCATTATACGTCAAATTATAAATGAAAGAAGGAGAAGTAGAGAACAAATTTAATCTAGGTGTACACCCTAATGTACATCTCAAGGGCAGCACCAATCCAGGGAGTCTATACCTGGTAATAGCATAACCAATGCATAACCAACCATTCCAAACAAAAACATATACACATACAACACCAATAAACAATACCCAAGATGACAGAAGGGTATCTATCCTGCCCTCATCTGGTGGCGTCTTCCAAAATTTGGAGAGTAGCCAGATCAGGCTTTTACCCAAAAAAACAAAAAAGGAAACCCTAAAAAATTTAGTTAGCAACAGTTTGTTAGTAACCGCTTGGTGCTGTAGCACAGCACCTAGGTAGGGGAAAGCTGGTTCAGAAATCGGGGTGAAAAAAATAAATAGCTAAATAAAAAAATAAATAAAACAGAGAAAAAAAACAAACAGCTCAATTGAAGCTGCTTTCCCAATACCTATGGGGTAAAAAAAAGGTGGTTGCTTGTCGGCCATGGCCAACACTAAAAAAAGGGTCTAGGAAGGGGGGAGGGGAAAAGAGGGGAAGAGGGAAAGGAGGGAGGGGAGGGGAATTTTTTATTACCTATTGCCATTGATTTCAACTAGTCCCTCAAAAAAAAAGAGAGAAGGGGGGAGGGGGGGGCTTCTATACTGAAACCGACACAAGCCGACTTAGAATGCAAGATAATATGGTATATAAATGTTACTGCACAATTAACGCTGTATATTTCAGTGCGTTACTGCACATTTAACGACGTATATTTCAGTGCATTACTGTGCCTTTAACGCTGTATATTTCAGTGCGTTCCTGCACATTTAATGCAGTATAGTTCAGTGTGTTAGTGCATGTTTAACAAAGTATATTTTAGTGCGTTACTGCACGTTTAACTCTATATATTTCAGTGCATTACTGGACGTTTAACGTTGTATATTTCAGTGCATTACTGCACGTTTAACACAGTATAGTTCAGTGCATTGCTGCACATTTAACACAATATATTTCAGTGCAGTATATTTATGCATTATGATGATGACGATGCACAGCTATTAGTTGATTCAGATCTTGGTTCTGAGGTTGAGGAAGGTAGGAACATGGGCCTACAGAGAGGGAATAACACAAACAGAACACATGAACAACAAATTGGCAGTCATGTTACCCCAGCCGCAGTGTATTGCCAAGTTGTCTCCAGTGATAATGAGGATGGAGGGGATGATGATAATGATGATGATGAGGTCACTGACGCATTTTGGGTGCCAGATAGAGTAGAGGAGGAAAGTGAGGGTGAGTCACAAACCCAAAAAGGCAGCCATCATGGAAGAGAAGAGAGAAGCCACCCTATTCAACCAGATTGTAATCTCCCGGCCCACTTACCACAGCTCAGCTGTTTGGGTCTTTTTTAGCACATGTGCAGCCAATTGCACTGTTGCAATTTGCAAACTTTGCCTCAAGCACATCAAGCGTGGCAAAAACACCAGCCATTTGGGTACCACATGCTTGACAAGGCATTTAACCTCCCACCACTCAGCCCCTTGGCAAGACACCTGAAAGCCACACAAAAAGGAATGCAATTCTGCTCCTCCTCACTCCTCACCTTTCTGGTCTACCCCTGCTATAACTCATGACCTCTCAGCAGCCTTCACTGACAGGGATGATGGTATAGTGCAGGGTGTTCCAAGTCTTTCTGTCTGGTGGGTTCTGCCATTTCACGTAAGGCCATTCCAGTTCTCTACCATCATGTGGAAGGCAATGTCGTGGCATCGTTGGACAAGGCAGTCAGCCGCAAGGTCCACTTTACTGCTGACAAGTGGTCCAGGGATGATATATTTTGTTCACAGCACACTGGGTAACTCTGCTTGGTCAGGGATGATATATTTTGTTCACAGCACACTGGGTAACTCTGCTTGCAACGCGGAAGGATGCAGGACAGGATGCAGCTTGTGCTGCCACGTCTTCATACAGCTAGTGGTGATGATGCGAGATTTGTCATCTCTATCCCCTCCTCCTCCATCTCCATGCCCTTCTTTGCTGAATTGTCCTATGAACCACAAGTACCCACTAAGCATTCAAGGGGCTATTCAATCAGGCTAAAAGGTGCCATGCAGTGCTTCTGTCTAGAGGACAGGAGCCACATCGTAGGAGAGATTCCTGCAGCTCTACACGGGCAGGCCCAGAGGTGGCTCACACCATGCCAGCTGGAGCCAGGAATGTTGGTGTGTGATAATGACACAAGCCACCTGTATGCCCTTAGGCAGGGGAAGTTGACACATGTGCCTTGCCTGGCACATGTCCTCAATTTGTTAGTGCAGGGTTGAGAGATCTGCTAAAGCAGGCCAGAAGAGTCTGAAGCCATTTTGGTCATACACAGCCATTTCAGGCTTAGGCCAGCTTATCTTTTCTTCCCTACGCCAATGGCTGCTGATAAAGGATGAATGCACTGTACTGTTACCATTTGAGGACACCACAAGGATCGTGAGCCGTAACAATGCATGCGTTAGTGACACAATCCCTGTTGTGGTTGTGTTCCTGCTGGAGCAGACTCTGCGTGGCATTATAGACAGGGTACTCGAGGCAGAGCAGCGGGAGGAAGAGGAGGACTTCCTTTCATTTTTAAGGTCCGCTTTATGCAGACACCATTCTTGAACACACAAGAGGAGAGGGAGAAGGAGAAGGAGGAGGATTCTAACAGTTTTGGAGGCCTTGAAGCAGAGCAAGACATACGTCAACCCTTAACAGATGTTTTTCCTTCCCCAGAACCCTTGGGAGCAGTATGTGGCTGGGAGGAGGCAGTTCCAAATACTGTAATGCTTAGTGACCCAGAGGAGTCTGCTTCTCATGCCTCCGCAAACTATGGACTCCCTCATTCTTCAAAGCCTGCAAAAGGACCCTCAAGAATAGGTGGCATCAAGGAGAAGGATCACTATTGGTTGGCATCCCTCCTTGACCACCGTTACAAGGGGAAAGTTTCGGAACTCATCCTGTCCCCACAGAGGGAGCAGAAGATGAAATCTCTTGAGGACACCGTAAGGAAGAGTTTATGTAATGCCTTTCTAAACTCTGGTAGGTCACAGTCTGTTGGAAAACGTAGTTTTGAGGCTTCTGTTGTTTAAGACAGGAGCGGTGGAGAAGAGGGCTGCCTCAGTGATGCCGTTTAAAATTTCTTTAGTGCTCGCGACCCAGAGCTGTCAGCTTCCACATCCCATCAGCAGTGTCTGCACCATATGGTGGGAGATTATCTAGGGGCGAAAACAGACATGGAGAGCTTTCCAGTTGAGGATCCACTGGGTTACTGGGTCATGAGAATAGAATTTTTGTGGTTTCATGGGCACAATTAACACCCAAGGACCAATTTTTCTGCACCTGTTTGAAAGGTGCATATCATTTCACTTTTTGACAGCAAGGCCAATTCTTTCTTTCATCAAGCGTACTTCTATAGGGTTTCGGTGTGAAGACACCACCGACACTCAAAGATCAATTTTTCCACACTAGTTTGACAGGTGCATGTCATTTAAATTTTTGACAGCAAGGCCAATTCTTGCTTTTATCAAGAGTACCTCTATAGGGTTACCGTGTGAAGGCACCACTAACACCCAAGGCCCAGTTTTTCTGCTCCTGTTACTTCCATCCAAAGTCTACGAAAGAGACACCAGAATTTATCCAAAAAATTTCTAATCTCCGAGTGCACAAAATTGTGGCCTCAGTATACAGACTGGTTCCCCAAGCCATTGTTTATAAAATAAAGAGAGCTTGAATGGAAAATATCATTTTTTTGTTTTTTATATATTTAATTATTGCTGCAGTAGGCTCTAAAAGCGGTACAGATAAGGGATAAGTACAGCGCTGCTACGGAGATGCTAAAGAAATATAATACAGTAAGCAGCTAACACACCTCTAAGACAAAGAAGTAAAAAGTTCAACAAATGTATATATAGTGTAGCGCTATGTGTATGAGTGGATCAAGGTGAAATATTAAAATCGAGCCATCTAGCAATGGCCAGAAAACAGACAGAAATTGTATATAAAGGTGAAAAATGGGAAATTAAATTACACAAATACAAAATCATATATAGAGCATAATGGAATACACCTGTGAAAAAGTAAAAACACAAACACAATATAAAAACAACCTTCAATAAATAAGATGTGTCCTTAATGGAAATCAATAGAGGCCACCACCAACAGTCTCTGAGGGTAGGTTGATGAGGGCAGCAACAGGATGTTACTGGTGAATGAAACCGAGGAACACCAAATCCAATGTGACGTCTATGTATGTGTCAGAACCACCACCATAACATCTGAGGAGGCTTACCGGACGTAGAGGACTTGCAAAGACATACGTCTTGCAAGTCACGAAAAGCTTGTTTAGCCACCAGGGCTAGCAGGGTGAAAACATCTGATATCCAGAACTTCAATAAGTGAGGAGGGAAGATCTATAGGCAACTTCAACCGTCCAGAGGTGTCAACAGACCATCCGGATGTATAATTGGAACCATGAGAGAAAGAAGACTCACATGGCGTGATATCGTTTTAAAAGGCATGCATTTATTAAAACATTAAAAGAAAAACACTCACATGGTATACGATCATAAACAGCTTAAAAGATATCGGACGCGGTGATCATAGGAGGTCCACCCAACATGTTTCGGCTAATCAGCCTTCATCTGGGGTGTGGACCCCCCTATTTCACCGCTATTTAAAGTAGAAATGACCCCCACTGGGAGTGTCACAACCCAGGAAGTGACCAAATGATGTCACTTCCGGTTCACAAATATGTGTGTATAAACCTTATGTAATGTGTTTATAAGACAGTAATCGCGATGTGTATATCTCTAATCTGAACATCGGGATCACAAAAGAGTGTGGACTTGTAATTAAAAGAAAAAAGAAAACTGAGATTATGGCCGGGCGATTCGGAAATGTTTACAGTGGAGATCCAAGCCTCCTTCTCAGCACAACCAGATTCGATAGGACGGAGCGTCATCTCGCTCCGCCCCCTCCAATCACCCGGGCACTGAGAGCGCAGTAGCGGAAGTCATGAGGAGGAAGTCCGCCGCCGCACCAGGCCTCGTTTTGAGTAGAGAGTCCTACAGGTTGGGGCACTATACTCCGCCCCCTTGGTGTTACCATAGTAACTCCCGTCAGGAGTGTGGCCACACAGAGTCCGCAGTGCGCAGGACATGCATAGTAGCGGAAATCATAAGAAGGAAGTCCGCCGCCGTGCCAAGCCTCGTTATGAGCTGTGAATCCTACAAGTTGAGATACTATACTCCGCCTACTGGTATTATCTAGGTGGCTCCTGTCAGGAGTGTGGCCACACCCAGAATCCGCCCACATCTCTGCTCACACTGCCAAAACAAAACCAAGCCTCTCATTCACAACAATGTGTGAAATTCCTGTATAGAGAGCCATGGTAGGACAGAGAAATAAATCCCAGCGCTCTGGCGGTGAATGACAGTGTCAGCAAAGGTGGTAAAAAAGAAAGTAATAAAACCTATGTCATGAGTCAACAAATATGCTGAGCAGATGACCAAAAAATATTAAAGGGTCGAATGAAGACAAACCCTCATGGGGGCTGGTTAATAAAAGTGACACTACCAATGAAGGGCATCCCACATAACTTATACAATGCATATAGAAAAACCAGCAATAAAAACCTATATGAAAAGTAACATTTGTCATATGAGGACTAAATCCACAAATAAGTAAGAAATTAATATTAAAATCACAATAACAAGTGCCTATAGATAATATTAAATGATTTTGAGAGTATTAATACCTACTGATACCAGGTAACTAAAAATAAATAAATAAAATAAAAACAAAAAAGAGAGAAGTCACAAATATGATAGTTATGCCTGATTAATAAATGAATTGATGTCCCACTCCACGTTAATCCCTTGCGGGAAGTGGGAACCCAACTCATAAATCCAATAAGTCTCCAACCTGGAGAGCCCCCTAAGTGTTGACCCCCCCCGCCAGGGGGCCACATATTTGTCAATAATAAGGAACTGTGTGCCCTTGGGGTTTCGATCGTGGAACTCCCTATAGTGACGGGGCACGGTATGTTTCGTACTACCTGCCTTGATTAAATTAATATGTTCGGAAACACGCGTGGTAAAGGACCTGATTGTCCGTCCCACATACTGTTTGCCACAGGGGCAAGTCAAAAGGTAGACTACCCCCGTCGTGGCGCATGTACAAAACTGTTTAATTTTATGGGTACGACCGTTTGCCCTAGAAGAAAAAGTATAACTAGTACATCTCCCACTAGTATTAAACTTACAAACTAAGCATTTTTTACAAGGGTGGAATCCAATCAGATTGTGAAAAAAAGAAGGTTTAGTTGGAGGGTTGACCACATTGGGTGCCAACTTATTACGGAGGGATGGAACTCCTCTAAAAACTAGCTTAGGAATGTCGGGCAATCTAGGGCCCAAAATCTTGTCAGTTTTTAAAACATCCCAATGATGTTCAAAAATCCTTCTAATATGTTTATGTTGAATGGAGAAGGATGTCATGAAAGACCATTTAAAGTCCTCATTGACTTGCTTGGGTTTATCTTCTAAAAGGGATTGACGATCCACTAAACCTGCGCCCTCGATTTCCCTATCCAGGTCCAAAAGTTTGTACCCCTTTTCTAGAAATCTACTCTTCAAAGACGCTGCCTGAGTCCTGAAGGTGTTGGGGTCGCTACAGTTCCTCCGCAATCGCAGGAACTGGCTCTTGGGGACTGATCTGATCCAGGGGGCATGATGACAGCTATCGGTAGGTATATAACCGTTACGGTCGGTAGGCTTAAAATAAGTACTGAATACAAACTGGCCATCCCTTCTGTCTATGACCAAATCTAAAAAGTGGATGGAAGTTGCACTTGCCTCAAAGGAAAGGACAATATTCCTATCATTGGCGTTAAGATTCGTGAAGAAGGTGGCCAAATCGTCTTGGCTCCCAGTCCATAGGAGGAGGATGTCGTCTATGTACCGCGCCCACAGCAAAAGGTGTGGGCATTGCATGGCATAGACGACATCCTCCTCCCACTTGGCCATAAATAAATTGGCCAGGCTGGGAGCAAACTTCGCTCCCATCGCGACACCCCTATGTTGAAGGTAGAATCTCCCATCGAACCAAAAATAATTATGTTGAGTTGCAAACTCAATAAGCTCAATGATGTAGTCCACCTGGGGTGGGGCGAGGGAGGCATCTCTATCGAGAAAACACTTAACTGCATCAATCCCCCTACCCTGCGGAATGCAAGTGTAGAGAGAGGCAACATCCGCAGTTGCCATAATTAAGTCACCGGAATGGGAAACCCTGGAAAGTAAATTGATCACGTCCTTAGTATCCTTTAGATAGGATGGCATTTTAACAACAGATGGTTGGAGGAAGTAATCAATGTACCTATCGAATCTGGTTGTGCTGAGAAGGAGGCTTGGATCTCCACTGTAAACATTTCCGAATCGCCCGGCCATAATCTCAGTTTTCTTTTTTCTTTTAATTACAAGTCCACACTCTTTTGTGATCCCGATGTTCAGATTAGAGATATACACATCGCGATTACTGTCTTATAAACACATTACATAAGGTTTATACACACATATTTGTGAACCGGAAGTGACATCATTTGGTCACTTCCTGGGTTGTGACACTCCCAGTGGGGGTCATTTCTACTTTAAATAGCGGTGAAATAGGGGGGTCCACACCCCAGATGAAGGCTGATTAGCCGAAACATGTTGGGTGGACCTCCTATGATCACCGCGTCCGATATCTTTTAAGCTGTTTATGATCGTATACCATGTGAGTGTTTTTCTTTTAATGTTTTAATAAATGCATGCCTTTTAAAACGATATCACGCCATGTGAGTCTTCTTTCTCTCATGGTTCCAATTATACATCCGGATGGTCTGTTGACACCTCTGGACGGTTGAAGTTGCCTATAGATCTTCCCTCCTCACTTATTGAAGTTCTGGATATCAGATGTTTTCACCCTGCTAGCCCTGGTGGCTAAACAAGCTTTTCGTGACTTGCAAGACGTATGTCTTTGCAAGTCCTCTACGTCCGGTAAGCCTCCTCAGATGTTATGGTGGTGGTTCTGACACATACATAGACGTCACATTGGATTTGGTGTTCCTCGGTTTCATTCACCAGTAACATCCTGTTGCTGCCCTCATCAACCTACCCTCAGAGACTGTTGGTGGTGGCCTCTATTGATTTCCATTAAGGACACATCTTATTTATTGAAGGTTGTTTTTATATTGTGTTTGTGTTTTTACTTTTTCACAGGTGTATTCCATTATGCTCTATATATGATTTTGTATTTGTGTAATTTAATTTCCCATTTTTCACCTTTATATACAATTTCTGTCTGTTTTCTGGCCATTGCTAGATGGCTCGATTTTAATATTTCACCTTGATCCACTCATACACATAGCGCTACACTATATATACATTTGTTGAACTTTTTACTTCTTTGTCTTAGAGGTGTGTTAGCTGCTTACTGTATTATATTTCTTTAGCATCTCCGTAGCAGCGCTGTACTTATCCCTTATCTGTTTCCATTATTGATTAGACACCTAGTATAGCTGCAGCTCATATTCATTTAAATATGGATATATTTGATTACCGTGCATCCAGAGTTGTAAACACCGAGGGTGTTTTTATAGCCACTTCCAATGATACTGAGATTGGTGGACTATTTTTGAGGTTAAAAAATGTTATGACCTCTGAACTCCACCTCCAGTGGGATCTTGTCTTCCTAGAACAATATGTGTCAGAAGGCATGATCCCACGAAGTCTCAGATGGGATATCCACCCCCAACAGGGTGAATCCGAACTCGATACCTGGTTTAAGTATTTTAACGACGCTGGTATTAAGTTCCTTGATTTTCTGATCTCGAGGAAGCGTACTCGGCTTTCCGTCTTGGACCGAGAAATCAAGGAGCTTAAAGATAAATTACTTTCGTTTAAAAATTCAGTGGAATACAATACTTTGTCATCCAATTTGCAAGCTCATCTTGTAAAGGAGGACAAAGACCAAAGAGTTAAAAAACATAAAAAGTATTCCCGAGATACTGGCGATTATAAGGCGGGTAAAGTGTTTGGTTGGCAGAAATCAATCACAATACCCACTCCAGAGGTTGTAATGGAAACTAACTCCTTGAGTGATACTATAGTGGTTCCCCCCAGGGAGCCCTCTGTCCGTCCAAAACTTCCTGCTAACAGGGATCAGGCTCATGATGCGGGCCCCTCTTCACGTAGGAGCCGGCATCCTAGCATGCATTCCCCTAGAAAGCAATCAAGAGGCAGAGGTCACTACTCTAGGAGTAGGGGCAGAGGTGGAAATAGGGGTGATTATCATGGTCAAGGGGAACGTCGATACTATGAGCAGGACAGCCCCTATTACAGGGACTCTCCGGGTCGTAGTTATGATTATCCACACTACTCCCCATACCAACATCCACCTCAGTATAGGCATCCCCCTGTATCTACATACAACAGATATTCCCCTTTACAGGAACATCATAACGGAAACATTTATCCATTTCCGAATGCCGGATACGGTCCATCTCCCTACAAACAACCCTACTCTGGACCACGAACCTCTCGGGGTTTTCACGAGGACCATCTAAACAAAAAAAGGGGTCCAGAAACAAGAGAGGGTCCAGAGGAGGGAGGAGGGCTCAGAAACGAAAAGAGGCAAAGGACCTAGTGTGTCAAGGGGTCTTTAACCTCAGTGACACGATCCTTACCAACGAAGAAAAGACTATTCTAAACAAAGGTCTTAAGTTTGCCCCTCCACGTAAATTGAACAAGTTCGATACTTTTATTGACGTTCAAAAGTTTATTAGGAAGATACACGTCCAGAGATATATTATTTCTAACCCTTCTAGGAATTTGGCCAGAGCGGCAACGTCTGGTACAGTTCATTCGGGCTTATCCAATCCCTCTCTGTTTAGTCCCCCAACACAGCTTCCACCTGCCATCAACTTGTTTAAGGAACTTGTGCTGAAGGATCTTAACAATGTCCCCCTGAAACGCAAATTCTATAATCCTTTACCTTCAGTAGGCCTCACTACTTTATGTGAAAACAAAAATTTAGTCATCCGCCCCGCTGATAAGGGCGGAGGCATAGTTCTGTTGAACAAATTAGATTACGTCCAAGAAATGCATCGTATTCTTGGTGATCATGAAACATACGTTGAACTTCCCAGTAATCCTACACAAAAATATAAGAAAGAATTACAAGGTTTGGTTTCTAAAGGTTATGATTCTTACATTCTAAATAAGAAGGAGAGATCTTTTTTAGTTCCATTGGCCCCACGCATACCCGTTATGTACTATCTGCCTAAAGTACACAAAGACCCCCTACATCCTCCCGGTCGACCAATTATTAGCGGCATCGATTCCGTTACCTCAAAAATTGGTAGGTACATTGATTACTTCCTCCAACCATCTGTTGTTAAAATGCCATCCTATCTAAAGGATACTAAGGACGTGATCAATTTACTTTCCAGGGTTTCCCATTCCGGTGACTTAATTATGGCAACTGCGGATGTTGCCTCTCTCTACACTTGCATTCCGCAGGGTAGGGGGATTGATGCAGTTAAGTGTTTTCTCGATAGAGATGCCTCCCTCGCCCCACCCCAGGTGGACTACATCATTGAGCTTATTGAGTTTGCAACTCAACATAATTATTTTTGGTTCGATGGGAGATTCTACCTTCAACATAGGGGTGTCGCGATGGGAGCGAAGTTTGCTCCCAGCCTGGCCAATTTATTTATGGCCAAGTGGGAGGAGGATGTCGTCTATGCCATGCAATGCCCACACCTTTTGCTGTGGGCGCGGTACATAGACGACATCCTCCTCCTATGGACTGGGAGCCAAGACGATTTGGCCACCTTCTTCACGAATCTTAACGCCAATGATAGGAATATTGTCCTTTCCTTTGAGGCAAGTGCAACTTCCATCCACTTTTTAGATTTGGTCATAGACAGAAGGGATGGCCAGTTTGTATTCAGTACTTATTTTAAGCCTACCGACCGTAACGGTTATATACCTACCGATAGCTGTCATCATGCCCCCTGGATCAGATCAGTCCCCAAGAGCCAGTTCCTGCGATTGCGGAGGAACTGTAGCGACCCCAACACCTTCAGGACTCAGGCAGCGTCTTTGAAGAGTAGATTTCTAGAAAAGGGGTACAAACTTTTGGACCTGGATAGGGAAATCGAGGGCGCAGGTTTAGTGGATCGTCAATCCCTTTTAGAAGATAAACCCAAGCAAGTCAATGAGGACTTTAAATGGTCTTTCATGACATCCTTCTCCATTCAACATAAACATATTAGAAGGATTTTTGAACATCATTGGGATGTTTTAAAAACTGACAAGATTTTGGGCCCTAGATTGCCCGACATTCCTAAGCTAGTTTTTAGAGGAGTTCCATCCCTCCGTAATAAGTTGGCACCCAATGTGGTCAACCCTCCAACTAAACCTTCTTTTTTTCACAATCTGATTGGATTCCACCCTTGTAAAAAATGCTTAGTTTGTAAGTTTAATACTAGTGGGAGATGTACTAGTTATACTTTTTCTTCTAGGGCAAACGGTCGTACCCATAAAATTAAACAGTTTTGTACATGCGCCACGACGGGGGTAGTCTACCTTTTGACTTGCCCCTGTGGCAAACAGTATGTGGGACGGACAATCAGGTCCTTTACCACGCGTGTTTCCGAACATATTAATTTAATCAAGGCAGGTAGTACGAAACATACCGTGCCCCGTCACTATAGGGAGTTCCACGATCGAAACCCCAAGGGCACACAGTTCCTTATTATTGACAAATATGTGGCCCCCTGGCGGGGGGGGTCAACACTTAGGGGGCTCTCCAGGTTGGAGACTTATTGGATTTATGAGTTGGGTTCCCACTTCCCGCAAGGGATTAACGTGGAGTGGGACATCAATTCATTTATTAATCAGGCATAACTATCATATTTGTGACTTCTCTCTTTTTTGTTTTTATTTTATTTATTTATTTTTAGTTACCTGGTATCAGTAGGTATTAATACTCTCAAAATCATTTAATATTATCTATAGGCACTTGTTATTGTGATTTTAATATTAATTTCTTACTTATTTGTGGATTTAGTCCTCATATGACAAATGTTACTTTTCATATAGGTTTTTATTGCTGGTTTTTCTATATGCATTGTATAAGTTATGTGGGATGCCCTTCATTGGTAGTGTCACTTTTATTAACCAGCCCCCATGAGGGTTTGTCTTCATTCGACCCTTTAATATTTTTTGGTCATCTGCTCAGCATATTTGTTGACTCATGACATAGGTTTTATTACTTTCTTTTTTACCACCTTTGCTGACACTGTCATTCACCGCCAGAGCGCTGGGATTTATTTCTCTGTCCTACCATGGCTCTCTATACAGGAATTTCACACATTGTTGTGAATGAGAGGCTTGGTTTTGTTTTGGCAGTGTGAGCAGAGATGTGGGCGGATTCTGGGTGTGGCCACACTCCTGACAGGAGCCACCTAGATAATACCAGTAGGCGGAGTATAGTATCTCAACTTGTAGGATTCACAGCTCATAACGAGGCTTGGCACGGCGGCGGACTTCCTTCTTATGATTTCCGCTACTATGCATGTCCTGCGCACTGCGGACTCTGTGTGGCCACACTCCTGACGGGAGTTACTATGGTAACACCAAGGGGGCGGAGTATAGTGCCCCAACCTGTAGGACTCTCTACTCAAAACGAGGCCTGGTGCGGCGGCGGACTTCCTCCTCATGACTTCCGCTACTGCGCTCTCAGTGCCCGGGTGATTGGAGGGGGCGGAGCGAGATGACGCTCCGTCCTATCGAATCTGGTTGTGCTGAGAAGGAGGCTTGGATCTCCACTGTAAACATTTCCGAATCGCCCGGCCATAATCTCAGTTTTCTTTTTTCTTTTAATTACAAGTCCACACTCTTTTGTGATCCCGATGTTCAGATTAGAGATATACACATCGCGATTACTGTCTTATAAACACATTACATAAGGTTTATACACACATATTTGTGAACCGGAAGTGACATCATTTGGTCACTTCCTGGGTTGTGACACTCCCAGTGGGGGTCATTTCTACTTTAAATAGCGGTGAAATAGGGGGGTCCACACCCCAGATGAAGGCTGATTAGCCGAAACATGTTGGGTGGACCTCCTATGATCACCGCGTCCGATATCTTTTAAGCTGTTTATGATCGTATACCATGTGAGTGTTTTTCTTTTAATGTTTTAATAAATGCATGCCTTTTAAAACGATATCACGCCATGTGAGTCTTCTTTCTCTCATGGTTCCAATTATACATCCGGATGGTCTGTTGACACCTCTGGACGGTTGAAGTTGCCTATAGATCTTCCCTCCTCACTTATTGAAGTTCTGGATATCAGATGTTTTCACCCTGCTAGCCCTGGTGGCTAAACAAGCTTTTCGTGACTTGCAAGACGTATGTCTTTGCAAGTCCTCTACGTCCGGTAAGCCTCCTCAGATGTTATGGTGGTGGTTCTGACACATACATAGACGTCACATTGGATTTGGTGTTCCTCGGTTTCATTCACCAGTAACATCCTGTTGCTGCCCTCATCAACCTACCCTCAGAGACTGTTGGTGGTGGCCTCTATTGATTTCCATTAAGGACACATCTTATTTATTGAAGGTTGTTTTTATATTGTGTTTGTGTTTTTACTTTTTCACAGGTGTATTCCATTATGCTCTATATATGATTTTGTATTTGTGTAATTTAATTTCCCATTTTTCACCTTTATATACAATTTCTGTCTGTTTTCTGGCCATTGCTAGATGGCTCGATTTTAATATTTCACCTTGATCCACTCATACACATAGCGCTACACTATATATACATTTGTTTTTCTAAAAGCGGTACAGATGTGCCACATTACAGGCAGACTAAGGGGACCTCCCCAGGCACTATATTAAAAGGAATTTTTCATTTTTATTGGTATTTCTCATTTTTATGGTTTCACTTTAGGCATCAGTAAATCACTAAATACAATAACCCTCCGCGCCAAAATGAAATAAAATTGAAATATGATAAGAATTTTGGGATGCTCCCCTCAAAAAAGAGGAAAAGCACTCCTACATTAGAAATACGTGCACAAAGGGGCGCTCGTTTAGTGCATTATAATATTGTGTGCAAAAAATATAAAAATATACCAATGTGCATTTTTTATATTTCACATTTGAAAATACAAATCATTCTCAATACAACCCTTGTAATAAGAGACTAAAAAATCTTAAATATCAAAAAAATGCAAGAAAAGCTGGAAAAAAGTGAAACAAACATTAGTAGGTGCTTAATTCAACTAAAGCAGATAAAATATGTGTTGCTGAACTCGTGCTTGATAGTGGATCTCCTTCACCAAATCAGTAGCAAAACACCCAACGTGAGCAGATGTAAAGGCTGCTTACCAGATGTATTTGACTTCTTTAATTAAAAAGAAAGTCAAGTATCGCTTTGGCAGGATAATACCTGCTCGCATATGGATATGGGTGAAGGTGTACTGGAAAACCTCTTCCTCAGAATGGTGGGGCAGGATATGTAAAGATAATCAAGAAACTTCCCATAGCATAATACTGTTTAATAGAACATAAAACTAAAAACACGAAAGCCAAATGGCTCCTTACATTAAAATGTGCCTACCCGGTACTGGAGCTGCTGGCTTGGCTCGAACGACAAATGGCTGGATGAGCTGGACCTGTACCGCACTTGCGTCTTCCTCTCGGAATGGCGTGCATTCCACCATCTACAGCTGACAACCAGGAACCCGGAAGGGTGGTAAGTGTAATGTGACCAGGTACCGCCTCGACGTACGTTTTCGTGATTACGTCTACAGGAGGCCTCAGCTCTGTGGGGCTCCCTAAGAGATCCAACCCCTGAACCTAGTGTGTAACCTGCATATGAACTTAGGCTAATCTTCACTGAAGAAGGGATTGTGTGGTCAATAAAGGTGGGATATATAGTTGCTTTCTGTATTAAGATGACATTTAGGAAGGTGGAACTACAGGCCTCTGTTTATATATGGAAGTCCTAGAACCCTTGGTCTGGCAGCCTATATATGTGAATGACAGGAAAGTTTCTATTTCCTCTGTAATTGTATTATTTTGTATGAGGAAATGATTATGATATACAGTGGGGACGGAAAGTATTCAGACCCCCCTTAAATTTTTCACTCTTTGTTATATTGCAGCCATTTCCTAAAATCATTTAAGTTCATTTTTTTCCTCATTAATGTACACACGGCACCCCATATTGACAGAAAAACACAGAATTGGTAACATTTTTGCCGATTTATTAAAAAAAGAAAAACTGAAATATCACATGGTCCTAAGTATTCAGACCCTTTGCTGTGACACTCATATATTTAACTCAGGTGCTGTCCATTTCTTCTGATCATCCTTGAGATGGTTCTACACCTTCATTTGAGTCCAGCTGTGTTTGATTATACTGATTGGACTTGATTAGGAAAGCCACACCCCTGTCTATATAAGACCTTACAGCTCACAGTGCATGTCAGAGCAAATGAGAATCATGAGGTCAAAGGAACTGCCTGAAGAGCTCAGAGACAGAATTGTGGCAAGGCACAGATCTGGCCAAGGTTACAAAAAAATTTCTGCTGCACTTAAGGTTCCTAAGAGCACAGTGGCCTCCTTAAATGGAAGACGTTTGGGATGACCAGAACCCTTCCTAGAGCTGGCCGTCCGGCCAAACTGAGCTATAGGGGGAGAAGAGCCTTGGTGAGAGAGGTAAAGAAGAACCCAAAGACCACTGTGGCTGAGCTCCAGAGATGCATTCGGGAGATGGGAGAAAGTTGTAGAAAGTCAACCATCACTGCAGTCCTCCACCAGTCAGGGCTTTATGGCAGAGTGGCCCGACGGAAGCCTCTCCTCAGTGCAAGACACAAGAAAAGCCCGCATGGAGTTTGCTACAAAACACCTGAAGGACTCCAAGATGGTGAGAAATAAGATTCTCTGGTCTGATGAGACCAAGATAGAACTTTTTGGCCTTAATTCTAAGTGGTATGAGTGGAGAAAACCAGGCACTGCTCATCACCTGTCCAATACAGTCCCAATAGTGAAGCATGGTGGTGGCAGCATCATGCTGTAGGGGTGTTTTTCAGCTGCAGGGACAGGACAACTGGTTGCAATCGAGGGAAAGATGAATGCGGCCAAGTACAGGGATATCCTGGACGAAAACCTTCTCCAGAGTGCTCAGGACCTCAGACTGGGCGGAAGGTTTACCTTCCAACAAGACAATGACCCTAAGCACACAGCTAAAATAATGAAGGAGTGGTTTCACAACAACTCCTTGACTGTTCTTGAATGGCCCAGCCAGAGCCCTGACTTAAACCCAATTGAGCATCTCTGGGGAGGAAATGGCTGTCCACCAATGTTTACCATCCAACCTGAAAGAACCGGAGAGGATCTGCAAGGAGAAATGGTAGAGGATCCCCAAATCCAGGTGTGAAAAACTTGTTGCATCTTTCCCAAAAAGACTCATGGTTGTATTAGGTCAAAAGGGTGCTTCTACTAAATACTGAGCAAAGGGTCTCAATACTTAAGACCATGTGATATTTCAGTTTTTCTTTTTTAATAAATCTGCAAAAATGTCAACACTTCTGTGTTTTTCTGTCAATATGGGGTGCTGTGTGTACATTAATGAGGAAAAAAATGAACTTAAATGATTTTAGCAAATGGCTGCAATATAACAAAGAGTGAAAAATTTAAGGGGGTCTGACTACTTTCCATCCCCCCCACTGTAATGTAATAGCACAAGTAACCTCTGTATTGCTTTTGGAATATAACATATACAAATTATTTGAATCAAAAAGTTATAAGATTTATCAAAAATATTCTCCCAAAAAATCTAGTCCCTTTTCACCATAAACTGTATACTGCCCCACTGGGTCCCATGCCCTACTTCATAGAAGCCTTTGTTTTCATACACTGCATTAAAGATGGCAAAACATTCCGAGTCAATTGTATGCAGTTTGAATGTCCCTAATGGGCTATATTTGCAATATACACCAGTGGTTCTGGATGTGCATTTGGGAAATAGCGGGTGGGAAACAATGATTTGCATGGCTTCACATTGTTTAGAAATGAGGAATAATCCTCTTAATTTTTGACATATAAATACCTTCTATCCTAGGAAGGCTTTACTGTGATACACACTGATTAGAGCATCTCTGACATGTCAGTAGCTGGAACTGAGTAGAGTATTGTTGCAGAGCCCCTGATGAAGTCACGTGACATAATGCATAGTGTGGAGCTGGGTGACGTCACAACATTATACAAGGAAGTGACCGTGACATACCAGGAGAGAGCAACAATATTGATTTTAAAGTGTTACTAAACCCACAATAGTAAAATCAGTCTGCATATACAGAAAAGCATGCTTGTTATACTCACTGTGTAAACTAAGTGGGTAATCCTACGCATTGTGTAAAAAGGCTGTTTGATCCTGTCTTCTTTGATCCTCCCCTTCTTCACTGTCCCCAATCTATCTCCTGATTAGGCAGAACCTTTGGTCGCTGCACATGCTAAGTTTGGTGGTGGACGGAGTGGTTTGCAGTGAATTATATGGAAATTGGTACAAGCTGAATATTACAGCACAGGAAATTATTTTTCAACGCAGTGGACAATTTTTTTTTTTTTGCACTCACAAATCAAGTATTACCTCCGACACTCAAAAATATTGCAATAACTCAGCTAAAAAGTGTATACCCATACACTTGAAGGATGAACCCTCCCGCCCCCCGTATTTCAGAATGGCTTCCCGATTTTGTTCCCGATAGGGGTGTTTGGGTGCTCTGGAGGCATGGGTGGTATCTCTACCAGCTTATTATAGAGCTCCTCACATGCCTTACCTTCTCCTTTTCTTGATTTGACTTGTATTGTTCTTGAATTCATGCATTGCCATGGCTAGCTTTGCACCATTGATACTATTAATACCATATTTGTACTCGGTTTATGACGTTTCCATATGTATGTAAATCTCTTTTGGTTTCTCCTTTTGTTGATTGTAAAACCTCAATAAAAACATTGAAACAAAAAATATTGCAATGTAACTTAAGAGGTCGCGGCCCCAGCAACACACACAAGCTGATTTCCACACGCACAGGATAACATCGGACAAGCCCGCCTTAGGCGTTGCATTGTGATGATGTCTTCAGTTACCCTATTTTTGAGTGTTAAATGTAATATTTGATTTATGGGAGTGCGCATTTCTATGTTTTTATGTGGCTTTACCAATAAATGGTTTTATGTAATGTGAATTGTTCTTTCTTGTTTCCGTCCATACTTGATTACTTGATTACAACAGAGTCGTACTGAGCAGTTCTCTTGGAGGATATTCATAGTGGACCCATTTAATAGGGTGAGTCATGCTGTGTGACTGGTGGAGGTTTCACTTAGGATATTGAAGATACACAGGACACTGTTTGAATATAACATATGTTTATTGTAAAACAACACTTTTGAAGCACTGGACATTTTGCACAAGATGGGGATCTTGATATTGTATAAATTTATTTATTATTTTTATTATTTATTGCCTGTCATTTATTTATTTGAATTCGTTTTGCACTTTTTTGATTCATTTCGTTCATTTTATGTATTGATGCACATATTTCATGCAATTGATTGACTTGTTTTTATATATTTATTTGGTTAATATGGAGAGGAAATGTGTTGTAGTTAGGGTTGTTATTTATTGATTTGTAGCTGGGAGGTATCATTTGATGTTTTTTGAAACAGCAGCTGCTACTTTATATCCTTTGGTGAACTGTGGTACAGATATATACTGTATATACAGTATATACATTTTTTAATTTTTTAATTTTAATATTAATTTTCTCATTGTATATTACTTTTTCATGTTTGATCGTTGTAAGTAGCACTGCATTTTTTATATAGTTTTATTGTAGCAGGTCTAATTTAGTATAATGCATTTGAAGGCCTATTTAACTCATAGCAAACAGTAAGATTTCAGATCACTGGTGTCAACGAATTTAATTGCTGGTTGGGACAGATGATTTACTTGCATGTAACCATCTCTCTGTGCTTCCTTATAGCTTGTTTCTCTTTATCCTCCCATTAGCAGTCAGAAAAAGACAAAAACAAAATGATTTTATCACTTGGACCATTGCGAATAATCTATTAAAAGGAACAAGTACACATTTGCTGTTATTGAATTTAATTACAGGCTGCATAACTCTTCTATAACTGTACACTTGCAGACATCTGAGATGACTCAGCATTTATTGCATAATACTAGTTCAAAATTATTCTGTATATTATTTATCATGCTAATTTATTTTTAACCCTCTGCCAAGTGCTTTAGCTTTATCATGCATTTTATGTCATTTATTTAATGTGAGTAACTATAAATCTTGATTGTAACATATTTTTCTATAAGATTCATTCATTAAAATAATGTGAATGCTCTGAGAATGAGGCTGCTATTATGATGTACACAGATGAGGACCACGCAGCAATTTCATCAGGATCAGCTTCAGCTTGAAGCTGTCAGCAGTGTGCAGCTGAGCACTGAGCATGTCTCTGAGGAGCAGCCTGCAAGCTGCTCATTATGCACAAAGGCAGCAGACGGAAGAGAAACACAACAGACTAAAGCATCCCTTCCTGTAGAGCAGAATGAAGAGATTTCTCATTCTCTAAGCTCTTTCTTTATATGCTAGGGAAATGACTGATTCGCTAGAGAAAACCTATTCCTGAACAAGATGGGGAATCAGGATGGGAAGCTAAAGAAATCCTCTGGCGATGGGCAGGAGAGAATAGACCCTAGGCCTGACGATGGAGAGAATGCAAAAAAAGGAGGCAGAAGGACCCTAGGAAAACGCAGCGACCACCATGGTAAGAAAAGAAGCAAGTCTGAGTCGAGATCATCTGTGTTTTCCAATCTGAGGATAAGAAAGACACTAGCAAAGTCCAGAGATGGCACCTGCGATTCAAAAGAGGATGTCCTGGGGGGGCCAAATATGCAAACCGAAGAGATGGACAGTACCCTTTCTATTGCTACGAAAACTCCAGAAATTAGCATTTCAGCAGATGAAGGAGGCCTCTCGGATACAGATGCTGATAATTTTGTCTGCAAATCCTTGACAGCAGCCGCTGCAAATGATACACAAGAGGGACAAAAGACCAGTTCGGGATCTGACACGGATATATACAGCTTCCATTCAGCCACAGAACAAGATGATTTGCTCTCAGACATTCAGCAAGCAATTAAGATGCAGTTCTCTCAGGAAGGGTGCAGTGAAGCTGGAGAACTGTCTAAAATGTTTCAAGGACAACTCACAAGCTCTCACACTTTATTTTGGGATGTCAGTGAACAGTTCCCATCTAATAAAGAAAAACTGCCTGGGAGCCCCCAAGAAGAAAAGAAAAAAGCTATAGTCCCTAATGGTATTAGCGGAGGAACACCTGAAATTGTCAGAACCAAAATCGCTCTGGAAAAACAGGTCCTCAATTCTGCAGATGATAGGCAAATAGTAGCAAAGGAAATTGATGAGGTCTCTTCCATAACCGACACAGATTCCCCAGCTGAGATTAACAGAACATGTGACAATACAGATGGAGATATTGTGGCTCAACATTACATAGAAAATAAAATAGATGATGTAACTGATATGACTGAGAAGAGATCTGTTTTATCTGAAGAAAATTCTGCTGAAATACTTTCTAGCATGGCACAAGCCCCTCAGGAAAGTTCACTAGCTACTGAAAACAGTACGGAAGTCAAAACCCATTCTGCAGGTAAAACAAGCCGGTCTCCAAGTTCATCCAAGTATCAACAACTGCAGCACTTCAAAAAAGGAGAAGGTGAAGAAGGCGAGAACATGTCCAGCAGCTTATCCGGAATCAACAGCAAGTCTGCAGACTGGACAACTAAACTAATCAACGTGCAAAAAAAAAACATGACCAACAGAAGTTCCCCAGATATTTTATTGTATGGATCAAAAGATGGTGGTGTCTCCAAGAATACTGCAAATGTCCCTCTGTCTTCTTTAAGCTTTCCGAATATACTTTCAGGTGAGAAAATATTTAGTACTCCTTCATTGTAAAACAATCATTGTTTCAGTTATTGCATATCAGTTTTCATAGCACCTTGATATTTACATTTGTTTATCTTACTGCCATTGTATAGGTATGGTTACATGGGAATCTGTAACTATAAAACTGGTTATAAATTAAAGCTGTAATAAACCCAAAACCAACAATGTCATTTATTGCAGCTTACCAATCGTTAGAGGTGGTAACTGTATTTGTTTTTTTTTAAGGCTTTTTTCCCTTTGTTTTTACCTGGTGTTCTGGCCATTAACATACCTCCTGTAGTAGAGTCCCCCAGTCTGGATAAATGAGAACAGGAGGCAACTTTGGACCAGCAGCATTGTCAGTCTGGGAGAAGGGGAGTGTTAGATGTACTAGCAGATTTAAATTTCCTTTTGGGATGAAGGTTATACATGAATAATTAAAAGTGAAAGAATTGTGGGAAATTACTGCGCTAACCCAAACTATGTGAAAAAGCTGCTAACACTCAAACAAACAAAGTCCAAACAGAATACTATATTTAAAACACTTTAAAACACTATATTCTCTCTACTATGAATAATTAAAAGCTGATCATTGTAAGCACCCTTGTCAGTGTTAAATGGTTTGTCTCATCCTTGCAATTGATACAATCTGCAAGAGAGCAACAGACTTACTGGCCAGATCACCAAATGAAAAAAGAAGAAAGCAAGCCTATAAAACAAATCTAATGCAGACATCACATCTAAGAATTGGTAAACTGCAACATAATAAATGTTTGCTTTTGGGTTTAATACCACTTTAAATAACGTTTTGTTGATTTATTTTGGAAAAATATTCATACTAAAAGTGATTTTCTGTTAGTTCCTGTCTTCTATCATTAGTATTATGCGGCCAATAAATTACCACACTTTGTATTGACACTAGGAAGACCAAATGTATATCATATTTAAAGCATATCTAAACCCAAGAAAAACAATTTATAGTATTGCAGCTTACCGGTCCTTAGATGCGGTGGTTGCATTTGTTTTCTTTTTTTCAAACTTTTGTTTCCTTTATTTTAAATGGTTAATGCTGTCGTTTATTCACTTCCCGTCCTAGGATGACCACTGTACCGAGCAGAATTGTCACTGTACAGTAGCACAGGAACTGTGTTAGGTAGGGGTCTCAAACCGGTGGCCCTCCAGCTGTTGCGGAACTACAAGTCCCATCATGCCTTACCCTGTGGGAGTCATGCTTGTAACTGTCAGCCTTGCAATGCCTCATGGGACTTGTAGTTCCGCAACAGCTGGAGGGCCGCCAGTCCGAGACCCCTGGTTAGGACTACATAGTACTGTGTTATAGTGGCCATACACAATGTGATACAATTGAACAATCAATGCCGATTTGACATAATGATCGAACTGAACATCAGTTGAGCAAAACAAAAATGGTATGAGCTGGTCTGAGCGATGAGTGACAAATTGGTTTTGAATGACCCACATTGATCGGTTGTGCCAGAAAAAATAGACTATACAGTGTCGATCAGTGACTTCACAAGGGCACAAAAAACACCAACAATCGACCCTGTACAAGCTATTATTTTCCACCACAACCGATTGACTAAGATCAATTGAAACCATCACTATCTGTCTACCCACTGCTTGGCCATGTCATTTTTCCCTCACTCGCTCAATGTCTGATTTAATCGTTTTGCTAAACCTGCGCACCATATATGGCCACTATTAGGACTACATAACACCTCCCTCTTTTCTCCATAAGAGGGATAAGGTGTTTTGTAGTTCATGGTAATAGCAGAGAACAATGCTAACTGATAACATTCCAGTGGTAGAAAGCACAGGAAGTTAATAGCTCACAAGATTTTTGGCTGGATGCTATTGCTACTTTTTTTTCTGCACTTGTTGAAAAGATATGATAAAACACTTTCAGTTGTATATTTAAAAAACCAAAAGGGAGCATGTGATAGAAAATTATGGTTATAGCTTGCTCACACTTGAATCTATTTAAACTTGTGTGTGGACATCTTTTTACCTTATACACAGCGCTGTGACTTGCTTTTGCTAAGCCTTGGCATCAGGCTTTCCTCACTGAATTTAAACCATGTTACTTGAATAGACATTTGTGCTAACATATTTAAAGTCAGTGATGTTGGCATGATGACACATCCTTTGACAGGCCTGCAAATTTGCACTGCCTCTAAAGAAATAAAAGCTGTGAAAAGTAAATGTACACAGAGACTGTGAAGAGGGTGATTGCTGCAACATACTGTGGACCACTATCATATATTTACAGTAGGTCAGGTAGCTTTACCTATGACAAGGTTAAAGAGGATGTAAACCCTCACATATATCCAGTGAAGTGAACAGCCTCAGATGATACACAGGGATGAAACAAATCTCCATACATAAGTTTTATATGTATATCTGCTGTCTTCAAATTTATATATTCTTTAGAAAGTTCAGATCATGTTAGATTTTCTTTTAATGTGCAGCACTGCAGTGAAGCCTGGGCATACAGCCAAGACAGCTGATTGGAGGAAAGGCACACACCTCATAGGTAGAGACTTTCAGAGCTGTTCGTTGAATGGATCAGCATTCTGCTAATCTATTTATTTTACCTCCCCAATACAAAACTCTGGCTGTTTTTATCTCCGTTGAGGGATAACTTGTCAGAAGTTATCAGGCTGATAACAGAAGAACAGAGCAGGAGAAAGCCACTGGACATAGTGTGTTGAAGAGAGATAAGAAAACACTGCAGATATATGTGCCCAGCTCAAATTTCATGAATTGGGTTTACATCCACTTTAACTCTACAGTCATGCTGTACCCTTATATTTTGGTCCTAGATAGATATTGTTAAAGTTTCAGTTGCAAAAGTGCACCAAAGAGAATAATCCACAATAGAATGACATTTTGTCTGTGTCTGTGAAATAAACCAACACCAATGGGCTGTATCGAAAAATGTTATGGTGGACCATACATGGTGCTATTAAACAATCAATCTAAATCAATCTAAACTTGAGGGAAAAATCGATTGCACAACAAACTTAATTTGATTGATGTTCCATACACGTGTACCCCAAGTGTCTTTTGTTTCTGTAAATATATTAAAAAAAACAGCAAACCTCTACTATTGATTTTTTTTCTTCTACAACTAATTGACTGGGTCTATCAAAACCATAATTTTTCACTCATCACTCAGTCATGCCATTTTTGTCTTGCTCAATCAATGTTCGATTCCACTGATCGTTCAGTTTTGTGACACCCTGTTTGGCCACCGTGTTTGGCCCCCATCAGCATTCAAGATGTAAGCTGTATGGCAGTTTTAATGCGATTTCCTCAGATGACAGCTTATCTTTCACAATCTGTACAATCCCATAAGACAGCCACAACCTCTAGGCCCTCCAGCTGTTGCAAAACTACAAGTCCCATCATTCCTCTGAATGTGGGAGTCATGCTTGTAACTGTCAGCCTTGAAATGCCTCATGGGACTTGTAGTTTTGCAACAACTGGAGGGCCGCCAGTTTGAGACCCCTGCTCTAGAAGGATGCCTGCCTAAAGTATGGTGCAGAAACGTGATTTATGATAATGTGGAGAGACTAAGGCAAGCCATACATTATACAATTTTCTTTCTTTCTTCGGGTTGAAGGAAATAAACTTGCTCAATTCCCCCATCAACACAATCAGATCCCTCCTGCTCTGCTATTGTATTCTGACAGCAGAAGGTTACCCATCTGTCAGAACACAATGATCACTGTTGGCAGCTGTAGCCACCAGCAGTGATCAAATGAGAAAAACCTGACAATTGGTTGTACTGAAGTCAATATACACATCGCCTTCAGTACAACCAGCCTGCCCTAAGAGGTATTGAAATTAGTCCAGTTTCTGCTTAACTGGACAAATTTTGATTTGTCTATGGCCGGCCCAACAACAGAATTTGTCCAAATGCATATATTTGCTGTATTGTTGAAGTCCTATCCAGCAATCACTTGCCTTTATGTCCATAGGGAGGCCGCCACACAAATAGAATTAGAACATCCCAAATAAATGTATCAGACTTCCCAAAATATGAATCTCTTCTCCAGGTGCCTAGACCCTAGCACATGCAACAGTTCTTCAAATGAGTACCCTTGGTCTCTTTTGAGATACAAAGAAGATACAGTCTATGCATTATACAGTATTGAAATATTGTATCGTTTACCTACTTTCATTCCATCTATTATTTATTTTAGACAGGAAACAATAAACCTACCAACATGTCTATGGATGTTGGAAGGAAGATGATGTACCTGGAGGAAATCCACACAAGTACAGGGAAAACATGCAAACGCCATGCATATAGTGTCATGGTTGGGCTTCAAACTAAGGTCCCCAGTGCTGCAAGGCAGAAAAGCTAACCGCTAAACCACTGTGCTGCCCACAAAATGATACAGTTTTGCCTTCCCCTTCTTGCAGCAGATTGCTAATTTACTAATGGAGATTTTTTTAGTGGGAAGCATGTGAGCATATGCACATACTGGACACTTCAGAATGCATACATGTGCATGGGTAGCAATGTTGTTAGTGTGAGATTTATTGTTCTTTTAGTGGTTTTAATATTTTATTGAATATACAGCTCTAAGACATAATACAAATTATATTTTTGGGCAGTGTACCTATTTGTTTTGTATTTTCAAAGACATGTAGTGCTGCTGTGGTGAGATTGTTTGTGGGGTTTTTTTTCTACCCCATGACTCTGGACCAGTATTGTGAGTGTTATAGTCTCTGTTAGTTTTAAAGAAAAAGATTTTTACAAACATATTGTATAACTCCTTCTATATCAAACTGTTTAATGCAAAATTGTGCTGTGTCCCAAAGCAAGCAGAATATTGACAATTTTCAGCTGTCATTTTTAGTGCAAGAATCTGATTAATTCCTACAACCTTGTATTAGACAACACAGACAGTCCTCATTTCAGACACTGATAAAAGAGTGTGGTGCTGTAACCCAAACACAATCAATGCAAATCATCTTTGGAAATGGGTATAGCATATCAAGACACAATCTTTTTCATGTCACCGATCGTTTTCATGTTTTCATATTGTAATGACTCTCTTCCTTGTACATATTTTTTGTAACCTGCATATGTATTTAATAACTAAATACATAACTTACATTTACATAAATCTGCTGTAAAATAAATGTTGTGAATGAGAATAATTGATCAAAAAGGTTATACCTCCTATGTAACAGCATCATCTGTGCAACAACCATGGCAGTCTGCTATGCACTTGTAGCTGACAATCATTGAATTATGTTTCCCTCTGGCCCTCTACATTAGGTGGTGGAGAGGTATATGAAATGATTCTCTTCTCACTGTATTTTGTTCTAACTTGATAAATAATAATAGAGATCATTTTAACCAATTTAAAGCATCTTAAATCTCTTAATGGAGTTAATTTTGAAAGTGTCAGACTTTACAAAATATTTGAGGTGCACTTACCTTACACAAAACATTAGGGACCCATTGACACCTTTGCATGTGTGTTAACAAACACTAATATGTATTTCTTGTACATTGACCTATGTTACTTAAAAAGCATCACACTCATTTTAAATTGCGAATTGCATGAAAATTATCTGCATTATTTTATGCAACACAGCACACCCCCACACCCAGATCATTTACATCAGTACATTGTAGTGCACTGTAGCACAGGTTTTTGTTTTTTGATTTTTTACTGTATATGTGCATTTGGTGACATTTAAAATAAATGGCAGGACATATACAGTATAGCATGCATTACTATAGGTTCCATTGACATGCAATGAAACAGTGATTTGAACATGCATTATATTTCCTTATTGGTATATGGATATGGGAACTCCACAATGACAAGTGATAGCTTTCTGAGCTGCACTCTGTATCACTATTTCAAAAACAAATCACACTACTAAACTATACAGGAAAATATAATATGTAAAACATGAACTGTTGCTATATCCCATTATGATTTCTACTAGCATTAAAAAAAAGTTATGGTATACTGGCAAAATATAAAATTGCCTTAGTTATGAACAAAGGAAATGACCCAGTAGCAGAACAATTAAAGTATAAATAAAGGAAAACTTTTTTTAGTTTTGCATAGAGTGTCCTGTTTACTCTTATTACCAAGGGAATGAAATGAAAGAAAATCCAAAATTTTTAGCTGTCACCAGGACAGGAATAGAGGTTAAATTTTCCAATATCGATGCTCTTTTTGGTGAGCCTGGTGGCAACCAGGGATTCCCTCACTTTGGTGTGTCCTCATACTTCCTGTTTTGGCTATGGGAAACATCCCCAATAGGACACAGATAGCAAAAAAGAAAAATGAAATAAAAAATAAAAAAATAATAAAAAGTATTATAACCCTCCCTTATTCTATCCAAAATGAAAAAAAAAAAGTTTTGCTTTAAGTTTTACTTTATTTATCATACTTATGCAATGTTAGTTATTACAGTGAACCAAGCCTGTTATAACATGCAAATTACATCATATATTTGCCTGAACACATATGTTCTTTTTATTGTACTTTAACATTCACATTGAATATAAAAGAATGAGTATGATCTCATTTTAATATTTGAAAAGTTTTAATAACTTCCAGGAACATCTTGCTGCTGAAACATTGTGACATGTTACTTTGAATTATCTCTTTGAAGATTATAATTTACTTTAGGTTATTTGATTGTATGTATTATTTTTTTATTCAGTTAGGAGCTGAAGGTAATATTCAACAAATAATAGACATGTTAAAAATGAATCAATGCCAAGAAAATTCCTAGAGACAGATATTTTCAGGGAGCAAAACCTGTGGCTTTCCCTGGAAATCAGTGACAGCTGACATCTGTGGGATGACACTCATCCCCTTTGATACTGTGACTGGATATGAATGGCTCCCCCGATTCGGTTCGCATCAGAACAGGCAAAAAATTGAAACCGTTAAAGCCTATGGGACACGAACATGAAAAATCAAAATTGCTAATTTCAAAGGCGTATATGCATGTTATTGCCATAAAAAAGTGTTTGGGGACCCGGGTCCTGCCCCAGGGGACATGTATCAATGCAAAAAAAAGTTTAAAAAAAGGCAGTTTTTTCAGGAACAGTGATTTTTTTTTTTTGCAAAATCTTTTTATTAAGTTTTATATTGGCATACAAAAAGTACCCACACAGGGGCCAAACATTACCCACACAGGGGCATATCCTCTGATGCGCCTATAGACCACACCAGGGCACATTGTTTAACATATTCAAACTTACTTAACTATACCCCAATGTGGGGAGAGGTTTAATTCAGAAAAATCCATGCTCTGCATTGAACTGACAGGATATTTGAATGAGAGATATTGGGTCAATTTGCTAACATATTATAGCCATAATGTTAATTTAGGAATTGGTTACTGTATCAGTTGCCGTGGTATTATCATCTAACCAACAGGTCCATACCTTTTCAAATTTTTGGGGACAACCCCTGCCCGAACAGGTGGCTTTATAGAGGGGCAGACTGGCATTCACTAGGCTCTTCCAAAATCTAACAGAGGGGGGAGATGACTGTTTCCAGGTCATCGTGATGGCTTTACGTGCATAGTATAGTAACAGAGATATTAGTAGTTTCCTAGCTCTGAGTATTGGCATTTGATCCACTAGTCCCAGTAGACAATGTTTAGGATCATACGGGATACTAATCTCAGTGATCCTAGTGATCACTTGGAGTACTTCTTTCCAATACTGTACAATTGCTGGGCAAGCCCAGAAAATGTGAAAGAAGTCCCCCGGCTGGTAGGAGCAGCGCCAGCACACCGGAGAATACGCCGGCGACATCTGGTGCAGGAACAGTGATCTTAATAATTCTTAAAGTGAAACAATAAAAATTAAATATTCCTTTAAATATCGTGCCTGGGTGGGTGTCCTTAGTATGCCTGTAAAGTAGTGCATCTTTCCCATTACATTGTACCCCTACACATTCACCAAAAAAAGTTTCAAAATGGTAAAAATGACAGTAGACAGTTTGTGACAAGTCCTTTGTAACCAGTTCCTGACCGGCTCCCGCAGATATACTGTGGCAGAATGGCTCCCCTGGATGAAACCTCATATGGGTACGTCCTCCCGCTTTTTGGCCACCAGAGGGGACGTACTGCATGGCGGGGGGACCCGATGTGCATGGCTGACGAGTATGATCGCTGCTGGCCACGCACGATTGCGTTCATGAGTGCCATCACTAGGGCTGGGGAAAAAATCGATTTAAATCTTGAATCGAGTTGAGAGGTCAAATCGATTCAAAATTAAGGCAAATCGATTTTTTTAGATTATTTTTTTTTCACCGCGGGCATGAGTTTTTAGGCGAGGCCGTGGCTTCGGCCTAGTCCGCGGCTACGGCCGGATGCCGCGGACTAGGCTGAAGCTGCGGCCTTGCCCAAAAACTCATGCCCGCAGCGGCCGGCGCGGTTTCCAAAAGAAAAAAAAAACTTGATTTGAATCGTGAATCAAGTTTTTTTTAAGAGAATCGAAGATTTTTTTAGAAAATCTCCCAGCCCTAGCCATCACGGGGATTTGTGTGTGTAAACACACAAATCCCTGTGCTGTCAGGGAAAAGGAAACATATAGTGTGTTCCTACTAAATAGGCAAAACAATATGTCTCCTCTCCTAGTCACTCCCATCCCCACACAATTAGAACACACTGAGGGAACACACAGTTAACCCCTTAATCGCTCCCTAGTGTTAACCCCTTCCCTGCCAGTGACATTTACACAGTAATCAGTGCATATTTATAGCACTGATCGCTGTATAATTGTCAATGGTCCCAAAAAAGTGTCAAAAGTGTCCAATCTGTCCGTCGCAATGTCGCAATACCTCTAAAAATCGCAGATCACCGCCATTACTAGTAAAAAAAAATTACAATAAAAATGCCATAAATCTTTCCCATAGTTTGTAGATGCTATAACTTTTGCGCAAACCAATCAATATACGCTTATTGCAATTTTTTAACCAAGAGTATGTAGAAGAATATATATTGGCCTAAACTGATGAAAAAGTTTGGTTTTTTTTTTTAAATTCGGGGGTATATTTGATATTGAAAAAAAAAATTGTTTTTTTTTTTCAAAATTGTTGCTCTTTTTTTGTTTATAGCACGAAAAATAAAAACCGCAGAGGTGATCAAATACCACCAAAAGAAAGCTCTATTTGTGGAAAAAAAAGCACGTACATTTTGTTTGGGTACAGCATCGAACGAGTGCTCAATTGTCAGTTAAAGCGACGCAGTGCCAAATTATAAAAAGTGCTCTGGTCATGAAGGGGGTAAAACTTCCGGGGGTTAAGGGGTAAAAAAAAAAAGTCCCGTGATGGCCATTCATCTTCTATGACAGTGCTGAGGACCCTAGAAAAAACCCCAGAAAAACTCTGCCTTGATGGGAGGCATCCCGCGACTGCAGGCTTTTTGCAGACTGCAGTTATATAGCTGAGGGCGGGGCCACCCAGTGACGTAAATGGGTGACGTTGCCCCTTCTGACGTCACGTGATGTCACATAATGTCAGAGGGGGGCAGGGTCACCCATTTACGTCACCAGGTGGCCCTGCCCTCAGCTATATAACAGCTATCATTGCAAATAGCCTGCAGTCGCAGGACGCCTCCCATTCTGAGGTCGTCTGTGATGTCATTGAAGATGAATGGACATCGTGGGACTTTTTTTATTTTTATTTTTTAATAAAGAACTTGTCCCAAACTGTCTACTGTCATTTTTACAATTTTTACACTTTTTTTGGTGAATGTGTAGGGGTTCAATGTAACCGATATTCATTAACATAGGGGGGCCCGGGATCTCGGGGTCCCCCTGTGAAAGGGGGCTTTCAGATTCCGACAAGCCCCCCCCCACCCACAGACCCCGGAAGTCTTACCCTGGGTCAGAGGTGCCCCAGCCTGTAGCCAAGAGACAGAAGGTCTTATCCAGGGGTCAGAGGTGCCGCAGCCAGCAGCCAGGAGGTCTTATCCAGGGGTCAGAGGAGCCCCAGCCAGGAAACAGGAGTTCTCAGTCCAGGAGTCAGAAAGAGGTTGAAAGACAAAAGAAAACAGACTCATACTTTCAGAGTTTGTTAAAGACCCCAAAACCATACCACGGGAGGATGGGAGGGGCCACATTTTAGTGCCAGCTTAACATCCAGCGGACCCCTTGAGTAGAGACCCTAGGAGCCTTAATTTTGATAAAGACCCAGTGGCTGGGGGACACAGCCACCTGCATATACGATCTCCTTAAACAAGAGATCTAAATATCTGGTAAGGGGCAGATCGTTTTGTTTGGTGGAGGAATTTCCCTATTATCACATTCTCCAGGGTGACAACAGTGCATGCTTCACATCAACAGAAGAGTGGTGTTTTATATCAATATTATTGATGCCTTTTCATTCTTTTACTGGTGAAAGACATTTTTTAAAAAAAAGGAACGTTTTTGTATGGACCTTGTTCAACATATTTGATGTCTGATTGCACATATACAAAAAAAGTAATCCTATATGTCACGTATTTATGGTAATTTGTGTATGTATATGTTATGGTCATTTAAATGGTTTTTGACCACACTCACTTATTCACAGCAACGCAGCCTTTCTTTGTATAATGTTTTGGGGCGACCCCAAAACACCCACCCCATGTTGAGGGTATGTGGCCTGGTACAGTTCAGGAGGGGGGCGCGCTCTCATCCCCCCCTTTTCATGTGGCCTGCCAGGTTGAGTGCTCAGATAAGGATGTGGTATGGATTTTGAGGGGGACCCCCACGCCATTTTTTTTTTAATTTTGGCACGGGGTTCCCCTTAAAATCCATACTCGACCTGAAGGGCCTGGTATGGATTTTGGCGGGACCCCAATGCAATTTTTGTAAAAAATGTTGGCACAGGGTTTCCTTTAATATTCATACCAGACCCAAAGGGCCTGGTAATGGACTGGGGGGGGAACCATGCTGTTTTTTTCAATGATTTTTATCTATATTGACGGGATCCGGCAATAAATTACAGCCGCGAGCAGTTTTAAATGAAATTTTTTCCTTTGCAAATGTAATTTTGCTGCTCTCATTCATAAAAGCAGCCTTATGCCGTGTATACACGGGTGAACTTTTTGACCGGACTGGTCCGACGAGACGAATCCGTCGGACAATCCCACCGTGTGTGGGCTTCATCGGACCTGCAGCGGACTTTTTCGGTCGAAAATCAGACAGACTTTAGATTTGGAACATGTTTCAAATTTGTCGGACGGACTCCAGTCCGGTCGAAAAAAATGCTTGTCTGTATGCTAGTCCGACGGATGAAAACCGACGCTAGGGCAGCTATTGGCTACTGGCTATCAACTTCCTTATTATAGTCCTGTCATACGTAATCTGTCAGACTTTGGTGTGATCGTGTGTAGGCAAGTCCGTTCATTCGAAAGTCCATCGGAAGTCCGTCAAAAGTCCATCGAAAATCCATCGGAAAGACCGTCGGACCTTTGATGCCGAAAAGTCCACCCGTGTGTACATGGCATTACATAGTGTGGGGCCTGAGCCATGATTGGCCAAAGGCACCCTGCCTTTGGCCAATCAGCAGGTCAGGTGCATGCTTTGGCCAATCAGCAGTCATCAATGCACTGTAATCTCGCAGTGCATTGGTGGTCTTGCCGTTTCTTATGGGGCGTTCCGTGGGCGCTCAAATTTCCTGCGAATGTTCGAGTTGAACTTCCGTTCGACTCGAACATCGGGCTCATCCAAGGTGATATGCTTATATTTTCCCACAAAATGTTATAAAACACTGTATGTCTAGGAATAAGGTTCAGGTTTACTACTACAATAAGTTTGTGTCGAACTTCCTAGATTTTGGCCAAGAACGTTGGCTGCCAAAAATAAGGAACAACCTATAATGCTGATAATGAACAGAAAAGGAGCGCACTCACATAGCCACATCCGTAAATTGAGGGAATGAACAAGAAAAAAAAGGAGTACTATAACAGTAAACCTAGGTCGGACTTTAAGGGCATAGGAAACAACAAAGAGGTATGAGAATGAAAACTATTTATTGAAAAATATACAACATGAATAGAACAGTACAGAAAAATTAAAAATCATGTAAACTGATACATAGTGTGCAGTGAGCCCTTGTGTATCTACGTGTTTCATCGTTAGGCTTCTTCAGGATACAGTCAAGGTTCTACAGATAGCAAATAAAGAGAACAGACCTCACTGTCTGCAAATAGAACATATAGGTTTTAAAATGGTGATATACCACTGTATATTTAAAAATTGATATTTGTCAACAGGAAGTAACCATAATGCAGGTGGGTATATACAAGAAGAAAAAAAAATCGATAGATACATTTAAACAGACAGCCGTACCTTGCAGAGAGATAAGTCTCAATTATAAGTATCCAGAAACTGGTTTAGAGGATACCATCCCACTGGAAACAGGTTCTACTACACCACCGTCAGGATCTATGCACAGATAGGTCAGGCCAGCCCAATCTAGTAAACAGTGTGAGATAATATAAATATATAGCTACCAACACACAGAGTAGGCTCCTTTAAATGTTAGTATACAGCACATAATGACAATGATCATAGGAGAGGGGTACCTGCTAATAAGAGAAGAGCAGGAAAAGCCAGACGGTTCCAGGGACAGGGGCAAAATAATGCACAAAGAGTGGACTCAGTACCAAAGAGGGAGGGGAGCCAGCTATGGGCTTCAAAGCCCACCAAGCAATGAGGACACCCACCAGGAAAATAGTCCAAATATGAGACTGAGAGATTGTCCACAATGTGTAGCAAAATCTATAGAACAAAGTTACATGAGCCAATAATTTAAAGGAAAGGAAAACCAGGCCCCTTTCTATAAAAGGTGGGCTCACAGCATCCCTATTGTCAATGTGTGTTGGAGCTACTAGGGAGAAATGACGATTCTTTTATTTTATTCTTTTTATTTGGCACTAGTACTAAATGTGTCCTCAATTGCAGTGCTCAACTTACCATGCCTTATGTTTGACAAAAGCTTACTTATTAGCCCTACAAATGGGCAGAATTAAAAAAACAAGTTTTGACCCCATATAGACTTCAATAGGGTTCAATGCAGAGATCGCAAACTCCAAACTTTGAACAAGATTTGAAAAACTGTTCAGGAACTGTGATGGGTTTTCTTGGATTTACTTATGTGCATATTATCTATCCATTAACTATAGGACAAACCTTACTGGAAAAAATATTTAACCAACAAAGAAATGCACCAGAGAATGTAGAAAATCTTTGCTCTGAAATCCTTACTGTGGGCTTCCTGCTTCCTTTCGGTGACTGTTTTCGTGAACAGTGCAGTAAAAGTGCAGAACAGATTCCTTCCAATACACAAGTAAGTTTTAACACCTTTGTTTTACTATTTCAAATTGATTCACGTTACAACCTATGCAGTATTAAAGAACCAATTCCAAAAAAGGGGGCACAAGTGACAAAAAAGCTTGATATGTTTTAGTTATGTGAAAAGGAGTATTTGTGTGAAAATTTGTGTTAATGTAAACCCTTAGCATGCTGAAAGTGATTACTCCAGAAAACCATTACTGTGAACGATAAAGAGTACAAAAATAAATTTAAACCACTCCCATTTGCTCCCAATACTTTACATCCTGCATCCTAGGTTGCTTGTCCTCACATTAAAGTGGTTCTAAAGGCAGAAGGTTTTTTCTTTTACCTTAAAGTGGTTGTAAACCTCAGTCATGAAATTTGAGTAAAGCACATACATCTGTAGTGTTTCCTTGTCTCTCTCCAGAGCTGTAAGTGTCGTTTCTCTCTGGTGTGTCGTTCTTCTGTTATCAGCATGAGTGACTTCTTTTCCCATTTTGCCAGATAAATTTGTGACAGAAAGAAAGCTCAGCTCACAGTTTGTATATTCACAATACAGCTCTGTATCCTTCCTTCGCTCCTGTGTCGTGTGTGAAGGTGGTGTGTCCCTTCCTCCTATTAGCTCTCACACACTGCACAAGAGCTCTAACTACAGCTCCCCGCCCTTCCTCTGTGATACTGACAGATGAAGGATTATATCCAAATTCAACACTTTTCAAGGGATGTAAAAAAAGAGAAGACATCAAATAAACAAGTAAACCCAAGTAGGAGGATTTGTTTTTATCTCTGTGTATCATCTGAGTTCAGTCACTTCACTGGGTATATGAGAGCGTTTACAACCACTTTAATGCATTATATGCATTAGGATAAAATAATCTTCTGCACAAAATTGAAGGCTCTCTTGGCTCTCTCCTTTTTGGCTCAGATACAGTAGCGGGAGCCATTGGCTCCCGCTGCTGTCAGTCACAGGCAATGAGGAGGGAGCAGGGGACCAGCTGGGCAGCACTTTGTTTGTCTTAGGGACACAAAGAGACAGTTTGGGAGTGAGCATACATAAATGCCTCATAGCGGAGGGGTTGGAGCATTGTCGGGGGACCCAAGAAGAGGAGGATCCAGGCTGTCCTATGCGAAACCATTGCACAGAGTAGGTAAGTATGATATGTTTGCTATTTAAAAAAATAAAAAGTAAACCTTTAGAATCACTTTAAGTAAAGTAAAAAGGGTTGTGTAGCATCATTACCCTTTATATTTTTAGTCTCTTTGTATGAATTCTTCATACATAGTGACTGGAGTTTGTCTGAATCTAAACCCAAGACTACTGTTAATTTGAATTTGAACACTAAGGCCGGGTTCACACTGCTCCGACATGGAAGTCAGACGACTTAAGATCCGACCTTGCCCTACAACTTCATGTCTGACTTCCATACGACTTCAATGAACGGGATCTGACTTTGATCCGACCACACCAGGCCTTTCGAGTCTGGTATAAATCTTGAAGGGGGAACCCTATGCCAAAATTAAAAAGAAAAATGGCCTGGGGGAACAAATGTAATCTTGGATTCAGGCACTGTACACTGGCCCAACAACTGCCGTGCTGGTAAACAGGGTTCGATCGGAGTATTTCTCTCTGTCTAATGGGACGAGACAAGGCTGCCCCTTCTCTCCATTAATGTTTGTGTTAACCCTAGAACCTTTCCTTTGTAAAGTAAGATCGGACCCTTTGATCAGAGGACTTCAGGTCTCAAACATGGAGCATAAGTTTGCCGCATATGCAGATGACCTTTTATTTCTTCTTACCGAACCGGAGGTTTCACTACCACGTCTACTTCAATGTCTAGCTCAATATGGGGATCTTTTTAATTTCTCTATAAATGATGCTAAATGTGAAGCGATGAGTATTCTTCTTCTGATGGAGTGTATTGCTAAACTACAAGGAACCTACAGGTTCAAATGGGTTCAGTCCTTTTTGAAATACCTGGGGGTTAAATTGACACTGGATACGGCCCAATTATATGAGATAAACTTTTGCCCATTATTATCAAAAATGCGACCATACTTTCAACTCTGACAGACTCTCACCCTCACGTGGTTTTGGAGGTGTAATGCATTTAAGATGCATTGCTCCCCCAGATTCTATATTTAATGCAAGTGATACCTATTAAATTACCACAAGCTTTTTTTCTCTCTTGTCGGAAACTGTTAATTAAATTCCTTTGGAGCAACAAAGTTGCTAGACTTCTCTACTCGCTGTTAGTCTTGCCTAAATCTCGGGAGGCTATTGGTCTGCCCGATTTGACCTCATATTATCGAGCTCTACACTTGTCTAGAGTGGTGTCATGGTGCACCACCCCGCAGACCAAACTTTGGGTGCAAGTGGAACAACAAGCCTCATCGATTGCTCTGTCTGCACTTCCTTGGGTTGTTCATAAATACTATCTGGGTTTGCAGAGGCACCCTACAATTGGGGCTACTATTACAGTCCTTACTCACATACTCTCATCACAAGGCCTCTCTCCCTACCCTTCCTCATTAACATGATTGTGTTATGGTGATTCAGAATCCAGACTTAACACCTGGGCATGACAATAAACAGCTCCGGGGGCTGATAGGACTAGGTATAACTAGATGCATGCATTTTGTCACCCCGCAGGGCTGGATGTCTATGCAAGAGCTTTCTACCCTTTCACAGACCCCCCTTGGTCTCCTTTTCAATTGTCACATTATTTAAGGTCTATACCAGAAGTGGTATTATTTGATAGGCCATTGACATTCTTTGAGCGCCTATGTACAGAGGGGAAACATGTACCACATATGCTATCCCTTCTGTATACACATTATTGAACCTCCAGAAGATTTTATACCTCCGTATATACGTCGCTGAGAGGTGGATCTTCAGACTCCTTTTACAAGATCCCAAATTAACAGGATCACTTTGTTGGCTCATAAATCCTCTATAGCAAGCCGCTTTCAAGAACAGGCATATAAGTTATTGGGCAGGTGGTACTGGGTCCTGGTCTTACTTAATAAACTTTATCCGCAAACTTCTAAGTTATGCTGGCACTGCAATAAAGAGACAGGTACATTGCTACACATTTTTTGGTTGTGCCCTTTAATCGCATCATTTTGGAAGGAAGTGGGGAACCCGATCAAACATTTGACATCAGTTGACCTTGGTTCAGATCCTCTGGGATACCTTCTGCATCTAAATGAGCTGCCCCTCCATCATTATAAAAGTCGCTGACAGCTCATATGCTGAATGCTGCTCGGGCATGTATTCCAGACCTGTGGAAGTCTACTATTACACCTTCTTTGAAACATTGGTTTTCTAGAATAGATGAAATTAGGACAATGGAATATTTACTGCGTTTCTCTATGGTAGAGAGGAGGAATGTAGGGATACCTGGCGGCCATGGACGAATTTTGCTTGCACACCCCAGTATGTTGATTGCCTCCCTGTCTAGGTTAGGCATGAAGACCTATAATGGCAGGCTGGGTTCGACAGGTTAAATCGGTGTGGAGGGGAAGGGGGTCAGAAACCACAAAGTTCTGAATTTGAGCTAGTCAGATGGCCCTTTTTTTTTTGCTTTGTTTCGTTTTGTCTGGTTTTGTTTTGTTTTGTTTGTTTATCAGTTTTCTTTTTAGTAGATTTTGTCACCAAACCCCTAATGTTGAGGTCTGGAGGAAAGTTTATTTTCTTATCATAAAAGTAGATAAGCTAAGGAATAATAAAGGAAGATATTAAGCAGCGACGTAATATATAATGTATTATAGAATAATAGTTGATGTAAATATTACATTTTAGGTATATGTTGAGGCTATAGGACCCTATTAGATTTGATAATGAATTTTTATTAGGGTGGCGTATTATTATTGTATTATTTTATAATTTGTATTATTCTTTATCTTTGTTCATGAATTTAATATGTGTCTCTGCTGGTCTATCTGTTATATTTGTTTTGTGAGGTTGGTTTCAATTTATTTTTCATTCTAAAATGGGTCTATTTCCTTTTTCTGTTATTATGTAGATGTTTTGTTATATATGGAAAACTTTTTTCGAATAAAGAATTATACTTAAAAAAAAGAATCACTTTAAGTAAAGTATAAAGGGTTGTGTAGCATCATTAGCCTTTATATTTTCAGTCCCTTTGTATGAATTCTTCATACATGGTGACTGGAGTTCGTCTGAACCTAAACCGGAGACTTTCTTGTTAATTTGAATTTGAACACTAAGGCCGGGTTCACACTGCTCCGACATGGAAGTCAGACGACTTACGATCCGACCTTGCCCTACAACTTCATGTCCGTTTTCCATGCGACTTCAATGAACGGGATCCGATTTTGATCCGACCACACTAGGCCCTTCAAGTCTGGTATAAATCTTGAAGGGGAAACCCTGCGCAAAAATTAAAAAGAAAAACGGCATGGGAACCATACCAGACCCTTTGGGAAACCCCACTTCATAAAAAAAAATGACGTGGGGTTCCCCCGCTAAAACCACATGCCCTCAACTTGGGGGGTGAGTGCTATGTTGATGGGGACAAAGGCCTCTTCCTGATAACCCTGGGCGTTGGTTGTGGGGTTCTGCGGGCAGGGGGCTTATCGGAATCTGGAAGCCCCCTTTAACAAGAGGGCCCCCAGAGCCTGACTCCCCACTACGTGAATGAGTATGGGGTACGTTGTACCCCTACTCATTCACCCAAAAAAGTGTCAAAAATAAATAAAAACAGTACACAGGTTTTTGACAAAGTCCTTTTATTAAAAATGAAGAATGTCCAAAGTGTCTTCTTTCTCCGGTGATGTCTTCTCCCTCCAGTCTTCTCTCTCTGGTGATATCTTTCTCCCTCCAGTGATGTCTTCTCCCTCAGGTTCTTCTCCCACCGGTGATGTCTTCTCTCTCTGGTTATTCTCCCTCTGGTGATGTCTTCTTCCTCTGGTTCTTCTGTTGGTTCTTCTCCCTCCGCTGATGTCTTCTTCCTCTGGTTCTCCTGTTGGTTCTTCTCCCTCCTCTGATGTCTTCTCCCAAAGCTAGCTCCAGCTATTGTGTTAGCTCTGGCATCTGCCGTCTCTTATATAACCATGGAGCGTGGTTATCCAGTGACGTCATCCGGAGACCCCACCCCCTTGTGATGTCACTGCCTATCATGCCCCGAGGGAAGGAGAAGAACCAGCAGAAGAACCAAAGGAAGAAGACATCACCGGAGGGAGAAGAACCAGAGGGAGAAAACATCACCGGAGAAAGAAGACACGTTGGAGCTACAACGGGGGAAATTTTTCATTTTTATAAAGGACTTTGTAAAAAACCTGTGTACTGTTTTTATTTATTTTTGGACACTTTTTTTGGGTGAATGAGTAGGGGTACAATGTACCCTCACTCATTCACATGGGGCTCAGGATCTGGGGACCCCCTTGTCTAAGGGGGCTTTCAGATTCAAATAAGCCCCCTGCCCACAGACCCCCACAACCACCACTCAGGATTGTCGGGCAATGACCATGTCCACATCAACATGCAGCCTGCCAGGTCCCCTCCTTTTTCTGACCTGCCGGGCTGCATGCTCGTTCAAGGGTCTGGTATGGATTCTGGGGGGGACCCCACATTGTTTTTTTTATTTTGGAGAGGGGTTCTCCCTCAAGATTCATACCAGACTCAAAGGGCCTGCTATGGAACTGGGGGGGAACCTCATGCCATTTTCTTTTTTTAATTTTGATGTGGGATTCCTCTTCAAGATCCTCAGAGCACAAGTCACATGTCACAAGTTGGATCAGTTAAGATGATGATCTGACTTGGATGCAACTTACATTCAAAACAATAGGCAGAAATCATGCCCCAGTCAGACCAAAGTAGTTCAGGAAACTTTTTCAAAGTCGGACCGACACAAGTCAGACCAGTTACAACGGCTCTCAGAGGAAACCATTGATTTATACACGTCATGTGACATGTGCTCCCAAAGTCGTAGCGTATGTTGCACCAGTGTGAACCAGGCCTAAACCTCAAACAACTTTTTTTTTGTTACATAGTTTAAAGGTTGGGAAATAACAGGTGATCCATAGATTACTATCACAGTGATAAATGGTAAATACTATATTATACTATATAGTATTATACTATATTCTATATTATATACCATATATAAAATATAATTAATAATTATAATAATATAATTGTGGTTATGACTAAGGCCTTATAGGCTGAAACGCGTCAATTGACTTAATTTGCGTTTGTTCACTGTGGCTATTCAATAAAATGAAGATATTTTAAGAGCAACAACCAGAGTGCGGATCATTTTTTCTACATATATAAAATATACTGTTTTTTTCATATAATAAAAAAGCAATAACTGCAATAATAATGATATTGCTATCATGCTGAAAAAAGGTCACAAGATAAAAAGTCTGTTGTAAGTAGATAATGTGTGACAATAACAGCACTGCAAAACCTGCAATGAAGTCTATATGCCAAACAGTTTTGGTCCAATTTTTACATATACCATAATTTAATAAACATAAATACAGAAAATTCAGCCTACCTTTGGGTTAGCTCTGATGAGCTCCAGAAATACAAAAGTTGTTATCCATACTTACCAAAATTTTATTTTCCTTGAGGCTCATAAAGTCAGCCTATATTTGTGTCTAGAGTTCTAGGAAATTGCTGCTACAAAATTGTCAGTATGACTTGGGCCATACTTGTTCTAGGTCATTGACAAAGTAATGAAGCAAAATGGTAATTTTCAGAATGCGAGGTCAGCACTGGCAGCCCTAAAGTTTCTATAAAGATATGTGTCCTTTAAACATAATCTAGGGAATTCATAAAGCGTGTTTTAGAAACTCTTTAGAATCCTGTTGTGCCTTCACGTGCCAAATGTCAGTGCTCACCCTAAATTCATGTACCTGTTGGAAATAGGTAAATTCATTTGAGGCAAGCACCAGCAATTGTTGCCTGGAGGCATGCTGAGACCAACGTTTCCATACGGGCACTCTGTTCTCAGTGCAGTTCCCTTCCTGCATTGTAGCTGTCACCCAGACAGCGCAGGAGCCAAGGAGTTTTGTAGTGAGCGGAACCTGATGGAAATTCAGAGACACTCGTTTCCCATTGGACACTGTCTGCTATCAATTGCAATAGGAGAAGTTGGGATTTTCCAACAATGGTACTGCTAACTAGGTTATGTTATGGTTTTCCTAAATTAAAAATGAAATACACATGTTTTAGAATGCACATTGGGAAAAGATCCACTGCTTTCAGCACTGTAGATTGATGTGAAATAAACAACCCAGCACCCCATGATCTAGGTCAGTGGTTCTCAACCATGTCCTCAAGAAACCCCAACAGGCCATGTTTTGGGAATTTCTCTTAGATAAAATAGATGTCCAAAATACCAACCCATTGACTCTGATTTAAAGCAGCTGCGCAAGATAAAGGAAAACCTGCAAACATGGCCTGTTGGAGGTACTTGAGGACAGGGTTGAGAACCACTGAGCTAGGTAACTGCTTCTCAAGTCTAATGAAACATACCTGTATTTCTTCTGTGTGTGTCTACAACAATCAAGTAGAGAAATATCCTTTCTTGTGTCTGCAACCATTTTTATGGTGAAATTCATAAGTTATTATAATTACTTTCAACTGCATATTAAAGATATTTGTAAAAGACCAAGTAGTGTTTACATTTTTTATTTCAACAGCAAGATCAATTTTCCACAAGAGCTGCAGTGAATCAACCTACTCACTCACTTAATTCTTTAGAAGAATGCTTTACACAAAGAAGTCAAGTCGCACGGTCATCTTCATCCATCTCATTTACGGAGGAATTTGGTAAGACTGCATTTTTCTAAAGCCTCATAAGTGAATAATTTAGCCATATCACACTGACAACTTTTATAAACAAATGGAATATGACTTATAAGCAGGTCTGTTGGTCACTTGAGTCACATTGGGTTCAATACAGTTTTCCAAAAGTCTCTGAATTTATAGCCAAAAATTACCACTAAAACCCATAACACACTGCATAATAGCGATGAGTCTCTAAAAGCCAATAATCTAAAGGGATGGACAAGCCAACCTCCTCACTTTAAAAGGGTGGGGGTCACATCAGCCATACTGTCAGCGTGTGTTGTTGCTGGTTAGGGAAAGCTAACAAATCTGTGTAGGAAGAGCATAAGGAGAGATATAGTACAATACTGTGTTTTACAGTGTTATGCCCCGTACACACGGTCGGATTTTCCGACGGAAAATGTGTGATAGGACCTTAATGTCGGAAATTCCGACCGTGTGTGGGCTCCATCACACATTTTCCATCGGATTTTCCGACACACAAAGTTTGAGAGCAGGATACAAAATTTTCCGACAACAAAATCCGCTGTTGGAAATTCCGATCGTGTGTACACAAATCCGACGGACAAAGTGCCACACATGCTCAGAATAAATAAAGAGATGAAAGCTATTGGCCACTGCCCCGTTTATAGTCCCGACGTACGTGTTTTACGTCACCGCGTTTAGAACGATCGGATTTTCCGACAACTTTGTGTGACCGTGTGTATGCAAGACAAGTTTGAGCCAACATCCGTCGGAAAAAATCCTAGGATTTTGTTGTCGGAATGTCCGAACAAAGTCCGACCGTGTGTACGGGGCATAAGACTATCAACTGTTTACAGTTTAATTCATACAACAATCTTTCCTATGACTACTTTTGTCCTTTATCAGGGCAAGCGTGAGAGAGAGAGGTGGGCATTTGTTTTGGGGGATTAGTCAGGTTCTATATATTTTTTTTCTGAGAGGGTGGGGGCACTTAATAGCATGAGACATGGTCCTACACAACCCATTCCTGCATCCCCTCTTCCAGTCTTTTTACAGTCTGCATCTCTACGGGCCATCACTCTCTTCTGGGCCAGCTCGTGTCAGCACCCTCTTGCTCAGGGCTAAGAAGTTGTGATAGCGTTCTGCTTTCTGGCTCCTGTACCAATGGATTGTCTTTCTTTAATTGCTACTGTGCTTGACCCCTTGTAATAATAATATGAATATAAATAATATGAATTATTTTAGGAATTGCTACCCCTGTCTGGATCATGGATGTGCTACTGATTGCCACCTGCCCAGACCCTTGCTTGGACAACAGACTCTGCCTCTACCCACTGCTAGCCAGTTCTGACAACTGCATACTTGGGGTCCTGTCAGTTACTAGTCCTGGTAATTCTCTCATACGAAACCTGCGTTGAACCTTTCTACATTGTTGAGGTAACATACACAGTATGTTGGTGAACTCACTCGCTCTCTCTCTGAGGGTTGATTGGAAGCATCAACAACAATACTCCTGCGCATGAATGAGATTACATTATAGTGGCTGTTTCTCTGTGACTAATGTGAATACTCCGTATGAAGAAAAAAGAGGGCGCACTGGCCTAGTGCATTATCCAACGTAGATTTTTAAGATAAGAAACGTAAACGTACAATATCTACTCACAAACAGAAGTGGGAATCATTCATCAAGCCACACTCATGGTTGCAGTGCCCCGGACCATCTAAATCCTCGAGCAAAGGGGAGGGAAACAGGCCCAGGTCCCTGCTGGCTGATGCATTTCAAAGGACAATCCTTCTTCTTTAAAGCCTAACTGCAAATGATTGTTTAGCAGTACTTATCCCTTGACTTACTATTCAGACATACCCATGGCCCTTTCCAGCAGAAGGGAGAAGAAAAAGCCAAAAAGAAAAAAAAACAATAAAAAAATAACTTTTGCAGAAAAACGATTCATAAATGTGTGTATACTAGCATGAATGTAAACGCATTTCTGGCCTTGCTGTTCCGAAGATTAGCATGCGTTCCAGGCCAAGCGACCATGCCACCCTGCAGTGCCATGCAGCTTCCTGTGTTCCATTCATGCTAGTATACACATATGTAAGGATCGTTTTTCTGCAAAAGTCATGTGCATATATGTGCATACACACACACACACATATACAGTGCCTTGCAAAAGTGTTCACCCCCCTTTAATCTGAATTATATGTGATGGATCAGAACACAATAGTCTAAGTTGGTGAAGTAAAATTAGAAAAATATATACATAAAACTATAATTGGCATTTGCGTATGTATTCACCCCCTTTGTTATGAAGCCTATAAAAAGTTCTGGTGCACCCAATTACCTTCAGAAGTCACATAATTAGTGAAATGATGTCCACCTGTGTGCAATCTAAGTGTCACGTGATCTGTCATTACATATGTACACCTTTTTGACAGGCCCCAGAGGCTGCAACACTACTAATCAAACACTGCCATGAAGACCAAGGAACTCTCCAAACAAGTAAGGGACAATGTTGTTGAGAAGTACAAGTCAGGGTTAGGTTATAAAAAAATATCCAAATCTTTGATGGTCCCTAGGAGCACCATCAAATCTATCATAACCAAATAGAAAGAACATGGCACAACAGCAAACCTGCCAAGAGATGGCCGCACACCAAAACTCACGGACTGGGCAAGGAGGGCATTAATCAGAGAGGCAGCACAGAGACTGGAGTATGTGTACATAGGATGGCAGTAAGCCATACAGTCCATAGAGTTAGGCTTTATGGCAGAGTGGCCAGAAGAAACCCATTACTTTCAGTAAAAAAAAAAGGGCACGTTTTGAGTTTGCGAAAAGGCTTGTGGGAGACTCCCAAAATGTATGGAGAAAGGTGCTCTGGTCTGATGAGACTAAAATTTAACTTTTTGGCCATCAAAGAAAACGCTATGTCTGGCACAAACCCAACACATCACATCACCCAAAGAACACCATCCCCACAGTGAAACATGGTGGTGGCAGCATTATGCTGTGGGGATGTTTTTCAGCAGTCAGGACTGGGAGGCTGGTCAGAGTTGAGGGAAAGATGGATGGTTCTAAATACAGGGATATTCTTGAGCAAAACTGAGGCTAGGACGGAGGTTCACATTCTAGCAGGACAATGACCTCAAACACACTGCTAAAGCAACACTTGAGTGGTTTAAGGGGAAACATGTAAAAGTGTTGGAATGGCCTAGTCAAAGGCCAGACCTCAATCCAATAGAAAATCTGTGGTCAGACTTAAAGATTGCTGTTCACAAGCGCAAACCATCCAACTTGAAGGAGCTGGAGCAGTTTTGCAAGGAGGAATGGGCAAAAATCCCAGTGGTAAGATGTGGCAAGCTCGTAGAGACTTATCCAAAGCGACTGTGACTAAAAAGTATTGACTTTAGGGGGTGAATAGTTATGCACATTGACCTTTTCTGTTATTTTGTCCTATTTGTTGTTTGCTTCACAATAAAAAAAAACTTCTTCAAAGTTGTGGGCATGTTCTGTAAATTAAATTATGTAAATCCTCAAACAATCCATGTTAATTCCAGGTTGTGAGGCAACAAAACAGGAAAAATGCCAAGGGGGTGAATACTTTTGCAAGGCACTATATATATATATATATATATATATATATATATATATATATATATAGATAGATAGATAGATAGATAGATAGATAGATAGATAGATAGATAGATAGATAGATATATCTAGATATATCTAGATATATATCTAGATATATCTAGATATATCTAGATATATAGATATATCTATATATATATATCTATATCTATATATACATATACATGTCCATGTGAGTCATATTATTACATATATAGTTTGGTGGCACCACACATGCTGTTACTAAGGGATGTATATCAGACTTTTATTGTTGAACCCTTGAGAGGGTCCATGGCTCTCACGTTGTGGGTGGGTGTGTGTGTATAGTAAGTGAAAGAATAATCACTGCTAAACAAATAATTAGCAGTTAGGCTCTGAAGAAGAAGAATTGTCCTTTGAAATGCGTGGGCCTGTTTCCTTCCCCTTTGCTCAAGGATTTAGGCGGTCCGGGACACTTCAGCCACCAGTGTGGCTTAACGAATGATTCACACCTCTATTTGTGAGTAGATATAGTACGTTTCTGTTTTTTATCGTAATAAACCTATGTTGGATGAGGCACTAGGCCAGTGCAATCTTTTTAAGCCACAGTGCTACATTCACAGTACTGGGATAGCCACAAAAGGGGGCTCTACAAAGTATTGACTTTAGGGGGGTGAATAGTTATGCACATTGACCTTTTCTGTTATTTTGTCCTATTTGTTGTTTGCTTCACAATAAAAAAAACTTCTTCAAAGTTGTGGGCATGTTCTGTAAATTAAATTATGTAAATCCTCAAACAATCCATGTTAATTCCAGGTTGTGAGGCAACAAAACACGAAAAATGCCAAGGGGGGTGAATACTTTTGCAAGGCACTTTTTATATATATATATATATATATATATATATATATATATATATATATATATACACACACACACATGTCTATGTACTGGGAGCATCCCAGTACTGTGAATGTAGCACTGTGGCTTAAAATGATATTAAAGGCAATGATTTTTTTTTTAATCAACAAACATGTTAGACAGTACTTACCTGCTCTGTGCAGTGGTTTTGCACAGAGCAGCCATGATCCTCTTCTCTGGTCCCCCGCTGCTGCTCCTGCCACCCCCCCCTCCTGACAAGTGCCCCAGAGTAAGCAGCTTGCTATGGGGGCACCCTGGAGGCTCACTCTCGAGACGCTGCTCTGCATGACCATATAATGCATGAAGGTAAAAAACCTTGAGCTTTTTCAACCACTTTCAGTCCTGGGGGCATCCAAGGACCAGTAGGCATACTAGACTGAAGGGAAAGTTAGCCTTGCTATTTTTTCAGAACAGGACAGAGAACAGTAAACCTATGGACTAATAGGGTTTTGGGGGTTGGGGAAGGGATGAAGGATATTTTATTTCATTTTCTGTGCTAGGTCCTTTTTGTGAGTTTGTTGTGTTCAGCATACACTTGTTGCTGAACAGTTGTTGAAGTTGCCCCTTTTAAGCAGCATGCCCCTTTCGCTGTGTGGTAACTAGTGCATACCAAAATCACCACACATTCACCCTCTATCACAAAAGTTTTCCGTAAAAGCTAGACATCCCATCCACATTCCAAATAATTACTACGATGAATGGCAGGTAAAAAAATTAAAGGTAGAGTTGTTGCCCATGATAGTATTAGGGAGTGAGCATATCCACATCACACCTAGCAGATAGTTACTGTTGTGAGATTAAACATTTTTTACTAAGCTATATTTGCCGTCACTATATTTTATGTAAAGAACATAGTTACCTATGGCTTTTAGAGATCTATTGGAGCTGCTACTACCTCTGGATAAATTAGGTTTAGTAATGCTGTCACTAATAAACCTCCTGAAAAATGTTTTTTTTTAAAAAACTAAAGTAAATCAGATTGGGGAGCTGCTGTATGTAAGCCAAGAATAAAAAATTAAATTCCATAGCCAAATATGCACTGTTAGAGAACACTGGGGTTGATTTACTATAAGCAAATCCACTTTGCACATCAAGTGAACTTGGAAGTGCAGTCACTTTAGATCTGAGGGGAAGCTCTGCTGATTTTAACATCTAATCATGTGCAAGCAAAAATGCTGTTTTTTATTTTCCTTGCATGTCCCCCTCAGATCTACAGCGACTGCACTTCCAAGTGCACTTGTAGTATAAAGTGGATTTGCCTTTAGTAAATCAATCCCACTGTCTCCAAGACTGTCCATGAATCTTGTGCTGTTCCTATAACACCACCTTTGGCTGTAAGGCATCCCTCCAAACTGTAAGTTTAAAGCTCTGTTCACACCTAGGCTTTTGGGCGTTTTTCTGTTGAAAGCCTCTAAAAACGCCCAACAAGACAAATCCCATTCATTTCAATGGCCCCTGTTCACATCTGAGCGTTTTTGTTATCTGAAGCAAAACGCCTGAAGCTCAAAAAAGTACAGGAGCTTCTTTTTTGGCAGATTACAGGCGGTTTCTGTTTTTTACATTGGTGACCTTTTGACCTGTACAAAAACAAGGCAACATCGCGGCAACTCGTGGTTCACTGTGGCAAAAATCGTGGTAAAAAGCAGCAAAATTGCGGCAAAAAAAGTGTAACTTTCTGCCTGAAAACAAAACGCCTATGTGTGAACAGACCTAAGGGTTATGCCGCGTACACGACCAGACTCTTCCTCAGAACAGACTTGTCTTGTCGACGGAGTTCCGCTGAAACGGACTTACCTACACACGATCACACCAAAGTCCGTTTGTTTAGAACGCGATGACGTACGACAGGACTAGAATAAGGAAGTTCAACAGCCAGTAACCAATAATTGCCCTTGCGTCGTTCTTGGTCTTTCGGACTAGCATACAGACGAGCGGTTTTCCCGATAGGAACTGACTCAGTCGGAAAAATTTGAAACATGTTCTATTTCTAGGTCCGTCAGAATTTTCAAAATTAAAAGGTCAGATGAAGCCCACACACGATCGGAATGTCTGACGGAATGGTTCCGTCGGACCTTTTCTGCCGGAAAGTCCGGTCGTGTGTACGCGACATTAGTGTATTTTCAATATCAGCCTTGAAGCTGCTTGAAAAGACCCTCTGCCCACTCAACAGCACTGGTGCAAAAAATTTACAGTGAAACAAAATACATCCAAACACCAGCACACAGCAAACATGAAAATATAAGTGAACCAAAAAAAAATCCTGACAGAATACCTGACTAATAACAAACAGAAAGCCAAACTAACAGCTAACTATATACTATACAGGTATATACCAAATGGGGAACTCGAAAAGCAGAGGAAAACTGGTGGTGCAGGGAGCAAATGGGAAAGAAGTGAAACAAAACTGGGATCAGGAACAAAGGGGTGCAGGTTCAAGTAAGCAGGGTACAGAGTACAGGACAGAGAGCAAGAGCAAGATCTAGGCAAACAGAATCATGCATTAGCAAAACACTAGAGCAAGAGGCATTTAGTAGGGGAAGACCTAAATATCCTCCCAGCAGCCAGCATCAGGTGGAAACTGATTACTGAGGTCTGTTGGCTGCTGTTGGACACAGGAATTACAACCCTTCGCCCAGGGAACAACAGTGCCACCAGCAGGTGGTCCAGGTCCTGGCACTGTTTTTGATTCATTTAGTATATTAATGACGCCTCATTTAAACTTGATCCTTCCACATTGCATAGAAGAACCTTTACATTTGTTAGAAAGCAAAGATAAGTTTAAAAGCAGATTGCCTTCTATGGCATTATACGCTAATTGAGACTTGGACCCAATATAACCTACACCAATTGTACCTCTTATAAGACTAAAATTGTACCTGTTATGAAGTTAGAATTTACAGTGACTATACATTGTGGGGTTCAGCTTCAAGCGGAGAGCTCGCAGAGAAGTATTCCATGCACCAAGTAGGTTTAAGGGCTTCCTGTCCACCATGTCTATTAGTCAGTGTTTACAGCAAGACAAGAAGATTTCCTAGCAGGGATAAGCATCGCAGTCTAAAAGCAAAAGTCCAGCAGAAATAGGTATTAAGATTCCTAGCCTAAGGCTAGTAAATGGACTCCACTTGGTCTGCTTCAGACCTGCAGACATGTTATCTCACAGCCTGCTTGCATCCTTTCCCAGCAACAACACCTCAACACAGGGAAAGAAAAATTATACCCTAGGTGGGGAACAAGATGTGGTCAGTGATTAACCCCCTGCAGCCTGCTACAAACCTTCCACTGCCATCCAGTTACCTCATGAACCACAAAATCCTATGCAGCAGATACAATCTATTCACAACTGACAGGGGCTGTTTCTCACAAGTTGTACAAATAGTAAAGCATTATGTGAAGATCCTAGCACAAACATACATACAGCGGGCTATAAAATATAGTGTTGCAGATGCACAAACAATATTTACTTATGCTGTAAGCTAACTGTTTGCAAATCTGTGTCTGCATTGCACTAAGGAACTGCCAAACATTGATGGATGATTTTTTGAGTATAGTGCTGTATCTTGACAAAGTTTTAATAGGACCAGACTGTACAGAAAAAAACAAAGCTGATCTCATCTAAATACTCTGTTGATAAACATGTATCTGAACATGTACAGTACCTGCCAAAGTATTAAGTCTCCAAATCCAGTCCTATGATTCAGGAATGCCTGCCAATTATCTATGTGTAACTAACATTGGATTAAAAAAGTATGTAAATATACAATGTGATATGGCAAGAGATAATATCTTAAAAAAAGACTAAAAAACTATGTGTTACAAAAAATATATGTGAAACCAATAATATTAAAAACTGAAGATGCAGTTATTCAAAATGATCGCTTTAAACATTAATGTAATTAGAAAAACAACACATCCACCTAGGTAAGTTGCTCTTACTATCCTGTGCCAATCAGCACAAAAACTCCCATCCAGTTTTGAGACCCACATAGCATATAGGACCAAGCAGTAGTAACATAAATCCAGTTAGCCATACTCTACGCATTTCTCCACTTTGACTTCATCAGGGATTGGATGTTTTTGTGTTGATTGGCACAGGATAGTAGGAGCAATGCTAGCTAAGGGGAAACAAGGCTTGTTTTCTGCTATATTGGCAAGTAATATTTCTAGTACTACAATGCACTTTTATTAAGTGGATTTTTTTTTAAATTAGCTTTGAGTATTCAGTAAATAGTATCACACTATTGGATCTGTCTTTGTGCTTGTTTATGATCTGTGATGCGAAAATTCCCTCTGGATCTAGAGTTGAATCCTAGATGTCCATGATCAATCTGATGGCCGACATAATAATTTTTGCATGGTACTGATATTCAGTAATCAGAGGTCTTTTTATCCCTTGAGTTTTGCTTAGTATTTCATAGTGAATGGTTGTCTCACTAGGGACTGCACTTGATAGAGATTTGCATGAAGGAATATCACTTTTTGTGAGACTTTTTACTAATATATATTTCACATCACATTGAGCTTTTTGCAATACTTAAGTTGTGCTACTATTTATTAATTTTGTATATTTTGTAAATTTAAATAGGTGGAAACGCTGTTTTTTGGTAATTAAATGTATCCTTGCTAGATGCCACTGCCAGATCCCTTGATCTCCATTATAGTAGCAGCAAAGCATGCTGACAGGAAATGGAGGAGCAACAACAGCACACTGATGAGGTCAAGCTTATTCTATTCCCTCCTGTTGTCAGTGTGTTCTGTGTCAGCACATACAGTATCTCACAAAAGTGAATACACCCCTCACATTTTTGTGAATATTTTATTATAACTTTTCATGTGACAACACTGAAGAAATGACACTTTGTTACAATGTAAAGTAGTGAGTGTACAGCTTGTATAACAGTGTAAATTTGCTGTCCCCTCAAAATAACTAAACACACAGCCATTAATGTCTAAACCACTGGCAACAAAAGTGAGTACACCCCTAAGTGAATATGTCCAAATTGGGCCCAAAGTGTCAATATTTTGTGTGGCCACCATTATTTTCCAGCATTGCTTTAACCCTCTTGGGCATGGAGTTCACCAGAGCTTCACAGGTTGCCACTGGAGTCCTCTTCCACTCCTCCATGATGACATCACAGAGATGGTGGATGTTAGAGACCTTGCGCTCCTCCACCTTCCGTTTGAGCATGCCCCACAGATGCTTAATAGGGTTTAGGTCTGGAGACATGCTTGGCCAGTCCATAACCTTTACTCCCAGCTTCTTTAGCAAGGCATTGGTCATCTTGGAGATGTGTTTGGGGTCGTTATCATGTTGGAATACTGCCCTGTGGCCCAGTCTCCGAAGGGAGGGGATCATGCTCTGCTTCAGTATGTCACAGTACATGTTGGCATTCACTGTTCCTTTAATGAACTGTAGCTCCCCAGTGCCGGCAGCACTAATGCAACCCCAGACCATGACATTCCCACCACCATGCTTGACTGTAGGCAAGACACACTTGTCTTTGTACTCCTCACCTGGTTGCCGCCACACACGCTTGACACCATCTGAAACAAATTTGTTTATCTTGGTCTCATCAGACCACAGGACATGTTTTCAGTGATCCATGTCCTTAGTCTGCTTGTCTTCAGCAAACTGTTTGTGGGCTTTCTTGTGCATCATCTTTAGAAGAGGCTTCCTTCTGGGACAACAGCAATGCAGACCAATTTAATGCAGTGTGCGGATTATGGTCTGAGCACTGACAAGCTGACCCCCCACCCCTTCAGCCTCTGCAGCAATGCTGGCAGCACTCCTACGTCTATTTCCCAAAGACAACCTCTGGATATGATGCTGAGCTTGTGCACTCAACTTCTTTGGTCAACCATGGCGAGGCCTGTTCTGAGTGGAATCTGTCCCATTAAACCGCTGTATGATCTTGGCCACCATGCTGCAGCTCAGCTTCAGTATCTTGGCAATCTTGTTTCTAGCCTAGGCCATCTTTATGTAGAGCAACAATTCTTTTTTTCAGATCCTCAGAGAGTTCTTAGCCATGAGGTACCATGTTGAACTTCCAGTGACCAGTATGAGAGAGTGAGAGCGATAACACCAGATTTAACACACCTGCTCCCCATTCACACCTGAGACCTTGTAACACTAACGAGTCACATGGCACCGGGAGGGAAAATGGCTAATTGGGCCCAATTTAGACATTTTCACTTAGAGGTGTACTCACTCTTGTTGCCAGCAGTTTAGACATTAATGGTTGAGTTATTTTGAGGGGACAGCAAATTTACAATGTTATACAAGCTGTACACTCACTACTTTACATTGTAGTAAAGTGAAATTTCTTCAGTGTTGTCACATGAAAAGATATAACAAAATATTTACAAAAATGTGAGGGATGTACTCAGTTTTGTAAGATACTACACAGTGAAGTGCCACTCAGCATCCAGTTCTACTTTGAACTACATTAAAGGTTGACATCAAGACTAATTAAATTCTAGGTGCAATTTTACAATACATTTAACTAGTTATTTTAATGAATACATAGATGCAATAACTGTTTTAATATATAACTGAAGCTAAGCTTTATAGTGAACATGCCATGGGTTATATATAGAAGCTGCCATTGCGCCTCCTGAAAATGCCATATCTGACATGATGACCCTCTGACTGCAATGCTGAACCAGTAGCCTGGAACAAATATGCAAATAAGACAATGGGGGTTATTTACGAAAGCAAAATACACTTTGCACTACAAGTGCAAAGTGCACTTGAAATTGCACTGAAAGTGCACTTGGAAGTGCAGTCCACTGTAGATCCGAGTGGGACATGCAAGGAAAATAAAAAACAGCATTTTAGCTTGTACACGATTGGATGATAAAATCAGCAGAGCTTCCCCTCATTTGAGATCTACCCCTCAGATTTACAGCGACTGCATTTCCAAGTGCACTTTCAGTGCAATTTCAAGTGCACTTTGCACTTGTAGTTTGCACTTGTAGTGCAAAGTGGATTTGCCTTTCGTAAATAAATAACCCCCATTGTGATAGTCAAAGGCTTAGAAATGATAAAAGCCAAAGACAGTTAGGGAGCCAGCATTTTTGGAAGGATGGTCAAAAATAACTTTAGAGTACCTACAACCCTTACAACTATAGCTCCCTCCTCTAGTTAGGCTGCTAGTCCAAATGAGTTTTTTTTTGCTTTACTTTAATCAGTGGATCAGTGATCTACTGTTTTTGTCTATATTTGATTATGGCTACCTGCTTCTGGGAGAGGTTTGCAGAACATAGGGTAGGGAGAGTCAAATGTCTTAAATGAATATTTATCATGCCTCAGACAATCCCTGGGGAAGTTATATATGAGTGGGAGGCTTTTCCAGAGCGTTCTTCCTCTGCCAGGAGTTTTCCAGTTGCGCAGTCATGCAACACTGTACCCAAACAAGCTTTTTTATCATTTTTTGAGACAGATAGAGCTTTCTTTTGGTGGTATTTAATCACCACTAGGTTTTTTATTTGTTGCTAAGTGAACGAAAAAAGACAAAAAAAAGTTTTTCTTAGTTTCTGTTATAAAATTTTGTAAATAAGTAATTTTTCTCCTTTACTGATATGCGCTGATGAGGTTGCACTGATATACTGCACTGAAGGGCACTGATAGGCTGCACTGATGGACACTGATGAGGCGGCACTGGTGGACACTGATGAGAAGGCACTGATGAGGCTGCACTGATATGCAGCACCGATTGGTGCTAATAGGCGGCACTGATGGATGGCACTCATAGGCGGCACCGATGGCACTCATAGGCGTCACTGATGGGCACTGATAGGTTGCAATGATAGGAGACACTGATAGGCATCATTGATAGGCGACACTGATTGGCACTGACAGGCATTACTGATGGGCACTGATTGGCAGCACTGGTGGGCACTGTTGGGGCTGCACTGATTATCAGGACACTAATGATCAGTGCCCTGATTGTCAGCGCAGATGTCCCCTGTGTGGATTAGCCAGTTTTCAGCTCTCCTCTCCTCATGCTCTGTCAGTGTGTGGGGAGGATTGCCGATAACCACCAAATCTTAGTTACATTGTGTCAGCTGTGATTGGACACTGCTGATCACATGGTAAAGAGCCGCAGTGATTGACTCTTTACCCCGATCTGTGATCAGCTGTGTCCGAATGTTGCGCGCAGGCAATGCGAGGATGTCATACGCAGGAAAAGGAGGAGTATATCAACCGCGACAGTACTGTTTGTGACACATCACAGGACGTACCCTCGTGGCTAACAGAGGGCGGAGTGAAGGAAAGACTAGATAAACTTAAAGGGGTTGTAAAGGTAAAAATTTTTTCACCTTAATGCATTCTATGCATTAAGGTGAAAAAACTTCTGACAGAACCGCCGCCCCCAGGCCCCCCGTTTTACTTACCTGACGCCTCGAAAGTCAGCTTCGCGTTCCCGACATCTGTTCCTCCGCTCACCCTGGCCGCTGATTGGCTGCAGTGGATGGATTGAAAGCAGCGCAGCCATTGGCTCGCGCTGCTGTCAATCACATCCGATGACGCGGCGCGCCGGGGGGCGGGACCGAGTGATACAGCGAGCGGCTATAGCCGCCGGCTGTATCACGGGAGCGCGCCCGCAAGCACTCACCACCGTGCGAGGGAGCTCGCATTAAGGTGGTGAATGCTTGCGGGGAGGAGCTGAAACAGCCGCCGAGGGACCCCAGAAGACGAGGTTCGGGGCCACTCTGTGCAGAACGAGCTGCACAGTGAAGGTAAGTATGACATGTTTGTTATTTTTAAAAAAAAAAAAAAACACCTTTACAAACACTTTAATACAAATAAATCACCAGGACCAGATGGCTTACACCCGAGAGTCCTCAGAGAACTCAGTCAGGTTATAGCCAGACTATTGTTCCTGATCTTTGTGGACAGCATACTGACAGGATTTGTACCAGCTGGTTGGAGAAAAGCCAAAGTGGTACCAATATTAAAAAAAGGACAGATACAAATCCCCGGAAACTATAGGCCTAACATTAATCGGTAAATTATTGGAGAGGATGATGAGGGACTATATCCAAAAATTTAGTGAGGAAAAAAATATCAGAAGTAGTTATCAGCATGAGTTTACGAAAGGTCGTTCTTGCCAGACCAATCTGTTAAAGTGATTGTAAGGCTTTGTTTTTTGTTTTTTTTTATAAAAAAACAAACATGTCATACTTACCTCCACTGTGCAATTCATTTGCACAGAGTCGACTTCTGGAGTCCCCCGGTGGTGCTGGTAGCTCCTCTCAGCATCGGGGAGGTTATCTTATGGGCGCGCTCCTGAGTCCAGCATTTGCATCCATAGACTCATAATGCCAGACTCGGCACCGCCCCCTGGCGCCCGTGTCATTGGATTTGATTGACAGCAGGAGGAGCCAATGGCTGCGCTACTATCAATCTATCCAATCAAGAGCCGAGACAACGGGCAGAGGGAAAAAGCGCGTCTCTGACGTGGGATATGCAGGACTCAGGTGAGTAAAACGGGGGGGGGGGCTGCCGGGCCGGTCAGTGACAGAAGTTTTTTCACCTTAATGCATAGAATGCATTAAGGTGAAAAAGGATGAGGGTTTACAATTCCTTTAACATTCTACGAGGAAGTGAGCTGCCATCTAGACAGGGGAAGGCCTGTGCATTTAGTGTACCTGGATTTTGCAAAGGCATTCGATACAGTCCCCCATAAGCGCTTGATCTACAAGCTGAGTTCCTCAGGCATGGACCATAAGTCTTGTTCTTGGGGAAAAAAATGGTTACAGGGGCGTGTCCAAAGGGTAGTGATAAATAACTTTTACTTCAACTGGTCTGGGGTGGTAAGTGGGGTACCCCAAGGTTCTGTCTTGGGACCAATTCTATTCAATTTATTCATGATATATAGATAATGATATAGAGGATGGGATAAATAGCTCAATCTCAGTTTTTGTGGACAACACAAAAATAAGCAGGGCAATAACTTCACATCAGGATATAGAAATTTTACAGAAAGACCTGAACAAAATAATAGAGTGGGCAAATACATGGCAAATGAGGTTTAATGTGGAAAAATGTAATGTGGAAAATGTAAAGTAATGCAATTGGGGCAAAAAACATAAATGCAAACTACTCACTTAGGGGAGAACTGCTGGGGGAATCAAGGATGGAGAAAGATCTGGGGGTCCTAGTAAGATGACAGATGAGCAATAGCATGCAATATCAAGCTGCAGCTACCAAAGCCAGCAGAATATTAGCATGCATAAAAGGGGGATATAGTCCAGAGATAATCCTGTCACTTTATGAAACTCTGCTTAGACCACATATGGAGTATTCTGTCTAGTTCTGGTCACCAGTCCTCAGAAAGTTGTGCTGGAACTGGAGAGAGTCCAAATAAGGGCAACAAAACGAATAAGGGGACTCGAGGACCTCGATTACGAGGAATGGTTTCAAACACTAAATCTATTCTCACTGGAGAAACAACACTTGAAAGGAGAAATGATTGTGATTTACAAATACCTCAATGTCGATCCCAGCATAGGAAAAAAACTATTCAGTCTCAAGGAGTGTAGGAGGACACGGGGACACACTATGAGATTGGAGAAGAAGCGGTTTAACCTTAAACTGTATAAGACAGAAAAGAGAGGCTCCTCTAAGTGCAGAATTAGTAGCGGTTTACTTCCCCAAACAACATTAAAAACACTTACAGGAATCTGGCGAATTAAAAAGCATGTAGTCATTGATAATGCAAATGGTCCTGCAGGCAGATGGGTCCCCGGCATGTAAAGACTCTCACAATTATGTCCTGTGCTGTACTAAAAACATAGAGCTACTGGTAAGCTGATGAATGGGTACACACACAGAGTTCATGATGGATGGAGATCCCAGAAGTGATGTCAGCAGTGAGAGACGGGAGCCAGCATGGACAGGATGTAGTCATCAGTAAGGGACGCGTTTCGAACATTAGTAAGTCCCTTTTTCAACCTAATGACTGCAAGTCTACACACAAGTAAACTTATACTATCTTGGGCGGGAAAATAGGCGGGGACATGAACAAACACAAACAAGGAAGACAGGAAGTTATAATTGATATAATAATAATGAGAAACATTCTCTGAATAATATATAATAATAGGTATACTGATAAAAATAAAAATAATAATAATAATAAAAAATGATAAATAAAAATAAAAAAATAAAATAAAACTGAAAATAAAAATAAAAATATTAGTATTAAGAATTAAAATGAAATGTAAAAATTTTTAATAGGAGAGGAAGGGTAGAGAATGTATATCCCATCCACAAAAAACATGAAAAAACAAAAGCATGCAACAAATAGTAATAATAGCGACCAATCATAATGGGAAACAGGATAATCTCAGATATAAAAATATTCTAAAAACTATTTAGGAATGTTACATAGTTACATAGTAGGTGAGGTTGAAAAAAGACACACGTCCATCAAGTCCAACCTATGTGTGTGATTATGTGTCAGTATTACCTTACATATCCCTGTATGTTGCGGTCATTCAGGTGATTATCTAATAGTTTCTTGAAGCTATCAATGCTCCCCGCTGAGACCACCGCCTGTGGAAGGGAATTCCACATCCTTACAGTAAAGAACCCTCTACGTAGTTTAAGATTAAACCTCTTTTCTTCTAATTGTAATGAGTGGCCCCGAGTCTTATTAAACTCTCTTCTGCGAAAAAGTTTTATCCCTATTGTGGGGTCACCAGTACAGTATTTGTAAATTGAAATCATATCCCCTCTCAAGCGTCTCTTCTCCAGAGAGAATAAGTTCAACGCTCGCAACCTTTCCTCATAACTAAGATCCTCCAGACCCTTTATTAGCTTTGTTGCCCTTCTTTGTACTCGCTCCATTTCCAGTACATCCTTCCTGAGGACTGGTGCCCAGAACTGGACAGCATACTCCAGGTGCGGCCGGACCAGAGTCTTGTAGAGCGGGAGAATTATCGTTTTATCTTTGGAGTTGATCCCCCTTTTAATACATGCCAATATTCTGTTTGCCTTATTAGCAGCAGCTTGGCATTGCATGCCATTGCTGAGCCTATCATCTACTAGGACCCCCAGGTCCTTTTCCATTCTAGATTCCCCCAGAGGTTCTCCCCCCAGTGTATAGATTGCATTCATATTTTTGCCACCCAAATGCATTATTTTACATTTTTCTACATTGAACCTCATTTGCCATGTAGTCGCCCACCCCATTAATTTGTTCAGGTCTTTTTGCAAGGTTTCCACATCCTGCGGAGAAGTTATTGCCCTACTTAGCTTAGTATTTTTAAGACACTTAAGACACTCTTGAATGTGCATCTTAAAGAATACAACATACAGAGATATGGGAAATAATTATAGACATTGACACATGTGCACCTACACAGGTTGAACTGGATGGACTATTGTCTTTATTCAACCTTACCTACTATGTAACTATACGACGACCTCCTGGCAAAGTGCGCCCGCGCTGTAGCTGTCATTTGGCTATAATGCGGTCGTAAAGGGGTTCAAATACTGTGTATAGTCTGCTTGGTTTTTGGTTTCATGCAAAGTGAAATTAGTTTGCAGTTTAAGTCCATTTAATATAGCAGAGTCACTAAATGACTCTTCAAATTCCTTCATAGTTTTGATGGATATGAGAGCTGTAGCTGCCAATTGTAGTAATCTTTTCTGGTCCCTGAAGAGGGTGTTTACAGAATTAACACAACAAATCAAAGGGTTGGAGGGGTGTACTGAAGGGGTGTAAGTGTTGTATTATGCTCCAGTGGACACTCTCTTAATGTCCTTTATTCTAGCTGCATCTATAAAAGGAAATTTCAACTCCTTAGACACAAAAAATTATATGTATCTTTTGCATATACAGTATCACTTAGAAGATCTAATTTGTTTTAATAGGCTGCTTGACTTGGTAGTATAGGCTTGTTTGGTGTCCAAGTGATTGGCATGTTCCTATACATATTAGTATAAGCACTTTTACTTAATGTAAATTTGTTACAGTAAGATTTATGAAGACTGTATGAAACGTAACTCTGGGCAGTTCATCTGTATGTCAGTATAGGACACTGGTCCAAGTCCAGATGTATAAAATGAAAACAAGAAAAATAAATAATTCCATCAAATATAGTGCCTGGGGGTCCCCTTAGTCTTCCTGTAAAGTGGAGCATCTGTACCATGTATAGAACCTGCTGCAGCAAAAATTACATTTATAAAGAAAAAAAATGAAATTTTCCCTGCAAGCTTTCTTTATTTTGTAAACAACAGCTCGGGGAGCCAGTCTGTATGATGAGGCCACAATATAGGGCACTCAGAACAAGATTAGAGATGTTTTAGATACATTCTGGTGTCAGGTTTGCAGACTTTGGATAGAAGTAACAGGTGTGGAAAAATTAGACTTTGGGTGTTGGTGGTGCCTTCACACCGTAACCCTATAGAGGTATTGTTGATGATAACAAGAATTGGCATTGCTGTAAAAAATTTAAATGATATGCTCCTGTCAAACAGAGGTGAAAATTTTGGCTTTGGGTGTTTGTGCTGCCTTCGCACCGTAACCCTATAGAGGTACTCTTGATGAAAGCAAGAATTTGCTTTGCTGTAAAAAATTGAAATTTTATGCACCTGAAGTGCAGAAAAATTGGTCCATGGGTGGTATTTGTGCCCATGAAACCTTTCCCAAAAAATGTCTTTCATATAAAATCAACACCCTTAAAGCTAGGCAGCCTAGACAGCTGCTGCTAATTCAGAAATGATTCATTTTGATAAATGTCAGCTGGTCAACGGAGTCTGTGTACAGTCGCACTCTTTTATCTGTCACAAAACCTCCGGAAGCACTAAATGTCCATTTGGAAAGCACGCTGAATGCAGGGCAACCTAGCAACTCAATTGCATACTGGGCAAGTTATGATCCCTGAGGCAGCCCCCTTCTCCACCGCTCCTCCTTCGACCAACAGAAGCTTCAAAACTAGCTTTTCCATGTAACCTACCAGAGTCTGGAAAGGTGTTACATAAACTCTTCTTTAAGGTATCCTCAAGACATTTCATCCTCTGCTCCCTTTGTGGGGATGATGAGTTCTGATACTTTCCCCCGGTGGTCAAGAAGGGTTGAACCCCAACCGATAATAATCCTTCTCCTTGATGCCACAAATTCTCAGGCTTTGAAGAATAAGGAAGCCTATGTACCACAAGTTTGTAGAGGCATGAGAAGCAGAGTCCTCATGGTCACTGAGGATTGGAGGCAGTGCCTAGGTTACAAACAAGATAGGGTCTGTAGGTTTGTTCTTAAGTTGAATTTGTTTGTAAGTCGGAACAGGTACATTTTTTAAGTGTAGCTCCAGCCAAAAAAAAATGTTTTTATGTTTTTTTGGATAGCATACGGACGGGTTAACACCCCTATACGATTTGTTTTGCTGTCTGTGCCCCTGTTCAGAAGATTTCACCTCACTTTCTGTCCCTATGATAATTGGATTTTGAAAATTTTGGGTTGTTGTGGAAACAAGGATTGGTGATAAATCTCCAGTGGAGACATCTTTTTCCCATAATAACTCTTACAGGTGTGAATTATCCTTCCTAGGGGTAGATTTCCTCTCACTTCCTGTTGTATCCCTCAGTTTGTAAGTAGGAGTCATTTGTAAGTCGAATGTTTGTAATCCGGGGACCGTCTGTACAGTACAGTATCTGGAACTACCTCTTTCCAGCCACGTACTACTCCCAAGGGAAAACCATCTCTTAAGGTTTGACATGTCTTCCTCCAAAACTGCCAGAATCCTCCTCCTTCCTTTCCACTTGTGTGTTCTGTGGCATTGCAAGAATTGTGTCTTCATAAAGCGGATCTTGAGAGGAAAGGAAGTCCTCCTCTTCCTCCCACTGCTCTGCCTCGAGTGCCCTTTCCATAATGCCAAGCAGAGTCTGCTCCAGCAGGAACACAACAAGGATTGTGTCATTGATGTGTGCATTGTCATGGCTCACCATACTTGTAGCCTCTTCAAAAGGTGACAGTGCAGTGCATGCATCCTTTATCAGCAGCCATTGGCGTGGGGAAAAAAAGCCAAGCTGCTCTGAGCCTGTCATTGTGCCATACTCACACAGGTACTCATTGACAGCCCTCTGCTGCATGTACAGCCACTGCAGCATTGCCAAAGTCAAGTTCCACCTGGTGGGCACGTCACAAATCAGGCGGTTTACAGGCAGGTGGAATTCCCGCTGAATTTTAGCCAACCAAACACTGGTTGTGTATGACCGCCTGAAATGGCTACAGACTCTTCTGGCCTTCTTCAGAAGTTCTTGCAACCCTGGGTAACCTGTTTAAGGATTGCTGCACCACCAAATTAAGGACATGTGTCAACTTTCCACGTCAAAGGGCAAACAGGAGGTTAGTGCCATTATCGCACACTGCCATTACTGGCTCAAGCTGGCATGGCATGAACCACCTCTGGGCCTGCCCCGGCAGAGCTAAAGGAATCTCTGCTCCGGTGTGGCTACTGTCCTCTAGACAGACCAGGTGAAGCACTGCATAGCATCTTTTAGCCTGACTAGATGAATAGCCTAGGGGATACTGGTGGTTCATAGGATAGTTCAGCAGAGGAGGGCATGGAGAAAGAGGAGGAGGAGGGGGTGGGGCTGAAAAATCTGGCATTATCACCACCAGCTGTATGGAGACATGGTGACAAAACAGACTCCAGCACTGAGCCCTGTCCCGCATCCTTCCTAGTTGAAGCAGAGTTACCCAGTGTTCTGTGAATAAAATATAGCGTCCCTGACCATGCTTGCTGGACCACGTGTCAGCAGTAATGTGGACCTTGCTGCTGACTGCCTTGCCCAACGATGCCACAACATTGCCTTCCACATGATGGTAAAGAGCTTGAAAGGCCTTACATGCAAAGAAATAGTGACTGGGAACCTGCCATTGTGGTACAGCACATTCTGCAAATTCACAGAATGGGGCAGAATCCACCAGACGGAAAGGCAGGAGTTGTAAAGCCAGCAGCTTGGACAAGCTGGAATTTAGATGCTAGGCATTTGGGTGTCAGTGACTGTATTTTTTTTTCACTGAAGCAGCTGGGACAGAAAAATTTGCCTACTATACTCTACAGCTGGTGATGTGCTACTGGCAGACATGCTGCAAGGACCTGTGACACCCTTCACAATATCATCATCCCTGACAGTGAAGGCTGCTGAGAGGTTAATGCGATATAGCTGAAGGTGAAAGGTGAGGAGTGAGGAGGAGAAGAATTGCATCCATTTTGTGTGGCTTTCAGGTGCTCTTGCCAATGGGCTGAGTGGTGGGAGGTTAAATGCCTTGTCAAGCATGTGGTACCCAAATGGCTTGTGTTTTTGCCACACCTGATCTGCTTGGGGCAAAGTTTGCAAATTGCAACAGTGCGATCGGCTGCACATGTGCTAAAAGAGGTCCAGACAGCTGAGCTGTGGGAAGTGGGCCAGGAGATAACAGCTCCACAATCTGATGGAATAGGGTGGCTGCTTTCTACTCTTCCACGATGGCTGCCTCTGGAAGACATCCTGCCTCCTTGGGGTTGTGCCACACCCTCACTTGCCTCCTCTGCCCTATCCGGCACCCAAGTCGTGTCAGTGACCTCATCATCATCCCCTCCATCCTCAACATCACTGGAGCCAACTTGGCAATACGCTGTGGCTGGGGGGAACATGATTGCCAATTTGTTGTTTATCAGTGTTCTCCCCTCTCTGTAGGCTCATGTTTCTACCTTCCTCAACCTCAGAGTCAGAACCAATATCAGAATAAAGTAATGCTTAGGCATCTTCAAGGACCAAGTGGCTGATGCTGTGGTCAAATAACTCAGCTGACTTCTCCATGCACGATGCTGGGGCTATTGCAGTAGTAACTGTAGACACGGAGGCAGAATAAGCTGCTCTGGCAGCTGCGGTGGACTGCGCACTAGTGCCAGCTTGAAGGGTCATAGAGGATGAGGAGGATGAGGATGGTTTAGTAAGCCAGTTCACCACCTCCTCTACATGCTGTAGCTGGATAGCACAGACAACTTCACTAAACAGAGACAAAGGTGCACTGCCCGAGGACGGACCACGTCCACTTTTGCTGTGGACACACAAGGGCATTGGAACATTTCCCTCTCCTTGTTGGCCTCCCAGATGTGATGGGGAGGCTTATTACCCAAATGTAATAGAGACGGAGAAATGTGTAATTGGCACTTTAATCAATGAAAAGTGGTGTTTGGTACACTTTAACTTGAGGACTGCCGCTGACAGAAATGTCAAAACTATAAAAAAATTAAAAAGAGGTAACAACAGTGCCGCAGTCATAAAAACTGTGGCTCACAATTTAAAAAAAGGGGGCAGGTACAGGACAAAAAAAATACCACCCAGCCAACCAAAAAAGGGGGGTTATACAGCACTGCATGCAGCACTAAATGTTATGTAATGCGGTGTAAAACACTGCACTACACAGACAAACTCCACTGACACACTACAGTATACTGCAGTAAAACTGCATTGACACTCTACAATATACTGCAGTAAAACTGCACTGATGCACTTCAATAAACTGCAGTAAAACTGCCCTGACACACTAAACTGACACACTTCAATATGCTGCAGTAGAACTGCCCTGACACACTACACTGACCCACTTCAATATAGTGCAGTAAAACTGCACGGACGCACTATACTGACACTACAGTAAAACTGCACGTACGCACTACACTTATGCTGCATTATCACTATATTCACACTACACTGACACTCACAATAGAATCACAGTAGCACACTATAGCACACTAACTTGCTAGTTGCAATGTACAGAGCAATGTTCTATCTATCTTCACTCCAATACCACACTGCAAATAGCTCCTCTGGGAGGGAACCTTTTATAGTGTGGGGTGGGTCTATAAGCAATGAGCCATGATTGGGCTAAGTCATCATGACTTTCTCCAATCATGGCTCTGACAGTGCTCTGTGCCCTGACTGGGCAAAGCCTTCATTGTGTCAGTCAATCAGGGCGGTGAGCGGTGCATTGTGGGGCGTTTGGCAGGCCGAACAACCAGTCGAACGCCCTGCCAATTCGGCCTGAATGGCTGAACAGCCAATGTTCATGCCGAACTTATGCTCGGCCTGAACCGTTCGCTGAACCATGTGGTGGCAGGCTAGTGGCACACTGCATCTGGTGGCTGTGGTGGCAGGCTAATGGCACACTGCATCTGGTGGCTGTGGTGGCAGGCTGCCACTGGTGGCTGTGGTGGCAGGCTAGTGCCACGCTGCATCTGGTGGCTGTGGTGACAGACTAGTGGCAAGCTGCATCTGGTGGCTGTGGTGGCGGGCTAGTGGCATGCTGCATCTGGTAGCTATGGTGGGAGGCTAGTGACATGCTACATCTGGTGACTGTGGTGGCAGGCTAGTGGCATGCTGCATCTGGTAGCTGTGGTGGCAGGCTGCCACTGGTGGCTGTGGTGGCAGGCTAGTGCCACGCTGCATCTGGTGGCTATGGTGACAGACTAGTGGCAAGCTGCATCTGGTGGCTGTGGTGGTGGGCTAGTGGCATGCTGCATCTGGTAGCTATGGTGGGAGGCTAGTGACATGCTATATCTGGTGACTGTGGTGGCAAGCTAGTGGCACGCTGCATCTGGTGGCTGTGGTGTCAAGCTAGTGGCACGCTGCATCTGGTGACTGTGGTGGCAGGCTAGTGACACGCTGATTCTGGTGGCTGTGGTGGCAGGCTACTGGCAAGCTGCATCTGGTGGCTGTGGTGGCAGACTGCATCTGATGGCTGTGACATCTGTGACATTGGCTTGGCTGACTACCCAATCCGGTTACTGAACTCTGGCTTGTTTTGACCATGCTTACTCTGTTTACCTTTTTACTATTATTATTAAACAAGTGTGATTTAACTATACTTCTGTCTCGGTCTGATTAATGGTTACTGATAGCTGCATTTGTTGGTTGTGGTTCCTGACTAGTGTCAGGCTGCATCTGGTGACTCTGGTAGCAGGCTGCATCTGATGGTTGTGGTGGCAGGTAATGGCAGGCTGCATCTCGTGACTGTGGTGGCAGGCTGCATCTGGTTGCTGTGGTGACAGGCTAGTGGACCACTGCATCTGGTGGCTGTGGTGAAAGGCTAGTGGCACACTGCATCTGGTGGCTGTGGTAGCAGGCTGCATCTGGTGGCAAGCTAATGACACACTGCATCTGGTGGCAGGCTACAGTGGCAAGTGACACGCTGCATCTGGTGGCAGAAAAACAAGCTGAGGGCTCCCACTGATTCTGCATTATGGTGAGTTGAACTGTTTCATTACATGACAGGATGATTGAACACTAACAACATCACCACCACTACCACAACAACAACCCCCCACCCCCCAAGTCTAGGAAAAATCTTCTTCCAAGAAACCAGTCCCTGGTGTCAAACAGGTTGGAGACTGCTGCTGTAGGTGACACAATCTTGTAAATATCATTGCCTGCCCAGTAGCCCTTCTGTTCTAGTTTTTTTGCTGTACATTTTTACATGTCAGAAATGTATTCATAGAGACTTGTAAAAATTACTGATATGTCCACCTTAAAGGGAAGGTGCACTTTTAATTGTTTTTATCTTCAGTGAGTTCCAATACCACCACCCAATTACCCTTAAAGCACAGCATATGCATGAAAATCCTCACTGCTGGGTCCTGCTTCTTCCATGCATCTCTGTCTTTTGGATTTAATAAAGTTTGAATCACATCAACAGAAACAGAACTCCACAATAAGGATGTTTAAGAAGATGCTGTGTAGTGCTAAGTAAGCCACACATCAAAATCTTGGGAACAAGTATGTGGCTTTTAAGGAAAATTGCATTTAGGGTTAGTGCACTAAAAATACGACTCTTCTCCATAAAATCATTAGGACTACTTAAAAAAAATAACGATACACTCTGAAAATCTCCCTGATAGGCAGGCCAACAACTGAAGGAGCTTGTGCAGCAGGCTGATACTACTGCTGCATATTGCAAGGCAGCAACTTAGCATTGTCAGCCTGCTACAGGAAGTGCTGTTACTGGCAGCATCTCTAGATAAAAACTTTTGAAACAAATTAACACAAAAATATTTATTTAGGAAAACTGAATGCAGTGAGACATTAAGGGAAACACTTTAAAAATTGATTTTCAGTGGATGTAAAAGAAGTCTATACACCCCATCCCAAATGGTAGTAGTGCTTATTCACTCTATTATAAGGATTTATGTAAAAGTGACAATTTATTTAGCTTTTTTAAGTTAAAGATAATACTATATGTAACATGACCACTAACACTTGTGAATGTGAAAGAAAGTTATGTCGCCACCTCCATTAACATTCACAGTGAAGGAGGGAGGAGCGGAAGATCTGTAAGTTCCTGTACCTGAGGGTTGTGAGGATGTGCTGGAAGGGGAAATTAAGGGAGTATGCATAATACTGAGGCAGTACTGCTTCTGCTGCTTTCGGGTGCCAACATTGCTGGCAGAGCAGCAATTTTAAGAGAGGCTGAATGGTGTCATTGGCCCCACCATAGGAATTAAGGTCATATTTGTGGGAATAGCTGGATATCCAGGTAAATTTTATGTATACACTAAGACTATGAAAAGGAAACTTAAAGCTTATCTATGGTCAAAATTTAAAATCATTATATTAATTTTGACATTAAGTTTTAATTATTTCTAACCTACTCCTATTCTTCTAAATGATCTTAAAATTTGTAAACATGCTTTGTGAAGAATCCCACACATTCACTTACTTGAATTGTGAAACCTATGTACTATGATCTTTGAGTAGGCACTATCACAGAATTCACAGAGCCTGCGTTCCAAATTATAGAGGTGCAGAGAGAAGGAGTTTCAGGAGGCAGAGTCAGTAAAGGAATTACTGCTTGCAGACAGCAAGGTACCATGGACTATGTAGTCCATAGAAATCAAAAACAAACAGCAGAGGAAAAGCTGCAAAGCATGCAGGAATCCAGGAAGTTTAGGAAAGCAATGGCCAGCAGTCACAGCACGAAAAAAGATTTTTCCTGGAAAACGCACCATAGCTAGGGCCTAGAGGAAGCCCTCGATCGGGATTGCAGTGGCGAAGAGCATTTTAGCTACCCTTTATGATCCATGAGAAAATGACCAACTATCTCCACGACTCCCACTCCAACTTCCTTAAAGTGTGTAGCCCGTGGTGGTCCTATGCTCTCCCCACTCTGCCCTCGACCAGCCTGGGTATTCCAGACCGCTGTAGAGTGCGGTCCAGCCCACACGTTCTTCCTTCTTCCCGCACTTAGTCTTGTCTATCCTTTTCTTTCTCATGAGTACTTGTCTTTCCCTTTTCCCCCCCTACTCCCTTCTCTTTCCCAAACCACCACCCCCCCCTTTTTTTTCTCCTCCCGACTCTTTATTTTTCCCCCTTCCCCAACTGAGGCTTGGACCTGAGCTCTACCTCCCCTATATTTAAAAAAAACAATTCTTTACCACTGAGGGATGGATAATCCCACCCCTTCTGCTCCACTCAGTTCTGGGCCACCATGCCCAGACACGTGTTGCCATTTCTGGCTTCAGGTGGTGGATGTTTTCACACTTTTGCTTTGATTAAGCCCCCAAAAAGTGTGTTTCTTTTATGTTTACATATCCTGTTAACTGTTTCAATCCCCTGAGTGGGATTTATATGCTAAGTTTGTACTTTGTTATGTTGTTATGTACCAGAAAAAAAAAAGAGAAAAGGAAAGATTTTTCAAGTAGGCGAATATTGGATTGTCAAATGTAACAATTTTTTCTATTGCTACTACAATGCTAATCTTATTAAATTAAGGCATAGGTTGTGACCATAGATTTTGTTTAATGTCAGTATGTAGGCATTCCCTAGCAGCTCCACATGGCCGAACTCTCCAAGCTGGGGCAGTAAACGAGGGCACAGTAAACTAGTCCTGAAACTGAACTAAGAATCAGTTCCCAGTCCTGGTACTCAGCACTGACACCTATGTCTGTCACATGCGTGCATGATGGTGGGTCCTGGACCCTCTTCACTCCATCCCCTGATCCACATCCATCTTCCCATGGCTGGAGCACACTCTCACGCAGGGTCCTGTGATTTATCATGGTTATAAGTTAGGGCTCTGCGAATCTAGCTGAACACCTGAGACTCATGAGGCTTGGAAGGACAACTACTTCTCTCAACCACCATCACCTTCTAGGCTGATTAGGCTTGCACTTTACACATGAAATTATTTATTCATCTCTGCACTTTACTCACCTTTTCCTAAGCTGTGCAATATGATTCCTTTGAAACACATTACTTGACTTCTTTTTCTTGCATGTACAATAATGAAGTATTACAGTGGATTTTTATAATGTTACTAAACATTAAGGGAACCATATGATTGTTATTACAACCCCAACGCGTGTTGCAGTAACAGTCCCAGACAACATGGTAACAGTTGCCAGAATAACTTTTTTATTTATTACAGATTCTTATATAGCACTGTCAATTTACGCAGCGCTTTACATATATATTGTATAGCAAAAAGAGAACACCAAATTTCAACACAGGATGGATCTGTGGAAATTTACTAAGTAGGGCAGTGCCATGTCCTAAATATATAGATAATTAACAAAAAAGGAAGTGGAAAAAATTTACTTTATAGGCACCAGTCATAAAATTAAATATAAATATTTTATTAAACACATAGTACACAAAACCAAAAACACGAACATATTAAAACATTGCAATTAAAGTGCAAAAGACTAGCTAGTTCTCTCTCAAAGGGGGACTCCAGAGAGGCATACCCTTGAAACAGGGATGTGTCCCTCTAATGAGAATAAAAGACATCAAACTTAAAAAAGCTCTACATGTTTCGCAAATGTATGCTTCTTCAGGAGCTCGTTTGAATAGTCTGTAGAGAAAAAAAGGAGAGAGAAAAAACGCACAAACAAAAAAATACATACAATTAATATTCACTTTAAACCTTTTGGTAGTATGTCTCAATCAGTAGCAGGGAGTACCATAGAGAAGCCAGCGGGTAGACTCCACACATGACATGCAAAAGGTGACAGACGTTCACATGTGGGGACGTGCCTGGTAGTAAAACCATAGAAAGTGTAGAAAAACACAACGGACAAGGCAGCAGAGAGACAAAAGGATTGTAATCTCGACTGCCAAGAATGAAATAAAAGTACTGTGTATAACCATACCAAGCTTAGAAAGTGGTAAAATAAGAGGTATCACTCCATGCATGGGGGGGGGGGAGCCAGGGGGGGTTTTGGGGGAAAAAAGGGGAAAGAAGGGTAAGGGAAGAGGGTGATGGTGGTAGAGAGCAAGCGTTTAGAACTTAGCCTACCTTAGAGGAAACAATAAAATATTGCCTCTAGATAACTGGGAGGTGTGCGTCGCACAATTAGGCTTAAAGATGGTGAGACTGTGCTTGATGATAAACAGCGCTGCTTCTAAGGAGTATATGCAGATATACATAAATGTAGGAGTGTGTATATATAAAAATATATATAGGGGTAGTACTAGAAAGCTATCATAGAGAATAGTTTAGCTATCATAAAGGTAAAATGGTATTAATAAAAGCATATAGAGTCTTATCTTATTAGAGGTAATTTAAACTGTGTAGACTATACAAGTCAAACAGAAGAATGTTCACTTCAAAAAACAGCCAGCAAGAGAAGGGAGGAAGAAAAGATTTTGTAAGGGTTTTAAATGCAGCCGTACAGTCAGTTTGGCACAAGCCAGATGGAAGCCATTTACAAAAAGAGAGATGCCTAAGTGTATCTGGATAGCAGCAATGCATAGAGTGTATATATTGTATATTCATATCAGTCGCTGCCCTCAAGGAGCTTACAATCCAGGGCCCCTAACTCACCTTTATGCACATACTAAGGCCAATTTAGATAGGAGCCAATCAACCTACCAGCATGTCTTTGGAGTGTGGAAGAAAACCCACACAGGCACAGGGAGAACATGCAAACTTCAAGCAGGTAGTGCCATGATTGGGATTCAAACCAATGACCCTGTGCTATTCAAGGTTCCACTAAAGCTATTCGGGAAGGTATGCTGTGGTGCTGGTTTACTTAAATTCTAACTCCAGGCAATTATTTTTTCCCATGCAGTGGGGCAATACATGTGTCAACTGCTGGTTTTGTCTAGAGGTGAGCACACAGAATATACTTACCTGATCCACTGATCCTCTGGAAAACTGCGTTCCCCACAGTCTAGCGGTGGACTGCTCCTGTCTATGGAGCATGCTCTGAGCATGCTGTCATCGGGAACAGTCCATTTTCAAGACCGCTGGAGCATGAGGGTGCTGGACCTGTCTTGTGTGGGGAGGATCAGTGGATCAGGTAAGTATATCTCCGCTGTCCTCTCCCCTAGAATAAAACAGTTAACCCGTGTAGTGTGAGCACAGCCCCACTGCACAAGAAAAAAATATATGTAAGACTTTGGGGTCAATTCACTAACGTTCACCGCATGCGATAAGGGTATCATGTTACTCATTTGCATAAATTATCGCATGCAGTAAATTAGTCCAATTCATAAAAAAAGAATAACTATTATGTGGTATTTACCAAAAAAAATTAAAAATGTGCCACTAAATATTGCATAAAAATCTCTTAAGTCCAATTCACAAATGAACCAGAGAGTAAAAAAGCATGCGATAATTGCCACCAGCGTTTTGCTGGTGGTATCACATGCGGTATTTGTCAAAACACAGCCCTGGGGCTCAGGGGACCCCCAGGCTGTTTTTTGACTAATAGCTGGTTGCTAAGCAGCGGGCCGGGAACCTGGCTGCTGCATCCTTAAGAACAGATGACTCATCAGCTGTCAGCGGGCTTCCCCACTAACAGCTGATTGTACGAAAAAAAGCAGACAATTAAAAAGTATGGAAAAAAATCGACGTGGGGTCCCCCCCTCAGTCCATACCAGGCCCTTATCCGAGCATGCAGCCCGGCAGGTCAGGAAAGGGGGAATACGAGCGAGTGCCCCCCTGGAACCATACTAGGCCACATGCCCTCAACATGGGTGGGTGGGTGCTTTGGGGCTGGGAAGGGGGCCAATCGGAATCTGGAAGCTCCTTTTACGAAGAGGCCCCCAGATCCCAGCTCACCCTATGTTAATGAGTATACCCGCAGACTCCCACAACCACCTGCCACGGTTTTGGGGATGAGGCCCTTGTCCCAATCAACATGGGGACAGGGTGCTTTGGGTGGGGGGGCAGAGCCCCCTTTGCCCAAAAGCACCCACCCCCCATGTTATGGCCATTTGGCCTGGTATGCTTAAGGAAAGGGGGGCGCTCGCTCATCCCCTCCTTTCCTGACCTGCCAGGCTGCATGCTTGGACAAGGGTCTGGTATGGACTGGGGGGGACCCCATGCTGTTTTGGTTTTTTTTTTCATACTTTTTAATTGTCAGCTTTTTTTACATTCAGCTGTCAGAGGAAAACCCGCTGACAGCTGATGAGTCATCAGATGTTTAGGACGCTGTGGCTGGCTTCCAGGCATTCTCCTTAGCAACCAGCCCAAAGCGGTAAATTACCGCAATAACAAATGCGGTATTTAACGCCAAATTGAACAAATACCGTAATCAGCATTTAACTCAAAATTCTTAGTGAATTGAACACTTGCACAATTGTTACCACATGCAGTATTTTACCGCATATTATTAGCCATTATTTAACTCTTAGTGAATTGACCCCAATATTTCTATTCAGAAAAAAACAAGCTCTTAAAGAGGAGCTCCACCTTAAAAAAAAATATTAAAAGCCAGCAGCTACAAATACTGCAGCTGCTGACTTTTAATAAATGGACACTTACCTCTCCCAGGGTCCAGCGATGTCGGCAGCCGCAGCCGATCGATCGTCTCTTGGCTGCCCCCACCACCATCCTCGGTCAGGGAATCAGGAAGTGAAGTGTTGCGGCTTCACTGCCCGATTCCCTACTGCGCAGGCGCGAGTCATGCTGCTTGTCTTCACTGGTCCTCGTTGTGTTCTGGGAACTGTGTGTTTCCCAGAACACAACGGGGGGGGGGTATCTGCAGCTATTTTGCGGCTATCTAAGCCCAGAAGTGGGTGCAGATACCTGTATCAGACAGGTTTCTGCACCCCCCTCCCCCCTGAAAGGTGCCAATTGTGGCACCGGAGGGGGGGAGGAAATCCGATGAGTGGAAGTTCCACTTTAGGGTGGAAATCCGCTTTAATAACATTAATATGCATTAATGCAATTGCTGACATCATGCTAAGCTCCTTTACAGTTATATATGAAAAAATGTAAAGTTAAAGTGGAATGTCAGCCAAAAACTAACCAACTCTAACTCTGCTGGCAGCCATATTCTAAGAATCTATCTAACCCTGTAAGGCAAAAACCACTATAAATACCTTTTCTGAAGCCGATCTGGTCCGGTGTCCAGTGGCGGATGCTGTGTGCAGAAGACAGCCGACAATGGCTGGGAAATGCCTTGAAAGTCAACACTTACTATGGGGCTTCTGTCTTCAGCTGCCTCTCCTGCACGCGCCTACACAGTGAAGCCACCGCTGACAGCTCAGTGTGGGACAGGACTGGAGCCGCTGCAGAAAAGGTATGTATAGCGATTTTTGCTTTAAAGAGTTAGATAGAGCAGTCTTAGCATGTGGCTGCCAGCGGCAAATACAAAGAATGGGATCTCTCGGATATATAAAATACTTGTGAGAATGAAGGGGGCGGAAATACCACCGTTCATAGTGAAATGGAAATAGGAACTTGGAAAGCGAGAGGAAGATCTACATTTGGAGAAAATATTAACCACTTCAATACAGGGCACTTATACCCCTTCCTGCGCAGACCAATTTTCAGCTTTCAGCGCTGTCGCACTTTGAATGTCAATTGCGCAGTCATGCTACACTGTACCCAAACTAAATTTTTATCATTTTGTTCCCACAAATAGAGCTTTCTTTTGGTGGTATTTGATCACCTCTGCGATTTCTATTTTTTGCTAAACAAACGAAAATTTTGAAAAAAATAATAGTTTTGCTTTTGTTTCTGTTAAAAAATTTTGTAAATAAGTAAGTTTTCTCTTTCACTGATGGGCACTGATAAGGCAGCACTGACAGGCACTGATAAGGCGGAACCGATGAGGTGGCACCAATGAGCGGGCACTGACGGGCACTGACGATGGGCACTGATATGCGGCACTGATGGGCACTGGTAGGTGGCACTAATGGGTGGCACTGATATGCAGCACTGATGGGCATTGATAGGCAGCACTAATAGGCACTCATGGGTGGCACTGGGTGGCACTGATGGGCACTGATAGGTGACACTGATGGGCACTGAAAGACTTCAAAGATGGGTTCTTATGGGTGGCACTGATAGGCAGCACTGATGGACACTGATAGGCGGCACTGCTGGGCACTGATGGGCACTGATAGGCAGCACTGATGGGCACTGATACGTGGCACTGATGGGCACTGATACGTGGCACTGTAATGAGGCACTGATAGGCATCCCTGGTGGCACTGGCAGTGGTAGGCATTGTGAGTGGGCACTGATTGGCAGCTGCCTGGGCATTGATTGGCAGCTGCCTGGGCACAGATTAGTATTTCGCTGGGGGTCTAGGGGGCATACCTGGTCCGGTGTGGATGGCCATCCTGGTGGTCCTGGGCGGCTTCCCTGGTGGTCCTGGTTGGGATCTGACGGGGGGCTGTGCTGATAAACAATCAGCACAGACCCCCCTGTCAGGAGAGCAGCCGATCGGCTCTCCTCTACTCGCGTCTGTCAGACGCGAGTGAGGAAAAGCCGATCACCGGCTCTTCCTATTTACATCGTGATCAGCTGTGATTGGACACGGCTGATCACATGGTAAAGAGTCTCCGTCAGAATGACTCTCAGACTGACACACCGCAACAACGATCGCCACGATGCGCGCCCCCGGGGGCGCACAGCAGCTTAATATCCTGATCACGTCATATGACGTCCGGTCGGGATATTGAAACCACTTTGCCGCCGTCATTTTGCTATATGGCGGGCGGCAAGTGGTTAAAAATGGTACACAACACGGCAATAGATAGTAATACCATAGAAATTAACTACAAATATATTTCACGTTGGTATATAACACCAGAGATAGCACACAAATACCAAGGTGGGGCATCATGGCTTTGCTGGCGGGGATGCAAGGCTATGGGAACCATGGTCCACATATGGTGGACATGCCCAAAGATTAAAAAATACTGGAAAGTGGTGTTGCAGGTGATAAAGGAGATTACTAACATAGACATATCTGAGGAACCTTGGAGGTGTTTGTTTCATGGGGTTAAAGTGTCAATAAAGCAGTATAGGAAAACATTGATACCCCATCTAATGAACGCAGCCAAAAGTTTCTTACCTCGACAGTGGCAAGAATTTGAAAGCCCCACGATGGGAAGTTGGTGCAAAAAAATAAATGATATATACATATATATATAACATGGAATACTTAAGAAGTAGTGGAGAAGAGGAAATGGAAGGATTTGAAAATAAGTAAAAAGTGTGGATGGAATTTAAGCAGACAAGGAGATATGCAGAAGTGATGGGAGCAGAGGAAGAGGAGAGACAGGGAGAAACGGGAGACAACAAGTAGCAAAAGAGGGAGGGGGGTGGATGGGAGGGGGGGCAAGAGGGATTGGATAATTAATAAAGAGATTGAAAAAAAAAGAATGTGGCTGCCAGTAGATTTAGAGTTAGTTCGTTTTTGGCTGAACTTCTATTGGTTTATCTGCAACAGCTCGCTTATGTTTACATGCATACAGGCAGTCCCCGACTTACGAACACAATAGGGACTGTAGGTTTGTTCTTAAGTGGAATTTGTGTGCAAGTCAGAATAGTGCATGCAATAGTGTAACTTCAGCCTGTGCAGGGATGTGGGATGTTCCGGGCACTTCTGAGTATGCAGTTATGTTATCTAGAGCTTTTCTGGCCATGCAGTACATGTAGTACATGTAGTACTGCAGTACGGGATGTGTCCGGCACTGCAAGATAGCTGCTCGGAGGTATACAGGACCAGCATGGAGCACAAGCGGCCAGCATTGAGTCCGTTCGTGAGTAGGAGTCGTTCGTAACTCGGGAGTTCATAACTTGGGGACTGCCTGTATTTTTCCTTTACATCAGTATCTTGCATATACAGTAATCTGGCCAAAAATGCACATATGTGCTTCTATGTATGTTGCAGAGCTTAAAGGGGGAGAGCAAAAGATACAAATTAAAGGTATGAAATCCACAGGATAAGAATGAATTAAAAGCATATAATCAAACATTATTTTGGTAATAGTATTCTGTGTGTAAGAGACATATCTATGGAGTTTCCTTTCATCTTCATAAACATGTATTTTACAAATTTATTTTTATCAGAGAAATGCTCATCCGGATTTGGACTTTCTGAAAAACCAAGAGAATTTGCAAAGGAACATGAGGTGAGCATTCAGCTTATAGGTGTGTAAAAAATATTATTTCTAAACTGTCTATATCATGAGTATATGAGTATCATAGTTTTTGTTTGGTTACTTTTCATGTGTAACACCAGTTTATGAATAGGTTGAGCAAGATACAATTTTTTTTTATTGTTGTTAGGTAAAAGTTTAAAATACACAGTACCTGATAACAAACTTTGTAACTTTGTAGTTGAAGCAACAAACCTTATGTTATACTTTGGATTAATACAATTTGTTCTTTCCCTGAGTTCATAGAAACGTGCAGTAATATGAATGATGCACAGCATACAGACCCCTTTCTTGAATGACTCTAGATTCCATACCTCTGCCTTTCTACCCTTTTTCTTCTTTCTCTTTCCTTTTCTCCACCTTACGATTAAAGCTCATTATCAGAATTTATTTGACCTATATACACTCTACCTGTAAACAATATATATAGTAGGTATAAATCATTTAAATACCTACAAAAGTAACTAAGGAAATGATATATATCTTTAATTTAGGTTTACGTGAACCCAATGTTTAATATTTGAAATTTCATGATATTTACCTATATAATCCCTACTGTAAAACAATGAGCTTACTTTATAGATCCTTGTAAACTTACTTTATGTATCTTTATAATATTGTATACTCAATAAACTTCTTTTGACAAGGAATGACTCTAGATTCAACAAAGGGCGTTTTCTAATTTTCAAGAAATCCACTCTGTGCTCCATTCACTAAAGTAGATTGCATACGGTATTTAGGTGTCCGTACACATTTTCCCTAAATATCGCATGTGATCCCGAAACTACCGTATTTACTGCAAAACACTGAAAACACTCGGTAAATACGGTATGAAAAGGCATTAAACTCAATTCACAGAAGTAAAAAAAATATTAAAAGCATGTGGTAATTAAGCAGTGGTCCAGGCATGCGGTATTTAAAGAATTTAAAAATATAATTGCCAAATTTGAGTAGTCTCTGCCTTTTTTGATCAGTTCTCTCAACAGTAATGCATCATAACCTAACCTATAGAAAAATGGAAATCATTGGGGTTGATTTACTTAAAGTACAACTAAAGGAAAAACTATTTTTTTAGTTTTTGATAGAGCGGAAGTGGATTAGAACACCTGTCAGGTTTTTATTGTTGTCTGTGCTCCCATTAGGGAGATTCACACTATTTGTCCTGTTTACGATTATCATTGAAAGTGAAAGTAAAAGAACTTCCCAAATTTTGAGTTGTCCCTAGAAAAGTAACAGAGGGCAAATCTTCCAATGGGGACGCAGATGTAAAAAGAAAGGAAAAAACCTGACAGGGGTTATAACCCTGCTTACGCTATCCAAAATGGAAAAAAAAGTTTTGCCTATTGTTCTACTTTAAGGCAAATAGACTGTGCAATTTGCAATTTGCTACAGAGCTTAGTACATGAGGTAAAGCTTCACTTTACAAAGAATACCAATCACATACAATGCAGAGTGCTCAGTCTATGTGCCTTTAGTAAATCCACCCCAATATGTTTGATAAATCCACACCATTGCATTTAGTAAATCCACCCCATTACATGTAGTAAAATATACTTATTTTCTCCTGTCATTTCAACAGATTCTTAGCGACTTTGTGAATATTGTAAAGTTTGGGGGTTGTTTAGCTCAAGTGTAGCACCCGCTAGCGAGAACAGTCCACACAAATGATTCCTTTTCAGGGCTTTTTGGCCCACTTTTATTAAAGAAAAACAAACAAGGTTCCCGCCAGAGTGGTTTCCCTCACAGGGGTTTTTCACCGCTAGCAACAAATAAAAGGATGTTCAGCCTCCTGGCTTACACATGCAGCATTGCAAACAAAAATACAGAGCCACCTGGCTCTCTTCAGCAGTAGATGCTCCACTGCTCAGGCTCCCACACGGAGCTCTCCTGACTACTGTCAGCGACCTCAGACTCAGGTCTCTGGCTTCTCTAGTGCACACCTGCACTCTCTGGACTCCTCAGGAGGGTGGAGCCCAGAACCATGGTCCTGACTCTACTATAAGGCCCACACACACCTGAACAATCAGTGTGCCAGTGAGTCTCAAAACCCTAACCTAGGACAGGGGATTTCATCCCACCCAGATCTCTGAGAAATCCCCGGGCTCCAGGTCCCAAAGTGGACTTTAGTAAATAATGAGGAAACTAAAAAGCCAGTTTCCTCCCAAACAAGCAAATACACTGGAGCCCCTCAACCTGCCTGGTTGAAAATCTTGTATTCATACACTGGTGGGGTACCTCACTACCACAATATACAAGCATATACATCATTTGCTGCAAAAAGACCTCTCAATCACCCCAAACATAATACAATATACATAGCACAATGGTCTAATCCCTTGTTTACTTATTCACAATTATTTTTAGAGATATCTTCCCACATATATGTTCCCACTGACATCATTGATCTTTTTAGCTACTGTATCTATATGGGGGTAATTCTTCCCAGTGACCAAAAGTGTAAGAAGCATTCTTCTCATTTACCATCACATGAATGTATCATGATGAGTTGTAAATATAGTCATTTTTAGCAGGGTTTGTTGAGACTGGAAAAATATTTCATGGGTTCCTCTGTGTTGAAAAGGTTGAGAAAGGCTGCTTGAAAGTGTAACTAAAGGCAAAACTTTCTTTTTAATTTTGGGAGTAATGGAGGGTTAGAACCCTGTCAGTTTTTTAAAATACTTTAAGCCATCACTTCCTGTCCCATTCTCAAAACACAAAGTGAGAAGAAATGCAAATTCCATGGGGTCTTCCAGGTCACCAGAACTAGTGTCCCCTTCGGAAAATTCCCCCTCTATTATTTTTCTGGGGACAACCCAAAATTTGTGACTTTTTTTATTTCACTTTGAGTAATGGTAAACAGGACAAAGAGAGAGTGAATCTAAAAACAAAATATCTTTATAAATGTCAAATATTTAATGAAAATAGTATCAAAAGTCATACACATATATAAATACCCTTCTTCCACCAATAAAAAAGAAAACATTATCTTTTTTTATTGGTGGAAGAAGGGTATTTATATACAGTATGTGTGTGATTTTTGGTACTATTTTCATTTAATATTTGACATTTATAAAGATATTTTTTAAGGATGTTTCCTGTGAAAACAGCTTCCCTTTGATTGGTATTCTAGTCTCATTTTTTCTTTTGTATTAACACATATGCTGCAGGGATAGCACTAACTTAGTGAGTTGGCATATTTCTACAGTTTAAACCATTTTACCTATTTATTAACAATAAAAACTGACTGATATCGCATGAGAAATAATACTGCATGGTTTAATGAGATAAATACCACATATTTCAGAAAAATACAGCATTTGGTATTTTAGAAGGATTTTTAGTGAATGGCAATTAGTTTTTTTTAAAAATGCGGTATTTTACTGCATTTCTTAAAGCAGAAGATACCGCTTGGTGAATGTGTCCCAGTGTCACATATCAGCACTAAAACACCATAAACTAGCATTTATTGTGTTCCTTGGGTACTGTTCCACTGCACTGAGCCAATTTCAGATTTTAGGAATGTGGTCAGAAGGAGGACCATTGGTAAAATGTGAAAAAGCACCAGCAGTTTCTTAAACACTTTTGTATTGTGATTCATTCAATATTTTTCTGCCAGTTATGGAATATTTTTCCACTTTTTATACATAGAAATGCCTTGGAATGTGAACAAAAAGAAACAAACGTTATGCTTCAATATAGTTCTTGTTGTATAATGCCACAAGCTTTAAAATAAAACAAAGCCTTGATTTTTGCTTATCGTACCTATTATTTTCAATTGTTTAAGAACAACTAAAGGCAAAACTTATATTTTTTTTTTGGACAGAGTTGAGATGGGTTAGAACACATGTACGTTTATTGCTGTCCGTGCCCCCATTAAGGAGATTCACCTTCTCTATCTGTTCTGTTTACCATTATCATTGAAAGTGAAAATAAAATAAAATCTAAAATTTTGGGTTGTCCCCAGAAAAGTAACAGAGGGGAAATCTTCCAATGGGGACACTAGTTCTGGTGACATGGGGGTCCCCAAGGGATTCCCTTAATTTTCAGGGATTTCCTCTCACTTCCTGTTGTGGCTATGGGACAGGAAATGAAGGGAAATCTCCCCGTTGGGACACAGATGGCAAAAAATAAACCTGACAGTGGTTATAACCCTCCCTTGCTCTATCCAAAATGAAAACAAAAGTTTGCCTATAGTTCTAGTTTAATATTACATTTAATTAAAGAGGTTGTAAAGGATCAACCCTCTGTGTGCGGTAGCCCCCTCCCCCTCAGCTCCTCCTAATACTTACCTGAGTCCCAGGTCTCTTTCTCCTCATTGGCTGAGACAGCAGCAGGAGCCATTGGCTTCTGCTACTGTCTATTACAGCCAGTGAGCCAATTAGGAGAGAGTGGGGGGCACACAGGGTAGCAGCTCAGAAGCTCAGGAGCTGCTTGCTATGGGGGCACTTGGCAGTAGGGAGGGGCCACGAGCGCCGGAAGAGGACACGAGAAGAGGAGGATCGTGGCTGCTCTGTGCAAAACTACTGCGCGGAGCAAGTAAGTATAACATGTTTGTTATTTTTATTTTATTTTTTTTTAAACTGCCTTTAATATCACTTTATTATTATTGTGAAATTACTATGTTGCTAGGCAAAATTATGGGGGTGTTTAAACTGATATAATTTAAAGTTAGCCAGGATTGAGTAGAAATGACATAAAAACAGCCTGTTTAAAGAGTAATGTAAAAATACATGTATATTAAACAGCAAAGTTTCTGAATAAATATTTCTACCATTTTAATTGTGTGAATATTTTAATAATTTTAACAAAAGTCCAATATCTTCTTTAAATAGGGCAAACATCTGAAGTCTGTATCTCCTAAGAAAGATCATGAAAATATAATTCAGCAGCTTGAGCAAACCATTGAAAATTTAAAGGCTAAACTTGCTGAACACGAAAAGCAATATAAACAATCAAACAGTTCTACAAAGAATGCACAAGATCAAAATACTGAATTATGTGTACTACTAAAAGATGGGAACCAAAACACATTATCAAAGATTGTTGAAGGAAAATCTGTGCAGACTTCACCCACAGAAGAGTTTGCCTTAAATGGAGCAGCTACAATAACTGATAATAAGGTTGTACGGCAAGTCGTTTCACCGGATTTGGAAAGCAACTCGCAGCTTACACATTATTCTGTAGATTTAACTTCAAAGTCACAACAGTCTGAGTCCACTAATAACTCCACAGAATATAAAAAATCTCAACCAAACAATAATATTTCCTCATCTGGAGTCATAACACTTTTCCCACAATTGTCCCCACCATTAACCTATGGAAATGCTGTTACCAATGGCTTTTTTGAAGGCCCGACTACAACTGCAACACAAATTAATTCTTCTTACACTAATGCACATCATACGGATGTTACCAGTTCTTTGCCACTCACGTTGGACTCAAGACTGTGCCTACAAGACCCTTTACTAGGTCTCCCATCTCATTCTTTATCTAGCTCACATCAATCTATTCATAATCACCCTAGGCTTGCTTCAGGTCTAGCACTGCATCCTTCTGCCTTCTCATCTGAAATGTCACGTCTGGTTCCATTTTGTACTACAATTCCTCCTCCTCCACCAGTACCTGGATTAAATTCAGTCAGTGGTCCTCAAGCTACTCTACCTCAACAACCATGTAACAACTCAATTCCTCCCCCACCTCCACTACCTCAGCAATCATTTAATTCTACCGATCCTCTATCACAAGTATCATGTCCTACTACAGTCCTTATCTCTTCACCATCACTACATATTTGTACGGGTACTGAAGTTTCATCCTTCCATTCTCATCATCCACCTCCACCATCTCCTTTATCCTTACTTACAGGTGACACTACAGTGCCTCCTCTGTTACCAGGCTCTGCTGCAATTCCTGCTCCTCCCCCTCCACCTCCTCTTCCAGGTAGCAATGCAGCTTATTATTTTCAACCATCTTCTATGACAGATGTAAGAGTAGTCTGCCCTCCTCCACCTCCCGCACCACCTTTACCACCACAACTAAATATGGCTGTAATTCCTTCTTCACCAGCCTTTTTACCACATGGTGCTGCTGCAATTCCTCCTCCTCCTCCTCCTCCACCACTGCCACTACCAGGGTTTAACTCAGTTTACCATCTTCAGCAAACCCCACAATTGAATTCAGTTACAGTTCCTCCTCCTCCCCCTCCCCCTCCCCCTCCACCACCACTACTAGGTTCTATCAGCCTTCAATCTATTCCTCCTCCCCCTCCACCACTACTACCAGGCACTACTGCCATTCAATGTATTCCCCCTCCGCCACCACCACTACCAGGCACTGCTGCTATTCAATCTATTCCCCCTCCTCCTCCACCACCACCACTTCCAGGTACTACTGCCATTCAATCTATTCCCCCTCCTCCTCCGCCACCACCACTACCAGGCACTGTTGCAATTCAGTCTTTTCCTCCTCCTCCTCCTCCTCCACCACCACTACCACAATTGGCTAATATGGTAGCTCCTCCTCCACCACCACCTCCATTAATTCCTCCTCCATTTGGCGTCTCACAAAATTCCTCATCATTTTCATGTTTTGTTCAGACTCAACCACCCACATCATTACCAGGTTTTCTACAACCTCCTCTGCCAGCTGGTTTTTTAGCAATGGGATTGAGCCATGAGAAAGGAACCAGAAAAGCTGCTATCGAGCCGACAAAGCCCATGAAGCCCCTTTACTGGACAAGATTTGAATTGCATGCAAAGAGGTATTTCAGTAAAACTTCTGAAATGTATATGTGTTTGAACATGCTCAACAGAACTGCAAATAAGCATAATTGGTTTGTACGCAGTGCCGACTATGGCATACATTCAAGTTGCCTGATGTTAATGTGTTTATTGTTAACGATGTATCAATACAATTGTTAATTAGAAATAATCTTTTAATATTACCATCCTAGCTTAAAAATATTAATGACCGGGAGCATGATCATTCAATTAAAGTTTAGACATTGAACTGAAAGGGGACTAAAAGATACTGAAAGTTACCAGGATCTTATTTATTATTATTATTATTATTATACAGGATTGATATAGCGCCAACAGTTTATACAGCGCTTTACAACTTGAGGGTAAATGGTACAAATACAATACACTTTAATACAGTGGGAATCAGAGGGCCTTGCTAGTTAGAGCTTACACTCTTATGATTTAATAGAATGATCAGATGATTTTTGTTTGCATGAGTAAGCTCATATTCAATATGCCGACTGATACATACGATCACATAGGAAAGCCTTTCTTCTTTCTTTATTTCCTATTTCACTGCGGCATACAGAAATATGTTTGCTATTTTTCAGTATGCAATCTTTCAAAACATGTTTGTCAACCATTCTCCACCAAGCTAATAAAAAAGAAAATTGAATGTTGGCAGTTTTGGAAAATGATGGGCATGTGGGGAGGTGCAAGGTGGTGTGGTGGCAGTAAACGCACAGAGTTCAGTTGCTGAGAACAGAAGTTGTATTCTGTATTGCAGAATCAAGTAGTTCACAACAAACCTGTCAGGAAGACCCCTGACTGTGAAACACTCACAGCATACAACAGCAGTGTGTAGCGGAGAAGGTCTCAGATGTGCTGACAGCATCTGTCTTGAGGGATGGAATGTGGCCTGGTTAGTTTGTACCCAAATAGGGAGGCTTCCAGGAAGAATGGCATGTCTCTATTTTTTCCCTACTCATCTGGAACCTCTCCCTGACACTAATTGACTCTGCCTGTCAGACAAGTGACCTCTCCCCACACTACCGACACACGAAATGCGTGCCAAGCTTGGGAGCCAGGGCCTTAAATAAGCTCTGCCTGACCCAAGATGGGTGCTAGAGTCACATAGGGTGGCAGCATTCAATCAGATAGCTTCTCCAGACACCTTGAAAAGCAAAGAGGAATCATGTTCCTCTTGATTTCCCCAGCCCCTGTAATGCCGCTGCAGTTGAGCACCACCTGCAGTGGAGAAAGTAGACTGTACCTGCCTACAAGCAGATTATTTAATTTGTCATACTTCGCTAAAACAAAGAAAAGAGAAAGGGAGAGAAAGGGAAAATGTATGAAAGTAATAGATGAAAAAGCTCTAACTGTAGGTAATGTGGCTCTGAATGGATGCAGCTGGCAAAATTAACACTGCAAGGAGTGGCAAAAAATATTCAGAATAAGGCCATTTTGCACAAGCTAAATGTGCATTGGGATCTCTTTACAGAGATTTGCCAAACTGTAGTCAAACTTTGAAACTTTATAAAAGAAAATACAAAGTAGTTCTTATATACTATGTTTGAAACGTGCTGAAAGTACAAGCTTTTTCATGTTTTGAGGGCAGAAATCTGCAAATTAATTACTACATAATAATAAGTGAATTTATCTATGCACATTATCTTTATTATCTAATTATGTAGAATACATTTAACAACATTTCCCTTTACAAAAATGGGACTTTTAATATGCAATTGCCACTGCAGCAATACTTTCATGTGCAATCATTCAGTTACTGTTTAAAAGTTTCAGATCTACAAAGAGATCTACAAAGAGATCAAAAACATATGTAGACAAGCTGAAGGACAACACTGCCATAGCAGTGGGTCATATTTGCCAACCAGATCCACTTTCCACACTCAGACTAGTTACCCGGATTTCCCCTTTACATTTCTACAGAGATATATATGTTTGTTATTTTATAAATATTATTGATGCAGCAATTAATCATTATTTACACTCTTTATTTGCTCACAGAGATTTTACCAACCCTTTAGTTTGGGAATCTGTTAGTGAACCCAAGGTAGATGTTCATGAGTTGGAAAGTTTGTTTTCAAAAACTGCAATCAAAGAAAAAAAGAAACCCATTTCTGATACAATAACTAAGACAAAGACAAAGCAAGTAAGTTGCAATGTTATTTATTTCTATAGTGCAAATATACTTATATTATTTACTTTTGTGAAGGCTGAAAACTGCATAAAGTTCATTTTGGCAAGCACATGAAATATTTGTTTGTCTTTTTTTATGTAAAAGAATATAAAGAACTTTTATTGGTAAGCCTGCATAACTGTAATTATTTAGCCATGGTTCACACCAGTGCGGCTTTGAAGTTGCGTTACTTCGGTGCGATTTCAAAGCCGCTCATCAGTGCGATTTGCACTGCCGATTTCATTGCGGCTTGCGACTTCATTTAAAAGAAGCCCATGCAAGTTGCAGTGGAATCTGTAAAAAATAGTGCAGGACCCTTTTTCATAATCGCTGTGACATGAGTCGCAGCAATATGAACGATTACATTATCGGCAATGGGGTGCGACTTGTCATGCAATTTGGAACTGTCAACATGTTGAACAGGCGCTAAAGACACAATATTTAGAATATACTCTATATTACCAAAAGTATTGGGACTCTTGCCTTTACACGCACATGAATTTTAATGGCATCCCAGTCCTGGTCTGTATGGTTCAATATTGAGTTGGCCCACCCTTTGCAGCTATAACCGCTTCAACTCTTCTGGGAAGGCTGTCCACAATGTTTAGGTGTGTGTCTGTGGGAATGTTTGACCATTCTTCCAGAAGCGCATTTGTGAGGTCAGGCACTGATGTGGACGAGGAGGCGTGGCTCGCAGTCTCCACTTTTATTCATCCCAAAGATATTCTATCGGATTGAGGTCAGGACTCTGTTCCTCCACCCCAAACTCGCTCATCCATGTCTTTATGGACCTTGTTTGTGCACTGGTGTTGGAACGGGAAAGGGCCATCCCCAAAGTTGGGAGCATGAAATTGTCCAAAATGTTTTAGTATGCTGATGCCTTAAGAGTTCCCTTTACTGGAACTAATTGGCCAAGCCCAATCCCTGAAAAACAACCTCACACCACAATTCCCCCTCCACCAAATTATTTGAACCAGTGCACAAAGCAAGGTCCATGGGATGAATTAGAGCAGAGACTGTGAGCCAGGCCTTCTCATCCATTTCAGTGACTGACCTCACAAATGCACTTCAAACATACCCATAGACATACTCCAAAACCTTGTAGACAGCCTTCCCAGAAGAGTTGAAGCTGCTATAGCTGCCAAGGGTGTGCTAACGCAACTGACTAAGACTGGGATGCCTTTAAAGTTCATGTGCGAGTAAAGGCAGGCGTCACAAAACTTTTGATAAATAGTTTGTGTGTGTATATATATATATATATATATATATATATATATATATATATATATATACACACATACATATATATATATATATATATATATATATATATATATATATATATATATATATATATAGATAGATATATCTATATATATATACCTGTATAGATATATATCCTAAAGACCCCCAAAATCATGCAGTTTTGGGGTTTTAATGGTAAGAAAGATCCAGCTAGGCATAAGTCAGTATATAATCCAGGGTATTCAATAGAGCACCACTGATACTTTTCTGGTGCTATGGGTCAAAAATCTTTATTTTTCACTCTCCAGTTTTAGTAAATCAACCCCAATATGTGTAAAACATAAGACTGCTTTTCTTGTCTAACATTCCTTTAAAAAAACTTTTTTACAGAGTTCAGACAAGTCAATACATTTCCATAAATGTATCATGTAGTAGTATGTTCATATGATCCTCCTAGAAAGACCTCACAACCCACTGCTTGGCTACTTTATGTTTTTATCTAATAATTGTACACATATTTGTACTTTCCCTGTCATTTGGAGCCAATTCATGCAGTGGAATGAGAATAATTTCCAACATATCAAATTTGTTTCATTGGGATATTTAAAAGAGATGGATATATAATATTACACCAAGATGAATAAGATTGGAAGAAATAGTTAATTAATGATGTTTCATTCTCAACAGGTTGTTAAGCTCTTAAGCAATAAAAGATCACAAGCTGTAGGAATATTAATGTCTAGTCTTCATTTAGACATGAAAGATATTCAGAATGGTAAGCATGATCATTTTTAAAAACTACAATGTTTTAATAAATTAAAGATCGTGTTTACATGTGTGTTTTAGGGCTTATGTAATATATGATCTATGAGTCAAATGGGAATTTTTATGTGTATCCATGTCAGAATGAGTTAATCCCAGTTAATCCCTTCACAACGATCGGGGCCTTACCAAGAACCCCAGGCCCCATTCTAACAATAAGGGCTGTGATAGCCTCTGATTGGCTATTACAGTGATCAGTCACTGTGAAGCCCGCCCCCATGTCTTCTGTCACTGTGATTAGATAAGAGCGATACATTGTATCTGTCCTTGCAGAGATAGAAAAAAAAAGTGTGTAAAGAAATAAAAAAACCTAGATCAAGGTTTGATCTAGGTCAGTGCCAGAGTTATGCTGTGTACACACGATTGGATTTTCCGACAACAAATGTTCGATAGGAGCTTTTTGTCAGAAATTCCGACCGTGTGCAGGCTCCATCGGACATTTTTTGTTGGAATTTCCGACCACAAAAAATTGAGAGCTGGTTCTCAAATTTTCTGACAACAAAATCCGTTGTCAGAAATTCGTGTGTAGACAATTCCGACGCACAAAAGCGCTTGGTCTGGTAAAACTAGCGTTCGTAATGGAGATAGCACATTTGTCACGCTGCAAATTTTGTGATCTTTTAATGCAGCGCATTCTCTTCTTCTTTATAATGCTAGAATAATGAAGTTGTTTTGCTGCTGATATTCACACAGAGTTCTGACAAACTGATTTCTTTATTATTTCTTGTGATCTCATGAATAATCATTTTTATTTTTTCGCCAGATATCCAGAATAATGTTTATAATTTTTGTTTATGGTGATCTCCTTTTTTTTTTTTTAAATCAAGATCCCCTGTTTATTTATTTTTTTCTAGTGATCTCCATAATATTTGTTGTCGTTTTGTGTGTCAAGTTACCAAAACACCATTATTATCTTGTATTTTTTAACCTCAAGGAGGTTGGTTGGTATTGGTGTCCCTTGTTAATTTGACATTGTATTTTTGAAATGTACCTGCCTACTCACAAACAAACTGTCCTTTTTTATTCAAACACATAGCCTATGATTTGTGCTAAAAAACAGAAATTTATTAAGGGGTCATAACAAAATAAAGAGGAAGGCAACGCTGAATAAACTGGTGAAATTAGCGAAGCCTTTGTACCCCAGGGCACACATCAACTATTTGACATGCAAAATTGGTAGCCTGAGGAGTCAATTTAATAGGGAGTACAATCTGGTCCAGGACTCTGAGAGATCAGGAACAGCAGCAGATGACATATAGGTCCCCAGGCTGTGAGCTTACAACAGCCTGCATCTTTTGCCAGACCAGACTGAACCCAGGCCATCACTCTCTTGTCTTCCTTCCATGCTTGCTTCCACGCTTGCTTTCAGGCTGTGGCAGGAGGTGGAGGAGGATGGTCCAACTCACACAGGTGGGTTTTGCTTGTGAGTTCACCCCTAAACCCCTCATTTAGGGCCATATATATCACTTCACAAATGAGGCATTGGCCTACCTCCATTTCCTGCATTTTGTTGGCAGCCATGCAGGCATAGGCCTCAAGAAGACTGGGAGGGGTTGTGAGGGCCGCAGAAGGCTGCCGAATTAACCCAAGTGCTGACTCCTCCACGCTTCTCCCCTTCCTGGGCCTTTTTTGTTGAAGGCAGAGGGGAGGAAAGTGGGATTCGGTCAGGCTACTGGGCCCGGCCACCTCCTGGCTGCCACTTACCCCCGCCACCTCCTGGCTGCCACTTTCCCCTGGCACCTCCTGGCTGCCACTTTCCCCTGCCACCCCCTGGCTGCCACTTTCCCCTGCCACCTCCTGGCTGCCACTTTCCACAGTCTCTTCTTGGCTGAGACTTTCCTGTGTATGAAAATGGGACATAGTTTTAGTTTATTGTTCAGCAATCACACACAATTTTGAGAGATCTGTTTATGTTTTTGCTATACCTGACCCTAACTGGGCTCGTCCACATCTTCTTCCTGGGTGGAAGGCCCAGGTTGGACGTCAGAAGCCTCAGCTGGGGTGGAAAGAAGAGTTGAGGGTGATGGCCTGATCTTAGTCTGGTCTGACAGAAACTGCAGTCTGTTATAGTACCAGAGCCTGGGGACATAAATGTCATCTGCTGCTGCTCCTGATCTCATGGAATCCTGGACCTTCTTGCGCTCCCTATTATAAGTGCTCCTCAGGCTACCAATTTTGGACTTCACATAAGGGATGGTTGCCATGGGGATCTGCAGCTTCACCAATTCCAGCAATTTATCCAGTGCTCTTTAGTCGATTTGTATAAAAGGGGTGTTTTGTCTGCCACAGACAGGGCAGCTCTCTGTACAAATCAATGAATTGGGGGAGGAAATCATGATCATTGAATTGATCCATTTTATCTGCAAGACACAGCACAAGACAAACCCTAATGTCAGGCTGAACTCGCATAATATTGTCCAAATATAGGCCTCAATCTCTAAGCAGTATAGGCCACTGATGCCCCAAGTTAAAATTGCACCTTCGTTAGAACGATCAGCGCTTCCTATACTCCTTCCTCCGCTCACAGATCGTACGTACGACGCACGTGTGTTCCGCTTTCTATACACTGTGCATACGCTAAACTCCGCCCGCCCCTGACCTTATTTCTAGTATTTTCCCCACCCCTTCTCTTTCGGCGCAGTGGGAGAGAACATGGCTGGAAAAGAGCAAGTACATGCAGACAGCAGCAGCAACGATGAAAGCCCGGAGCCATGAACGTCCCAATCCCAGAGGAGATTTAAGGCCTCAAATATGTCCTTTGTAGAGATGGTGGAGATGGTGGACATCTTGAAGAGGACTGACTATAATGGGAAGCATGGACCTTACCCAAAACCAAATGTGAGAAAGGCCAAGATCATGATTAAAGTTGTGAGAAGTCTGCACAGGAATTTTGGGGTACGACGATCCAAGGATAAACTGAGGTAACAATGGTCAAACCTGAAATTGAGGGTACAGAAAGATCAAGAGAGTTCTGCAAAAAAGTAAGTAGTTGTCGTGTGTTCCTATTATTATTATTACGTTCGTGCTGCTCCATGTGCTTTTCTTTACTGTTGTACAGTTTAAAATGGCAAGTTTCAGGTTCGTGGGCACAGTAATCGTTCGTAGTAAACTTCGCCCACTAATACAATGTTTTTGGCAGATGCAGGTTAACTACATTTGGTCATGCCTATTTGTATTAAAAGAAGTTTAGTACATTGTTGTCTAGATGGGTTTGTAACCAGAATGAAATGCAAACTTGATTCAGTGTAAGGAGAGGACACTCAGCAGCTGTTTACACATCTGGATGCAGGAGCACTAGTGTGGGACACCAGAACAAACTTTTTAGGGTGTCCCACACAGGTGCTCCGGTGGATACTAGGGGTGTCTCCATGTGTGGAGCGTGACCAAAACAGGTAAATATTCCAGCTTTAATAAAGGGAAAAAAAATGTCTTCAGCTTGGAACTCTGCCAAAACTGACAATTGTACGACACTTCCAAGCAATGTTTCATATTACTATTTCTGCCCTCAAATATCTGTGTGCTAAGTTTACCGTTTTTTTATTCACATAGGGGAGAAAAGACTTGGGACATCACAGGACACCAGGGACCCCCAACCTCATGAAGAAGGGGAAATCACCACAACCTGAGGATGTGGAGGAGGGAGAGGTTTATGAAGTAGGCGAAATAGTGACCACAACAGGTGAGTGTCTGAGACTACTGCTTCAGGTAATAGATGTATTGCCTGCATATTTATAATACATGTGTGTTTTTTAATTTTAGGTGATGTGGATGATGTGGAAGAAGAAACTAATTTCACCAGTGCAAGTGCCCAGATCCTCATCGGGGAGATCATGGTATGCAATAGGGATTTACAGAAGATCAAGGAAGACTTCAATGATGTTGAAAAAAGACTCAAAAGCATCATTTATGTTTTAGGCAGAATCTAAAACACACCAAAATGTTTCAATTTGTTAATATTTTTCTAACTTTTTAATGTACGTGTTTTGTGGGTGCAACCCCTTCCTCGCAACTAAAGTAGCTGAGAGGAAGGGGTTGCACCCCCGAAACACGTCCATTGATCTCCCATAATGGGAGCTAGCACATGTTGACATTATGCATGGGATCAGGAGGGAAATCCTCATTTTGACTCTCAATGTGTGTGCATCTTCAAAATTTGGCTTTTACAGGGGTGACATCACCCCATCTGATGAAGGCAATCTCAACACAGTTTGGACATACTAATGTCTGATATTGCCTTCAATTTATCAAGTTGAACTTTGTAAGTTCCTGAGTTGTGTATTGTTTTATGGTTTTAAACATGCCTGTTTACCCCCCAAAAAAATTTCTAATGTAAAAAAAAATTATTTTATTCCAAAAATATGTTGGTTTGTTCAAAAACCCTTTTCTAACGCACATGTGAATGTGCACAGAGTAAAAAGTTTTCTACTCAACAATGTGTGGCTTCTTCTTTCAATGCTCAATAGCAGTTTTTTCAGTAAGTTGGTGTTTAGAGTGATAATGGGGGTTATTTACTAAAGGCAACTCCACTTTGCACTACAAGTGCAGTTTCAGTGCAGTTTCAAGTGCACCTTTGCAGTGCACTTGTAGTGCAAAGTAGATTTAACTTTAGTAAATAACACCCACGGTGCTTTATAATTTGCCACAATCGTGACTCCCAAAAATTAATTCATGGAGGTGAAAATGATGAATATTTTTACCAGTAATGCATTACATACATTACCAACAAAAACTAGGTGTGTGTGTAGCAGACCCACAACATAATAGTTAGCTGAAGAAGAGATTGTCACCTCATGTATCAAAGAAATTATGTTTGCACTATTGAAGAAAATGTCAAAAAAGAAAAGCCCATTGGATAACCGAGACAGCTAAAAGAAACACAAGCAGTAGATCAAAGGAAATGTTATTTCATTTTACAATAAAATATTATTTTAAAAATGTTTCTTAAACATTTTCTGGCATATCAATGGCCCCCTACCTGCAAAGTACTCCATTTATTTATTTATTTTAGACAGACCTCGCGGGCGCTTTGGGGGGGGCAAGCCGGGACGGCCAGCTTCAAGCGCCCTCAGGGTTTGGTCTTGAAATCCGGCCTGAGGCCACATAGTTCATAGAATTTCTCCGTAAAAACTTGTGGAGAATGCAGCATGAAATAATTATATGGTTAAGTTTATATTCCGCCATGTTGATTGCATAAGGAATAGGTGGAACCAGTTGGCCATTATCCCGAAAGCATTCTCCACCACTCTTCTGGCTCTGGCCAGCTGGTAGTTAAAAACCCTCTTGACCGGGGTGAGGGTCCTCATGGGGAACGGCCGCATCAGGTGATCACCCAGCCCAAACGCTTCATCAACGACAAAGAGGAATGGCAGACCAGCTACGTTGTCTTCCGAAGGTGGCAATCCCAAGCCACCACTCTGGAGCCTTAATATAGTCCTTCTGCAGGACTTGTATGATGGCAGAACAGGTCTCTAGATTAATGATCCCCAGAGCCTGGGGGGGAGATGCCTGTCGAGAACTTGATGTCCAGCAGACTTCTCCCCATCGCTAAGTACTGCAACGTGGCGACTAGCCTCTGTTCAGGAGTGATGGCTTGCCGCATGCAGGTGTCCTGCTTTGTAATATAAGGGGACAGCAAAGCCAACAAACGGTGAAAAACGTCATCCAGAGATAATTCCTGAAATCATCAGGATTATTCTCACGGATCTCCCGCAACAAAGGCATGGCATATGAGAGAATTGGTCACTGGAGCAACCAATTCTTCGTCCATGAACTCCTCCTCGCCCTGTTCATGGACTGGGCTTGGGTCAAAGTAAGAACCCCAACATCAAGCCCTTGCACAGCACGAACTCTACGATAAGTACGGTAGGCTGGTCAGAACGAACTACAGAACGCACTGAAAATCAGAAATGAGCGGACAAGAAAGCACTGCAAATCAAATACGTACTATAAAAGAACGCACTGAATATCAGATGCTAACTGACTACACTCACTGAAAACCAGATATGAATCCACAAGCACAAACTGAAGAGCAATAACGATCTGAAAAGCACAAGGCTGAAATGCGCGAATCGTCTCTCACCAAACTTCTACTAACATGAGATTAGCAGAAGGAGCCCAAAGGGTGGCGCACTGGCTATTGAACTTCCTCTTCATAGTGCCATTGTACGTGTTGTACGTCAGCGCGTTCTTGACGATCAGAATTTCTGACAACATTTGTGCGACCATGTGTCAAGTTCGACAAGTTTGAGCCAACATCCGTCGGAAATAAATCCAGGATTTCGTTGTCGGAATGTCCGATCGTGTGTACGCAGCATTAGTGTTTGGGTCAGGGTCAAAGATCGAGGTCAAAGGTCAGGGTCAGCATTTTTGGGACAGAATTTTACTTTAAATTAGTATCAGTGTCAGTGCATTTTGGGTAGGATTAAAAAAAGCAAAACGCACATTATTGTTTCTGGGCTGTATTACGGTACATACACCAGATAAAGTACACATACAGTATGTGGTATCGCTGTGATCGTCAGGAGCAGGAGAATTTATTTTGGGTCGTTCTTTGGTGGTAGGTTATGGTAGTAGCAAGAAATATAGAGTTAAATTAAAAAAAAAAAAATTTTACTATTTTGGGCCAGTATTCCTTTGATAATAAAAAAAAAATCAGGAGATATCCATTACCACTTACCATCAAATTAAAGCCCAATTTGTCCTGAAAAAAAAAAAAACATTGCAAAATCGGGCTTAGGTATTTCGATTTGTTTTACCCTTAGGTGGGAAGGGGTTAAAACCTATATACAGTATGTCAAACATTAATATGTAATTATTGTAGACTTAGTTAAAGTATTCAAAGAAAAAGATTTGCCTTTGTTAACTGATGGAAAACTGTCTGTTGATCCCATCCCCATATACATATAGTAAAACCAATTTCTTTAGAGAAATGGGACTTTGAATGGATCACAGACAGGAAATATGTAGAAAATAATTGGATTTTATTACATGAATAGACAACTCATGGTGAAAAACACAATACAAAGCATTGGGTAAAACCAAAACATATACATGAAAACACAAAATTAAAATACCAACATATGAACCAAAGCCCAGAAGCTGTCAAGGCGACAGATCATCCAACGCGTTTCGAAAAACACACATGGTTTTTGTTTCCGTTTTCCATTGAAAGCCCCATTTCTCTGAGGAAATTGGTTTTTCTATAGTTAAAGTATTCTGGCATACTGCTAGCAATTAAAAATATAGCAGTAGTAGCATATTGTACTGATTACTACAAAAAGTTTGTAATTTAAGTGATAAACTTTTATTGGTTATCACTCAACGACCTGTTAGCTCCTTTCCTCAGGATTTATACAATTCCGTAAGAGAAAAGAAGCAAGTGATACAAGGGGTCCCGAAAGTTTGCATCTTTTATACCTGAGTTAAAGTATACACTTTCTGCAAATAAAAATATACAATCACAAATAGAATACGTAATGTTTACTTAAAATAATCAGGGTAGTCAGAAACAACTGTGATGGTAAAAGAAGTTTGTTACATGAAGCAGCAATTTCAGAATCAGTAGGACACCATGATTGCAGGCATGCCTCTCCTTAACAAATATTACCCTTGGGCTGGATTCCCACTGCCTGTATTCACAGCAGGTGTCTGGTGCGTCCATGTTCACCATTTCAGGTCTGATTTCGGTTTAAATTTTTGGCTGAATTCGGACCTGAAATGGACCAGAAGGCGCACAGGACTCCTGTGCAATGCATTGCGAAGCCGCTCCGGAGATGTGTGAACCAACTCCATTGAGAGCCGTTTGTAACCACATCCAATTCGCAATAATGTGAACCCAGCCTCAAAGTAGCATACCAGGCACATGCAACATGTACTCAATTCAAAAACATATACTGTGTCTAAACTGGTTTATTATTGCTGACCTTCGCAGAGCTTGTGCTAAGAACCCCTTTGTAAAAATTATATGTGAACAGTAAGGAACCAGAGTTGTAACCACACCAGAGAGTATAGGCACAAGATTAGGTGTAAAGGATTTTTATTGAGTAATAGTGAAAATAAAAAAAAAACAATAATAATGAGCACAGAAAATGGTGTGAACTGCAAAAAGTAACCAACACCAAAGAAATCTAAAATGACTATCTAAAGCACTAGAGAAAGCAAATCCAGTGAATACAATAATCAGCAAACAAGTACAAAGACAAATTATATAAAATGTACACGTGGCAGGGTAGACGCAGAGATGTGAGTTCTCACCTTGGATGCTAAAGTGAAGGGGCACAGCAATGACAGGGTCCCCTCCTGCCTTTGTGCCAACTGTCTACTGCATGCTGTACAACCAGGCTGTCAAAACAACAACCCAGTCTTAGGCCCCTTTCACACTGGGGCGGTAGGGGGCGTCGGCGGTAAAACAGCGCTATTTTTAGCGCTGTTTCACCGCGGTATTCGGCCTCTAGCGGTGTGGTTTTAACCCCCCGCTGGCGGCCGAAAAAGGGTTAAAACCCCCCGTATAGCCACTATATTACCGCGGTATAGCCACGCTGACGCATTGATTTCAATGGGCAGGAGCGGTTTAGGAGCGGTGAAGGAGCGGTGTATTCACCGCTCCTTCACCGCTCCAAAGATGCGGCTGACAGGAGATTTTTTTCTTCTCCTGCCAGCGCACCACTTCAGTGTGAAAGCCCTCGGGCTTTCACACTGAACAAACAGCGGAGGCTGTTTAGGGGCGGTGTGCAGGCGCTATTTTTAGCGCAATAACGCCTGCAAACCGCCCCAGTGTGAAAGGGGCCTTACAGATTATATTAGGAAAATGGCTCTCCCACTGTAATCAGGAGTGCTGAGATTTCCCCTGACACATGGAGCACAGAGGACCACCTGTCAAAGTGACAGCAGACTCAGCTGGGATAAATTAAACTCGGAAGGTTACCTAAGGTTAACTAGGAAAGACTTTTTTTAACTATAATTTTTTATGATTTCCATAAGAATTTCAGGTTTTAAAGCATTTCCCAGGGTGGGTTTTCTGATGGTGACAACAGTGTACCTTCTGTATTATAAGCTGAAATGGCCACTTAAAGTTTTCTTAAAAAGCCCATGTAACATGGTTACCAGGGATGAGCCGAACACCCCACCAGTTCGGTTCGCAGCAGAACATGTAAACAGGCAAAAAATTTGTGCAAACACCGTTAAAGTCTATAGGACGTGAACGTGAAAAATCAAAAGTGCTAATTTTAAAGGCTTATATGCAATTTATTGCCATAAAAAGTGTTTGGGGACCCGAGTCCTGCCCCAGGGGACATGTATCAATGCAAAAAAAGTTTTAAAAACGTCTGTTTTTTTGGGAGCAGTGATTTTAATAATGCTTAAAATTAAACAATAAAAATGAAATATTCCTTTAAATATCGTGCCTGGGGGTGTCCTTAGTGTGCCTGTAAAGTAGCGCATCTTTCCCATGTTTATAACAGTGCCACAGCAAAACATTTCTAAAGGAAAAAAATGTCATTTAAAACTGTAATGCCCTGTACACACGATCGGAAATTCCGACAACAAAATCCATCGGATTTTTTCCGACGGATGTTGGCTCAAACTTGTCTTGCATACACATGGTCACACAAAGTTGGTTGGAAATTCCGAACATCAAGAACACGGTGACATACAACACGTACAACGAGCCGAGAAAAATGAATTTCAATAGCCAGTGTGGGTCTTCTGCTTGATTCTGAGCATGCGTGGCACTTTGTGCGTCGGAATTGTCTACACACAATCTGAATTTACGCAAACGGATTTTGTTGTCGGAAAATTTTGGATCCAGCTCTCAAACTTTGTGTGTCAGAGATTCCGATGGAAAAAGTCAGATGGAGCCTACACACGATCGGAATTTCCAACAATAAGCTCCGATTGCACATTTTCCGTTGGGAAGTCGGATCGTGTGTACAGGGCAGAGTCTTTTTTCATCCTCGCTCCGGACGCCTTTTAAAGTTTATTTTTATTTATTTATTTATATATATATTTTTTCTTCTTCATCCATCCATCCATCCATCCTGTCGGGTTCAGCCTCTCCTGATTCAGAAGACCCCCCCATATAGGCTGTAAATCTCCTGAGGAGGTGGGTTCCCGTGGTGCTGGGATTGTATGGTACAGTATAAATGACTGTATTACTGGCAAAGGTCACTGGCAGTATAAATGACTGTATATACCTTCGTTAGGCAGGTGCTGGCACTATCTCCTTCCATGTTTTTGTGTGTTCAGGCAGTGGTTTGGCTCAAGTCGCAGAGTCGCATGCAGCTGGATAGACGCCTGTTGTCACAGCATTCTAGATCTCCCTCGCTCTTACCTCACTTTAGTCGCTTGGACCCAAGCCAAGAGAGGTCAAGACATCAGACGGCTCAGGACAATGCTGCGAAAGCACGCCAGGTTAAATCCTACATTAGGCACGCAGTCAAGGAAGGGTTAAAGAGTGTTTCAATGAATCCTGCTGTATCTTCACCATCTGCAGATTCAGATCATGTGTTTTCAGTGCGTTTTAACTCTGAAGTCGATAGCGATTCGGATCCATCTGAGGCCGAGATGGTCTCAGAATCGCATAAGTTTGATTTTTGCACTGGTTCCCCCCTTGGTGGAGGCTGTTAAGGATGCAATAATGTCGAAGGAAGAATTATCGCTTCCAAAGAAACAGCAAAGATACTACCCGTATTTAAAAAATCATCACCTTCCTTCCCATTTCATTTCAGAAATTAAAAAAGTAATTGACGATCAGTGGGGGGGGGGGCCTGAGCAGAAGCTCAATGAGCATAATGGAGTATCAAAGCTGTACCTCTTGGGACACTACGCCTAAGGTGGATGCTTCATTACGTGTATTCGCCCGCCACATTACGCTTCCACTGGTAGGATTCAGTTTCTTTTAGGGATCCTATGGATCGCAAAATAGACGCAGACCTAAAAAGTTGTATAGTTTGGCCGCAGCAGCCTGCAGACCGGCGGTAGCACTCACTCCTGTGGTAGCAGCACTTGGGCTGGGTTCGCACCTGTGCGTTTTTTGGTGCTTTTTGCGTTTTGCGGATTTGCACTACCATACATTTATCATGGTCTCCTATGGAACACGTTCTGTGGTGCGCTTCTGCGGAATGCGCTGGGAGTGCACGGGTGTGAATGCAGCCTTAGAGTGTGGGTAGCAGAGCTGGTGGATGGATGCTTGGATGAAAGTCTGGGAAGTGGCAGTTCTTCTCCTTTGCAGTTTTTAAGACTGCTGTAGAGTTGTGGCTGAAGTGGCTGTCGACCAGGTCAAGATGACAACAAAGATAATGGCTCATTCCGTCACAGCCCGCAGAGCCTTATGGTTGAAGCATTGGTCGGCTGATAATCCCGCAGAAGAGAAAGACACAGCAGCCCTTTCGGTTTAACAAGGGATCCAAAGAAGGATTCAAAGAGGCCAGGACTTACAGACAGTTTTTCAGACAGTGGAGGGGAGCTGGTTCAACCTTCCAGAAACCTTCCAAGCCCAGGGCCAACAAAGCTCCCAGGGCTGTGTTTCCACTGTTGTGTCCCCAAAGTCGCGCAATTTACACTGCAACTTTGCTGTGCTATTTGTGATGCAATGTCATTCGACCTGTGAAAACCATGTGAGAACAAGTCGCACAGATGTCGGAACAAAGTAGTGCAAAAACCTTTTTTTGGAGTCACTGCGACTTAAGTCGCACCAATTAGAATGGGGACCATTGAAATACATGGGTTTTGACTTGTCATGCAACTTCGCATGTGTTGGGTTGCACAACTTGCAGTACTGGAAACAGAGCCTAAGGCTTCAAATAAGTCCTTTTGAAGCGGTCTCCGCTTAACCCTCTCAAGTAGGAGCGAGACTAGCCCAGTTCAGGGGGGGTTTGGGCGGACAAATTACATGATGCCTGGATTGTAGCCGTCATTCGATCACGTTATCGTCTCGAGTTCAGAACAAGGCCCCCTCAGACCTTGTTCATAGAAACTGGACTTCCTACGGATTTGGAAAGGAGGAAATGTTTGCAAGGATATATAGGGGAGCTCTTGGCAGCAAGGGCCATCCTTCCGGTTCCAAGGCACGAATTGGGTCAAAGAGTATGTTCCCCTCTGTTTTTGGTCCCAGAGGCTTCAGAGGGTTTCGGACCAGTTTTTGACTTCAAAGTCCTGAATTCTTACATGAAGGTTCCACCATTCAAAATCAGTCATTGGAAACGATCGTTTCGGTTGTGGAGTCAGGAGACTGGATGGTTTCCATCGATCTGGCGGATGCGTATCAGCATGTTTCCATAGACGTGTCTCACCATCACTTTCTCAGGCCATCCATGGAAGGCTCTCATTTTCATTTTTAATCTCTCCCATTCGGTCTCTACACGACTCCGAGAACGTTTTTAAAGCTACTGTCTGCTGTCGTTGCGACTCTCAGGGTCAAGGGAGTGCAAATATTCCATTATCTAGACGACATGCTACTTCTGGGTCCGTCAAATGAGCTCCTTCTAGTTCATGTGAATTCACCTGCAAAACACTAGCTTGTTTCAGTTGGTTGATCAACTTTTGGAAGAGCCACATGCATCTGACCCAAATGTTGGAGTATTTAGGAGTACAATTCAACACGGATCGGGGTTGTGTTTCTCTTCTTCAGAGGAAGGTCCAGGAGATCCAGTCTCAGACAAAGCAGTGATGGCCAGGCCTTCCATGAGGCTGAAGGAATGCATGCAGTATCTGGGGGTTTTATCAGCCACAGTTCCAGTAGTCCCGTGGGTCAGGTGGCGTAGAAGGAGGTTTCAATGCAACTTTCTTCTTCAGTGGGATCGTCTGCCAATTCTGATAATCTGGTCCCTGGTTGGTGGTCAGTAGCTCGCAATCTTTCCCGTGGAGTACCGTGAAGGCCTCAGAACCAATAGTGGTGTCGACCAATGCCAGTCTGGCAGGGTGCGGGGCACACTGACTGGGAAAGCAGGTTCAAGGCCAATGGAACCTTTGTGGGGCGAAGAGTTCAAATTTCCTGGGATTGGATGCTGTCAGACGCACTCTTAGCGTTCCAACCTATGTTGCGAGGTCGAGCTGTCAAGATTCTTTTGGACAGCAAAACTACGGTGGCTTATGTGTCTCATCAAGGGGGCACAAGAAGTCACCCTCTCCTTCAGGTGGCATGTCAATCTTCCTATGCACAGAGAAGAATCTCGGCTCTCTTACAGCATCTTAACTCCCAGGGCCTGGCAATGTTTTAGCAGATCGCTTGAGTCGAGGCTTTGGGGATCACAACAAATGGGGCCTCAACCCCAAGTACCTACGCAAGATCTTCAGGGTCTGGGGGACGCCTTCGATAGATCTTATGGCATTGGAGAATTGTCAACTGCCTTGCTTCTTCTCCCGGACCTAGCATCCACAGGCATTTGGTCAGGGTGCTCTGTCCAGGTCTTGGAACTTCCCCTTGGTGTATGTGTTCCTGCCGCTTTCATTGGCTCTCCATTGGTTCACAGCAATAGTAGTCCTACCTTACTGGCTCAGGGATCTGTGGTTCCCTCTGGCTTGGAGGATAAAGTTGGGCTCACCAATCCCTCTGCATCCTTGTCAAAATCTCCTTCTGCAGAGTGGGGCCTGACACCCGAACCGCAGGAGGATAAAGTTAATGACATTATTACAGGATCGTCAGAACTAATGTAACCTATCACCGGATCTGGAATACTACGGAAAGGGGTTGGGACCTTGGATCTCCTTCAGTATCTAACATTTTGGAGTTTCTGCAAAGTAGTCTCCAAGGGTTAGCTTATATTTCCCTGAAGGGTCAAATCCTTGCCTTGTCGGCTATGTCGTATACAAGATATGCTCTAGATCCGTCGGTGATCTGATTTTTAGGGGCAGCCATAGAAATCAGACCTCCATTGAAATAGTTTTTTCCAAAAGAGGACTTAACACTAGTCTTGGGAACATTTCTGGTTCCTCCGTTTGATCAAGCTTTCTCTTGTTCATTATTTCTTTTAACAGTTTTTTGTTTTTGTTTTTTTACTAGCCGCGGCCTCGGCCAGAAGAGACTCCGAGTTGTGCACCTTCTCATCTAAAGAACCATATTGTTTGGTGCTCCCAGACAAGATAGTCCTTAGGTCGATACTGAGCTTTCTACCTAGAGTGGCCACATAATTTCGTATGAACTGGGAGGTCATTCTCCCAGCCTTTCCGGCGGATACAGCTGATGATGAGTGGAGTAGGTTAGACCTGGTCTCTGCGGTTTCAACCTACCTGAAATAGACTAAAAGCTTTGGAAAACAAGATCAGCTGTAGGTTTTCCCAATGGGGCCTAAAAAGGGTATGCCAGCAACATCCAGAGTTGTGTCTTCCTGGTTTGTCAAGACCATGCATATTGCATACAAAACGCTGGGCCTTCCTTCTCTTTCAGAGATCAAAGCACATTCGACGAGTGGTATGGCAGCATACTGGGCATACGCGGAAGTTGCCCCTGAGGTAGTTTGCAGAGCAGCAAGCTGGAGCGCGCTGAACACCTTTTATTAGGCATTACAGGCTTAATATGGCTTGTCCGCCTGAGGAAACATTTGGCTCTACGGTTATTACGGCGGCTGTTGCCCATTAAAATTTTGAGTAGCATTGCATTGAGGGTTTGGCTTATTTTTTATTTTTTGTCTTCCCTCCCTTCTTAATATTGCTTGGTACATCCCATAGTAGGCTGACATGGGGAGGTCAAGGAAAAAGGGAAATTGTTGTCCATACTTACCGTAATTTTCCTTTCCTGGATCCTCCCCATGTCAGCCGGAGGATTCCCACCCAATTTATCCATCGCGAGGCGGGGTTTTTTTGAACACTGGCATGGGCAGACAGCCGCCCTTTTATGGGCTAGAAAAGAGATAGTCCTCGAGGGGTCAGAGGGGGGCGGAGCTGACCCATAGTAGGCTGACATGGGGAGGATCCAGGAAAGGAAAATGACTGCAAGTATGGATAACAATTTTTATATATATATATATATATATATATATATATATATATATATATATATATATATATATATATAATATATGGCCTGCCCTACATACTCTACACAAAATTGGGCCTTAGGTGTTGGTGGGTCGGGCGCAGGAATGGGCCCTGCTGTGAAATATGATATCAAAAATTGTAATTACATGCCCCTGTTAAACAGGGGCAGAAAAGTTGGGCCTTGGGTGGTGGTGGTGCCCTAAACCAAAAATATTGTTGGAAGCTAGCATCATCAAGATTGAGGAGGAATAGGATAGTCAGCATAGGCAGTCGTCAAGGGATCCCACATCCATAGCAAATTCAATCAGTTACATCAGCATCAGGTGCTTGATAGCTGCTGATCCAAAACTGATTAATTTTTATGAATGTGAGCCTGTCAACGGAGTCTGTGGACAGGCTCACTCTTTGATCCGTTACAAACCCTCCAGCAACACTGAATGTGTGTTCGCAAAGCATGCTGGATGCAGGACAGGCCAGTAGCTCAATTGCATATTGAACAAGTTCTGGCCAGTGGTCCATCTTCAAGACCCAGTAACCCAGTGGATGCTCTGTTGGAAAGGTCTCCAAGTCTGCTCTTGCCCCTAGATATTACTGCACCATGTAATGCAGACGTTGGTGATGGTTGCTTGAACCGATCAGACCTTGGCGCTAAGGACTGAAAAATTGTTTAAAGGCATCGGTCAGACGGCCACCTTCTTCACCACTCTTCCTCTGACTGAACAAAGCCTCAGCAACACGTTGTCCAGCACCAGGAAATGGTAACCTCCCAGGGTTTGGAAATGCATTGTACAAACCTTTCTTCAAGGCCTCCTGAAGATGTTTCATCCTCTGCTCCCTCTGTGAAGGCAGGATGAGTTACAACCTTACCCTTGTAAAGTGGATCATGAATGGTTGCCAGCCAGTAATGATCCCTCTCCTTAATATCACAAATCCTAGGGTCCTTTTGCAGGCTTTGCAGAATCAGGGAGGCCATGCAGTGTAAGTTTGCAGAGGGTCACTAAGGATCACATGATCCATAACTACCTCCTCCCAGCAATGTCCAACTCCTTGGGTTTCTGGGGACTGAAAACATTCCTTTGAAGACTGCTGCTGAATGTTATCCTCTACATCCATGCTGACACAATCTTCCTCCTCCTCCTCTTCTTTCTGTGTGTTTGGCGGGCCAGCAGGAATGCTATCTGGATAAACGGGGCTTGAGAGGAAAGGAAGTCCTCCTCTTCCTCACGCTGTTCTGCCTTAAGTGCCCTGTCCATGATTGCACAAAGCGTGTGCTCCAGCAGGAAGACTAGAGGGACAACTTCACTGATGCATGCATTGTCTGTGCTCACCATCCTTGTGGCCTCCTAAAATGGTGACAGGACAGTGCATGCATCCTTGATCAGTAGCCACTGGCGTGGTGAAAAGAAGCCAAGCTCCTCTGACCCTGTCCTGGTGCCATACTCGCACAGGTACTCATTGATGGCCCTCTGCTGTGTGTGCAGCTGCTGTAGCATTGCCAGCGTTGAGTTCCGCCTGGTGGGCATGTCACATATGAGGCGGTTGGTGGGCAGGTTGCATTTCCTTTGAATGTCAGTGAGCTGAGCACTGGCATTGTATGACCGGCGGAAATAACCACAGACTTTTCTGACCTGCCTTAGGAGATCCTGTAAGCCTGGGTACCTGCTTAAGAACTGCTACACCACCAAATTCAGGACGTGTGCCAAACATGGAACATGAGTCAAGTGTCCCTGTCGGAGGGCAGAGAGAAGGTTGTTGCCACTGTCGCATACAACCATTCCTGGCTGAAGCTGGCATGGCGTCAACCACCTGCAGAGTTGACAGAATTTCTGCCCCAGTGTGGCTCCTGTCCCCTAGGCACACCAACTCAAGCACCACATGGCACTGTTTAGCCTGACTGCTTGCATATCCACTTGAAAGCTTACGAAGCACAGCTGGTTCGGAGGATAAATCTGCAGAAGAGGCCATAGAGGAAGAGAAAAAGGAGGGGGTGGAGAAAGCTGTGGCAGAATCACCACTAGCATTTTGGAGGCGTGGTGACGGAACAAGCTCTAACACTGAACCCTGTCCTGCAATCTTCCCAGCTGCCAGCAGAATTACTCAGTGCGCCATGAAGGAAAAGTAACGTCCCTGCCCATGCCTGCTGGACCATAGGTCAGCGGTAATATGAACCTTACTGCTGACCACCCTGTCCAACAAGGCCAAAACATTGCCTTCCACATGCCAGTAGAGAGACGGAATGGCCTTCAGTGAAAAGAAATGGTGTTTTGGAACCTGCCACTGAGGTACAGCACATTCCACAAATTCACAAAATTGTGAATCCAAAATTGTGAACCAGCTGAAAAGGCAGCAGTTGCAGTGCTAGTAATTTGGCCAAGCTAGCATTTAGATGCTGAGCATGTGGATAGCTGGGACCGAATTTCTTTTTACGGTTCAGCAACTGGAGTAGGGAAATTTCAGTGCTAAAATCAATTGGTGGTGTACTGCTAGCAGATCGGCTGCAAGTACTTGGGACACCTATTGCTATACCTTCATTCCTCTCAGTGCAGGCTTTTGAGAGGACTGGAGGTATAGTAGGGTTGGAGATCCCAGATGAGGCGCAAGGAGAACTTCGCCTTTTTCTTTGATGTGGGCCTTTCAAGTGCTGATGCCAACGGACTGCATGGCAGGTCGTCATATGTCTGGTCAAGCATGTGGCGCCCAAGCAGCTGCTGTTCTGGCCACGCTTGATCCACTTCAGACATAGGTTGCAAGCAGCAACTGTGCGATCTGCTGCACACGTGTTGAAAAAGGCCCACAACAAGGAACTTTTAAAAGTCAGTGGGGATTCAGCAGCGCCCTGCACCTGTGGAGCTCTGCGGTGTGATGCAATAGGGTGGCTGCCCTTAAGCTGCCCCCTAGAAGACATCCTGCCTCGTTGGAGTTGTGCTTCACTTTCCTCCTCTCTTCTCTCAGGCACCCAAGTACAGTCAGTGACCTCATCATCCCCTCCCTCCTCGTCACTGGAGCAAACTTGGCAGTATGGTGCAGCTGGGGGAACATGACTGCCAGTTTCTTGTCCTTCTGTGGCACCCCCCTCTCTAGGCTCACATTACTCCCTTCCTCAACCTGTGAACCAACATTGGAGCCTTCAAATCCATGCGCATATAATCAACACTGTGGTTGAATAATTCTGAGGACTCCTCCGTGCATGATGGTGGGGCTATGGAAGGAGTGACTGTGGACAAGGAGCCGGTGGAATAAGCTGCTTTGATAGCTGCGTTGGAAGGCAAACTACTCTGAGCCTGGGTGACAGAGGTTGAGGAGGATGAGGATGGCTTCGTTATCCACTCCACCAACTCTTCTGCATGCTGTGGCTCAAAAAAGGACAAGCGTGCCCCACGGCCACCTACAAGGGATGCACCATGTCCACGACCACCACTGTTGACTGTAAACACAGAGACTGCTTGCCCTCTTTTAGTGGCCTGTGAGTGTCTCCCTCTCCTTGATGGGCTTCCAGACATGATATTAGATACTGTGTACACCGCCTGAAGTGTATTAGAAAGTGTACAACGGCTGCACTGTATTTGTATACTGTGTACTCCACCAGAAGTGTAGTAGAAACTGTACACACTGTATTAGATACTGTGTACACTGCCTGAAGTATATTAGAAACAGTACACCATGGAATGCACTGTAGATATAGGCTACACTAAATGCAGAGTATATATATATATATATATATATATTAATACACCGCCTGAAGTGTATTAGAAACAGTACACCACAGCATGCACTGTAGATATAGGCTACACTGAATGCAGAGTATATACAGTGGAGACGGAAAGTATTCAGACCCCCTTAAATTTTTCACTCTTTGTTATATTGCAGCTATTTGCTAAAATCATTTAAGTTCATTTTTTTCCTCATTAATGTACACACAGCACCCCATATTGACAGAAAAACACAGAATTGTTTACATTTTTGCAGATTTATTAAAAAAGAAAAACTGAAAATTCACATGGTCCTACATGGTTCTACACCTTCATTTGAGTCCAGCTGTGTTTAATTATACTGATTGGACTTGATTAGGAAAGCCACACACCTGTCTATATAAGACCTTACAGCTCACAGTGCATGTCAGAGCAAATGAGAATCATGAGGTCAAAGGAACTGCCTGAAGAGCTCAGAGACAGATTTGTGGCACAGATCTGGCCAAGGTTACAAAAATATTTCTGCTGCACTTAAGGTTCCTAAGAGCACAGTGGCCTCCATAATCCTTAAAATGGAAGACGTTTGGGACGACCAGAACCCTTCCTAGAGCTGGCCGTCTGGCCAAACTGAGCTATTGGGGGAGAAGAGCCTTGGTGAGAGAGGTAAAGAAGAACCCAAAGATCACTGTGGCTGAGCTCCAGAGATGCAGTCGGGAGATGAGAGAAAGTTGTAGAACGTCAATCATCACTGCAGCCCTCCACCAGTCGGGGCTTTATGGCAGAGTGGCCCGACGGAAGCCTCTCCTTAGTGCAAGATACATGAAAGCCCGCATGGAGTTTGCTAAAAAAAACACCTGAAGGACTCCAAGATGGTGAGAAATAAGATTCTTTGGTCTGATGAGACCAAGATAGAACTTTTTGGCCTTAATTCTAAGCGGTATGTGTGGAGAAAACCAGGCACTGCTCATCCCCTGTCCAATACAGTCCCAACAGTGAAGCATGGCGGTGGCAGCATCATGCTGTGGGGGTGTTTTTCAGCTGCAGGGACAGGACGACTGGTTGCAATCGAAGGAAAGATGAATGCGGCCAAGTACAGGGATATCCTGGATGAAAACCTTCTCCAGAGTGCTCAGGACCTCAGACTGGGCCGAAGGTTTACCTTCCAACAAGACAATGACCCTAAGCACACAGCTAAAATAACGAAGGAGTGGCTTCACAACTACTCTGTGACTGTTCTTGAATGGCCCAGCCAGAGCCCTGACTTAAACCCAATCGAGCATCTCTGGAGAGACCTAAAAATGGCTGTCCACCCATGTTTACCATCCAACCTGACAGAACTGGAGAGGATCTGCAAGAAGGAATGGCAGAGGATCCCCAAATCCAGGTGTGAAAAACGTGTTGCATCTTTCCCAAAAAGACTCATGGCTTAGATCAAAAGGGTGCTTCTACTAAATACTGAGCAAAGGGTCTGAATACTTAGGACTGAATACTTTCTGTCCCCACTGTGTATACTAGACTATATATATATATATATATATATATATATATATATATATATATATATATATATATATATATATATATATATATATATATATTTATATTTATTTATTTATTAATACACTGCCTGCACTGACTTTATATAAAGTAAACACTGAATATATAGTCTATGCTAAATGCAGAGTATATATATATATATATATATATATATATATATATATATATTTTTATATATATATATATATATATATATATATATATATATATATATATATCTATATATCTATATTAGACTGACTGTATATATATATATATATATATGTAGCACTGACCCCCGAAGGAGCTGCTGATTTAAATTGGGTTGTTGCCGTTACCCCTTACCTGTAGTTTCACCACATCAGGAACTTAGAGTCTATATTGAGCCTTGCGCCCACCAATGTATGCACCAGTCACTTAGTTCTTTTTCCAATGCTTTATTACAAGACAACTTGAAAGAAGTAGCAGTAAAGAGGTTGAAGGGGAACTGCAGATACCTTTTTGTAGCAGATCACTTACGGACTCTTCAGAATATAGGACAAAACACAGCTTTCTCTCTGTAAAACTTGTATGGCTGGGTAGATCTCTGCCAAAGACCTAGCAACCTGCAAGATGTCTGGACAAGCCTCTCTCACAGGCTTAGCAGCCAGCATACGCCTGGATAAGTCTCTCTCACAAACTTAGCAGCCAGACAGTTAGTTACCTTGATTCAAATTGTAGAGCAGCTTCTTCACAGTACCAGAACCTTTAAGCCAACCCGGCAGTACTGTAAGGGTAGGTTAGAGATAGTTGCGTCCTCCAAGTAAGTCACCAGGCCCTTCTAAGAGACCAACCTTCATCCTGGCTCTCTCCAGCAAGGGTCCTCCCCTGGATTTTCTCAGTTTGGCTCCTCTTCTTCCTAACAGGCAAGACAGCCTAAGGACCACCAATGAGGTAGTAGGCCCCAGACAGGCTTCTGGGCCTACTTGCACAGCTGCAGTGACGCAGCCTCCAGCCCGGAGGGCCACGAGGTAAGAACTCCCCAAAGCACATGGCATCTGTTCCATAAATACTCTCTCCCAGAATTCACAGCGGCAGGAACCTCCCACTGGGCTGTTTCTGAAAGAAGAATATTCATTAAAATTTCACTAGGTTGTTATTCGCACACTGTCCCATGGTACCAGTGACACCTACTGACAACAGTGGGAACTGCACAACCAAGTCAATTCCAGAACAGATCCAGTAAACTATATACATTAAATCTAAGCTGATTACAGCTCAGCCAAAAACTAAATTTACATGCGAGCGCCTGATCAAAAGGAGCAGGGCGCTACATATATATCAAATACACTGCCACTAACTGAATAACCTGCCTGCTTAATCTAACTCAAGCTATCTCTCTGTCCACACCAAAAACACTACACACGGCCGCTCTGTAAGCAGCCTTATATAGTGTGGGACATGGACTTAGTCCCCCTGAGCCATGACTGCCCAAAGGCACCCTGCCAAAGGCGAATGTTCCATAATAAAAAATCTTAAAAAACTCTAGTGGGGAATGTGGCGCTGTTCAAAAGTGTGTATTAATAGGAAGTGTGTAGTGATAATATTGTGAGAAAGACTATGAACGGATGTTAAACAAAACATGTCATGTGTATACCATAAATATCAAACGTCACATAGTGTAAAAAACAGAAGTGCAAATGTGTTGTAAATAATCATATAAGAGATACATGCACTCAAAAAAGTAAATTATACCAATGTGTAAATGTGCGTAATGGTGGCGTGAGTAAACAAAAATGCAAGAACAAATGCACAAAAATGTCTAAAAGATGCACAAATAGCAACAACGGTGTAATAAATAATAAGTATGATAGTGCACCAAAATAGTCATAAATCAAGTCCAAATCGTGTAAGTGTCCAAAAATAAAATTCTACATGAAAAAGGAAGAAAAACTGTGAAAAAGTGTCTTAGCGATCCAAAAAGATCCCATGAAAATTTGTTGTGATCATGGTGTAAAACTCTTCTTCTGGAACCCCCACTTGTGTCCCCACTCACCGGAAGACCCAATCCCTGCAGGGGTAATGGGCAAGTGAAAATAAATCCACTGATAGAATTCGATCGGTGTCCCCTTTTACGGATCCGCGATCCCCTTCCTGTTCTGGGTTGTCACTGCTCCTTTAAAATAGTCCACCAGAGCGTATCCGTATGCATGGAGAAAGAAGGAGCCTCATAGTGTAAATCCAAAAATATGTTTTATTAATTATATCAGCTCACATAAAAAATGGAATGATTAAAATTAGGTAGAACAATAAAGTGTAATTAAAAATGGCACTGTTCCGCCGGCTAAAGAAAAGCCGATGGAGACAGTGGCGAGGCAGCGGCGTGCGTTCCACAGCCGATCAGCCAAAAACCGGAAGCGAACCAACAATAGACTGTGCAGCAACTTATGCGTACCAACGTGACCACGCCTTACGCGTTTCGTCATCAAGACGTCATCTGAGGCACCAGATAATGTTTGGCGAATGAGCGAACACCCGATGTTTAAGTTGAACTTATGTTCGACCCGACCATCGAGCTCATTCTTAATGGTTACACTGCAGGAGCACAAATGGTGGACAGGAATAGAGTGTTGGCATATAACAGGGAGTACCTAAACAAGGACCTTTATGGCAGGACCAGGTATTGATGAAATGGAAAGCTGATTTTAGCACCTAGGGTAACATACTATTACTTCAACAGAGAAAATTCAGATCATCCAGTTGACTGAGCTGTCGACAGGGCTTTCTATCTTGAGACTGGATAAAAAAAACACATTCTTTGACAGATTAAACAGATCTCTTATATGTATTTCATCTGTGTATTTTTCTGCGTTAAGTGTTAGGGTGCAGGTTAGGATCTGAGGGCTGATTTTAGGGTTTTGTTTACATGTTAGGGTTTGGTTGGTGAAGGATTAGGAGTTTATGTTTATTAAAAGTCAGCAGCTACAAAAAATGTAGCTGCTGACTTTTAATAAACACAAACTCACCTTTGTCCCACGATCCAGTGATGTGCTTACCCGAGCCATCTCTTCTCTCCCAGGCGCCAGCATTTCAACTGTGCTTCGCGCTGCATGTCCTGAATGGTCCAGCAGTCATCTAGGACCTGTGACATGTCCTAGATTACTGGAGGGAGAGGGAGAGAAGAACTTCCGCTCAGATTGCCTAGGTACCCGCTCCCCCCCAAAAAAATGACATGCCAAAAGTGGCAGAGAGGAGTATTTAAGGCTGAACTTCCCCTTTTGGGTGGAGCTCTGCTTTAAGCCTGGTGCACACAATGAAAATATTGGACGAATGATCATCCTTTTTTTGCATGCTAGTCTCATATTGAAAATGAATAGGTTACTAGAGTTAGGAAAATTCACGAAAGACAGAATAAAGCTTCCCATAATTATGTAATGTATTGTATTGTATTGTAATGTATTCTTAAGTTTCCGAACATGTGCTGCCTTTGTCTCAAATTTTTTTTTATGGACGAATACTGCACTGAATAAATGAAAATCATTCACTGTTATCGTATGAGAAAACATTTTGTGCTTGTCCCTTCAGATAATTTTGCATGAACTGTCATGATTGGCTCTCAATAGATGATCGCTCCAAAAGCAGAATTTTTCTATCTGATTTTGTCGTAGTGTTTACAAGACAATAGGGTCAAGTTACCAGGTGTTTTAGAGCAGTGGTTCTCAACCCTGTCCTCGAGTACCCCCAAAAGGCCATGTATCTTGCACAGGTGCTTTAAATAATAGTTAATGGCTTGGTATTTTGGACAGCTATTTTATCTAAGAGAAATTCACAAAATATGGCCTGTTGGGGGTACTTGAGGACAGGGTTGAGAACCACTGTTTTAGAGAACTGGGACATTTTGGATCACTGTGTAACTTTGACGTGTTTTTTACACTAAGGCCTAATTCACACCTATGCATGTTTTAGTGAGCTTTCAGTTTTGCAGAAACATACTACAGTCCATTTACATAGTTACATAGTAGGTGAGGTTGAAAAAAGACACAAGTCCATCAAGTCCAACCTATGTGTGTGATTATGTGTCAGTATTACATTACATATCCCTGTATATTGCGGTCATTCAGGTGATTATCTAATAGTTTCTTGAAGCTATCAATGCTCCCCGCTGAGACCACCGCCTGTGGAAGGGAATTCCACATCCTTGCCGCTCTTACAGTAAAGAACCCTCTACGTAGTTTAAGGTTAAACCTCTTTTCCTCTAATTGCAATGAGTGGCCACGAGTCTTATTAAACTCTCTTCTGCGAAAAAGTTTTATCCCTATTGTGGGGTCACCAGTACAGTATTTGTAAATTGAAATCATATCCCCTCTCAAGCGTCTCTTCTCCAGAGAGAATAAGTTCAGTGCTCGCAACCTTTCCTCATAACTAAGATCCTCCAGACCCTTTATTAGCTTTGTTGCCCTTCTTTGTACTCGCTCCATTTCCAGTACGTCCTTCCTGAGGACTGGTGCCCAGAACTGGACAGCATACTCCAGGTGCGGGCGGACCAGAGTCTTGTAGAGCGGGAGAATTATCGTTTTATCTCTGCAGTTGATCCCCCTTTTAATGCATGCCAATATTCTGTTTGCTTTATTAGCAGCAGCTTGGCATTGCATGCCGTTGCTGAGCCTATCATCCACTAGGACCCCCAAGTCCTTTTCCATCCTAGATTCCCCCAGAGGTTCTCCCCCCAGTGTATAGATTGCATTCATATTTTTGACACCCAAATGCATTATTTTACATTTTTCTACATTGAACCTCATTTGCCATGTAGTCGCCCACCCCATTAATTTGTTCAGGTCTTTTTGCAAGATTTCCACATCCTGCGGAGAAGTTATTGCCCTGCTTAGCTTAGTATCGTCTGCAAATACAGAGATGGAACTGTTTATCCCATCCTCCAGGTCATTTATGAACAAATTAAATAGGATTGGTCCCAGCACAGAACCCTGGGGGACCCCACTACCCACCCCTGACCATTCTGAGTACTCCCCATTTATCACCACCCTCTGAACACGCCCTTGTAGCCAGTTTTCAATCCATGTACTCACCCTATGGTCCATGCCAACGCACCTTATTTTGTACAGTAAACGTTTATGGGGAACTGTGTCAAATGCTTTTGCAAAATCCAGATACACCACGTCTACGGGCCTTCCTTTATCTAGATGGCAACTCACCTCCTCATAGAAGGTTAATAGATTGGTTTGGCAAGAACGATTCTTCATGAATCCATGCTGATTACTGCTAATGATATCATTCTTATTACTAAAATCATGTATATAGTCCCTTATCTTATCTTATCTTATCTTAACTTGGTTTCCTATGGATGTAGTTCACATCTGTGCATTTTATGGAAAGGGCCAGAGACTTTTTTCTGTTTTTTTAGTTCCATAGACTTCAATGGACCAAAAGCGTGTGTTAAAAAACGCAAATTGCACCTGCAATATGCAAACTGCAACCTGCCTAGATGCGAATCAGGCCTGAAAGCTCTTCATTGAGAACGATTATGTGGGACTCCTGGGTTGTGTACATACCACAGTCAGTGGGTATATTAGGATAGCTTAAGAAAGGTGAAGCCTGCGAGTCAATACTAGCTGGCAAAAAGCATGTGGAAGCTCTCCTTTAAAAATGCCATAGACAGCAAGCTAAATATAGAGTGAAATAAAGAGGCTGCCATTGCTGATTTCCTTATAATGCTTCTTGCTATTCCATCATGCTGACCTTGTCAGGCTTACTATATATCAAAGGAGAGATTTAAAAGCCAAAAATGCACTAAATAAACATATTTTTAAATTTGGGAAAAACTTGGGTTTTCTAAAAAAAAAAAAAAAAAAAAAAAAAAAAAGGTCAGCACTAAAAGCACTAAAATAAATCTTGATTACAGTTCCATTAAAAGATATGTATTGTGTAACACGTTTTATTTTTTCTTATTTTAGCCATTTTAAAAATGGACTATTCAGTTGTTGATTTAGAAACTCTTCAAGCTTTGTATGAAAATGTAAGTATTATTTGAACAAGATATTTAAATGTACATGCAGCTAAAATATATTTAAATTATATCAATATCGGTTGATATATTCTTTTATTCTTTTCCTTATCTTGTATATCAAAATGTCTATGATCCTAAAATAATGAAAGGCAATTTAGGTGTTTATGGTCATATATTGATGCATACGTATGGTCTAGTGTAGAATCTCTACCTGTTGGAGAACATCCTGAAATGCTCCTTCATACAGCCTAGCCTCTTTCTGAGATTTGTTGTTTACAAGTTAAAAACAGGTTTTTTTTGCTAGAAAATTACTTAGAACCCCCAAACATTATACATTTTTTTTCTAACACCCTAGAGAATAAAATGGCGGTCGTTGCAATACTTGCTGTCACACCGTATTTGCGCAGCGGTCTTACAAGTTTTTTTTTTGGAAAAAATACACTTTTTTGAATTAAAAAAATAAGACAACAGAAAAGTTAGCCCATTTTTTTATATTGTGAAAGATAATGTTGTGCCAAGTAAATAGATACCCAACATGTCACGCTTCAAAATTGCGTCCGCTCGTGGAATGGCGACAAACTTTTACCCTTAAAAATCTCCATAGGCGACGTTTAAAAAATTCTACAGGTTGCATGTTTTGATTTACAGAGGAGTTCTAGGGCTAGTATTATTGCTCTTGCTCTACCGATCATGGCGATACCTCACATGTGTGGTTTGAACACCCTTCATATGCGGGCGCTACTCACGTATGCGTTCGCTTCTGCGCGCAACCTTGTCGGGACGGTGCATTTTTAAAAAAATTATTTTTTCTTATTTATTTTACCTTTTATTTTTACACTGTTTTTTTTTTTTTTTAATTGTCACTTTTATTCCTATTACAAGGAATGTAAACATCCCTTGTAGTAGAAAAAAAGCATGACAGGACCTCTTAAATATGAGATCTGGGGTCAAAAAGACCTCAGATCTCATATTTACACAAAAATGCAATAAAAAAATTGTGATTTAAAAAATGGCCTTTTAAGAGCTGTGGGCGGAAGTGACGTTTTGACGTTGCTTCCACCCTGCATTGTTATGGAGACGGGTGGCGCCATCTTCCCCTCACTCGTTTCCATACCTAATAAAAGACAATACGCGATCGGTGGAGGGCACCGGAGTGTGGTAGGAGGGGGGGGCCCTGTTCCGCTGCCAATAAAAGTGATCTCACGGCGAATCCGCTGCAGAGACCACTTTTATCTTGTAGAAGAGGATACCGGGGTTATGGCAGTTAGCTTCTGCCATAACAACGATATCCTCCGTAAAACTGCGGCGGACGGTCCGTAAATGGCTACGGGATCATTTTTATTGAAATGCTTCAACATTTCATACTACAAAAGAGATGGAATTTTGATGCAGACTAAACGCAAAAAAACATAGGATTTACTAAGCTACATCAGTTATTTTAACTGCATACATTTTTTCATCACATTAATAGTTTCTCTTCTAAACAAAAGTATTACACAAGTGTGAATTTTTTACATGAAATCAAATGGTAACATAGATGATGTTTTGGTACCTTGCATGGTCCCATCCTCATGGCAACATAGTATGTAAACTGTGCAAACCTTTCTATTGCTTACAAGTAACCCTAAGCTGTATTGGTACTTGCAAACCAATAAAAGTGGCGCTAAATGGCGGTATAACTACCAGCTAATGCATATAATAGTGATCTAGTGTTCTAGCAAACAATGTGTATAAATAAAGGGTAAAAAAAACAATCATGGAAAATCTCATCAGTGTGAGAAAATAGAAATCGTGAAAAATCCCTGTAAAAGTGTGTCATACACACAGCAATATATATTGTATAATGATATAAAACGTGAAATATAAATGATATTAGTCCATAAAGATTCCACAGGCAGGACACTCACAGTGGTGCTGGGCGTTTCACAGAGGAGGATTGAGTTTGATTTGGATTTGCTTTGCAGTGTCAGTTTGGCTTGAATCAAGTTTTTTTCTTGTGAGTGTAATGATTGAAGTTTTAAGTTGAATACATTTTATATATTTTACGGTATCACACTATTTTGAGTTCTTTTTATGAATTGAGGTGACACTTGGATAATTAAAGAATCTGGATCCTTTGACCTTCCATTGACCAACCTTATACCTATGCCTTATTGCCAAAACACGAGAGTGTGAGGCATGTGGAGCTGGTGAGTGTTGAATTCAAGGGGAGAGGAATCACTAACACTGAGTGAATTGGTGGATTGTTTCCAGATACCTCACCTTTCCTGCACGGTGTCCTGCCTGTGGAATCTTTATGGACTAATATCATTTATATTTCACGTTTTATATCATTATACAATATATATTGCTGTGTGTATGACACACTTTTACAGGGATTTTTCACGATTTCTATTTTCTCACACTGATGAGATTTTCCATGATTGTTTTTTTTTACCCTTTATTTATACACATTGTTTGCTAGAACACTAGATCACTATTATATGTATTAGCTGGTAGTTATACCTCCATTTAGCGCCACTTTTATTGGTTTGCAAGTACCAATACAGCTTAGGGTTACTTGTAAGCAATAGAAAGGTTTGCACAGTTTATTTCATTTATTTTAAGTGGCAGCTCTATAGTTATTTCATTAGGACGTTCTCTTTTGTAGGGGGTAAGCACCCTTCTGCCTGGCATTTGAGCGCAGTGGTGAAAACTCGAGAGGGGCGCATAAATCTGAGTTTTCTCATTTGTAACATAGTATGTACCCTGTAGGACCCCTACAAGCTGACTATATTACCACATCTAAACACTGTTGGAATGCTGGTGACTTTTTGCATTCTTAGTTTAAATCCGTACATAACCATACGCTGTTTTTGTTGGTCGAGAGCTTTATAGAGTGTAGCTCACACGCAAATGTTATCAGGGTTATTATTGTTGTCTTCATCTCTAGTGGGGAGATTTTCCCTTACTTCCATCTTCTGCTGTCAAAGGGATGGAAAGTGAGGGAAATGCAAATGTTCTCTAGTCTTTCCAAAACTAATCAAAACATATTTGGCTTGAGATAGACTATAACTGTTGCTTTTGTAAATTTTTGATCCATAACTGCTAAAAAACTATATTTTCATGAAATAGAATACTTTCTCCACCTGGATTGGACCACACAGTTTACACTCACCAGAATTAAGCAATATTTTAAGGCATGAAAGCCCTGTGCAATACTCCTTGTGAATAGGGGTTGGCATATAAATACTACAAAAATCAATAACATAATATTCATGTGGTAAAAACCAGCTGTTCTGTGTGATAAAACCTGTAATCATTTCAAAACATGGTTTTTGATAGCAAAAATGGCTGAATAAACAACAGTACCGAATATACTGCATGCATTATGCTTTAGTGAATTGATCAGGTAAGGTTTGCAATGTCAAGGTCAGAAACTAAATAGCAGTAAGTGGCTAGGATAGATGCATTACTCGAAAGTAAAATAAATCACAAGGTTCAATGGAAGCAAACAGCAGAGTGAAACATAATGCACTAGATAAAATGAAGCAATTAGAACAGAACAAAAGGTTAGGCTAAAATCAATACAGGACACAGTGGAATTGATTTACTAAAACTGAAGAGTGCAAAATCTGCTGCAGCTGTGCATGATAGCCAATCAACTTCTAACTTCAATTTGTTCAATTAAGCATTGATAAAAAAAAGCTGGTTTCTATGTAGTGTTACACCAGATTTTGCCCTCTCTAGTTTTAGTAAATGAACCCCAGTAAGGTTTGAAGCCAAAATCAGGCACATGATACATGTCACTACTGGCCTTATTTAATATAGTTATAGGCTAATTGTCTAGTGCCATCCCCGCCTATCCCTGCTAACTTGCTATCCTAAAGCCTAGTACACATGGCTGAATGTCAGCCAGCATTGGCCAGTTCAATAGAAAATGGCCGACATTCAGCCCATGTGTATAGCAGCCGGTCCAACAAAAGCCGGCCGTTCAGTCGGCTTTTGTCGAAGGGTCATGACTGAAAAAGGTCTGGCGATCGGCATTGGATCAGCTGACCGGAGTGTTCTGGCGGGGGAGCCATCAGCCTTTCAGAATACAATAGCTCAGCAGGGGAAATCACTGTACTAAGATCAGATTGTTAGTACAGTGGCACTGACCTGAGTTGTCAGGTTTTTTTTCGTTCAATCTGCTGGGAATAAACAGAAAAAAATAGTGGCGTGTACGAGGCTTTAGTATCACCTTAACAAGTTCAGAAGTTATGGCCACTAGGTTGTGGACAAGGAGTTTGTTCACTATGCGGCAGTACACCAAGAACCAACAGCTAAAATGTTGCCCAACACTACTAGCAGTTAGGTTCGTAGATGTACAGACCCAGTGTGAGAAATGACCCACTATACCATCAACGGAAATATTAAAACAGTGCAGGGACAGCAACAGTGTGGACTGCCTTGGCAGAGAAGGGCATTAGTTTGAATCTTTTTTTATACACAACAATAGTTACCGTAATTGAAAGTCAGCAACAAGATTTATGGATAATTGTGTCAGCTGGCACCTAGTCAAACTGCACTTAGGAATTAGAACATAAGCATACTTTTTTATTTGCACTAACAGTTAATATTTAAGATTACGTTTTTGTGGGGACTAGCTCCTTCTAAGTCTAAGCAGTACTGCTTAGACCAAGGGGGGGGGGGGGGGGGGACCCCCATAAGCTCATGTTACAAAATAGTTTTTGTTGTTTTAGCTAGGTATGAGTGTAATTATATTCCCTGTGTTGTTGTTTTTTGCCTTACCTTGTTAGTATGGGCTCACAGGTTGTAGCTGCAGTTTGCAGTGTTATGACCGATCAAATTCCTTATGTCCATTTATTGCTGCAGGTAGCCTGTCTCTATTCAACAGAGGGACAAGCAACTTGTTGTTCTGGGTCATAATTTCCAATGCTTGCCTCACCATTTCTTCTGTGTTGCATCACAAATGTGTGAGAGCTAATGTGATAAAACACATATCTTCCATGATGGTGAGATATGTGTTATTTGCTCGGCCTGTATCAGATGTACTTTGTTTTAAAGGGGTTGTAAACCCTTGTGTTTTTTCACCTTAATGCATCCTATGCATTAAGGTGAAAAAAAAAACTTCTGGCGGTGACCGCCCCCCCCCCCCCCCCCCCATTTTAATTACCTGAGCCCTGCAATTCCCTCAGCGGAGACGTGCTCTTCCTCTCTGCATGGGGTGTCGGCTCTTGGTTGGATAGATTGATAGCAGCGCAGCCTTTGGCTCCCACTGCTGTCAATCAAATCCAATGACGCGGGCACCGGGGGCGGGGCCGAGTCCAGCATTCATGTCTATTGACGCAAATGCTGGACTCGGGAGCATGCCCACATGGTAACCCCCCGGGAGAGTGCTTCTCCTAGGGGGTTATCTGATGAGAGGAGGAGCCACGAGAGCTGCAGAGGAACCCCAGAAGAGGATGATCTGGACCACTCTGTGCAAAACGAGTTGCACAGTGGAGGTAAGTATGACATTTTTGTTATTTAAAAAAATAAATAAATAGGAAGGTTTACAATCACTTTAAGCTTTCACCTGCAGAACACTAGACTGAGAAAATGATTGCAGGATATGTAGTTTCCTCACATGAAATATCGGTTCTCAGACTACAGAGAGAGGTCATGCATTAACCTGTGCATTGCCATGCTGCTATCTCACATTTGAACACAAACAAAAACATCAGACACTGGGATGTGAAAATGTACACTACTATAGGTTGTGCATACCAAACGACTAATGGCACCGTGAAACTACATGATCAATGGAGACCTTATGCAGGTGGAAATCACAAGGTACAGAAAGGAAGGGTTATAATGCCATTAACCGTTGGTGCAAATAAAAAAAGTATCATGGACAGTACTCCAATGTGTTGTTGCAAGTGAACAAATACCACTACAATCATCTTAAGCTCAGGAGAATTGAAACTCGTTGTTAAAAACAAGTTACATATGATGTACAGGATGTAAGATATATAAAAAAGTGAGTGAGATAACTTTGACTTAGCTTAATTTCCTGTCATAGTAATGTGCTGTTTTTGCATCAACAGAGAGCTGTATCAGAAGAACAGGAGAAGATTGAAAAACATATCAAATCTTCAAAAAATAAGGAACATTCAAAACCCCTGGACAAACCTGAGCAGTAAGAAGCAGTTTAGTTTATTTTTGGCTATGTGGTAGTAAACAGAACATTACAAAGTAGATGAAGTATTCATTTATTTTGACATAATATAACACAGAGAATAACTTGGCAATTCATATGTAGCACTGTGGGTGAAGAAGACAGTAGGACTAAATGAAGAATGACATCTTTGTTTCTCTCCAGAAGTAATAGATCAGATTTGGTCTGTGTGGGTCTATTCTCTGTTTGAAAAATAAAGCTGTAATTCAAAGGAAAACATTTCACAACAAAGTGAAAATAATAGCAGGCATCCTAAGAACTTCTGCACATAGGCATTTATATATAATACATTTTAAATACGTTTGAAACATGTTTTAAATCTTCTTAAGTGCTTGGTTTGTAAATGTACACTCCAGTCAGAACCGAAAATTCAGCCAATAAATGCACAAATAAAGCACAGCTACAGGTGTGTTAAAAATAATAACAGTGTGTATAAAACGGAAAATTGTATACTCACCTTTCCGTAATTTTCCTTTCCTGACGCATCTTCATGGCAACAGACACACTGGTTGTGACTCCGCCCCCACAACCTGACAGGATTGGTTAAATATTAATTTGAAGGAAAGGCACCCCACCTCGTTCTCTGTAACTATCACCTAAAGAAGGGTGGGATGCTGTGTGCTGCCATGAAGATGCGTCAGGAAAGGAAAATTACGGAAAGGTGAGTATACAATTTTCCGTTTTCCTGATGCATCATGGCAGCACACACTGGGAAATAACTCGCCAGTCGGGTGGGTAAAAGGAAAAAAGTAACATTTATTAAGTCATATAGCAGTAGAATTGGCCCGAATAACGAATCTTCTGAAATCTACTGGAGATAATTGGGCCGAGTCCACCCTATAGTGGGACATGAAAGTGTGCCTGGAGGACCAGGTCGCTGCCCTGCAGATTGTTTCCGGTGAAAGCCTGCAGTATGCTGCCCATGAAGCTGCCACTGCCCTTGTTGAGTGAGCTCTAATGCCTCCAGGTATCGGTAGATTTTGAATGCCGTAGGTTTTCTTGATTGACTTGACCAGCCATGATGCGATGGTGCGAGATGACGCCATGTGACCTTTTCTACTTCCATGAGGAACCACCAATAGATTGTTTGTTCTCCTAAAGGAAACTGAGGCTGTCAGGTAGTTGCTAATGGAAGATTTTACATCCAAGGCATGTGGTTGCCCCTGATCGTCAGAAGAGACTGGAAGATATATCTGGCTGTAATGGAAGGATGTTGCCACCTTCAGAATAAAGTGGTCTGAAGGTTTCAATACTACCCTATCTGGGTAAAAAAGCATGTAGGGTTCTGTAATCATTAACACTTGCATCTCTGAGACTCTCTTCGCTGAAGTGATGGCGATGAGAAATGTTAATTTTAGCGTTAAGTTTCACAGAGAGATAGAGTCGGCTGGGTGAAAGGGAGAATTTGAAAGTGCGTTCTGGACTACTGATAACTCCCATGCTGGACACGTTGGTCTTCTTGGAGGTCTAATTTTCACACATGCCCTCATAAACTATATCAGAAGAGGATGAGATGCCCATCTGAAGCCCGTCTTTGCAGATAAGGCTGACACCTGCACTTTAAGGGTACTTGAACTTAAACCTCTATTTAGGCCTGTTTGAAGAAATTCTATCTCTGGAGATAGTGGATCCCAGTTATTTTGTTGAGCCATGGATGAGAATCCCTCCCATATTTTGTCGTAGGTGGTGTTAGTCGTACCCTTCCTAGCCTGAAGTAATGTAGAAACGACTTCCTGAGAACAGCCCTGTTCTAGGAGCCTATTCTTCTCAATCTCCATGCCATTAGGTGTAATCTCTCCGGAGCCGGATGGAAGAACTGCCCCTGGTAAAGTAGATCCTGAGTGACCGGGAGTGGTAGTGGGTCCTCTAGACTGAGCAGCAGCAAGGTCGTGAACCACGGTCTCCTCGGCCAGAATGGAATTACTGCTATTACTAATGCTGATGACTTCCCGAGTCTGGAAAGGAACCTCGCGATTAGCGGAGTCGGTGGAAATATATACCCCAGACGAAAGTTCCATGGATGAAGAAGGCAGTCTACTCCCTCTGCTGATGGAAATGCTCTGGCACTTGGTGTTTGTAGGTGTTGCGGCCAGATCGATATCCAGGGTTCCCCAAGTTTTGGTCAGAAGACTGAAGACTTGGTTGTTCAGAGACCATTCGTTGTTTCACAGGAACTCCCTGCTCAAACAATCAGCTAGTAGGTTCTGAGCTGCCGGAACATACACAGCTCGTAGGTCCATCAGGAAGAGTTGAGCCCATTCTAAGATTGGACGAACTTCCTCCAGTAATGTCTTGCTTCTGGTGCCCCCTTGCCTCTGAATGTACGCAACAGCAACTTTGTTGTCCATTCGAATTAGTTTGCTCTTCCCCTTCAGGGATGATCTGAAGGATAGTAGGGCCTAAAAGGCTGCTCTTAGCTCTAGAATATTCAACACCAAGCCTTGCGCTTGGAATTGCCATTGACCCTGGGCTGCTTGGTTCCGGTAGTGAGCCCCCCATCCTTCCTGGCTGGCATCTGAAGTGATCACTTCTGGCTCTGGGGGAACTATGGGTCTGTGATTCCTGAGGTTGATGACATGCATCCACCACCAAATTGACTGTTTCGCACCCTTGCGAATGGAAATTGTCTGAAGCATTGATGCTCCATCCCACTGAGTGAGAAATGAGGTTTGCAGTGTTCTCATTAGCCATTGTGCCCATTGGATCATTGGCAGAGTGGCTGACATGGAACCCAGAATGCTCAAACGGGCTCTGGCCGGAAGGAATGATTGTGTCATTAACCTCCTTATCTTCCGGATTAATGGAGCTACCTTCTCCAGAGGTAATTGGACCTTGTTTGATAGGGTATCCAACTCTGCCCCTAGAAAGACCATGTTCTGTGTGGGCTGCAGGTTCCTCTTTTTCCAGTTGATCAATCAACCGAAACTCTGGAGTGTGGAGATTAGTATGTTGCTATGATGAATCAAGGCTTCTTGACTGTCTGCTAGGAGTAGGATATCATCCAGATAGTGATGCAGCCTCAGGCCTTTCTCCCTTAGAAATGCAATCACAGGGAGTAGGGTTTTGGTAAAGGTCCTGGGTGCAGAAGAGATGCCGAATGGTAGGCACTGAAATTGGAAGTGCTGGTGATCGGTTGAAAAGCGTAGATATCTCTGAAAAGCAGGGTGTATAGGCACGTGTAGGTAGGCGTCCAATAAGTCTACGGATAGCATCCAGTCTCCTAAGTTTATTGCCAACAGAATTGACTGGAGGCTTTCCATCTTGAAGGCCTCGATCTGGATTTTTCTATTGAGACTCTTTAGATCCATCACGGGACGCAAATCTCCAGTTTTCTTCTTTACTAGAAATAGGTGGGAGTAATGACCCAACCCTCTTTGAGATGGTGGCACCTCCAGGATTGCTCCCTTTTGTACTAATTCTAGCACATATTTGAGCAGTACCTTTCTCTTTTCTGGGGATGACGGTAGGCTTCTCACAGGAAGGATGGGCATACCCTCAAAAAGATTTCTGGTGTTCCCCTCCCGGGGTGGACTTAGATTTTTGGAGCCTCAAAAAGGAAGACTGAGGATTCCTCCAGGTTCTTTTGAACTCTCTCCCCAGCCTATATGTCTTTGCCTCTCTGTACCTTTCCGGAAGGTTACGTTTGTAGAAAGGACCTTTCTGTGGTTTCGGTCTGTTGGAAGGGATCAATCCCGATTTTCCTCCAGTCACTTTAGAGATTGTTGAATCCAACTTTGATCCGAAAAGATTAACTCCGTCATAAGGGATCTTGCATCAGTTGGTTTTTGATGCTGCGTCCGCTACCCATGGTTTGAGCCATAGAGCTCTCCTTGCCATGACTGATGCCCGCATAGCCCTTGCAGAAGATCTGATAACATCGACTGAGGCTTTAGCCACAAAGTCACCTGCCAGCTTCAGCTCTTGAAGGGAACTAATGATCTTCTCTTGGTCACCCCCTCACGTATAGATTTCTCTATATTGACGGACCATCCGGAAATCGCCTTACCGACTGCTGCTGCAGCGACTGCTGGCCTACATGCTCCTCCTGCCGTACAGTATGCTTTTTTCAAGTCTAGGTCAATTTTACGGTCTAGGACATCACGGAAGGTTACTGCATCCTCTATTGGTAAGGTCTATGAACACAGAAGGCAGCAAAAACAGCTCACAGGATACCAAACACTAAGCCAGTATAAGATGATACTCCCACAGCCACACAGGTTCCGGCTCTGCACGATAAGTAGATAATGAATCAAAGAGCTCTGGATGGCCACACTACCATGAAAAAAAACACCTTTATTTCATTAATGAAATAAAGGTGCTTTTTTTCACGGTAGTGCGGCCATCCAGAGCTCTTCGATTCATTATCTATCTATTGGTAAGGTGACGTGTCTTGCGAGACGCATCAAAGAGGCATCAACAACAGGTGGATGAATCAGTGGATTCACATTAGGCTCCTTCAGGGGATAAAGTTCCACCAGCCTATTATTGAGGTTAGATCTTTTGTCTGATCTTTCCCACTTATCTTTAATGAGGTCCTCCAATTCTTCTATAAAAGGGAAGGATTACGGCTCTTTCTTTAGATCTGGAAAATACTTCCTGATTTTGCGGGGAGCTTCCTTAGCTTCCTCCCACCCTATGGCCTCCTTCACTGATCTTACGAGGGGCTCGACCAGGGTAAAATCAAAACCTGTAGACATCTCTGGGTCTTCAGTCTCCGAAGATGACTCCGGATCCACAGAAGGAGTGGGAGCTACGGAAGACAAGCTTGGGCCTGCTCTGTCTGTCTCAGGGGGCTGATGTCCCAGGATAGATTCCCGTACAGATTCCCTGATGAGTTTGGTTACTTCCTTTGCGTCTGACTCCTTCTCCCTGGTAGCTTCATTAAAGCATGTGCGGCAGGCTAATTTGTCTGGCAAAGCAAGAGCCCCGCACACCCAGCAATCGTTTGCTGCAGGGCGGGTGTGATAGCTCCTATGACGGGGTGATGATGACCTCCTCTGATGTGAGCGGCTATGCCGTGAATGGTGATGACGAGATGATGACCTTAAGTGGCTCCTCCTAGACCTCCTATGGCTTGAGGCATGGTTTGAGTGACCCTGATGTCTGGAATTCGCTGATCTTGACCTGGAGGAGCTGCCAAAAAAATAGCAGCATTAGCGGTCATGCACTCTTTTTCCTCTTCAGTACTTACCATAATAAGGGACACCTCTTACCTCACAAGCTGAGGGTGGTCTGCTTGGGCAGTGGTCTCCATGAACAGTGAGCAGTTAATAGTATCTGGAACAGAAAGGCGGATAAGGATAGTGTAGATAGAAAAAATAGAGAACAGGTGAAAGAATGCCTGCAGGACAGTAAGGTGCAGGTTGGGGACTTACCTGAGACTGGGCTGGCAGCAAGGATCAAAGAATCCAAAGGAAAGTGTTGCTGTAGCCCTCAGTAAAACTGTCCAAAATTTTAGGATTTTTAAAATTGGTGCCTCCGTCGCGCCTGAAATGACGCAGCCGCGATCAGTCGGCACCCGCGCCATTTTGGAAATGAGCAAAACGATCTGTCTGAACGCCTCACTTCCTCCGGTGCATGCACAGAATGCCAGAACGAACGCGGCCGCCATGATGGAGAGGCACAGCCTCCAGGGGAACTATAGAGCCCAGCATGACCAGAAAATAGGAAATAAAGCAAAACTTACAGTATCTGGGTGCAGAAATCAAGGTAGGAGACCACTGCAAATAAATAAACTTCTTTAAAGCTTGTATATGCCAGATGATGTGCCTCCGAGACCACCAGATTGGGGTTTCTCTCCGTAAAGGCTCCTTTAGAGACTGCACAGGAGAGACTTCCAGCCAGGAGAGGCTTAACCTGGTGGGGCGAATGCGGTAAGAGGTAGGAAGTCCAACTTCAATCTTGTCAGGTGAGGATAAAAAAAGAGAATGAGGCGGGGTGCCTTTCCTTCAAATTTATAGTTAACCAATCCTGTCAGGTTGTGGGGGCGGAGTCACAACCAGTGTGTGAGCTGCCATGATGCGTCAGGAAAAGTGAGTCAGGAGAAGTGAGTAAGGCCTCGTACACACGATACGAAAATCAGAAGGGAAAAATTCGTAAGACGAGCTGTCTGTGGATTTTTGGAGCGTTAGTACGGTGCTTTCGACAGCCAATTTGACTTTTTTGTCAGACAAAAGCTGGATGTGCAGGCTAGAAAATTTTTGTCGGATGTGAACTCAACGTCTGATTTTCGGATGGTCACTACAGAAATCTGTCACACAAAAGTCGAAAGTACAAACACGCATGCTCGGAATCAAGGAACGTCTGGGAAGAGTTTGATCTTGTAATCTAGAATTAACATTCGTAACGCGGCAATTGATGAAATGTCAAAATTCTCATCTTCTTTAATGGGATAATAATGAAGCTGCTTTGCTGGTTATACTGATGTACTTATGCCAAACTTATTTTAAAAGGCATAACAACTGGTCAGACGGGGCGGAGTTTGCTTACAATAGTGTCTTGAATTCTGCTTCCCGATTGTCCCCGTTTATGGCGAACTATGGTTTCAACCTTCCATGTTGCCTGACTCGTTTGTTCCGCAGAGTATTCCTGCGTTAGAGGAGCAACTCCGTGGTCTTCGTTCCACTTGGGCACAAGTCCAGATGGCTTTGCGACATGCTAATGATAGGTACAGACTCCATGTTGACTGCAGACGCCTGACTGAGCCTTCCTACCAGGTTGGGGACAGGGTTTGGCTGTCATCTCGCAACCTCTGACTTCGTGTTCCCTCTCTGAAGTTCGCACCTCAGTTTATTGGGCCTTTCCATATTCTTTGCAGGATTAAGCCAGTGGCTTACGCATTAGACCTTCCTTCTAATATGCCTTTGGTCTGCAACCGCTTTACCACCTCGGTGCCTCCTCCATACGCTCCATGGTTCTCAACCTGTCCAGGGTGAGGACGAGGCACCGAGGTGGTAAAGTGGTTGCAGACCAAAAGTTTTAATAAGGAGACATGAACCTACGGGAGTCAACAATGGACTGTACTTCATACGCCTCATGGTTCTCAACCTGTACAGGGTGAGAAGTGCAGTCCATTGTTGAATCCTGTAGGTTCTGTGGGCGCATACAGTACTTGGTGCATTGGAAAGGGTACGGTCCGGAGGAGCGCTCTTGGGTCTCATCCTCGGACGTACATGCCCCTGTCCTCCCCAGTGATTTCCATAGACATTTTCCCCTCAAGCCTGGTGGTTCTCCGAGGGGGAGGGGTCATTGAGGAGGGGGTACTGTCAGGGCTGGGGTCAGCCCTTCCTTCTCAAAGCTGGCCGCTCACCTGTCGGCTAATTGCCAGCTCCTTTCTCTCCACAGTGACTCACCTGTTGATGATATCCTGCTCGTCAGTCCTGCCTACTTAAGCCGTACAGCCCAGATGATCTGCCTTCGCTTTGGTCACATCTCTAGAGACGCTCTCCTGTGTTCCTGTTAAAGACTTGCTTGGCTGACATTCCTTCAAGCTCCAGATCCTGCTTGCTGTTTTACTACGCTCATCTCTGGCTCCCTGACATTTTGGCTTGCCAGACTATCCGTTTTGGTTCCTGAACTCTGGCTGTTTTGACTACGTTTTCTCGATTTACCTTTTTATTATTATTATTATTAAACAAGTGTGATTTAATTGTACTTCTGTTTCAGTCTGATTCATGGTTTCTGACAAACGTCTGTATAGTCCCTATACAGACTCCTATGTCATTCATTACAGTGCAGTTTAGGATGCAGAGAAAGGGCCTGTCTTAGTCTTTTTTCTCTGTCTCTAAAAGGAGACATTAGGGGTCTGATGTCTCTCCAAAGCCCCCCCAAAAAATGTAAAAAATATTTTTTTTAAATTGTACCTGTTAAATAATGACAAAATAAAATTGTAAAAAAGAATAAAAATAAAAAAACATTGCAAGGGTAGTCTTAGACAAGCGTCTAAATCTCCCTTGCTTTTGAAGCCGATCAGTGTTCAGATCGCGCTCCAGAGGCTACTGACAGGCAGTGAGAAAGTGATGCAATGCCTCCTTACCACCTGTTTTAACCACCTTTTTGGTGACAAATGCTGCAGCAAATGCTTGCATTGCATGCAGTTGTGGGGCGTTTGTGGCACTTCTCTACTGGCCTGAATGTGTAGTGTCCGGAAGGAGGCATCACTACAAGTCAGGCCAACTTTCCCGCGGACATGAAGCATCGCGTCCACAGCATGTAAACACCCCCATCAATTGCAGCTTAACCGCACATTTTTGCCACCCCCCAACCGCAAGTGTAAACAAGGCCTAAAGCCTCATTCATGCGGGGCATACTACAGTCAGGCAGTGTTTAGCTGCACAGGGATGCACATGTGTTCCGTTCATCCCCATGCAGTCCATCCCAGCAGCAGCTGCACGGGAATGCACAGGTGTTCTGTGCATTCCTGTGCAGGCAGTCCCATCCATATCAATTAGGATGCAACAGAGCTCTCAGTAAAACTTTAACCTGGTGATCCTGCCTGTGACACACATCCTGTCCTAGGTGCTAGTTGGCGGGGTCTTTTATACACTGAAAGCTGTAAGTGAAAAATGAAAACCTTCAGATTTTTTGAGAAATTTGGATATTTACATGTTTGCGTACGTTCGATTTTCACCATTTTGAGAAAAAGCACAATTTAAAAATATTTGTTATTTATTAACTCAATACAGGTTAAGCTTTTATATTTAGCAGGAATTTTGTAAAATTGGCTGTGTTTTTATCTGCTAACCGCTTTAGCCCCGGAGGATTTGGCTGCTCAATGACCAGAGCACTTTTAAAATTTGGCACTGCGCTGCTTTAACTGGTAATTGCGCGGTCATGCAATGCTGTACTCAAACAAAATTTGCGTCCTTTTTTTCCCACAAATAGAGCTTTATTTTGATGGTATTTGATTGCTTCTGCGTCTTTAATTTTTTGCGATACTTTTTGTTATAAAAAAATCCAATAAACTCAATTTTCGTCATACATTTAGGCCAAAATGTATTCAGCCACGTGTCTTTGGAAAAAAAATGTCAATAAGCGTATATTTATTGGTTTGCGCAAAATTTATAGCATCTACAAACTAGGGTACATTTTCTGGAGTTTACGCAGCTTTTAATATGATCTCATTTCTTGAGGTGCTAAAATGGCAGGGCAGTACAAACCCCCCCCCCCCCCCCAAATGGCCCCATTTTGGAAAGTAGACACCCCAAGGAAATTGCTGAGAGGCATGTTGAGCCCATTTAATTTGATTTTTTTGTCACATTTTTTGTCATAAGTGATTGAAAAATGACAAAAAAAAAAAAACCATTACACAAAGTTGTCACTAAATGATATATTGCTCAAACGTGCCATGGTTATATGTGGGATTACACCCCAAAATACATTCTGCTGCTTCTCTTGAGTATGGGGATACCTCATGTGTGAGAGTTTTTGAGTGCCTAGCCACGTACAGGACCCCGAAATCCAAGCACCTCCTTCAGGATTTCTAAGGGCGCAAATTTTTGATTTCACTCCTCACTACCTATCACAGTTTTGAAGGCCATAAAATGCCAAGATAGCACAACCCCCTCCCAAATGACCACAATTTGGAAAGTAGAAACCCCAAGCTATTTGATTATAGGCATGTTGAGTCCATGGAATATTTTATATTTTGCCACAAGTTGCGGGAAAATTACAAATTTTGTTTTTTGGGGTTTTTTTGCACAAAGTTGTCACTAAATGATATATTGCTTAAACATGCCATGGGCATATGTGAAATTACACCCCAAAATACATTCTGCTGCTTCTCCTGAGTACAGGGATACCACATATGTGAGACTTTTTGGGAGCCTAGCCATGTACAGGACCCTGAAAACCAATCACCGCCTTCAGGCTTTCTAAGGGCGTAAAATGGTGATTTCACTTCTTCACTACCTATCACAGTTTCGGAGGCCATGAAATGCCAAGATAGCACAACACCCCCCCAAAATTACCCCATTTTTGAAAGAAGACAGTTCAAGTTATTTGCTGAGAGGCATGTTGAGTCCATGAAATATTTTATATTTTGCCACAAGTTTCGAGAAAATTACAATTTTTTTTTTTTACACAAAGTTGTCACTAAATGATATATTGTTCAAACATGGCACGGTTATATGTGGAATTACACCCCAAAATACATTCTGCTGCTTCACCTGAGTATGGGGATACCACATGTAAGAGACTTTTTGGCAGTCTAACCGCGTACAGGACCCCGAAAACCAATTACCGCCTTCAGGCTTTCTAAGGGCGTACATTTTTGATTTCACTCCTCACTACCTATCACAGTTTCGGAGGCCATGAAATGCCCAGATAGCACAACCCCCCCCCCCCCCAAATGACCCCATTTTGGAAAGTAGACACCCCAAGCTATTTGCTGAGAGGCATTTTAAGTATTTTGCAGATCTCGCTTTTTGTCACAAAGGTTTGAAACTTGAAAAAAAAGAAAAAAAGTACATTTTTCTTTTCTTTCTTCATTTTCAAAAATGAATGAGAGCTGCAAAATACTCAACATGCCTCTTAGCAAATACCCTGGGGTGTCTGCTTTCCAAAATGGGGTAATTTGGGGGGGGGGGGTTGTGCTATCTGGACATTTCAGGGCCTCCGTAACTGTGATAGGTATTGAGGAGTAAAATCACAATTTAATTAAAAAGGTTTTTGGGGTCCTGTACGTGGCTAGGCTCCCAAAAATTGTCACACAAGTGGTATCTCCATACTCAGGAGAAGCAGTAGAATGTATTTTGGTGTAATTCCACATATAACCATGCCATGTTTGAAAAATATATCATTTAGTGACAACTTTGTGTAAAAAAAAAAAAAAAAATGTAATTTTCCTGAAACTTGTGGCAAAATATCAAATATTCCATGGACACAACATGCCTCTCAGCAAAAAGCTTGAAGTGTCTTCTTTCCAAAATGTGGTAATTTGGGGGAGGGGGGTTGTGCTATCTTGACATTTCAGGGGCTCTGAAACTGTGATAGAGAGGAAGTGAAATCACCAATATTTTTTTTTTTTGCTAGAAAATTACTTTGAACCCCCAAACATTATATATATATATTTAAAGCAAAGGCCCTACAGATTAAAATGGTGGGTGTTGCAACTTTTTTTTCTCACAGTATTTGCGCATCGATTTTTCGAACGCATTTTTTATTTTTTTTTAAAAAACACTTTTTTTAATTTTAATGCACTAAAACACACTATATTGCCCAAATGTTTGATGAAATAAAAAAGATGATCTTATGCCGAGTACATGGATAACAAACACGACACGCTTTAAAATTGCTCACAAACGTGCAGCGGCGACAAACTACATACATTTTTAAAAGCTTTTAAAAAGCTTTATAGGTTACCACTTTAGATTTACAGAGGAGGTCTACTGCTAAAATTACTGCCCTCGATCTGTCCTTCACGGTGATACCTCACATGCATGGTGCAATTGCTGTTTACATATGACACCAGCATGACACACTTGTGTTTGCCTTTGCGCGTGAGCATGGGGGGACAGGGGTGTTTTTTAAATTTTTTTATTTTTCATTATTTATTTTGCTTTTTTGTTTTATTTTGAAACTGTTCCTTTCATTTTTTTTTAATCATTTTTTTTGTTATCTCAGGGAATGTAAATATCCCCTATGACAGCAATAGGTAGTGACAGGTACTCTTTTTTGAAAAAATTGGGGTCTATTAGACCCTAGATCTCTCCTCTGCCCTCAAAGCATCTGACTGCACCAAGAACGGTGTGATTAAATGCTTTCCCAATTTCCCAATGGCGCTGTTTATATCCGGTGAAACCTAAGTCATGAAATGCTCGTAGCTTCCGGTTTCTTAGGCCATAGAGATGATTGGAGCCATTCTGGTCTCTGATCAGCTCTATGATCAGCTGGCAGAACCACCGGCTGCATTCTCAGGTTCCCCGTTAGGACAGGAGAGCCCAAGGAAACCGTGCAAGATGGTGGGAGGGGGGGACGTTCCCTCACTCTGCTTGTAAAAGCAGTCTAGAGCAGTGTTTCTCAACCTTTTTACCTTGGAGGAACCCCTGGCAAAATGTTTGAGATCTCGAGGAACCCCTGAAATAATGTTCACATCTACAGCTCACGGCACATTAGTATGATCAGTGAGCTGTTGATAACAAAAATAATTTGTAGAAGTAGCATTAAATAAAAGAATAAATATTAAAACGTACCTATTTAATGTGAAACTTGTGCTTTCTTTTTCTGCAGAGCTGATCCATTTAGGGGACATTACATGGGGCAGAGCACATTACAGGGGACATTACATGGGACAGGGGACATGACAGGGGACATTACATGGGACAGGGGACATGACAGGGGACATTACATGGGACAGAGGACATGACAGGGGACATTACATGGGACAGGGGACATGACAGGGGACATTACATGGGACAGGGCACATTACATGGGACAGGGGACGTGACAGGGGACATTACATGAGACATGACAGGGGACATTACATGGGACAGGGCACATTACATGGGACAGGGGACATGACAGGGGACATTACATGGGACAGGGCACATTACATGGGACAGAGGACATGACAGTGGACATTACATGGGACAGGGGACATTACATGGGGCAGAACACATTACATGGGACAGGGCACATGACAGGGCACATTGCATGGGGCAGAGCACATTACATGGGACAGGGCACATGACAGGGCACATTACATTGGGCAGAGCACATTACTTGGGACAGGGCACATTACATGTGGCAGAGCACATGACAGGGAACATTACTTGGGGCAGGGCACATTACATGGGACAGGTCACATGACAGGGGACATTACATGGGACATTACATGGAGCAGAGCACATTTTTTTTTTTAAACAAAATTTTTATTGAGCATATTGACATGTTACATCACATTCTTTAACCAATAGGTTGTTACACATCACATTAAAGATATCATATTATCTCTACACACAAAACATATCAAGTTTCACTTTGTAATAGTTATTCCTGTCAACGGTAGAGATCCTCTTACTTCATTCAACCTGAGTGCTCTCTTTTTTATATTATATATATATATATATATATATATATATATATATATATATATATATATATATATATATATATATATATTATTAAAGAAACACTCAAAGAGAAGAGCGTCGGAACAGTCGACATGAACCATAGAAACTTAGTTTCAACCAAACCCCCCCCTCCTCCCCCCCAGATGGATTCCCTCCCTCCTTCATTATTAATCTGCTCATAATATTGTATGCATCCTTTCCTTCAACACACTACTGTTTACCTTCATCATTGCCTACATTCTTTCATCTCTATTGCTCCCCTCCTCTTCTGCCGGTAAAGTATTTTTGGACTCAGTCCACCTATACCATACATTCCTAAATTTTTTGGGGGCTCCTCTCGCCTCGCATGTCATTTTATATAAAAGTATATCAGCATTTATTATTTTTATCCACATTCCCAAGGTGAGTTGTTCATCATGAATCCATCTTTGAGCGATCAGTTTTCTCATGCCAAAATAGAGAAGTCTGAGAAACAATTTTGTATTCGCATTAATCTCTTCTTGATCAAAACCCCCCAACAGACACCTCATAGGAGAACATATGTTTGGAAGATCAAAGTGGTCAGATATGAACTCGGTCACCTGGGACCATAATGGTCTTATCTTAGGACAATCCCATACCATGTGAAGGAAAGTTCCCTCATTTCCCCCACATTTATGACACTCTGGATTGTCCCTTATGTGCATTTTAAATAATCTGGTTGGAGTGTAGTACATCTGATGTAAATATCGAAGCTGTATCATTCTGTCCGTGGAGGAAATCACCGATACAAGATATGTATCGAGCACCTCCTGCCACAATTCCTCAGTCAGTTCCGGAATAAAAGTCGTCCATCTAATTCTGGTCCTAGCAGTCGGGTCAGGGCCTCCCAATCCAATCTCCTTATAGTATCTAGATATACGCTTAGTTGGTTCCGGGTCGATCAGGACCCTTTCCAAGGCTGTGTTTTGTACCTTCACCCCCCCCGAACTGGGCTGTCGCTGCATGTTGCAGTTGGGTATATCTGAACTGGCAGGTCCTAGGTACACCAAAGCGCTCCCTTAGTTGTGCAAAAGATGTTGGCCTACCATCCTGGTATATATGATGAAGTTATTTTATCCCATATTTGGCCCATCTATGCCCATCCTCTATTTTGCAGAACTCTTTTAGGGACTTATTGTACCAGAGAGGACAATTAGGTGATAACCATAAAGGATCATCCATTATTCTCTGCGCACATAGGTGAAACACCCTACCTGCAGAGGCGGCTCTAGACTTTGTGAGGCCTTAGGCAAAACTTAGACATGAGGCCCCACTGTATTATGAACTGTATTAGGAGGGTACAGTACAGGGGGTAGGTAAGTGGGCATAATAAAGATATATTTTCCTCAAGCAGAGCTGCACAGGGAAGCTGCTCTCACAGATCCTACCTATTCTGGTAGGAAGAAAGAAAAGAAAAGAAAAGAAAAAAAAAAAAAAAAGAAAAAGAAAGATGGAAAGAAAGATGGAAGGAAAGAAAGAGAAAGAAAGAGAAAGAAAGATGGAAGGAAAGAAAGAAAGAGAAAGAAAGATGGAAGGAAAGAAAGAGAAAGAAAGAGAAAGAAAGATGGAAGGAAAGAAAGAGAAAGAAAGAGAAAGAAAGATGGAAAGAAAGAAAGAGAAAGAAAGATGGAAAGAAAGAAAGAGAAAGAAAGATGGAAAGAAAGAAAGAGAAAGAAAGAGAAAGAAAGAGAAAGAAAGATGGAAGGAAAGAAAGAGAAAGAAAGAGAAAGAAAGATGGAAGGAAAGAAAGAGAAAGAAAGAGAAGGAAAGAAAGAGAAAGAAAGAGAAGGAAAGAAAGAGAAAGAAAGATGGAAGGAAAGAAAGAGAAAGAAAGAGAAAGAAAGATGGAAGGAAAGAAAGAGAAAGAAAGAGAAAGAAAGATGGAAAGAAAGAAAGAAAGAAAGATGGAAAGAAAGAAAGAAAGAAAGAAAGAGAAAGAAAGAGAAAGAAAGATGGAAAGAAAGAAAGAGAAAGAAAGAGAAAGAAAGATGGAAGGAAAGAAAGAGAAAGAAAGAGAAAGAAAGATGGAAAGAAAGAAAGAGAAAGAAAGAGAAAGAAAGATGGAAGGAAAGAAAGAGAAAGAAAGAGAAAGAAAGATGGAAGGAAAGAAAGAGAAAGAAAGAGAAAGAAAGATGGAAAGAAAGAAAGAGAAAGAAAGAGAAAGAAAGAGAAAGAAAGATGGAAGGAAAGAAAGAGAAAGAAAGAGAAGGAAAGAAAGAGAAAGAAAGAGAAGGAAAGAAAGAGAAAGAAAGAGAAGGAAAGAAAGAGAAAGAAAGAGAAGGAAAGAAAGAGAAAGAAAGAGAAGGAAAGAAAGAGAAAGAAAGAAAGATGGAAAGAAAGAGAAAGAAAGAAAGATGGAAAGAAAGAGAAAGAAAGAAAGATGGAAAGAAAGAAAGAAAGAAAGAAAGAAAGAAAGAAAGAAAGAAAGAAAGAAAGAAAGAAAGAAAGAAAGAAAGAAAGATGGACAGGAAAGAGAAAGAAAGAAAGAAAAGAAAAAAAGAAGAAAGAAAGAAAGAAAGAAAGATGGAAAGGAAAGAAAGAAAGAAAGTTGGAAGGAAAGAAAGATGGAAAGACAGAAAGATGGAAAGAAAGACAGATGGAAGGAAAAAAAGAAAGATGGACAGGAAAGAAAGAGAAAGAAAGAAAGAAAGAAAGACAGATGGAAGGAAAGAGAAAGAGACAAAAAGAATGGAAAGAAAGGAAGAAAGAAGGAAAGAAAAAGAAAAGAAAGAGAGGGGGATGGAGAAAGAAGGAAGGAAAGAAGGAAAGAAAGAAAGAAAGAGAAAGAGAGAGAAAGAAAGAAAGATGGACAGGAAAGAAAGAGAAAGAAAGAAAGAAAGAAAGAAAGAAAGAAAGAAAGAAAGAAAGAAAGAAAGAAAGAAAGATGGACAGGAAAGAGAAAGAAAGAGAAAGAAAGAAAGAAAGAAAGAAAGAAAGAAAGAAAGAAAGAAAGAAAGAAAGAAAGAAAAGAAAAAAAGAAGAAAGAAAGAAAGAAAGAAAGAAAGAAAGAAAAGAAAAAAAGAAGAAAGAAAGAAAGAAAGAAAGAAAGATGGAAAGGAAAGAAAGAAAGAAAGTTGGAAGGAAAGAAAGATGGAAAGACAGAAAGATGGAAAGAAAGACAGATGGAAGGAAAAAAAGAAAGATGGACAGGAAAGAAAGAGAAAGAAAGAAAGAAAGAAAGAAAGAAAGAAAGAAAGAAAGAAAGACAGATGGAAGGAAAGAGAAAGAGACAAAAAGAATGGAAAGAAAGGAAGAAAGAAGGAAAGAAAAAGAAAAGAAAGAGAGGGGGATGGAGAAAGAAGGAAGGAAAGAAGGAAAGAAAGAAAGAAAGAGAAAGAGAGAGAAAGAAAGAAAGATGGACAGGAAAGAAAGAGAAAGAAAGAAAGAAAGAAAGAAAGAAAGAAAGAAAGAAAGAAAGAAAGAAAGAAAGAAAGAAAGAAAGAAAGAAAGAAAGAAAGATGGAAGGAAAGAGAAAGAAAGAGACAAAAAGAATGGAAAGAAAGGAAGAAAGAAGGAAAGAAAAAGAAAAGAAAGAGAGGGGGATGGAGAAAGAAGGAAGGAAAGAAGGAAAGAAAGAAAGAAAGAAAGAAAGAAAGAAAGAAAGAAAGAAAGAAAGGAGAAAGAAAGAGAGGGGGATAGAGGAAGAAGGAAGGAAAGAGAAAAAGAGAGAATGACAAAAAGAGTGGAAAAAAAGAAAGAAAGAAAGAAAGAAAGAAAGAAAGAAAGAAAGAAAGAAAGAAAGAAAGAAAGAAAGAAAGAAAGAAAGAAAGAAAGAAAGAAAGAAAGAAAGAAAGAAAGAAAGAAAGAGAAAGAAAGAAAGAGACAAAAAGAATGGAAAGAAAGAGAAGGGGATGGAGGAAGAAGGGAAGGAAGAGCATCCCCTACATCAGTGTACTCACTGGGAGGCAGGAGGGATGGATGGATGGATGGATCAGACTCCCCTTGTCCTTTTCTCTTTGCTGGGCTCCAGCTTGAATCTTCCCGCCCACACATCCCCTGAGGCAGAACAGAGAACACTGCCGAGGAGAGTGGGCGGGGCAGACACAGGAGGAGAGGGCGGGAGGAGGAGGAGCAGAAGCTCTCTCTCCTCTTCTGTATGGCTGTGCGGGCAGCAGGGGGAGGGGGGAGATCTGTCAGAGCTCTACACTGAGCGGCTCTCCCTCCCTGTCTGTGATCCGGAGATGTCTGTGAGCTCCGATCACACGTCTCACTCACAGCCTGTTATCTCTCCCTGTAGCAGGGAGAGGGGACTCAGGACGGAGATCTCTGCTGCTGAACGAGGCAGCTCTCTAATTAGGTAAACGAGCCAGCTGTGCGAGGCCCCTATGACTGCGAGGCCTGAGGCCACCGCCTATTTCGCCTAATTAGAGAGCCGCCTCTGCCTACCTGGTAGTGCCATAACAGACCCCATCCCTCTCTCTGGTATCTCCTTTCTAAACAGCATATTCAATAATGTTTCCTGAGATGTGGCCACAGCCACCTCCAATAAAGTAGTGGCATTAGGGATCTGGGGGAAGCACCGCCAATGCAAGAATGTCATTTGGGACGCGAAAAAATAGGATCTCATATCTGGCATAGCCAACCCCCCTCGAGTTATTGGTAGCTTCAGGATTGCTAGAGATATCCTGGGGGCCTAGGATCCCCACAAGAAATCCACCACAATGGAGTCTATGCGTTTGAACAGTTTCACCGAGACATATACAGACGCGTTCGATAGAACGTACAGCAGCTTTGGAAGGAAAATCATTTTAATTAGGTTTATGCGACCCATCACTGTCAATGGCATATTCCTCCACCGCTGCACCTTCTCACGAAGAGCCTCCATTACCGGTCTCAGATTGAGGTCCAGATACCCCGAAATGGGAAGTTGAATCACAACTCCCAGATATTTAAATGATTGGGACAGTTGAATGGGAGAATCTGCCGGGACCGACACTGTGTCATCAATAGCAAACAGGGACGATTTGCTCCAATTGATACGGAACCCAGAGTAGTCTCCAAACTCCTGTATCAACCAGAAGGCCGTGGATAACGAAGCACCCGGATCCTGCAGATACAGGAGCATGTCATCCGCATAAAGGGAGACTCGTTCCTCAATCCCCCCCACCCGAAGTCTATTCATGTGAGGAGTATGCCTTAGTTTTGCCGCTAGAGGCTCTATGGCCAAAGCAAAAAGAAGGGGGGATAACTGCACCCCTGTCTGGTCCCCCGGAGGACAGGGAAGGGCTCAGATATAATTCCATTTACCCTCACCCTGATCAATGGATCAGTGTATAACAGCTTCACCCAGGATATAAATATAGGTCCGAATCCCAATATCTCCAGGAGACCAAACAGATAGCCCCACTCCACCGAATCAAAGGCCTTCTTGGTGTCCAAAGAGGCCACCACTCTCTCCCCGGAATTGTCATGTTCAGTCTGTAGGTTAATAAATAACCTTCTAACATTCATTTGTGCACAACGCCCTTTTATAAAGCCCGTCTGATCCGGGTTAACTAGCTTCAGGATTACCGATTGTAGTCTCCCCGCCAACACTTTCGCTAGAATTTTGGTGTCGACATTCATCAACGAGATGAGTCTATAGGATTCACATTCTTTAGGATCTTTTCCCCCTTTATGTATTAAGACCACCAGGGCCTCTCTCATAGAGGGGGGAAGTCTCCCCTCCCGCCTCGCAGTCAAGAACACTCGGAGTAGTCGGGGCGCCAGTCCACCACTAAAAGTAGTATACCATTCCGAGGGTATACCATCTAGGCCCGGAGATTTCCTAGGGGCAAAAGAGGCTATCGCCCCCTCAACCTCCTCCACAGTTATGTCAGCTTCCAGTTTATCACGATCCACATTTGTTAACCTAGGAAGGTCAATATCATTCAGATAATTTTAATTCATGGGATGCATGACTTGTAAAGTTCTTTATAAAACTGGGTAAAGACCTGTAGTATATCCTCGGAATTACTCACCTCCACCCCACTTTGGTCATATATACTCATTATACATGTGGGTGTGTATTCTGGTCATGCCAAATATGCTAACAGTCTACTATTTTTGTCCCCAAATTCAAAAATACGTCAGCGCTGCGCAAGTCTAAGTTTGGTAGTCTGGTCAGTCAGTATTTCCTTGTATGCCCGCGTCTTATCCTGGAGAGGAATCCCTCCCTAGTCGGTCGCCTAACGTATTCTGCCTCAGCTAGAGATACCTCTCGTTCCCTGTCCAGTATTGAAGAGGCTAGTTGCTTCTTGAAGCCACTCACCTCCGCCATGAACACCCCTCATAAAGTAGCCTTGAATGCCTCCCACTTTATTAGATCAGAACCAGCATCCGTGTTTTCCTTCCAGAACAGCTGAATAGTCTCAGTACATTTAATTTTAACATATTCCTCCTGTAACCAACTAGCCTCCATCCTCCAGTGTCTGATTCCCTGTCTCTGTCCTACTACAATATCTACTAGTATAGGTGAATGGTCCGAGTGCACTCTAGGTAAGTACCTCGCCCCAGCCACCATTTGCAGTCCCTCAGGTTCAACCAACACGGTGTCTATCCTAGACAGTGTTTTATGTGTTTCAGAGTAACAAGAATATTCCCTAATCTCTGGGTGTCTCGCCCGCCATGCATCACAGAAGCCGTTAACTGACATCCACTTCGCTAGTGGTGTTGGCGTCTTTGGCGGTGCATGCAACTTATCCATTCTTGGATCCGCCACCGCGTTCAAGTCTCCCAAAATGAAAATCCTCCCTTCCGCTATCTCATAAGCCGCTTGAAGCATGTCATTCAAATGAGACAAGGAGAAGGGAGGCGGGACATACAAATTCACAAAGGTCATAAATCTATTATGGACTTTTATCACTAGGATAACATATCTACCCTTTATATCCATGTTAATTGCATGGATATATATGGGTACAGATTTAGCTACTAGTGTGGAAACTCCCCTAGCATATGAAGAATAACTTGAGCAGTGCACATTACATGGGGCAGAGCACATGACAGGGGAAATTTCATGGGACAGGGAACATGACAGGGGACATTACATGGGACAGGGGACATTACATAAAGCAGAGCACATTACATGGGGCAGAGCACATGACAGGGGACATTATATAGGACAGGTAATATGACAGGGGACATTACATGGGACAGTGGACATTACATGGGACAGGGCACATTACATGGGGCAGAGCACATTACATGGGGCAGAGCACATGACAGGGGACATTACTTGGGGCAGGGCACATTACATGGGACAGGGCACATGACAAGGGACATTACATGGGACAGGGACATTACATGGAGCAGAGCACATTACATGGGGCAGAGCACATGACAGGAGAAATTACATGGGGCAGAGCACATTACATGGGGCAGAGCACAAGACAGGGGACATTACTTGGGGCAGGGCACATTACATGGGACAGGGCACATGACAGGGCACATTACATGGGGCAGAGCACATTACATGGGGCAGAGCACATGACAGGGGACATTACTTGGGGCAGGGCACATTACATGGGACAGGGCACATGACAGGGGACATTACATGGGGCGGGGCACATGACAGGGGACTTTACATGGGGCAGAGCACATTACGTGGGGCAGAGCACATGACAGGGGACATTACTTGGGGCAGGGCACATTACATGGGACAGGGCACATGACAGGGGACATTACATGGGGCAGGGGACATTACATGGAGCAGAGCACATGACAGGGGAAATTTCAAGGGACAGGGGACATTACATGGGACAGGGAACATGACAATGGGCATTACATGGAACAGTGGACATTACATGGGACAGGGCACATTACATGGGGCAGAGCACATTACATGGGGCAGAGCACATTACATGGGGCAGAGCACATGACAGGGCACATTACATGGGGCAGAGCACATGACAGGGGACATTACTTGGTGCTGGGCACATGACAGGGGACATTACATGGGACAGGGGACATTACATGGGGCAGAGCACATGACAGGGGAAATTACTTGGGGCAGGGCACATTACATGGGACAGGGCACATGACAGGGGACATTACTTGGGGCAGGGCACATTACATGGGGCAGGGCACATGGCAGGGGACATTACATGGGACAGGGGATATTACATGGAGCAGAGCACATTACATGGGGCAGAGCACATGACAGGGGAAATTTCATGGGACAGGGAACATGACAGGGGACATTACATGGGACAGTGCACATGACAGGGGACATTACATGAGACAGGGGACATTACATGGGGCAGAGCACATGACAGGGGACATTACATGGGACAGGGAATATGACTGGGGACATTACATGGTACAGTGGACATTACATGGGACAGGGCACATTACATGGGGCAGAGCACATGACATGGCATATTACATGGGGCAGAGCACATGACAGGACATATTACATGGGGCAGAGCATATGACAGGGGACATTACTTGGGGCAGGGCACATTACATGGGACAGGGCACATGACAGGGGACCTTACATGGAGCAGAGCACATTACATGGGGCAGAGCACATGACAGGGGAAATTACATGGGGCAGAGCACATTACATGGGGCAGAGCACATGACAGGGGACATTACTTGGGGCAGGGCACATTAAATGGGACAGGGCACATGGCAGGGGACATTACATGGGACAGGGGATATTACATGGAGCAGAGCACATTACATGGGGCAGAGCACATGACAGGGGAAATTTCATGGGACAGGGAACATGACAGGGGACATTACATGGGACAGTGCACATGACAGGGGACATTACATGAGACAGGGGACATTACATGGGGCAGAGCACATGACAGGGGACATTACATGGGACAGGGAATATGACTGGGGACATTACATGGGACAGTGGACATTACATGGGACAGGGCACATTACATGGGACAGGGCACATTACATGGGGCAGAGCACATGACATGGCATATTACATGGGGCAGAGCACATGACAGGACACATTACATGGGGCAGAGCATATGACAGGGGACATTACTTGGGGCAGGGCACATTACATGGGACAGGGCACATGACAGGGGACATTACATGGGACAGGGGACATTACATGGAGCAGAGCACATTACATGGGGCAGAGCACATGACAGGGGAAATTACATGGGGCAGAACACATTACATGGGGCAGAGCACATGACAGGGGACATTACTTGGGGCAGGGCACATTAAATGGGACAGGGCACATGACAGGGCACATTACATGGGGCAGAGCACATTACATGGGGTAGAGCATATGACAGGGGACATTACTTGGGGCAGGGCATATTACATGGAACAGGGCACATGACAGGGGACATTACATGGGGCAGGGCACATGACAGGGGACATTACATGGGGCAGAGCACATTACATGGGGCCGAGCACATAACAGGGGACATTACTTGTGGCAGGGCACATTACATGGGACAGGGCACATGACAGGGGACATTACATGGGACAGGGGACATTACATGGAGCAGAGCACATTAAATGGGGCAGAGCACATGACAGGGGAAATTTCATGGGACAGGGGACATTACATGGGACAGGGAACATGACAGGGGACATTACATGGAACAGTGGACATTACATGGGACAGGGCACATTACATGGGGCAGAGCACATGACAGGGCACATTACATGGGGCAGAGCACATGACAGGGCACATTACATGGGGCAGAGCACATGACAGGGCACATTACATGGGGCAGAGCACATGACAGGGGACATTACTTGGGGCAGGGCACATTACATGGGGCAGAGCATATGACAGGGGACATTACATGGGACAGGGCACATGACAGGGGACATTACATGGGACAGGGCACATGACAGGGGACATTACATGGGACAGGGCACATTACATGGGACATTACATGGGACAGGGCATATTACATGGGACAGGGCACATGACAGGGCACATTACATGGGGCAGAGCACATGACAGGGGACATTACTTGGGGCAGGGCACATTACATGGGGCAGAGCATATGACAGGGGACATTACATGGGACAGGGCACATGACAGGGGACATTACATGGGACAGGGCACATGACAGGGGACATTACATGGGACAGGGCACATGACAGGGGACATTACATGGGACAGGGCACATTACATGGGACATTACATGGGACAGGGCATATTACATGGGACAGGGCACATTACATGGGGCAGAGCACATGACAGGGCACATTACATGGGGCAGAGCATATGACAGAGCACATTACATGGAGCAGAGCACATTACATGGGACAGAGCACATGACAGGGGACATTACATGGGGCAGAGCACATTACATGGGGCAGAGCATATGACGGGGACATTACATAGGGCAGAGAACATTACATGGGACAGAGCACATGACAGGGGACATTACATGGGGCAGAGCACATTACATGGGGCAGAGCATATGACAGGGGACATTACATGGGGCAGAGCACATTACATGGGGCAGAGCACATGACAGGGGACATTACATAGGGCAGAGCACATTACATGGGGCAGAGCATATGACAGGGGACATTACATGTAACAGGGCACATGACAGGGGACATTACATGGGACAGAGCACATGACAGGGGACATTTCATAGGGCAGAGCACATTGCATGGGGCAGAGCATATGACAGGGGACATTACATGGGACAGGGGACATTACATGGGACAGGGCACATGACAGGGGACATCACATGGGGCAGAGCACATGACAAGGGACATTACTTGGGACAGGGCACATTACATGGGACAGAGCGCATGACAGGGGACATTACATGGGGCAGAGCACATTACATGGGACAGGGCACATGACAGGGGACATTACATGGAACAGGCCACATGACAGGGGACATTACATGGGACATGGGGCAGGGCACATTACATGGGGTAGGGGACATGACAGGGGACATTACATGGGACAGACTGTTGGGCACATTGTGGGGGGACACAGCTGGGCACACTTCAGTACTTGCTTTCTTCTTCTGGCTTCAGAGCTCATTTCATATCTCCTCCAGTGGCTCGCTGTTCCCCCTCGGCCTCTCTTTCTCCTATCCTGTCCACCCCAGATGATGTCACATACAAGCACTCGGGAAGGACAGGAGGGGAGGAGGGGCCTGCGGGGAACAGTGTGCTACAGCCAATATGGTGCCAGCCCGCTTCCCTGCCTATCTCTGCCTGTGTCTGTGATCCTCCTGTCAGCTGCATGCGACTGACAGTCAGATCGCCGCTGAACCCCTGGGGACCTCTCGTGGAACCCTAGGGTTCCGTGGAACCCCGGTTGAGAACCACTGGTCTAGAGGCTAATAAGCCCCTAGGATTGCGTTTACATGAAAGCCGACCGCTGGCTGAAAAGAATGTACATCAGCGCGTTCTTGACGATCAGAATTTCTGACAACATTTGTGCGGCCGTGTGTATGCAAGACAAGTTTGAGCCAACATCCGTCGGAAATAAATCCAGGATTTCGTTGTCGGAGTGTCCGATTGTGTGTACGTGGCATAAGACTTACCATACCTGCAAAGCAATTACAATAAAACATAGTAAAAATAAAACATTACAGTTCTAAAATACAGTAACAAAAGAGAGAGAACAATACAGCAGACAATAGAGAGAAGAAAAATAAAACCACAACTATTTTTGGCTTTTTTATTTTTTTTTGTGTTTTTGTGTTTTCTTTTTTTTTTGCACTCTTATATAAACTGTAAACGTTCCAGATTAGGATCTCTCAAAATGTGATAGCCATCACACCTCTCGAGACCCTGTGTTAGTATGCCTAGGACTGTGCAATGCCGTACCCTACTCTAATACTCCACTAGCGTGTGGTAGCGTTCGAAACAGTCACCAATGCAAAGACCAGGTTGGTCAGGACAGGAGGGACCATAAAAGCGTGTGTCACGCCTATATCCGCGCTTTCTACAGACACAACATCTTCTTTGGGGGTTTCTTTGGGTAGGGGTACATTACATGGAGCAGAGCACATTACATGGGGCAGAGCACATGACAGGAGAAATTACATGGGGCAGAGCACATTACATGGGGCAGAGCACAAGACAGGGGACATTACTTGGGGCAGGGCACATTACATGGGACAGGGCACATGACAGGGCACATTACATGGGGCAGAGCACATGACAGGGGACATTACTTGGGGCAGGGCACATTACATGGGACAGGGCACATGACAGGGGACATTACATGGGGCGGGGCACATGACAGGGGACTTTACATGGGGCAGAGCACATTACGTGGGGCAGAGCACATGACAGGGGACATTACTTGGGGCAGGGCACATTACATGGGACAGGGCACATGACAGGGGACATTACATGGGGCAGGGGACATTACATGGAGCAGAGCACATGACAGGGGAAATTTCAAGGGACAGGGGACATTACATGGGACAGGGAACATGACAATGGGCATTACATGGAACAGTGGACATTACATGGGACAGGGCACATTACATGGGGCAGAGCACATTACATGGGGCAGAGCACATTACATGGGGCAGAGCACATTACATGGGGCAGAGCACATGACAGGGCACATTACATGGGGCAGAGCACATGACAGGGGACATTACTTGGTGCTGGGCACATGACAGGGGACATTACATGGGACAGGGGACATTACATGGGGCAGAGCACATGACAGGGGAAATTACTTGGGGCAGGGCACATTACATGGGACAGGGCACATGACAGGGGACATTACTTGGGGCAGGGCACATTACATGGGGCAGGGCACATGGCAGGGGACATTACATGGGACAGGGGATATTACATGGAGCAGAGCACATTACATGGGGCAGAGCACATGACAGGGGAAATTTCATGGGACAGGGAACATGACAGGGGACATTACATGGGACAGTGCACATGACAGGGGACATTACATGAGACAGGGGACATTACATGGGGCAGAGCACATGACAGGGGACATTACATGGGACAGGGAATATGACTGGGGACATTACATGGTACAGTGGACATTACATGGGACAGGGCACATTACATGGGGCAGAGCACATGACATGGCATATTACATGGGGCAGAGCACATGACAGGACATATTACATGGGGCAGAGCATATGACAGGGGACATTACTTGGGGCAGGGCACATTACATGGGACAGGGCACATGACAGGGGACCTTACATGGAGCAGAGCACATTACATGGGGCAGAGCACATGACAGGGGAAATTACATGGGGCAGAGCACATTACATGGGGCAGAGCACATGACAGGGGACATTACTTGGGGCAGGGCACATTAAATGGGACAGGGCACATGGCAGGGGACATTACATGGGACAGGGGATATTACATGGAGCAGAGCACATTACATGGGGCAGAGCACATGACAGGGGAAATTTCATGGGACAGGGAACATGACAGGGGACATTACATGGGACAGTGCACATGACAGGGGACATTACATGAGACAGGGGACATTACATGGGGCAGAGCACATGACAGGGGACATTACATGGGACAGGGAATATGACTGGGGACATTACATGGGACAGTGGACATTACATGGGACAGGGCACATTACATGGGACAGGGCACATTACATGGGGCAGAGCACATGACATGGCATATTACATGGGGCAGAGCACATGACAGGACACATTACATGGGGCAGAGCATATGACAGGGGACATTACTTGGGGCAGGGCACATTACATGGGACAGGGCACATGACAGGGGACATTACATGGGACAGGGGACATTACATGGAGCAGAGCACATTACATGGGGCAGAGCACATGACAGGGGAAATTACATGGGGCAGAACACATTACATGGGGCAGAGCACATGACAGGGGACATTACTTGGGGCAGGGCACATTAAATGGGACAGGGCACATGACAGGGCACATTACATGGGGCAGAGCACATTACATGGGGTAGAGCATATGACAGGGGACATTACTTGGGGCAGGGCATATTACATGGAACAGGGCACATGACAGGGGACATTACATGGGGCAGGGCACATGACAGGGGACATTACATGGGGCAGAGCACATTACATGGGGCCGAGCACATAACAGGGGACATTACTTGTGGCAGGGCACATTACATGGGACAGGGCACATGACAGGGGACATTACATGGGACAGGGGACATTACATGGAGCAGAGCACATTAAATGGGGCAGAGCACATGACAGGGGAAATTTCATGGGACAGGGGACATTACATGGGACAGGGAACATGACAGGGGACATTACATGGAACAGTGGACATTACATGGGACAGGGCACATTACATGGGGCAGAGCACATGACAGGGCACATTACATGGGGCAGAGCACATGACAGGGCACATTACATGGGGCAGAGCACATGACAGGGCACATTACATGGGGCAGAGCACATGACAGGGGACATTACTTGGGGCAGGGCACATTACATGGGGCAGAGCATATGACAGGGGACATTACATGGGACAGGGCACATGACAGGGGACATTACATGGGACAGGGCACATGACAGGGGACATTACATGGGACAGGGCACATTACATGGGACATTACATGGGACAGGGCATATTACATGGGACAGGGCACATGACAGGGCACATTACATGGGGCAGAGCACATGACAGGGGACATTACTTGGGGCAGGGCACATTACATGGGGCAGAGCATATGACAGGGGACATTACATGGGACAGGGCACATGACAGGGGACATTACATGGGACAGGGCACATGACAGGGGACATTACATGGGACAGGGCACATTACATGGGACATTACATGGGACAGGGCATATTACATGGGACAGGGCACATTACATGGGGCAGAGCACATGACAGGGCACATTACATGGGGCAGAGCATATGACAGAGCACATTACATGGAGCAGAGCACATTACATGGGACAGAGCACATGACAGGGGACATTACATGGGGCAGAGCACATTACATGGGGCAGAGCATATGACGGGGACATTACATAGGGCAGAGAACATTACATGGGACAGAGCACATGACAGGGGACATTACATGGGGCAGAGCACATTACATGGGGCAGAGCATATGACAGGGGACATTACATGGGGCAGAGCACATTACATGGGGCAGAGCACATGACAGGGGACATTACATAGGGCAGAGCACATTACATGGGGCAGAGCATATGACAGGGGACATTACATGTAACAGGGCACATGACAGGGGACATTACATGGGACAGAGCACATGACAGGGGACATTTCATAGGGCAGAGCACATTGCATGGGGCAGAGCATATGACAGGGGACATTACATGGGACAGGGGACATTACATGGGACAGGGCACATGACAGGGGACATCACATGGGGCAGAGCACATGACAAGGGACATTACTTGGGACAGGGCACATTACATGGGACAGAGCGCATGACAGGGGACATTACATGGGGCAGAGCACATTACATGGGACAGGGCACATGACAGGGGACATTACATGGAACAGGCCACATGACAGGGGACATTACATGGGACATGGGGCAGGGCACATTACATGGGGTAGGGGACATGACAGGGGACATTACATGGGACAGACTGTTGGGCACATTGTGGGGGGACACAGCTGGGCACACTTCAGTACTTGCTTTCTTCTTCTGGCTTCAGAGCTCATTTCATATCTCCTCCAGTGGCTCGCTGTTCCCCCTCGGCCTCTCTTTCTCCTATCCTGTCCACCCCAGATGATGTCACATACAAGCACTCGGGAAGGACAGGAGGGGAGGAGGGGCCTGCGGGGAACAGTGTGCTACAGCCAATATGGTGCCAGCCCGCTTCCCTGCCTATCTCTGCCTGTGTCTGTGATCCTCCTGTCAGCTGCATGCGACTGACAGTCAGATCGCCGCTGAACCCCTGGGGACCTCTCGTGGAACCCTAGGGTTCCGTGGAACCCCGGTTGAGAACCACTGGTCTAGAGGCTAATAAGCCCCTAGGATTGCGTTTACATGAAAGCCGACCGCTGGCTGAAAAGAATGTACATCAGCGCGTTCTTGACGATCAGAATTTCTGACAACATTTGTGCGGCCGTGTGTATGCAAGACAAGTTTGAGCCAACATCCGTCGGAAATAAATCCAGGATTTCGTTGTCGGAGTGTCCGATTGTGTGTACGTGGCATAAGACTTACCATACCTGCAAAGCAATTACAATAAAACATAGTAAAAATAAAACATTACAGTTCTAAAATACAGTAACAAAAGAGAGAGAACAATACAGCAGACAATAGAGAGAAGAAAAATAAAACCACAACTATTTTTGGCTTTTTTATTTTTTTTTGTGTTTTTGTGTTTTCTTTTTTTTTTGCACTCTTATATAAACTGTAAACGTTCCAGATTAGGATCTCTCAAAATGTGATAGCCATCACACCTCTCGAGACCCTGTGTTAGTATGCCTAGGACTGTGCAATGCCGTACCCTACTCTAATACTCCACTAGCGTGTGGTAGCGTTCGAAACAGTCACCAATGCAAAGACCAGGTTGGTCAGGACAGGAGGGACCATAAAAGCGTGTGTCACGCCTATATCCGCGCTTTCTACAGACACAACATCTTCTTTGGGGGTTTCTTTGGGTAGGGGTACCAGAGAGGACATGCGGAAAATGCCTCTCATGCAGCGGGCTCACTGCATTTGGATTGGGAAGTTGGGCCACAGCACCTTCTGGAAACAGAAGGGCTGTGATGATCTCTTCTTGGAATTTAAGGAATGATCCAGTTCGTCTTCAAGCTTTGTATAGCACATAAGCATTCAGCAGAGCCAATTGAAATAAGTATACAGACACTTTTTTGTACCATCGTCTGGCCTTACAGGCAATTAGGTACGGCACCAAAAACTGGTCGTTGAGGGCCACCCCTCCCATATTAAGGTTATATTCGTGGACACAGAGGGGTATGTCCACAACACCAGTCGCCGTAGGAATTTGGACCGTCGTGTCTGCGTGAAGGGAGGACGGAATGAAAACATTCTTATTATGCCTCCACTTCACAGCGAGCAAATTATTACATCTCAAGCAGGCTCTCTCCCCCCGCCTAAGACAGGAATCTACAAGCCGCTGGGGTAAGCCCCGGCGTGAATTGGGATTAAGCCTGCATGAGTACCCCCCCAGCAAGCAGCCTTCTTGGGCCAGGAGCACTGGCACCAGACCCCAGAAGAGGAGGATCAAGGGCTGCTCTGTGTAAAACCATTGCAAAGAACAAGTAGGTATAACATGTTTGTTATTTAATTTTAGCCCATATCTGATGCATAAAACAGAAATCCAGCTGAAAAAAACAAGAAAAATGATTAACATATTAACCTTCTCGCTGCCAGTCCCTGTGCTCCATTTTTAAATTCAGCTGGCTGTACCATTTTTGCAATTTTTCAATTGTTTTTTTTTTTCCTTATAGCTTTCAGAGTTTGTAAAAGACCCCCTAACCATTGTTGTATTAAAGAGTCACTCTGAATAACCTCTTCACCTGTAGACCTTTTTAGAACAATCTGTATCTCTATTTGTGCTCGGAGCTTTACCGCCGCCTTTTGACCACTACTTCCCATCTGTACAGTACTTCCAAGTTGAGCTAGAGAAGAGATTACTCTGAATAATTCCTCCCGCCTGACTGATTGGAATCCCGGGGCATTGTTGAACCCAAAAGTCACAGACCATCGTCACCTGTCTCACTGACTTGCGTATCAACATCCCTCAGCCTCTGGTAGTACCACTCCCCTGGGCTTTCACTCACTTGATCAACAGTCCATGTGCCACTCACAACAGTCAATCGCCCAGTATCCTTCCGCTTAGTTGCTACTTCTTCCGGATGGCTGCTCCATCCCTCCTCTCCGGTCTGGTACGCTCCCCTCCCCGCAGGGGGCGTCCAGCGACACCAGCGACTACATGCTGTGTGGTGTCTCCATCTCAAAAAACCTCCACTCTGCGTGGCCTGGTCCCCCCCTCCCCACAGGGGGGGCTCACCTTCTCTCCCTCCCCGAAAGGGGGCTCCTTCTTCTCTCCTCTCACCTTCTTCTCCCTCTTAGCATGTGACCCCAGCTTATATGAGAGTCCCACCTTCTGCCAAACACACGCTACACTGGTATATCAGACAGCTCCCTTCAGATGTTGGTATATCAGACAGCTCCCTTCAGATGCTGGTATATCAGACAGCTCCCTTCAGATGCTGGTATATCAGACAGCTCTACTCAGATGCTGGTATATCAAACAGCTCTCCTCAGATGCTGGTGTATCAAACAGCTCTCCTCAGATGCTGGTATATCAGACAGCTCTCCTCAGATGCTGGTATATCAGACAGCTCTCCTCAGATGCTGGTATATCAAACAGCTCTCCTCAGATGCTAGTATATCAAACAGCTCTCCTCAGATGCTGGTATATCAAACAGCTTTCCTCAGATGCTGGTATATCAGACAGCTCTCCTCAGATGCTGGTATATCAGACAGCTCTCCTCAGATGCTGGTATATCAAACAGCTCTCCTCAGATGCTGGTATATCAAACAGCTCTCCTCGGATGCTGGTATATCAGACAGCTCTCCTCGGATGCTGGTATATCAGACAGCTCTCCCCAGATGCTGGTATATCAGACAGCTCTCCTCAAATGCTGGTATATCAAACAGCTCTCCTCAGATGCTGGTATATCAGACAGCTCTCCTCAGAAGCTGGTATATCAAACAGCTCTCCTCAGATGCTGGTATATCAGACAGCTCTCCTCAGATGCTGGTATATCAGACAGCTCTTCCCAGATGCTGGTATATCAGACAGCTCTCCTCAGATGCTGGTATATCAAACAGCTCTCCTCAGATGCTGGTATATCAGACAGCTCTCCTCAGATGCTTGTGTAGTGGGATGCCCTTTTGTCCAGATTCTGGTGCAGGTCCCTTTAACTCAACTCCCCACAATTCTCTGAGCCCGGGGGATATAAAAGTCAGCTCCACCCAGATTCCTGTGCTCAGAGAGATCCTGCCTGATGGGACAGCAGTGACTGGGCAAGTGAGCTGTTCTCAGGTGCTGGGTCCTCCCCTGTTAAGTCTGGTGTGCGGGCCACCAGCAGTGAGCACAAGAGCACGCAGTATCTTTCCAAGCCCCAGTCACTGGAGAGGACTCTGTTACAGTCCATTGGTGGAAGCTGTCCATGAAGTGAGTTGGCCCTATCTCCAGCCACCAGAACCCCCTGACCAAAGCAAGTAGAAAGCAGTGCCAGCGTGAAGTTTGTGTCAGCAGGAGGTCCACTCAGCTCACAGACTGTGGAATGAACGATTACTATGTTGGAACACGTGAGATTCTTAAGTTTACATTTCTATCTGTAGATTGGACTCAGAACACGCTGCTGCCACCTTGTGGACATTAGTTGAAAGGCAGTGAAATTGTTATATCCTCTTCCTTTATGGTTCATGTTAATGTTCTGTGCTGTATACCCAGTTTCACACGATTTCCGGTACAATTTATGTTGAACTTCACTGTTAAGTAAAATAGAGATTGCACATCACCACTGGTCTGATTATTTGGCTGTGACCGTTACACTACACTTGGCATCACGAACAGGATACAGCCATGTCAGACAGTGATGAGGAGAACAGCACAAGGGCAGAGCCAGCCCACAGCGGCACTGAGGGAGTTAAACAGTCTGCTATAGCTTCTCTACTGCTGGCAGGATTGCTACCACAACAGCTGCCTAAGTATACAGGACCGGATCAGGACTTAGATGATTGGATTGGGAGGTTGCGGGGCTTGATCCGGTCATATGGGGTCCCACCTGCACAGCAGGCAGACCTGGCCATTAATGCCCTTGAAGGGGAAGCAAGGAAGTTGATCCTACACCTTCCAGCAGAGGACCAGGACTCCCTAGACAAGATAATCAGCCGCTTGGAAGCAGTGTACACCCAGACGGTTGCATTAGGGGATCTTAGAGCACGCTTTATCAGTAGAAGGCAAAGAGTGGGAGAATCCATTCCGCAGTATGCCCTGGAACTGCAGGATATAGCAGCCGAGATACGCTGCAAGGAGAGGAGGCGAGCAGGACGTGCTGGCTGGAGTGATACAGACGGGTGGCTGAAGGATCAGTTTGTGGATGGGCTTCTGTCTGACAAAGTCAGGGAGAAGTTACAAGAGAAGGACAGAAGTAACCCAAACTTAAAATTCCACGAAATTCTGGAAGCAGCTATACTATATTCAGAACCCAGATGTGCCAGTACGGATGTCCTCATGGCCAGCACAGGTGATAAACCATGTAAACCGCCACAAACTGGACACACAGCTCCGTGGGAGGTGGCCATCCACAAGCTGACAGAAGGAATGGCCCAGCTCCAGACAGAACTTGCCACGCTGAGACGTGAGCGAGACAATCCAAGGGGGCCAAGGGAACACACCCCTTCATGGAGAAACCGATCACCGCCCCGCAGACGACCAAGACGGGAGAGGTCACCCTCTCCATGTTGGGGCTGTCACTTGAGGGACTGTCCTGATCGAATACCGAGGGAGCCATTAAACTCAGAGTGCCCCGCCGCTAGGAGTCAAGCAGTGGGGCGGCCCAGCAAAACGACTCCCCCGTCACACACAGAGGGCGTGGTGGTCGATTGCCCTGTGGTACACGGGTACTTCGATGGCCAAGAGGTCGAATGTCTTTTCGACACGGGGTCCCAAGTCACCATTCTACCAGAACCCTTGTTCCAGCGATACTTCCCAAAGAAGAAAATGAGTCAGGATACCCCCTGGATCTCACTGACAGCTGCCAACGAACTTCTTATAGAAGTGGTCGGGATTACCTGGATGAAAGTAGAACTGTGGGGACAGGACCTTGGCCAAAAAGGTGTTGTGGTTACACGAGCATCCGGAAAAGGTCGACCGCAGGTGATATTGGGCATGAATATCATCCAGGGGATGAGGCCTGAGCTGTTAAAACGGTGTCCTACACACCTGGGACAACCTAAAGAAGTTAGAAAGCTGCTCCTTACCTTGGCAGCACTAAAGGGCTCTGACGCAAGTATCGCAAACATTAATGAAAAGGCTGGTGTCGTGAGGGTTCCTTTTGGGACAGAGATTGTAATACCTCCCTGCAAAGAACTTGTACTCCCCATGAATGTTGGATCAAGCCATAGACTGCAGGGCGTCCCAGTGCTAGTGGAACCCTTACCCTCAGATATGGCCCCGTTTGTTGCTAGAACTCTCACAGTTGTTTCTTTAAGGCACCGTGCTAGTTAGGATGCGGAACAGCAAGACGATCCCACTTCACTTGCCCCCAGGGACACCAGTGGCGGAACTGGCCCTGATTTCAGGTGTGATTTCTCCCAAAGTGGACCACATAGAGCTCCAGAAATTTCACGGACGACGCTATGTAGCTAAAGTGATTGTTGCCAAATGTTCAGCAGGAGCAGACCCAGCATGGGTAGGAGAACAGATACTTCCACTTCTACAGCTGTCCACTGAGGAACTCACACCCACCCAGATAGAAGCAGTAAGGCAACTGGTGGATAAGTGGTCAGAGACGTTTTCCCAGGGGAATTTTGACCTGGGCTGTAGCAATGGAATTGAACATGAGATCTCAACAGGAGGAAATCCACCCATCCGGGATCGCTACAGAAGCATACCCCCTCACCTTTATCAGGAAGTCAAGCAGATGTTGGAACAGATGATGCAACAAGGCATAATTGAAGACAGCAAAAGTCCATGGGCAGCTCCCGTTGTATTAGTGTGGAAAAAGGATGGCACCCTCCGCTTCTGTGTAGATTATAGACGATTGAATGCTGTCACTACAAGAGACGCCTATCCCCTGCCACGGATTGAAGAGTCCCTAACAGCTCTAGGGAAAGCAAAGTTCTTTTCCACGCTTGATCTCGCCAGTGGGTATTGGCAGATCCCTGTGGCCAAAGCCGATCGACCAAAAACTGCTTTCATCACCCCTATGGGACTATGGCAGTTCAAGAGAATGCCTTTCGGACTGAACAATGCACCTGCTACCTTCCAGAGGACAATGGAGCATTGTCTTGGGGATATGAACCTGGATAGCATCTTGATTTATCTTGATGATATCGTGGTGTTCTCTGCCACCTTCGAGGAACACCTCGCCCACCTCGATGGTGTTCTAGCCAGGCTACATCAGTATGGGCTGAAGCTTAAGCCAAAAAGATGCCGCCTGTTCAAAAGTGAGATTGAATATTTGGGACATGTCATTTCAAAACAGGGTGTGCTCCCCAATCCAGAGAAAATCAAGGTACTACAAGAATGGAAGGCACCATCAACCGTGACTGAGGTTAGAGCCTTCCTAGGGTTAGCGGGGCACTATCGACGCTTCATCAAGCACTACGCCCATCATGCTGCTCCAATCCAGAAGTTACTACATGGAGTAGACCAGAAAAGGAGGTCACAGGAGGGTAGAATGGGGACTGGAACAGCAAGAGGCATTTGACTTCTTAAAGCAACGGTTGGTGTCAGCCCCTGTATTGGCCTTTGCTGATTTCTCCCTTCCCTTTAGGTTACAAACTGATGCCAATAACCAGGGCCTGGGGGCTGTGCTCTCACAAATGCAAGATGGTAAGGAACGGGTTATTGCTTATGCCAGCCGCAGCCTTCACCCAACCGAGAGAAACCCTGCAAACTACAGCTCCTTCAAGTTGGAACTGTTAGCGCTGGTGTGGGCCGTCACAGGACGTTTCACCGAGTATCTCACAGGGTCTAAGTTCGAAGTCTGGACAGACAATAACCCCTTAGTACATCTCCAGACATCCAAACTTGGCGCTCTGGAACAAAGATGGGCAGCACGTCTGGCAAAGTTTGACTTTTCCCTGCGTTACCACCCAGGAAAGGGGAATCACGTGGCTGATGCCCTATCACGGTACCCTACAGCCCAACCACAGCGAGATGCGGATGAAGAGGCCGAAGATGAAGAAATCCCACCCTTAATGGGGGCTAGACCTAAGAGTAGACCACGGGTGGACCTCATCCAGGTATTGGAAGATTGTAACTGGGCAGAAACGCAGAAGGATGACCCTGTGATTGCCCCAGTCATAGAGGCAATGCAGTTACGGCGCTGGCCCAGTAGAATTGAAAGGTCACAACTGCTACCAGAAACACAAAAACTGCTGAACGAATGGTCACGCCTCCTCTTGAGAAATGGCATATTGTATCGCAGAATAATGTTCCCCCATGACTCTTCGGTAACCTGGCAGGTCGTACTGTCCCGGGCCAGAGCTCGACCAGTGGCAGAAAGGATCCATGTGGAGGGAGGACATTGGGGTGTCCACAAGACATTCGCCTGGTTCAAAAGGCAAGCCATGTGTGTGGGGCTGTTCCAGTTGATTGATCAGATATGTCGGCAATGTGCAGTATGCTCCGTGACCAAGGGGGCTGAGATCCTGGTGCCTCCCATGATGTGGAACATGTCTGCCCCATTGGAAGTATTGACAGTTGACTTCCTCACCCTCGACATGTCGGAAGATGGACATCGCCATGTCCTTGTCATGGTGGACCACTTTACCAAGTTTGCAGTAGCTGTACCAACTCGTGACCAAACTGCAAAGACTGCAGCTCAAGCAGTGTGGAAGCACTTCTGTCTCCCTTATGGTTGCCCTCAGAAGATACATTCAGATCAAGGGCCCTGCTTTGAAAGTGAGTTCTTCCAGGAGTGATGTCGCTCCTTAGGTGTCAAGAAGACGCATACGACCCCATATCACCCACAGGGTAACGGAGCCTGCGAGAGGTTTAACCGTACCCTGATACAACTGTTGAGGGGACTGGCCCGTGAGAAACGAACCAGATGGACCCAGTACTCGACCGAAGTGGTTTGGAAGTATAATCATACTGTGCACTCAGCGACAGCTCGGTCTCCTTACCACGTGATGTTTGGCCGTACTCTTGGGGGACCCACAGATCTATGGGGTGCTGTCCCCACTGAAGATCTGGAGTATACTCCAGCAACCTGGATTCGAGAGTGGAGGCGACGCCTATCAGAAGTCCAACAGTTTGTAAAGGAGCGAACTTGGGTGGAACAAGAAGAGTCAGGAACGGAGGTCTATGACCTGAAGCCGGGAGACAGGGTCTTGATCAGGCGCAAAGGTGCACATCAGCAGGGCAAGCTACAAACTCCATGGGAGGAAGTGCCCAGAGTGGTGCTACAGCAACCAATTCCAGGAGTGCCAATCTATGACGTCCAGAAGGAAAATACACAAGATAGGCCAAGGAGGCTACACCGCCGGCTTCTCAAACCTATTAGAAATTTCATAGAGGTGCCTGAAAGCTTATCTAGAGAGCCGGAGGAACAGGTTTCCAAGCCACCCGTAGCAGTCTCAGCAGGGAATCAGTGGTGGTTACTCCCTGTCCCTTCACTGTTGCCTCCAAATCTCCAAAGAGAGATTACAGATACAGACAATGCCAGGCAGCCCAATGATTGCCCAGCTCGGATTCCTACTCCTGCTGTGGAGCCCTCTGACCCACTGTCAACTGAGATGCCTGAAAGTGAAGATGTACCTTTGCCTGCTCCTGAAGAGGAGCCTGAACCTCAACCCTTGAGATGCTCTCAGAGACAAAACTTTGGGAAACCACCTGAACGTTTTGCACAGGAGGACTTTGTCTGGTCGGTAAACTTGCCTGGAATCGCAAGTTCAAGCGGGGTGGAGTGTAGTGGGATGCCCTTTTGTCCAGATTCTGGTGCAGGTCCCTTTAACTCAACTCCCCACAATCCTCTGAGCCCGGGGGATATAAAAGTCAGCTCCACCCAGATTCCTGTGCTCAGAGAGATCCTGCCTGATGGGACAGCAGTGACTGGGCAAGTGAGCTGTTCTCAGGTGCTGGGTCCTCCCCTGTTAAGTCTGGTGTGCGGGCCACCAGCAGTGAGCGCAAGAGCACGCAGTATCTTTCCAAGCCCCAGTCACTGGAGAGGACTCTGTTACAGTCCATTGGTGGAAGCTGTCCATGAAGTGAGTTGGCCCTATCTCCAGCCACCAGAACTGCAGTGCCAGCGTGAAGTTTGTGTCAGCAGGAGGTCCACTCAGCTCACAGACTGTGGAATGAACGATTACTATGTTGGAACACGTGAGATTCTTAAGTTTACATTTCTATCTGTAGATTGGACTCAGAACACGCTGCTGCCACCTTGTGGACATTAGTTGAAAGGCAGTGAAATTGTTATATCCTCTTCCTTTATGGTTCATGTTAATGTTCTGTGCTGTATACCCAGTTTCACACGATTTCCGGTACAATTTATGTTGAACTTCACTGTTAAGTAAAATAGAGATTGCACATCACCACTGGTCTGATTATTTGGCTGTGACCGTTACACTACACTGGTATATCAGACAGCTCTCCCCAGATGCTGGTATATCAGACAGCTCTCCTCAGATGCTGGTATATCAGACAGCTCTCCTCAGATGCTGGTATATCAGACAGCTCTCCTCAGATGCTGGTATATCAGACAGCTCTCCTCAGATGCTGGTATATCAGACAGCTCTCCTCAGATGCTGGTATATCAGACAGCTCTCCTCAGATGCTGGTATATCAGACAGCTCTCCTCAGGTGCTGGTATATCAGACAGCTCTCCTCAGGTGCTGGTATATCAGACAGCTCTCCTCAGGTGCTGGTATATCAGCTCTCTTCAGATGCTGGTATATCAGACAGCTCTCTTCAGATGCTTGTATATCAAACAGCTCTTCTCAGATGCTGGTATATCAGACAGCTCTCTTCAGATGCTGGTATATCAGACAGCTCTCCTCAGATGCTGGTATATCAGACAGCTCTCCTCAGATCCTGGTATATCAGACAGCTCTCCTCAGATGCTGGTATATCAGACAGCTCTCCTCAGATGCTTGTACATCAGACAGCTCTCCTCAGATGCTTGTACATCAGACAGCTCTCCTCAGATGCTGGTATATCAGACAGCTCTCCTCAGATGCTGTTATATCAGACAGCTCTTCTCAGATGCTGGTATATCAGAGAGCTCTCTTCAGATGCTGGTATATCAAACAGCTCTCCTCAGATGCTGGTGTAGCGCACTACCCCCGAAGGAGCTGCTGTTTGTTTGTTCTATCCGTAAATCACATTCACCACATAGCACATCGCAACCCATAAAAATAGAAACAGTCCATATTGTACTTTTCTCTTGCTTTTATTTGCATAACTTGAACTGGGACAGGAAAAGGGTTGTTTTGAGATGCTCTTTTGCTGTTTCATAATCTTTCCTTTGCCTTCTTATGCAAAGACTTAGAACAATGCAGATAATGAAAAGTCACCCTAAATAACTTTCCATGGGAAAACTGGAGTAGTTTTGTCTTTGAGAACAATTAAAGTGAATAGCAAAGAGCCACTCTGAATAACTCTTTGCATATAGGCTTTGGTAGATTTACTAGAGAATACATAGGCTGTTGTAGTAAAGAGTCACTCTGAATAACCTCTTCACCTGTAGACCTTTTTAGAACAATCTGTATCTCTATTTGTGCTCGGAGCTTTACTGCCGCCTTTTGACCACTACTTCCCATCTGTACAGTACTTCCAAGTTGAGCTAGAGAAGAGATTACTCTGAATAATTCCTCCCGCCTGACTGATTGGAATCCGGGGCATTGTTAAACCCAAAAGTCACAGGCCATCGTCACCTGTCTCACTGACTTGCGTATCAACATCCCTCAGCCTCCGGTAGTACCACTCGCCTGGGCTTTCACTCACTTGATCAACAGTCCATGTGCCACAACAGTCAATCGCCCAGTATCCTTCCGCTTAGTTGCTACTTCTTCCGGATGGCTGCTCCATCCCTCCTCTCCGGTCTGGTACGCTCCCCTTCCCGCAGGGGGCGTCTGGCGACACCAGCGACTACATGCTGTGTGGTGTCTCCGTCTCAAAAAACCTCCACTCCGTGTGGCCTGGTCCCCCCCTCCCCGCAGGGGGGCTCACCTTCTCTCCCTCCCTGAAAGGGGGCTCCTTCCTCTTTCTCCTCTCGCCTTCTTCTCCCTCTTAGCATGTGACCCCAGCTTATATATGAGTCCCACCTCCTGCCAAACACACGCTAGACTGGTATATCAGACAGCTCCCTTCAGATGTTGGTATATCAGACAGCTCTACTCAGATGCTGGTATATCAGACAGCTCCCTTCAGATGCTGATATATCAGACAGCTCCCTTCAGATGCTGGTATATCAGACAGCTCTCTTCAGATGCTGGTATATCAGACAGCTCTCTTCAGATGCTGGTATATCAGACAGCTCCCTTCAGATGCTGGTATATCAGACAGCTCCCTTCAGATGCTGGTATATCAGACAGCTCTCTTCAGATGCTGGTATATGTTTCGGAAATATTTATACCTCACTTAAACGATTAACAATACAAATATAAGTGATTAAACCTTTGTCTATATAAGAATAAAAACGAACGATAACAGGGAAAAAAGATAAACAATTAAATTTATTTACACAGAAAAGAAAGTTAGAATACTTAGAATTTATCATATATCTCTAGTGATGTCATAAGTACAGTGTTGTTCTAGGCTGCAAAGTTAATTTAGGCCGAACTCAGAAATGGTTACAATGGTCATACTCAGGATATACAATATCATAAGACAAATCCTAGGATACAAAAAGGTTAGAAAGAAAGAAAGAAAAACAGAGATTCCAGTATACATTACTCAGACAGCATATCCCCTAGATGGTCTCGGGCTGGACAGTGTAAAACCATGTAGCCCTCTCTCTCTTTTAAATGCATTCTCCACCAATCAACAGATGCAACATGTTGATTGGGTCAGAGATGTCTCAAAGTCTGGTTGGCTACATTTGAAGCCTCTTTGCTAATTGGCTTACAGCTGCCTTCAATTCTGATTGGTCACATCTGAAGCTGTCTGAAAGTTCATGCTCGGACATTGCTGGAACATTGAGACCCCTCGGTGCCTAACAGTCTATGAATTAATGAACAATCTCCTTTGATCTCCCAGCCTAAACAGTCCCGACAGTAGTATGTTATTGGCCCCCTGGTGAGTTGATTCAATTAACACCTGGGGGCCTTTCCTGGTTCCCACCAGTGGATTGGAAGCATGTTAATGGCCCCCTGAAGAATGGATGCCTTAAGGTCTGCCAATACTCTTTGATTCAGTTAACACCTGGGGACTTTCTTGTGTAACTACATTCCTAAGGTGAGCTATACTCTATCATGATATTAAGAAACATATACCCATAAATAAATATATATACCCACACATAGACACACACATATACATGTAGATAGATTATATATATATATATATATATATATATATATATATATATATATATTGTAATGTTTGGGGTATTTAGCTCAAGCGATAAATGCGTTTTTAGTGCAGTGAGTCCACCTCAGACAGGCATTATAGTTAAGGGCCTGGTAGCCCACGTTTATTAAACCGAAAAACAAAAGCAAAAAGGTCCATTCAGGATTCCCACGCAGGGGTTTAACTTCATTAAGCACTCCAAAAATAAGGAAAACATACCAAGCCACCTGGCTCTCTTGTCAGCAGTTCCTCTGCTTGCTCTCAACAGATTTGCCAATTCTTTACAGCCCCCTGGACTCACTGGCTTCCTCAGTCTCCCCGACTCTCAAGGCTGGCCAGCCTTTCCCAGTCCCTGGGCAAAGAATCCCCTTTACATAGGCTGCAGACTCCCACAGGGCAGACCACTCTCCAGACACAGGTCTGTCTTCACACAGCAGTAGCAACAAGCTACACACACTCCACCTTCCTCCACCCTCTGCTCTCACTAGCCCCTCGTTATATGGGCTGTGTGCACCTGGGCACACAACCTGCTGGCTCTCCATAAGACATGGACACAGGGTTAGAGATCCCATCCCTTTTCCCAGTGACAGGGACTATTACAATATATATACATATACATACATCCTATGGGGCAAGGCAGTTTAATTGGAGTCCTTGCAATGGTCCACTTGAACCTCATTGATATAAATATGAAATTCAATATCTCCATCACATATATCAGACAGCTCTCCTCAGATGCTGGTATATCAGACAGCTCTCCTCAGATGCTGGTATATCAAACAGCTCTCCTCAGATGCTGGTATATCAAACAGCTCTCCTCAGATGCTGGTATATCAAACAGCTCTCCTCAGATGCTGGTATATCAAACAGCTCTCCTCAGATGCTGGTATATCAGACAGCTCTCCTCAGATGCTGGTATATCAGATAGCTCTCCTCAGATGCTGGTATATCAGACAGCTCTCCCCAGATGCTGGTATATCAGACAGCTCTCCTCAGATGCTGGTATATCAGACAGCTCTCCTCAGATGCTGGTATATCAGACAGATCTCCCCAGATGCTGGTATATCAGACAGCTCTCCTCAGATGCTGGTATATCAGACAGATCTCCCCAGATGCTGGTATATCAGACAGCTCTCCTCAGATGCTGGTATATCAGACAGCTCTCCTCAGATGCTGGTATATCAAACAGCTCTCCTCAGATGCTGGTATATCAAACAGCTCTCCTCAGATGCTGGTATATCAAACAGCTCTCCTCAGATGCTGGTATATCAAACAGCTCTCCTCAGATGCTGGTATATCAGACAGCTCTCCTCAGATGCTGGTATATCAGATAGCTCTCCTCAGATGCTGGTATATCAGACAGCTCTCCCCAGATGCTGGTATATCAGACAGCTCTCCTCAGATGCTGGTATATCAGACAGCTCTCCTCAGATGCTGGTATATCAGACAGATCTCCCCAGATGCTGGTATATCAGACAGCTCTCCTCAGATGCTGGTATATCAGACAGATCTCCCCAGATGCTGGTATATCAGACAGCTCTCCTCAGATGCTGGTATATCAGACAGCTCTCCTCAGATGCTGGTATATCAAACAGCTCTCCTCAGATGCTGGTATATCAAACAGCTCTCCTCAGATGCTGGTATATCAAACAGCTCTCCTCAGATGCTGGTATATCAAACAGCTCTCCTCAGATGCTGGTATATCAGACAGCTCTCCTCAGATGCTGGTATATCAGATAGCTCTCCTCAGATGCTGGTATATCAGACAGCTCTCCCCAGATGCTGGTATATCAGACAGCTCTTCTCAGATGCTGGTATATCAGACAGCTCTCCTCAGATGCTGGTATATCAGACAGATCTCCCCAGATGCTGGTATATCAGACAGCTCTCCTCAGATGCTGGTATATCAGACAGCTCTCCTCAGATGCTGGTATATCAGACAGCTCTCCTCAGATGCTGGTATATCAAACAGCTCTCCTCAGATGCTGGTATATCAAACAGCTCTCCTCAGATGCTGGTATATCAAACAGCTCTCCTCAGATGCTGGCATATCAGACAGCTCTCCTCAAATGCTGGTATATCAGACAGCTCTCCTCGGATGCTGGTATATCAGACAGCTCTCTTCAGATGCTGGTACATCAGACAGCTCTCCTCACTTCCTCTGTCAGACCTCTCTCACTCTTTTATCTCAGTAGTTCCCTCTCCTCATTTACCTCAGCAGTCCCTTCTCCTCTCCTCCACCTCAGCACTTCCTGAAACTCCCCTTTTACCTGAGTTTTCTGGAAGGACAAGTCAGTAGCTCTCTGTCTCCATCTTGTGGCCAAAATGAGAAATTTTGTTACAAAATACCTGCTACAATTGTTTAGCAATTTTATGTTTTTCCTAGCAGCTGTCAAGTTTAAGGTTTACAGTGTACAGGCAGTCAGTCCCTAAGTTAAAAACATCAGGCTTACATACAACTCATACTTATAAACGGAGGGAGACATGAGCGGAAATTAGAGGACGTCTACCCCTAGGAAAAAAAGGTGTCTCCACTGTAGCTTTATCACCAATCCTTGTTTTTACAACAACCCAAACTTTTTAAAATCTAATTGTCACAGGGACAGAAAGTGAGGTGAATAATTATGATCAGGGGCACAGACAGCAAAACAAACGTTACAGGGGTGTTAACCCTTCACTATGCTATCCAAAAAAAGTAACCTTTTTTTTTGGCTGGAGTTACACTTAAATATTTACCTGTTCCAACTTTCATACAAATTTAACTTAACAAAACTACAGAACCAAATGTGCATGTGCATGGAACAGTTAAAAATAAATGTTTTAGTCGTGTCCTCACATCTTTGTGAGTGAAAATGATGGACATAAACTCATGTAAACTTTCTCCTCTTGGCTACTTTCTTCAAGCAGAGTTGAATCATTTAAAACACAAATGAAATATCAATAAGTTTGAAAGACATGGACATTGTTTTTTCTACTGCTTCTTTCTTTACTGTAATATTATGCTTCTAAAATGTATGCAAATGCAGCTGGTCTTCAAAGTATTCCTGATCTAATAACATTGCTGTTTTCACTTCCTGCAGGTTCCTTTATGAATTGACAACTATACCAAATTTTTCAGAACGGGTTTTTTGCATTTTGTTGCAGTCAACGATATCAGAAAACATTAGTGCCATTCATCGAAGACTTGAATTGTTACAAAAAGTTTGTAAGGTTAGTTATATATCTAACTAGAATATCATCTGTAAAGCAGATGCAACTATCAACCTTGTAAGCAACTGTTTTACACTGCTGCCACAAATTGTTTGTGCTATTTACTAATCTGGGAATTTAGGCTATGTATGTTCAAAAACACTTAATCAAAGTACACTGAGTATACTTAGCATGCCCTGTCCCTCCCCCTGCTGTTGCCATCCCCCATCACACTGTTCTGCAATTCCCAGCTGTCAAAATAATAGTTGGGACTTGCTGAGACAGCAGTGGCTGCTGTCCAATATGAAGCTTCTAAAATCAGCAGAGCTTCCCCTCATTTCAGATCTTCCCCTCAGATTTACAGCGACTGCACTTCCAAGTGCACTTTCAAGTGCACTTGCAGTGCACTTGTAGTGCAAAGCACATTTGCCTTTCGTAAATAACCCCCTATGTTTTTGAAGCTTCTAAACACTGTGTTTTTGGAGCTTCTACACACTGTGCAGAAGCATGGTGAGTCATATAGTAAAATTATTGTTACACTATTCACTCAAAGCATTAACCTTTTGATCATCAATTAAAGCAACCTTACAATCTATTTAAGCTCTTTTTAAGCTTTAGCTATTTTGTTTCTTTTATTCATGTTTAGATTTTAAAAGAAGATCCTGCAGTTCTGTGTGTTTTAGGATTGATTCTTGCAATTGGTAACTACATGAATGGAGGAAACAGAACGAGAGGACAAGCGGATGGATTTGCATTAGATATTTTGCCAAAACTGAAAGATGTCAAAAGCAACGTAAGTATGAAATTTTAAAAATTAGGTCTTAGAAACATTAAAAGAAAACTCCAGCAGAAATACAAAACACAATCAAAGAAGTGAAGTTAACCGATGCTTATGTATGCCTGCTTTTTGATTTTGCTCCACTATTTTGGGAGAGGTACCAGGAAATAAATACCCTTGCAAACACTGTCCTGCTTCAGTGGGTTTCATACAGAATACTAGACATTAAACATAATCCAACTGAAACCAACAGTGAATCCTTCCCTTTCTTCTGTTGCTCTTAGCTGCTGTGAATGGATTTGAAACATGCATAGAAAGCACTGCAGCAATTAACACTGCAAAGGCATTCTCCTCTAAAATCTAGCCCTTGTTTATATTTTTGAAAAAATATTTTTATTTTGTTAACATTTTTTACAGCTTTCAGAAACGTGTGATTTTTCTTTAAGAAACCAAGGGCTCAAAAGTAACACAGTGCAGTCCAGTTTTGGGTACCAATTCACAAAAAGGATATCGGGGAACTGGAGAAAGTACAGAGAAGGGCAACGGGACTAATAAGAGGCATGGAGGAGCTCAGCTATGAGGAAAGATTAGAGGAACTGAATTTACTCTCTCTTGAGAAGAGGAGATTAAGGGGGGATATGATCAACATGTATAAATGCATAAATGGTCCATATAGTGAACTTGGTGTTGAGTTATTTACTTTAAGGTCATCACAGAGGACAGGAAAGGGGGCACTCTTTACATCTAGAGGAAAAAAGAGTTAACCTCCAAATGTGGAAAGGTTTCTTCACAGTACAGTAAGAGTTGTACTGTGAAGATGTGGAATAGACTCCCTTAAGAGCTGGTTCTTAGCTCAGTAGATTGCTTTAAAAAGGAATGGATTTTCCCTTAGATTACATAATATAACAAAATATGAATATTTATAGGTAAAGTTGATCCAGGGAATATCCAATTGCCTCTTGGGGGATCAGGAAGGATTTTTTCCCCTGCTGGATCAAATTTGGATCATGCTTTGCTAGGGTTTTTTGCCTTCCTCTGGATCAAATGTGGGTATAGGATTGTGTATATAGGATTGTATATTTTTTCCCCCTTTTATTGGTTGAACTGGATGGATTTGTGTCTTTTTTCAACCAGACTATGTAACACAGCCTGCAAAGTGTAAGTGTAATCAGGGTATGATTTACTGCTCAAGACTTACTGGATCTTTTTTGCAGATGCATATATGTTGATGTTTTCTTCAAGCTCATACTTACATTCCATTCACTTTCTCCTTTCTATGAGCCAAGTGCCTACCTGCTACAATGACAATAATTTTTTGTTGTAACGAGAAGAACTGCGGGAAAAGATAGTGAACCAATTAGAGAAGCAAAAAAAAAAAAAAAACACAACTGATTGGCCCTTTCATAGTAGGGGTAATTTCCTGTATGCTAAAGAAAGTGCATCACACAAAGTGCGATTGGTAGGAGTTTGGTGGGGAATGGTACTTGTTGTCTTAAAGGGCATATTTGTTGTGGTTAATTGTGATATAACTTTTTATTGAATATATCTTAAAAACTGGGGTATTGTAAAGATGAATTGAAAAGTTTTGAGTACTCTGAGTTGAACAAGATGACTGCTGCTCTGTAATATGGACCCGCCCAAAGAATACAAAGTAAAACACCAAGCCATCATTGCAATGAATCCATATCATTCATCTTCCTTGTACAAATGAGCATAAAACATATCAAAACAGACTAAACAGACCCAGAGCACCAAGGCATTCCCCTGAAAAAAAGAAAAACGCCTATACAAAACATAGCAAAATACGTAAATTAACTTAATATTTTAAACAGGTACAATTATTGCTTTAAAGCAGAACTAAAATAATAAAATACTTTAGGTCTTGTATAGGTCACCAACCCAACATATAGTATTAGAATTTGTGTTGGTGGGGGGAAAATGCTCCCGCTGTTTCTGCGTATACTAGGAAGTAAGATTTGATTTTTTTGTGGCAGCTTTAGAAAATCATTGCTTGAACCTTTACTTTACCCTAACTACAGTATGCAGTAGGAGAACCTTGAACCATGTTAGCTATTGATCAGTGCAGAAACTTTGTAGTTTAAGTGATACTTTTTATTTATTAAGCCTGAGGAAGTGAGCTATGGGGTCTTAAAAGCTTGCATCTTTAACTTGAATTAGCCAAGAAAAGGTATCACTTTAACTAAAATCTTCCTGCTTTGTCCCAACAATAAAAGAAATAGGTTTACTTTACAGCAGGCACAATAGACTGTAAATACTTACCTTCCTACAGTCTTACACCACCTTGATCTGTCACAAGTGTACTGATAACTTATTTTGTAAGTATATTGAAGCACATAAAAGTCCCTTCCACATCTTATAATCTAACAGATTGTGAGCTGTTAGGCCTGCTGTATCCTCAACTATACAATAAATGTTTGCAAACACTTCCACCTTCTGAATCACTCCCTAAAACCCAAATAGATTCTTCCACCTTCTGAGTCACTTCCTTATACCCAAAACATATTGTAATCTCTTCCACCTTTTAAATCACTTCCTTTTACGCAAATAGATTGCAAGTTCTTCCACCTTTTGTATCTCCCTCTAATGCTTGTAGATTGTAAGCTCATCTGCCTTCTGTAGCTTTCCAGTTTGCTTTAAAGCATTGTAAGCGCTCCGCCCTTCTATATTTCCTTATACTGTAACAAACTGTTAGCTCTTCTACCATTTGTATGCCCGCCTTACACTGTAATGGACTGTAAACATTCCCCTTTTCTATATGTCTCCCATAACCTCAGACTTGGTTACAGCCCAACAGTTAACTTATATAATACAGGCAGCAGACTTACTAATTGTAAGGAAGTGGCTTAGTGTTGTCAGACTGCAACAATAAGTGATGTTACTGACAGGATTTCTGTATAAGAAACTTTGCAACAGACTCACAAGTAAAAGCATGAAAAAACTGTATGGAGTAACCAATTATACTGACAAAATAATTTGCCGTTTACATGCACTCTAATTAATTTATATGATTATTGTAGGTAATTTCTGTCTAAAATGCAATACCCTATTTAATCCACTAGGAGGGACAGGCACATATTAGCAGTTTACATGGCTAGAGGAACTAGAACAATTTAAGAACAGATGGAAAACTGCCAATGTGGGTGGGGTTTGTTTTATACAGAGACAACAGTGACTTTTTTTGCAGCCGTGCCACTGGGCCATAATACTGTTTTAAGATCACCCATGGCCAGTAACACTACTATTATCATCACCGGACCCCAGTAATACTAGTTCTAGATGGAAACATTTTAAAGCAAGTTTAATTGGTATATTTTGGAAATATTTCACTCTGACTAAAGCAATATAATTAAAATTCTGTAGGGTTTCAATGCATTATAGTAGTTTGTAAAAGAAAAAAAAAGTAGAAAAGGTCACAATTTGTAAGCAAATAACATGAAATAGACAAAAGATCTTCATTGCCAACCTACTTGTTATTTCTAAGACATTTTATATGTTAAAAACTGTATTTTTAACAAAAGTCACAGGCACACTTAAGGCACAGCTTAAGTGTTTAAGAAGAGCACCTAATGAATTCCGTGTGCAATATTTATAATTCAGTATTGCATGGCCAATTTTTTTATGTATACAATTTTTGTATTTATCACTGTTTAGTTTGGTGATATTTGGTATTACTTTATATATTTATTTCTTGTCATTTAGAATCTTACTTGATGTTCACACTTATGTGCTATATTAGCAGTGTATTAGATTGGAATCACTTTATTGAGGTGAATTTAGCGCCAATATTTTTTCATTAAAATCATTTTTCATATGCATATATTTTTAGTGGGCAGCTTTTAGGGAGAGTCACACAAAAGCGCAGTGGGGTTAAGAACAGGTTGGGTGCATGGAAACCTGTCTACCATTTGTATAGTTAAAAACTGTACTGTATGCAAAAATAGTTTGTTATTCAGGAACAACATACCTAAGGGCATGTACCACTTTCATTGAAAAGATGGAAATACTCTGTTTCCTGGCCCCACCTCACGTCAGCACACAATGGGTTAACACCTTATCTGGCGCCCACAGGACCACCTCTTCCTAGCTAAATAAAAGACAGCCCCTCCCCCCACTAAGGTGTTCTTTTTTTTTTGGTCTTGCTCCAGGCCACCTGTGGATTGCAGTTTGGTAAGTTCTTTGGTTGCTGCAAGGATATCCCCCCTGCTGCACCGCCCCACCATGTTCAGCCTCTCATGGAGTTGAAAGACCCAGAATGTTGGACGTAAACCCTCCTGAAACTGGGTATTCCTTGTGCTGGGACGCGGGCAATGTTGCTTAGATAGCACAAATATTCTACAGGTGTGGCATCAGTAAGCTCTGCAGTGTTACCATTGGCCTCTCCTTTGGGGTTTTTCCTGTCTTCTATAGGCAGCGTGCTGCTCTCCTGGCTTTGTCTTCAGTCTGAGAGTGGCAGGGGATGATGTTACAGAAAGCAGGGAGACGGGCGGTGCGGGGTAGTGACCGACAGTCACCAAGCAGCAGCTTAAACCGTCTTAGAGGAACTGATTTCTCTCCATCTCTCTGCAATTCTGCCAGTTTTCTCCTGTGAGGTAATTAGTTGTTGCTGTTTGCTCCCCTGCTGTGCTGTGTTCCCAGGGGTTAGACAGTCTGACTGTTTTTTGTTTCAGAATCTTGTCTCCTGTCTGCCTCTGGAAGACTGCCTGCGCTCACCTGCTGCTGCTTCTGAAGTAAGTAGATGAAAGCAGACGGGTCTTAAAGAGATAATGTACCTGTTTTTTTCTTGGTGACAATGTTTTTTTCCATATTTTTTTGCAGATGTGAGCTCACCACACCTGTCAGTGGCACAGAAGACTAGCAAAGGTACGAGGGACATATTTTAAAAAGAGTGCTCAAGGAATGCTCCAGGAATGCAAAGTATAATGTTTAGCATTATTTTAGGAGCAGAAGCTCTAAACGCAAACAGAAAACATAAGACCCGCCACTGGTCATCCGCTGACCAGGACAGTATACATTCTTCACATTCCCGCACAGGGCAGCTTTCATGCTGCTCAAGCAGCTCACGTGGCAATGGCTCACATGCATTTAAATCAGCACAATAGAAAATGCCTTGCCCAGCCCTGCATGTATATTGGCCATTAATTGGTATGGATTGCCTCAAATGCCAATGGATAAGGAAGCAGATGCACAAATTTCAAAGCCTGGAGGCTGTAGCGGAAACTATGTGACAAATATCCATGCCACAGGCAAAACGCAGGCCCAACCATCGCAAACGCACGCAGATATTTCCAAATGTGAAAAAGGAAGGGCTTCTTTTCCCATAATGATGGCGTTAAAGGCTCATTGATGAAGAATGGGAGAAATGTGATAGGACCAATTTACAGTCTCCAAGCTTTATCCAATGAAGCTGGCTGATGCATGTTTACGCAACTCACTTCCAGGAGTGGATGGGTGCGCAAGTGTCTTTGCCTTTCAAAACCTTTGGAAATCCAAGCTTTGAAAAGTGGACTTAAGGCTGGTTCACACCAGATACAGTCCAATGCATTATTATTCAAGTCAAAAATGCATAAACAGTGTTTACCAAGGATTCCAATGGCCTATGCCACACCAGTATAGTGTGTTCCAGTACAGTTAAATAAAGGAGAACATGTTGCATTTTTTTCTGTATGGAACGCATCTGTAACATGGCAAAATGCATTGAAAAAGCACCTAAAATAATGTGCATGCAGAAAGATCTCTTCAACTCAGAAAGTGTGGTGAACTTGCCCGCAGACTTGCAGAAAATCCATACGGTGGCAGGTTTTTTTTTTTTTTTTTACCTGTTGATTAACAGCGTTAACGGTTAAGGTTGAAGCATTAAGAAATGGCCTTTAATTCAAGTGGAACCTGCAGGAGTTGCCATGGTTCTGGGGGACTTGAACCTGGCTGCTGACTTTTGGTACAGGCTTCAATAGACCTAGTTCTACGGCTGGCACATTAGGTCACAGCCATGAGAGCTTTGTGGTTGTACCACTGAAGGGTGGATGAAGCTTCCACACAAGCCCTTTGTAACATTCTCCACAATGGGAGGTTGTTGTTTGGCAAAACGTTGGATGAAGCGAGTGACAGAAGAAATGTCCAGAGTGTGGCCACAATCTAATAAAAGGAAGCAGCTGTCTTTTTTTGCTCAAGTCGTCGATCTTCAGAAAGGTTCAGGGGGCCAAATCTTATAGGCCAGGCTGGAATTTACCAGATCACAGTGAAGGAAGCTCAAACTCCCTGTTTACATGGAATCAAAGCCAGAGCAGGTTGCTACGTGGAAAGTCTTTGAAGGTGGGCCCAAACAGTGTCTTCCAGTAGGAGCCAGGATAGCCTCCTTTTTGGAGGGTTGGGGCAACAAATATCAAAGACAGCTGGGAGTACAATCACCAAATCCTTTCATTCTGGGGTCTTCTCTATTATTGGCAAGCACCATTATAATCACAAGTGATATTGTGTGGAGAAGTATCATACATATACTCTTATTGATTAATTGTGTGACAATTTTTTTGTTTTTTTCTGTTTGATTTATATATGTACCCATTATGTCTTGTTATGTGTAAAACCGGAGCTCATATTTTTTAAATTCCTGTATTCTTAAAATTGTGTTCGGAGAATTTTGCTAATAAAAATATATTTTTTACAAAAACCCTTTTTTTTTTTTTTGATGATTGCTGCTAAAAAACCCCATGGGGACTTTCCACAACTTTTCTGGTAAAATTTACTTCGGGGTGTGCAGCCACACCAGCCCCTGTTTAAGTGTCAGGCAATGCTAGAGTTTAATCCGTTCATTCATGACCAACAGATCTCAAGAAGAAAGAATTGCTGCAAGATTACATATAAGAATTATATTGCAACAAGCCCATAGTGCTGCTGCCACTAAAAGAACAAAATCTGGGGCTTCTCCCCATTCTTTCTAGTAACCAAGACATCAGGAGTTTTCCGTACTGTCTGGGTTTGAAGAAATTAAATGGGTACATACACAACAAAAGGTTCAAGATTCCGTGTTAACAGTCATGGCGATAGCATGAGGACCGGTTACAGTCAATCGACCTGGCTGACGTATACTTCCATATACCAATAGGTGTGTAACACCAGAGACATCGGAGATTTGTAGTGACCGGAGGTCACTTCCAGCTCAGGTGTTTGCCATTTTTAAAATTGACACAGCAACAAGAAACTTTTTTAACATTTTGTTGGCAGTAGTGGCAGTAATTCGTCTTTGGGGATACCACTACTTGAACAATGTTTTGATTGTCACAGGTGTAAGGCAGGAGCATCACAACCTTGTCCTAGAAATCCTTCGCCAAGTTCAGTTGACTAGTGAACAAACAGGAAAAACATTTAACCCCTTCTTAATCTGTGAAGGATCTTGGTGTAGCTTTTCTTGCCCAAATATATCAAGTGGTTTTCCAAAATGGCAAAATGAAAATCTGCATATGAATAGTCATGGAGACAGCATTTATGTCAGCGAGGGAATGCATTGTCCCCATTGGGACATTTTACCGTGGCCATTCCAGTGCTGCTTTGGGCCAGGTGGCACATGGGGGCTTTTCAATTTGCCTTCCTCATTCAAAAGGATGGGCTGCCTATGGATCAAAAAGTCTTTGTATCTGCACAAATTAGCAAGAACTGGAGTTTTGGACACCAGTGTGCCTCTTTTGTTGCGTGCCTCTCAGCCCAGGATGCCTATCTGCCTCCAGTCTGAAGAGACAAGAGCAAGGAAATTGAAGCCTAGTGGAATGCAGATGCCCTGACTGACTTAAATGTAAGGCAGTTTTTGTTTTTTTCTAGCATTGCAAGCATTTCAGGATCTTTCTCCAAGGGGCTTGTGTGAAGTTGATGATTGACAAGACAGCAGCAGCTTACATTGCCAACCAAGAGGGCACCAAGTGTCTGTCTTTTTCCTGTTACTTTTCATAACATAAACATTTTGCTGGGCAGAGAGCCATTTACAGTTAAAGTCAGTTAGGTGGTTGTAAACCCTTATGTTTTTTCACCTTAATGCATCCTATGCATTAGGGCAAAAAAACACCTGGCAGTCACCGGCCCCACAGCCCCCCATTTTACTTACCTAAGTTCCTTCATCTCCTCGGCAGGAATACGCTGTCCCTCTCTCCATGGGGTCCCAGCTCTTGATTGGATAAATTGATAGCAGCGAAGCCATTGGCTCCCGCTGCTTTCAATCAAATCCAATGACGCGGGCGCCAGGGGGGGGCAAGGTCGAGTCCTGCATTCGTGTCTGTGGATGCAAATGCTGGACTCAGGAGCACACTCGCAAGGTAACCCCCTCAGCAGAGCGCTTCTTCTAGGGGGTTATCTGATGCGGGGGGGGCCACGAGAGCTGGCCGGGGGACCCCAGAAGAGAATGTTCGAGGCCACTCTGCAAAACGAGCTGCACAGTGGAGGTAATTAAAAGTGGAGGTAAATAAAAAATGATCCTTTACAATCACTTTTAGTGACAATCACTTTAAAGGCAGTCTACTTATTGGGAAAGCAGGATCCACTAGCGGATCAGTTAGGCAAATTATTTTCTAACAAGAAGTACCTCAACTAATATTGTACCTGAAATAAATAAATAAAATAAATATTGGCTCTAGGATACATTCCAGCGGTAGAAAGTCCACTGAACACACAACTTCCGGTATTTATAACAATGTACAAAGGTGAAGTGATAGAAGGTGGATTCACAGTGCCATAGGTTTTTTTCCATTGGTATTTGTCTTCCTCCAGTTTATGCCATACAGGTGCTTCCCACCTGCCGAAGAGGCCTTGGTTTTCATTGCTCCCCCAGATGTCATTCAGCACCACCAATCCTGTTTCCGGTCAAACAAGATCTTTTATGCCAACGTCAATGGCAGCACCCTAATCCAGTGAGATTCTTAATAGCCTGGCTATTGAATCGGCCGGACTAGAGGTGCAACGATTCTCATCCGAGGTGGTTCAGATCTTGGCGAAGACCACAAGACCATGAACGCTGCATATGAGGATATGAAGGAAGTTTTCTCTACTGTGTCCCCAGCTCCAGACATTTTTACAATTGGCGCTTGAGGTTGGTCTGGCATACAACTCCATTGAATAAACACTTCATGCAGGCCCTAATCCATATACGACCACCAAGGAAATTCTTGCTCCCTTCACAGGACTTAGGCTTGGTTCTGAAATCACTAGTACAGGCATCCTTTGCTCCAATAGCTTAATTTCCATTGCGGCTTCTAGTGATGCAATTAGTTCCTCTGTCAGCGGTTGCTTCAGACAGAAGGATGTTGGAGGTTGCAGCACTTTCCTGCAATGATCCCTTTTGTGTCTTACCAGAAATAATACTACGTCCATCTCCATGTGGTATCCAGTTTCCAGGAAAACCTGGGGGCAGTCCCTCCAAGGATTTGCATGGAGTCACTGAGTACACAGCAGGAAGACTTCAGGTCCTTACCCAAGTTGCTAACTGTGTACAAGCAAAGATCAAAGATGTGAGGAAAGTGGACAATCCTTTTAATTTCCTCCCCATCAGGTTCTTGAGTCATCTTCTATTGGTTCACCAGGGTAATTAGATGCAGGAAGTGGGCCTTTCTGCTCAGGAACAGGGGCAAGCTCCTTCGAGCTGAGGGGTGGCAGCCTTTGGGGCAGTTATGCCAGGATGTCAATGAAGGGTATATGAGAGATGGCTTCATTCAACAAGCCAGGCGTGCAGTTGGCAAGTTCTGCAAAGTTTTGAACGAGACCTATAAATTTTTTTTTCTTTGGCAGCTTTTCTTTGATTGTCAATGTTTCTTTTCATGTGTTCTCTCCCGCCCATTTATTTAGCTAGTTAAGTCGCATTGTGTGCTAACGTGAGGTATGGCCAGGAATACGGAAAATTGTCATCAAATACTTACCATAATTTTCCTTTCCTGGCATGTCCACACATCAGCACAGGACTCCCTTCCTAGTGGCCTATCGAACACCTTCGTTGGGGAGGGGCTGTCTTATTTAGCTAGGAAGAGGTGGTCCTGTGGGTACCAGAAGAGGCATTAACCCATTGTGTGCTGACCTGAGGACAGGCCAGGAAAGGAAAATTACGGTAAGTATTTGATAACAATTTTCTGTAATCCTGCAAATCATATTCAGTGGTTGGGTTTCAAAACACACACATCAGCATGTTGCTGATTAAAACTCAATGGAGTTGATGTTCTTAAGGCAAATGTACTAAAACTCTGCTCATGTTCATCATGCAATCATGTGCAAGCAAAAATGCTGCTTTTTTATTTTCCTTGCATCTGATTGGGTATTCTTTATAAAGTGAAGCTTCACCTCATTCAGTAAGTCCTGGGAAAATGAGCACAACTGCACTTGTAAAATGCATAGTCAATTTGCCTTTAGTACATCATCCACAATGACTTATGCCGCATACACACGATCGGATTTCCAATGGAAAATGTTGGATGTGAGCTTGTTGGCGGTAAGTCCAACCATGTGCATGTTCCATTGGATATTTGTTGTTGGACTTTCCGCCAACAAATGTTGGCTAGCATGCTCTCAAATTTTCCGCCAACAAATGTGTGTTGTCGGCCTTTCCAATCCTGTGTACACAAGTCCGTCAGACAAAGTACAAACACGCATGCTCGTAATCAAGTACAAGCCGGAAGCGATCAGTCTTGTAAAACTAGCGTTCGTAATGGAGATATCACATACATCTTGTACGTCACTGCGTTCGTAATTGTTGGCCAACATTTGTGTGACCGTGTGTATGCAAAACAAGTTGGAGCCAACACCCTTCGAACAAATATCCACGGTTTTGTTGTTGGAAACTCCGATCGTGTGTACTGGTCATTAGAGTACTTGCTGCTTTTCTTCAGATAAGAGGAAAGCGGAAGGCACTTTATACAGTGACAGGTTTCATGGCTATTCATACCTGCCAGGTTTAAAAGGTGTTTTTCAATGAAAGTCAAAAATATCTTTATAACAAAACATTATATGTGCTGAAATGAAAATGAAACCAAACCAAAACAGCAAGCATTATGCTAAATGATGAATCTCATAATCATTGTTTACACTTGGGGTAAAGTGTAGTTTCTGGTATGCCCTGCTGAGCAGTGTGATGAATACCTTTATATATGGTATATATTATAAATCACTTTAAATCCATTGCACTGTATGACTCCCCAAAAAAAGCTGAATTTCTTTTCTATCATCATATTGATTATGTATTTATGTTTAAAAATCTTGGTGTGTCTGCAACTTGACGTGTTTCTTAAATATTTTTTCTGAAGAGCAGAACAGAAGCACACAGTCATGATCTCATGTTCGCTTAGAAAGTATTGCATTCTTCAAGCAATCCTGTCAATTTAATCAAATTAAATAGGACCATAACTTGACATTTTGCTAGTATGTCACAATAAAATTTCTGGTCAGTTTTAAACCCATTATCATCAGTCAGTATTAGTATGATGCCAGTATGGGATGTGAATAGGATTGAGATGTTGTCTTCTTGTGGTGGTTTCCTGAAAGGAGAGGACATGAACATGAATATGCATTAATATCTTCCTGACCTGATAAATGTCTGATAATTTATCTTTTCATAAAATGTCAGATTGTAATAATTTTTAACCCAGGGACAAAATAAAAGAAAAATGAACATTATGTTGTCTTTAACATATGACTGCTAGGTTTGAGTCGAAGTCTGCTAATTGAGAGACTCAGGCGCTGATAGAATGAAGAGTTAGTAATCTGCAGTATCATTGCAGAGTAGATTTAAGCAAAAAATGTTATTTAGAAATTCAGAAAAACAAAGCTGAATATAACAAAAAAAGGCAACAAAGTGGTTACTTCCTGAACTTTGTTTATGTAATTTAACTGGTAAAACAGAAATATTAAACATTGTACTGTACACATGCGTTGTACATAAAACATTTGTGTTTCATGGCCAGTGAGAACACAATTGTTGGTTAGATTATGAGGCTATACAAAACTTTAAAGCATAATTTTGGACCAAAATAAAAAATTAACTGAGCAGTTACAAAACCTTTAATACCTATAATATAGATGCTAACAAATACTTAACATCATTTTGTTAGCTTTAACAGTATCTACTGCAATGGTCACACCATTTCATCTAAACTCTACAGCCATTTCATTCTTACATGCATACATCTTGAAACTGAATTCACACTTGGTTAAATCAGAAGTTTATTGTAGACCACTTTAGCCCAAACCAGAGTCAACTATTTTGGTCCTGTTTTTTTTTTTCATTTCACTTTTATGAATAAGTACAATTTACTTTTGTTGAAAATTGAATCAAGCTCACAGCACTGCCACTAATTTCAGTTTTAGGAGCAACTTAAAAAAAAGAAGAAACAAGGGCATAACCTATAGGAAGAAGAAACAATGGCATACCCTATACCAGGGGTCCTCAAACTACAGCCCTCCAGTTGTTCAGGAACTACAATTCCCATCATGCCTAGTCATGTCTGTAAATTGTCAGAGTTTTACAATGCCTCATGGGACGTGAAGTTCCGCAACAGCTGGAGGGCCGTAGCTTGAAGATCCCCGTCCTATACCCCTGAACCGTTTTTTTTTCCCCTAAAACTGTATCTCATTCACTTGGAGTTATTATTATAAATAATTTAAAAAAAGAAAAAGTATAGTATAATGACACATAATACCTTTTTAGTGTATTTTTTGAGTTAATTTATAGAGTTGACATTGTTGGCATTGCTCAATAGACAACAATGATCCATTCATTTAACCCAGTCTTATCTGCTTGGATTCATAGGTGAACTTATAGCCTAATGCTTGGTGACTGAATGGTATAAACCTTTTCTTGTATATTAACTGAAATAATAATAATAATAATCATAAACAATGCCTTTATATAGGGTAAATAGATACACAGTAAATGTGCTGTGAAATTAACCGAAGACAGGATTGCAAGTAATAAAAGATTTTCATATCCTCACTGATGCCTGTTCAGTCATGCCTTTTTATATGATTTGTAAGTGAGAGAGAGCACAGATCATACAAGATTTCTAAATATGACTCTAGAATTCAGTAAACAGGGTGAACTCTTTATACCATTTTCTTTTCTAAAATGGGTCATCCAGTAGATCAGTTTAAACTCCACCTTAATAAAGTGACTGCTAAATTTAGCTATAGTAGTGATCACACTTCCCATCTAAAGGGAATATTATAAGATCAGAAGGATGAGCATACTAACACCAAGAGTTTTTAAACATGAGGAGATTCATAATTTATTGCAGTGCTTGCTGTGTCATTTCCTTTTCAGCACATAGTAATGTTTTGCTTTACTTATTTTTCAGGTTTGTTTCTACGATTTACATGTGTGTGTACTTGATGTGTTGGAAGATCGGGCAGCTGTGATCTAATAATCTGGTAATAGGGCTTTCCCATGCTTTACTGAATTGCAAAGATGCAATCCACTGTTGATTTTTTTGATTATTTGTAATTCAAACACTGGCGCTTACTTTCCTGTTAAAGGACAGATTCTGCCTATTATAGTGATCTGTTCTTGTTTTTGTTTTTTAAATATCCCTGTTCTTTAAGGCTGGGTTCACATATGCTGTGGCCATGGTTCACAGCATGGGGTCCGGTGTGTCCCTGTTCACTGATTCAGGTGCGAATCAGGTCCAAATTTATGCCTTTATTCACACCTGAATCGGAACCAAAGACGCACAGGACCCTTTTTATATGTGGACCGCAGCCGCCCTGGTGCTGTGTGAATAGGCTCCATTGAGAGCCGGGCACACTCTCCTGTAATGCGAATTGGATGCAGGGAAAGCCGCATCCAATTCGCATATATGTGAACCCGGCCTTAAAATCAACATTTTAGCTTGGTTGAATTAGGATAGATTATAAAAGAGAACACCATGACACGAAATTAGCTACTTTTGATTTGGAGAAGTTTTTCCATGGTATTTGCTTTTTATAAAAACATAAATTAAAATACAAGAATCTGCAGTCATCGCATACCGTACATAAATGTCCTTTATTACTTGTAGATGAATTTGCCAAATTAACAAAAAGGTAACATGTTAATTGTACCCCTTAAAATCCCCCTATTCACCAGTAGCCCCACTTTTCGACAATCCTCATTTCCTTCCGGGCCAACAGAGTACTCAATTCACCTGGTGGGTCAACAAAGGTCTTTACAGAGTTGCTCACTTTATAGATCATAAGGTGATAAGACAGCTCAGCTACTTTAAGGAAACTTTACAAATGCCCCCTATGGAGACATATCATCTATCCCAAATTATCCACTTCCTACGAACCTTAATGAGAGATAAGGTAGATATAACCTCTAGGACCCTGTTTAAGAACAGATGTGTACGAGGGCCAGAGTCACGGGGAGTCATTATGGAGTCATATACCCTGTTCAACAATCAGGGTAACAATCCTTCCTACCAAACGGCATGGGAATCGGACCTAGAGGAGATAGTTGAGAAGAAGATGTGGACGAAATCGTCGACCATCGTGCACAAAGGCATACTCAACACCTCACTGGTGGAGGCAAATTACAATGTTCTATTGCGCTGGTACCTTGTTCCTATAAGGCTAGAAAAATTATACCCTGGTACTTCACCCCTATGCTTTTGGGGATGCGGACAGGAAGGAGATATGTATCATGTCTGGTGGTCTTGCCCGAAGGTCTGACATTTCTGGATCAGGATGTTGTCAGAAACCATGAAATCAGGCCGAGACAGAAGTACAGTTAAATCACACTTGTTTAATAATAAAAGAAAAAAGAACAAACGTAGTCAAAACATAGCCAAAGTTCAGTAACCGGAACGGATAGTCAGCCAAGCCAGAAGTCAGGGATCAATGTAGTGAAACAGCAAGCAGGATCTGGAGCCAGAAGGGATCTCAGCAAAGCAAGTCTTGAACAGGATCACACTGTGATGTTTACCAAGGCAAAGGCAGAGAACCATTGGGCTGAACAGCTTAAATAGGCAGGAGTAACGAGCAGGATATCATCAACAGCTGAGTAACTGTAGACAGATAGGAGCTGGCAATTAGCTCGCAGCTGAGCGGCCAGCTCTGAGAAGGAAGGGCTGAGCCCAGCCCTGACAGTACCCCCTCCTCAACGACCCCTCCCCCTCGAAGGACCACCAGGCTTGAGGGGAAAACGTATATGGAAATCACGGAGGAGGACAGGGGCATGTATGCCCGAGGATGAGACCCAAGAGCGTTCCTCCAGACCGTACCCCTTCCTATGCCCCAGGTACTGTATGCGCCCACGGAACCTATGGGAGTCAACAATGGACTGTACTTCATACTCCTCATGGTTCTCAACCTGTACAGGGTGAGGACGTGGCACTGAGGTGCTAAAGCGGTTGCAGCAGCGCGTAGACTAGGCCACCAGAATTGTTGGGAAATGGCCCAAAAGAGTTAATCCTTCCCAGGGTGGCCAGCAGCCCTGGGAGAATGGTAAGTCTGGAGCACGGCAGTATGGAGACTCTCTTGGACAAAGGTTTCTCAGGAGGAGCATGGACCTGAGCAGCAAGAATTTTGTCATCCGAAGGAAAAGTGAGACTTGTGCGAACTGTAGTAAGAATACGATCAGGGGGAATCACAAGAACCTAAACCGACTCCAACCTGGAAGTGGAGGAAAATTGTCGTGACAAGGCGTCAGCCCTTACATTCTTAGTACCGGGTAAGAATGAGACAATGTAATTGAAACTTGACAAGAAAAGAGCTCATCGCGCCCCTCTGGGAGAGAGGTGTTTAGCCTCAGACAAGAATGTAAGATTCTTATGGGCAGTAAGAATGAGAACCGGCACAGTAGTACCTTCGAGGAGATGTCTCCATTCTTTCAGGGCTAAAATAATCGCAAACAGCTCTCTGTCACCAATCTCGTAATTGCACTTCCTTTCTTGGAAAAGTAGCCACAAGGATGCATAGCACTCTCAGAGGTAGGACGTTGAGGATACGTTGAACCCAGCCCAGACAGATGTTCAACCTGATCTACTCTACGGGACAAAAAATACCTAGAGGAGCCAAAACGGGGTTGTTTAGTGATCTGCCAGAGGAGATCCCCAGACATCTACGAACTCTCATATTCTTCATTCTTTTAGCAGCTAAAATAACTACTGCACATGCATGGAAATCACATGTAATCAATATTATCCAGGTGAAACACAGCATATACTGGATTATGATCAATGAAAAACTGACTAATATTTGACGAGATAAGCAAGCTAGGTTTGAAAAAGTGTGGAATCCCTTTGCTTATCTCCAGGCTCCCTGAAGGCTGGGCTATTTTGTGAAGGGAGGCCCGGGGTGAAGGGACCCTACTCTACTCTTTTCTGATTCTTTTTTTTTTATATTTTGCTATCGGTTCCGTTATACCATATGGAAAATTTTTGGTAGGATACTGCCAGGGGACGGTAACGTCTCCCCAAATACGCTATATTTTTGATTATTATGTTTCGTTGTGTTTAATGGGTCGGGGTCACTGATCCTATTGGATAATGCATCCTTGCTTTAACAATTTTATGACTATTTGAGCATAAACTTCTGTATGATGATTTAAATTTGTAATAAAAACTATTGGAACAAAAAAAGGTAACATGTTTTGTGGCATTTGAAAAATAAGAATGGGATGTGTTAAATTGGTAGTGGAGGCATGTGAAATGATTGGTTATATACTACTTAAATGAAACACTAAAGGTGAAGGGCCCTCAAGGTGCTGCCTCATTCAAAATACAATGGTAAGGTTTCCCTAATATTTATTCTCCCAGTGAGAAAGTGAGGGAGAGAAGGGGTAAAGACCATGACTATAACTCAAAAATAAAAAACCTGATTGAGCTCAACCATCCCATGCAATGAACTAATTAGCACAACTCACTGTACATACCAGAAAATACAAATATTTTGTTGATGTCAAGCAATTAGAAAACAACAACATTAAAATCGGTGGCATACAGACAATAACATACAATCTAATAAAACACCATGACCACCTCCTGCAAGCCAGTTGAAGACCACAATTGCAATCATCAAGGTTGTATGTATAAATGTAAGGTTATACCCCATAGCTCACATGGCCTGTATGGAAAAATATTAGGTATATAAGGCACCACAGTATATAGCTAATATCCCTGCAAACAAAACTTGTTCATGTGAGATCCTTAGAGTTGGGCAAGCTGTAGGACAGAGTCTAAAGTTCTTAAGGGTACTTGAAAAAATGGTGCATATGGTCCAGACTAGAGAGAACACAAAAGGATGATGATAGAGTAGCTGGATATAATGGAACTTGTAACAGTAGTCCAGAGGAGGTGTAATGATCAGGATCTACATTGTATATTGTTGAGTGGATATTACCATATAATCAGCTGCAAAGCATCTCATATCCTGAATTGCCTCCTTCGTACTGTAAAGTTGATCCACAAATGGAGTCACATAGCACAATTAGGTTTCCAAATCTGGTCCTATAGGACCATTTGTAATCTGGAGTGGATATGCACAGCAATGAAACAGTTCACCATCCAAACAAATGTAAATATACTTATCGGATCCCATAGGGCACTGCTGTCCATCAGTTAAGGCAGGGCCCAAAACTAGGAGGAGGGTCACCTGCCCGGGCTCTGCATAGAGAGGGGCACTGCCAGTCTGGGGTGCATGGGTCTGTATAGGCATTCCCCGAAACATTCTGCTTGCACCCCTAATCAGCAACCACCATGTCAGAGGCTAAATGAAAGTTTTCCTCAAATCCTAGCGTGAACATTAGCAGCTCTAGCAGATTGCTAGTCAGGGACTTAATAGTAGAGTTGGTCTGCGGGGAGATCATGCAGACGCATTTTCCGACACTCATTGTAAAGTTCCAGCACCTGTCAGTCCCTGATGGAGTGATATGCACTCTGCCTCTCACATGCTGTAGGGGAGCTCGGCTGTTGGGGTACAGGTAATTTCTTCCACTGTTTTCTAACTTCTCCAGCTGCTCCAACTCTGCTATATCTCCTCTACCGATTGGAACACAATCCCTCTCCTTCATCGTGGAGATCGCTCTTCTTCATGGGTCACAACTCACTCCACCTTCTTTGCTGCTACACCGACTGCCGCCTCCTTAATTTCTTCTCCCACTGTTTACACATGCAGTAAATCTGACACTTTCACACCAATCCGACTGATTACTTTGTCCTTTTCTTCTGCTATCTGTTCTCCCCTCCATAGATCTGCACTACAAACATAGCTGCAGCCTCCAGGCTCAGCTCTGGGCATTCCACACTACTCTACACATCCTTCTGTCACACACCCTTTCTATCCCAGCTCATGTTTTATACCTGCCTACTGCAGCCTAGCACATTCTCTGCAGCACTTTAATCCACATATAGATGAGTTGCATGCAACAGGCAGCACTGCCCACTGAATGTGACTGGGGGTAGGGGGGTTGGAGTTGGTAATATCATGTCCCAACCGCCTGTTTTTATCACCCCCACAACCTCAAGTCTAAACGAGGCTGGCAAAAGCAGGCAGTCGAGCCATGGATTTACCACCCTGACCACCTATCTCAGTACTGTACGCATGGCAAAAATAAAAGTAATACCAAAGCTTCCTTTTTTTTTCCTAAAATAACAAGCATGTTATACTTACCTGCTCTTTGTAATGGTTTTGCACAGAGGAGCCCAGATCCTCCGATTCTCAGGTCCTCCACTGGCGCTCCTGACTCCTCCCTCCTGCCAGGTGCCCCCACAGCAAGCAGCACACACCACACTTTCTTGTTCTTGCTCAGGAGGGTCCAACTTATGATCCTGTCCTATTATTTTCTATGTCACTGTTACCCCATATTTTATTGAGGGATAAACTGCTACACGTTTTGGTGCACTCCATCCCACACCCTACTTTCCCAACCAACTCCCCCCCCCCCCAGCCCTGGGCACTGAGTGACCTTGTTCCACTATGGGGGGGGGGGGGCGCTGTACTCAGGTCAAAAGCAGGAGGTGGGTAGGAGGGTAGGAGGTCATGCAGATATACTGTGGTAGGTCGGTTCTCCTGCGCAAACCAACGTACTCTGTGCAATCCACCCTACAGTTAGAACACACCCAGGGAACATACTTAACCCCTTGAGCACCCCTAGTGTTAACCCCTTCCTTGCCAGTGACATTTTTACATTGATCAGTGCATTTTTACAGCACTGATCAATGTAATAATCTCACTGGTCCCCAAAAAGTGTCATTTGGGGTCAGATTTGTCCGCCGCAATGTCGCAGTCCCGCTAAAAATCGCAGATCACTGCCATTACCAGTAAAAACAATAAAAAAACAAAAAAGTCCCTAAATGTATCTCGTAGTTCGTAGACGCGATAACGTTTGCGCAAACCAATCAACATATGCCTAATGCAATTTTTTTTATCAAAAATATATAGAAGATTATATATCGGCCTAAACTGATGAATACATTTGTATTTTTATTTTTTGGGGGGGATATGTATTATAGCAGAAAGTAAAAAATATATATTTTTTTTTTTTATAAATTGTTGGTCTTTTTTTGTTTATAGCGCAAAAAATAAAAACCGCAGAGGTGGTCAGAGGTGATCAAATACCACCAAAAGAAAACTCTATTTGCGGGTAAAAAAAATTTGTTCGGGTACAGCGTCGCATGACCACGCCATTGTCAGTTAAAATGGAGCAGTTCCGTATCGCAAAAAATGGCCTGGTCATTAAGGGGGCAAATCCTTCCGGGCCTGAAGTGGTTAAAGTGGTTATAAAGGCAAAAGAAAATTCTAAAAAAAAAAATAAGTTTTATACTTTCCTGCTCTGTGCAATGGTATTGCACAAAGAGGCCATTTGCCGTCTCTTCTGGGATCCCCCACCAGTGCTGTTCTCTCCTCCTCTTCTCAGAGTACCCCAATAGCAAGCCAGCTGCTATGGGAGCACTCGTGCAAATGCATTCTTGAGCTGGGCTGTGTACGTCTATAGACACACACAGAGCACCTCGGCCCCACCCCCTGCTCCCGATGTTGCCTCTCTGTCCTGTGAGAATAGGGAGAGGTGAGATCACCACTGCAGATGGACACAGGGCTGGATAGAGAAAGGACTCAGGTACTGTAAGTGTTTATTGGGGCGGGGTGACTACTGGGACATTTTTTACCTTAATGCAGGGCATGCATTAAAACGGAGTTCCAACCAAAAGTGGAACTTCCGCTCATTTGTCTCCCCCCCCCCGCCCGATGCCACATTTGACACCTTTTGGGTGGGAGCGGATACCTGTCTCCCACTTCTGGGAGACCGGGCCGCAGCACATTATGTCAGCAGCTCGGCTCCCTCCTCCTTCCCTCGTGGCCAGGCCAGGAGAAGAACACAGCGAAGCCTCACACATGCGCAGTAGGGACCCAGCGTGAAGCCGTAATGCTTCACTACTGGGTTCCCTTACCGGCAAAGGCGACGGCAGCACCCGACAGCTGATGGAAACATCAGCTGCGGTGCCAACATCGCTGGACTCCAGGACAGGTAAGTGTCCTATTATTAAAAGTCAGAAGCTGCAGTATTTGTAGCTGCTGGCTTTTCATATTTGCAGGGGCGGGCGGACCTCCGCTTTAAGGTAAAAATGTCTTGCCTTTAGAACCACTTTAATGCTGAAGTTTAGGAAACTACATTGTCAAACTATATAGAGTGCCTTGAAAAAGTATTCATACCACTTGAAATTTTCCCCATTTTGTCATGTTACAACCAAAAACGTAAATGTATTTTATTGGGATTTTAGGTAATAACCAACACAAAGTGGCACATAATTGTGAAGTGAAAGGAAAATGATAAATGGTTCTCCAAAATTTTTACAAATAAATATGTGAAAAGTGTAGTGTGCATTTGTATTCAGCCCCCTTGAGTCAATACTTTTGTAGAACCACCTTTCGCTGCAATTACAGCTGCAGTCTTTTTTGGCGATGTCTCTACCAGCTTTGCACATCTAAAGAGTGAAATTTGTGCATCTTCTTTGCAAAATAGCTCAAGCTCTGTCAGATTGGATGGAGAGCATCTGTGAACAGCAATTTTCAAGTTTCACTACAGATTCTCAATTGGATTTAGGTATGGACTTTGACTGGACCATTCTAACATATGAATATGCTTTGATCTAAACCATTCCATTGTAGCTCTGGCTGTATGTTTGGGGTCGTTGTCCTTTTGGAAGGTGAACCTCCAGGTCTCGGGTCTTTTGCAGACTCTAACAGGTTTTCTTCTAAGATTGCCCTCTATTTGGCACCATTCAACTTCCCATCAACTCTCATCAACTTCCCTGTCCCTGCTGAAGAAAAGCTTTCCCACAACATGATGCTGCCACCACCATGTTTCACGGTGGGGATGGTGTGTTCAGGGTGATGTGCAGTATTAGTTTTCTGCCACACATAGCATTTTGCTTTTAGGCCACAGAGCACCTTCTTCCACACATTTACTGTGTCCCCCACATGGCTTCTCGCAAACTGAAAACCAGACTTTTTATGGTTTTCTTTCAACAATGGCTTTCTTCTTGCCATTTTTCCATAAAGGCCAGATTTGCGGAGTGCATGACTAATAGTTGTCCTGTGGACAGATACTCCCACCTGAGCTGTGGATCTATGCAGCTCCTCCAGAGTTACCATGGGCCTCGTGGCTGCTTCTGATTAACTCTCTCCTTGCCCGGCCTGTCAGTTTAGGTGGAGGGCCATGTATTGGTAGGTTTGCCGTTGTGCCATACACTTTTCATTTTTGGATGATGGATTGAACAGTGCTCCATGAGATGTTCAAAGCTTGAGATATTTTTTTAGAACATAACCCTGCTTTAAACTTCTCCAAAACTTTATCCCTGACCTGTCTGGTGTGTTCCTTGGCTTTCATGATGCTGTTTGTTCACTAAGATTCTCTAACAAACCTCTAAGGACTTCACAGAACAGCTGTATTTATACTGAGATTAAATTACACACAGGTGGACTATATTTCCTAATTAGGTGACTTCCGAAGGCAATTGGTTAAACTAGATTTTAGTTAGGGGTATCAGAGTAAAGGGGGCTGAATACAAATGCACGCCACACTTTTCAGATATTTGTTTGTAAAAATTTGAAAAACCATTTATCATTCTCCTTCCACTTCACAGTTATGTGCCTCTTTGTGTTGGTCTATCAACTAAAATCCCAATAAAATTCATTTTTGTTTTTTGTTGTAACATGACAAAATGTGGAAAATTTCAAAGGATATGAATACTTTTTCAAGGCACTGTATGTCTCATAAAGGAGTAGTCATTTACAGCAATTGTGAGTAACACATCAAAGTAGAAAAAATGTGTGTTTTTTAGTTTCGTTATGTTTTTTTGTCTATGCATTGCATACATTTTTTTTTGGAAAGACAATATCATCAAAAGATAGCACTTGTGTCCTAAAAATGTATTTATTTAACCTTAATTCCTCCTAAGTAGAACAGAACTCCAATTTGAAGCAATTTGTATTTGAATACTTCCCCTTGCATATTGAGGTTTTTACAGAACCATACATGCTGCTTTTTTATTCTGCTGTGCACTGGTTGATGGTGCGTGTCATGTAGGATAAGAACATCACTGCAGTAAAGCCCACAGTGCTTGATATTTTGCCGACAATATACCACACCTTTTCCAAAACGCGAACTGTAAAAATAGCAGATACGTTCGGGAGATTTATTAAAACTGGTGAACACAGAATTTAGTGCAGCTGTGCATGGTAGCCAATCAGCTTCTAACTTCAGCTTGTTCAGTTAAGGCTTAATAAAACCTGGAAGCCGATATTCTATGTGTACCTGTTTTAGTAAATCTCCCCGTGTGTCACATGTGTTTGAAATGTAGATAACACTACATAACATAAGCATAGCTCCCAACTGTCCCTGATTTGGAGCAATGTCCTTCTGTCCCTCTTCCCCCCTCATTTGTCCCTCATTTTGGTCTAATTCATATAGTTGTATTTAAAAATGCACTTTTTATCTATCAAAAAGACCTGCTAATGCCCAGGTATCTTTGCTTATTTTTTTCCGAGTAGCACCAATACAATGCTCTAATAATGTGAGTGCAGATGTCATCCTTTCTTTTATATATACATCATAACACTAAACAAAATTCAATTAATGGACTTACTTCAGTTCTTTATTATTTCTCTTAACAAACCCCATTCTCATTAGTTTCTTTGCTAAATGCATGTGTTCATTGTATCCCAGCCAATTGTTTTGTAGTGGTGTAGAACAGAAGTGTATCACATTGTGGAGGACTTTGTATTAAGTTTTAAGTATTTTATTGTTTGGTTTTCCTGGGATGCAAAATAGTTGAAAATCAATTTTTTTGCAGCTTTCAAGGTTTTTAAGACACTCTGGTAAGGAACTCATATACAAAAATGATTTTGTTTGTAGCAGCTAACTTTCCTAAAAAGAGAAAACAAACAGTTCAGAAGCACTTGTCAAATATATTACATAAGTTTTACTGATAATAATTATAGAACATTCCCGTATTATGAATTTTGTTTTGCATACTTGGCAACCTACTACTGCCTTATTCAATAAAAGACAGAAAATTGTATCAAATACTTACCATATATTCCTTCCCTTACACCAAACCATGGCAGCATACTAGTGATAGATCTCCGCCTCTTGACCACTCCCTCAGGACCAGTTATTAGCATAAAAAAAGGACTAGTTAGCCACCCACCTATTCTTTGTAACAAGCTACATACACAGGGCGGGTCCGTATGCTGCTATGGTTTGGTGTCAGGAAAGGAAAATTACTGTAAGTATTTGATACAATTTTCCGTTTTCCTGATGGCAACATGGCAGCATACTAGTGATAAATAACTAGCTGACAGGATGGGTTCTACTTGCCAAACCAATCTTCTAATTAGGATAGGACAGAGGACTGAATAGTCCTTCCTACAAAGACCCCTGATGACAAGGCACCCGGGTCTACTCCGTAAAGTTTGAGTAGGTATGCTGGGATGTTCATGATACCTCTCTACAGATGGACACCATAGATGCTCTCGAATGTGCTGCCTATGAGGCTGCAACCGCTCTGGTAGAGTGTGCCGCCGCCGCCGCTGATGGAGGCTCGCGACCCCTTGTCCTATATGCACAACTAAACCTGCTAGAGTCCAGGCAGTAACTTCTTTTCCTTGATGATTTCCAGCTGGAATGACAAAAGGTTTATTAGATGACCTGAAAGGAGAAATTGTGGACAGGTACTTCGTTAAAGTTCTGAAAATGACCAGTTTGTGTGACTTTCCTGTGTGATGTTCTGGAAAGTTAGGCAATGCCCAGATGTCTGTTAAATAGAGGGTTGTTTTGATGCAAGATGATCTACAAGACCCAACTCTACTCCTTCTGGAAAGAAAACAATATTTTTTTATTGCAATAGTTACTTGCAATAGATACTGCCTTGTAGATAATGGCCCGAAACGAACACTGCTCTGTTGGAACAAACGGTTGAACTGACATGAGATCCAGCAACACCAATAGATCTCTTTTTCTTGGTGACCAAATCCTCACAAATGCCTTAAAAAGATTTGCAAACTGAAGGATTCTTGGCCCATTTATATTTGTTATTGCCGATATAGCCGACACTTGCAAGCTCAATGGAGATAGGCTAAGGCTCATGTCCAATACGGCCTAGAGGAAGTATAGAACAGCTGTCACCGGAGGGGCAGTAGGATCAATGTCTCGCTCTACCGAGAAAACGCAAAATTTTTCCAGATTTAGGCATAGATGTTGTAAGTAGAGTGCCTTCTTGCACATAACAAGGTAAAGATCACTCTGGAGCAAATCTGGAGCAACCTGAGTTGCTCCCCTGCTTGCAGCCCCAGTCTGCGTATGTTGTGGAGGGGAAATGTCTTCTGTATCCTGAAATGAATTGCCAGGGAAAACAGAGGGCTTCCTGGCCAATATGGAAGATTGGCTAGGACAGCCATGTTCTCCCTTGACAGACACAAGAGGAATCTCATTACGAGAGATGTTGGGGAAAATATATATAGGCAAGATTGAAGCCCCAAGGAGAGACCAGAGCATCTGCCCCCTGCACCTTGGGGTGCGGAAACGAGGTCAGACATACCCAAAGTTTGTGATTACTGTGGGAAGTGAAGAGGTCTGTCTGTGGTAGGCCTCACCTGTGGACCAGCTCACAGAAAACCTGGGGTGTAGACCCACTCGTTGTGCTCTGGGAAGCTTGCACAATAGTCAGTCTGCCTGTGTGTTCAAAAATCTGCTGGGAGGTAAACTGCTTCCGGAATTTGCTGGTGATCTTCCGTCCCAGACGTTATGGGTTTCACCTCTCTCAATAGCATATTGCTGCAGGTTCCTCCCTGGAGCTGAATATAGGCAACTGCTGCCCTGTTGCTCAAATGCAAGGAGACTGGTCTTCCCTTGATTCTGTGTAGCAAGGCCAAAGTGCCAAAAGTGCTTTTTGAACTTCCAGCGCAAGTGAGACTACCCTCCTTGGCTGGGAATCTCTGCTCACAGCGCACCTTCCAGGCTGTCTTGCAGACATGATTCGTAACAATTATCCAGTCTCACGATTCTAACGGCACGTGACTTCCTCAAGGTCTTTCCATCACTGCTGACCGCTACTCATACTGAGCGACACTGTTATTAACTGTGCTAGATCCTGTGTCCTCCCTTGCGCTAAGAATACTAGTTGAAACTTGCGCAGGTGCCCATGCGCCCAAGGAATCATCGGTATGCATGACGAAGTTGTGCCCAGATGATTGAGGCACTGAGAAGCTATCAAACAAGCAGAAGTATCTGTCCTCAGAGTTCTGTTCTAAACTGTCACCACTTTCTCTGATGGAAGCAGAACAGAGGAACTAGCAGAGCACTCCCAGGTACACTAACTGTTGGGTTGGAGAAAGTTGGCTTTGCTTTCCTTTTTTATTTTTCTCAGAAAAGGGATATATGAGGACCTCTAGGTGCGACAGAAATTGTTCCAGGCCTCTGAATAGAATAAGAATGAATAGAATAGAATAAGAATGACGACCAGGTAGTGGCAAACCTGTTCTCTGAGTGGAGCTGACATGGCACTGAGACCCTTGCAAACATTTTCAGAGATATTTATAAGCCAAAAGGTAGACTGTTAAAGTAAAGATGCGTCTAATCGATCACCAAACATACTTATTTTGGAAGGAAAAGCGAAGAAAAAAATTTGGGATGTGAGGATAGGCATCCTGACGATCCAGCAGTAGCATCCAGCTGTCTGGCTGTACTGTTTGAATGGACTCCATCTTAAAGATCTCTAAGAGGGCCAAAAAGGTTCAACCTCTTCCAATCTGCAACTGGATGCTAGCCAACGTCCCCTGCAAACTACAAACAGGGTTGGGTAGAAAACATGCAATCTTTCCTGTGAATGGGACCAGGACGAGGACCCCCTGAGTCTAAAGTATCTGTAAGTATTGTAGCAGCCCACCCGCTTTTGCAGTGGATTTGGCAGCTCCGTGGGAGAGAAATGGTCTGGAGGAGGAGCAATGGATTTCAGTGATGACAGGGATAAAACTTGTAAAGATAATCAAATGAGAAACTCTCTCCGGACTTTGCCGTCCCTCTGATTAAACTTCTTCCATAAACAGAGAAGGGATTGAAGAAAGAAAGGGTAAATATGAGATTATCTCTTTACCCATGTAATGGCCTGCATGGCCACCTGGATACACTGTTCCCCGAAGGAAAAAAACTGAAACTAAGCAGCTCCGCCCTGATTAAGAGGAGCTACTATTATCTGCAGGCTGCCTACTCGTCAGTACTGAGAGGTTGTGCGCCACATGCCAAGGTGCCAGGTTGCTCTTCTAGTAGCAACTAGTAGGGGGCTGCCTGACCGGGATAATTGAAGTGAGTTGAAGTGCACCAAAAATAATAAAGACATTTGGTGTTACCTGTTAACTGCGAACTCTTCTGGGTAGTCTTTACTCACCAGCTATTGGGTACAGGCGCTGCACCACAGGCCCTTGCTGGAGCACATTGCTCTGGGAAAGAGGCGATAAGACGTCTTCCTTGGAACTTTTTCCCCTGAGTGGGTGCGGCATCTAGGGCTATGCTTTTCTGAAGACTGTCCGCTTTTCCCTGGCTCTTGATCTTTGAGAGCATGAGCATGCGGGGCTGAAAAAAAACTCAAAGCAATCAGCATAAGGAGGCACTCTTTTCCTGCAAACTTACCAACATGGTGGTCCCATACCTTTGAATTTGAGGGTCTTTTTGCATAAGCGGTGACTGACTCATGGTTTGAGAACAAATAGAACGGCCAGCTGAAATGAGGATAGCCAGAAAGGAAAATAGCACTAGAGAGAGAAGGGCTTTTGACATGAAAGAGAGAGGAGAAAATGTTTTTTTTTTAAACCATAAAGAAATAAATACATTTATATACACATTTCTCTTTTTTGGTGTCCTACCTGTTAAAAAGCAGTAGGGGGCGTCGAGAGCAGGGGCAGCACAATGGTGTAGTGTTTAGCACACTCGCCTAGAAGTAAAAAGGGACACTACCTGCCTGGAGTTTGCATGTTCTCCCTGTGTCTGCGTGGGTTTCCTCCGGGTACTCCGGTTTCCTCCCACACTCCAAAGACATGCTGGTAGGTTAATTGGCTTCTGTCCATAATAATAAATTGGCCCTAGTGTGTGGGTTGGGGACCTTGGATTGTGGGCTCCTTGGGGGTGGGGACCGATGTGCATGTGTGTGTGTGGAGCACTGTGTAAAAATTGACGGCGCTATATGGTTACCTTCAATAAATAATAATAGATGGGCATCTTGATGGGTCACAATGTATAGGGATGGGCACAATTGTGGACGTGCACCAACACTCAGGTTGAACTGGATGGACTGGTGTCTTTATTCAACCTTACTTACTATGTAACTATGAGAGAGCTCTTGCTGGCAAGAGGGAGCTTTTGCCCATACGCAAGATAGTGGTCGGAAATCCCAATGGCCGGCACAGCCCGATGATGTCATCAAGGGATAGGCAGCCCTGTATGGTGCAAGGAACAAAAAAAAAGGAAAAAAGGAATGAACTAGCTGCCCCCCCCCCCCCCCCAAGCCTCAGCCCACAGACACTTGTATGATGGCAGATTTCATTCCTAATGAGGAAACACTGCAGGGCCCCATCAAGACCCACAGAAGGGGCTCCCAGGATATTAGCGCATTTAGCAGCCCGAGCGATGGGACTTCACACTGGGAGAGGCTAAACCCAGACGACTACTGCTCTGAGGCAGAGGTGGGAACATAGAATTGCTTACTCTTCACTGGTGCGTGGAAGTATGAGGAAAAAAAGAAGAATGGAGGGGCGGCTAACTAGTCCTTTTTTTATGCTATTCACAGGTCCTGAGGGAGTGGTCAAGAGGAGAAGCTCTATCACTAGTATGCTGCCATGTTGGCATCAGGAAATTGTTTTTTTAAATGCTGAATGTGCCCATCGATTTTTAAATGACACTCTCCAAATAAAACTGTTTAGGTCCAGATCTTGTTTTGATCTAATCTTTATGGAGCAGCTGAACATACTACCCACCTAATCCATCTTTAGAAATAGTGATTGGCCAGAATAGAAACACGTGTGCATCCTACCTTTGCTTTCACACTGCCGGATCCTGCTGTAATTTGTCTACCTACAAACTTTTTTCATAGAAATTAACTTTTTTTTAAAGGACATGAATACGTTGTCTATTCTTCACTAAAGCATAAAGAAAATGGAATAGTAAAGTTAAATAGTTAAAAAAAATGGAAATAAACAATAGCACTTGTATGATATATCTTTCTTATGTCTTTACCTAGGATAACAGCAGGAACCTGCTTTCATATATTGTTTCATACTACTTACGCCATTTTGATGATGTAAGTCTGCATGTTTTGCTTTATGTTAATATAATATATAACATTTACCTGGATGAGAAACATATGCATTGCTAATTACAAATGCTATGAGTATGAGGGGACAGTGTACCACTTGCTATAAGTATGAGTATGTTCAAAGTCACAAGGGAGTCCTATGAAGTCTATTGAATTTAACCACTTACGGACCGCCCACCGCAGTTTTACGTCTGCTGTTTGGTATTCTCCTTAGCGGGCGTTCGGCTACAAGATAAAAATGGTCCCTGTGGTGGATTCCTCGCAAGATCACTTTTATCGGTGGCGGGAGAGGGGCCCCCCTCCTCCCGCCGCGAACCGGTGCCCTCCGCCGCTTACCGGAGCCGTCGGCAGCGGAGGAGGCGATCGCATCTTGTCACTTGCTGTGCATGGAGACGAGTGAGAGGAAGATGGCCCCCACCCATCTCCATGACACTGCAGGGCGGAAGCGTCATCAAAACGTCACTTCCGCCCACAGATCTTAAAGGGGCATTTTTTTTTTATTATTTTTTTAAATGACAATTTTTTTTTTTTTTGATTGCATTTTAGTGTAAATATGAGATCTGAGGTCTTTTTGACCCCAGACCTCATATTTAAGAGGTCCTGTCATGCTTTTTTCTATTAAGGGATTAAGGGATGTTTACATTCCTTGTAATAGGAATAAAAGTGACTTTTTTTTTTTTTAAACGGTGTAAAAATAAAAAATAAAAGGTAAAATTAAAAAGAATTTTTTTTTTAAATGCGCCCCGTCCCGACGAGCTCGCGTGCAGAAGCGAATGCATACGTGAGAAGTGCCTGCTTATGAAAACGGTGTTCAAACCACACATGTGAGGTATCACCGCGATCAGTAGAGTGGGAGCAATAATTCTTGCCCTAGACCTCCTCTGTAACTCAAAATATGCAACCTGTAGAATTTTTTAAACGTCTCCTATGGAGATTTTTAAGGGTAAAAGTTTGTCGCCATTCCGCGAGCGGACGCAATTTTGAAGTGTGACATGTTGGGTATCAATTTACTCGGCGTAACATTATCTTTCACAATATAAAAAAAAATTGGGCTAACTTTACTGTTGTCTTATTTTTTAATTCAAAAAAGTGTATTTTTTCCAAAAAAAGTGCGCTTGTAAGACCGCTGAGCAAATACGGTGTAACAGAAAGTATTGCAATGACCGCCATTTTATTCTCTAGGGTGTTAGGGAAAAAAATGTATAATGTTTGGGGATTCTAAGTAATTTTCTAGCAAAAAAAACTGTTTTTAACTTGTAAACAACAAATCTCAGAAAGAGGCTTGGTCCTTAAGTGGTTAAGGTACAGAAAAGGCTAACAATTAACATAACAGTAAAGTTTTGTTTTTCATGTAAAAATACCACAGCTTAGGTCCTCACCTAAATGCAACTAGAAAAAATAATTTCTTAAACGTTCTATGTGATGGATTTAAATTTTTTTTAGAATTGATCACCAACAAAAAGCAATAGATGCAAATAAATAATAATAAAATCAATATTTATTATGGTTTATATAAAAGGTCTAACTAGGACATAACATTATTATTGTCTATTTTCGTTTTTATACTGTTTCATTTTATTTTTTTACTGTATGTATGTAATCCCTCTTTTACACATAAACATTTAATGCATGACAAAGGATTCTTTGAGCACAATTGGTTATCTAGGGACACATCACAGCCGTAGCAGCCTGCTGCTGATTGAAACTTGATCTGAGAAATTTGATTATTTTGGAAAGTGTGTTTTTGTGAAATGTGCAATATTAGCTAGATAGTTTTACCCAGGTTTTTTCTTTTTCTTTTATTTCGTGAGTAGTTTTAATAGCTGAGTTTAGCTTTAAGAGGAAAAAGTGAATAAATGTTGGCATTAATTACTGCGGTATAGATGAATGAATAAATAGATTAATGAAACGGTTAATATCACAAACCCAGGCCATATTATTTAAATTACTTAAGCACAGTTTACCTTTATGGAAAGTTTTACCCAGGTTTTTTCTTTTTATTTTATTTTGTGAGTAGTTTTAATAGCTGAGTTTAGCTTTAAGAGGAAAAAGTGAATAAATGTTGGCATTAATTACTACTGTATAGATGAATTAATTAATAGATTTTTGAAACGGTTAATATCACAAACCCAGGCCATATTATTTAAATTACTTAAGCACAGTTTACCTTTATGGAAAGGCACAAGTCAAAATTATCAATAGATCCAGCAGGATAGGTAGTAGAAGTTACAAATATCAATTTTCCTATAGAGCTCTAGCTTAGCAACACTACTTTCTACCCTTAGAGGTTGTAATCATGTAACCAAAAAAAAAATTTAAAAATTTAAAAAAAAAGAAATCCTGTTCCCTTATAGCATGTTAAACAGCATAGTGCTTGTGCTGTCTAATTTGTCCCTTTCTATTCTGTAAAAAACCTGGTTGATCCTGCCTGTTCCTGTGTTCCGCTTTGTAAACTGACTACGGTAATCATGGGTGGTGATCCATGATAACATGGTCAGTTTACATGCCTCTGTCATCCTATTGCTCTGCTCTCTCCCCCCTCTCCCCCTCCCTCCCCGCTTGTCAGCTCCTTCTTTCCTGCCCCTACCCTCCCCTCCTGCCTCTATTTGTCGCTGGCAGTTAAGTCAAAGAAGGATTGCTGCCAGCCCCTCTGTTCAACCAAGCTATACTACATAGAGTAAATGTTTGTATAAAATTATGCCTCTAAATGCCTTATTTCAGATCGTTTCTGTGCGTTCATGTGACCTCTGGCCGCTCTCGTCCCCCGATCTAAAGGCTGAGGGGCTGAGCGGACAGCACATCGGTCACGTGACCTGCCAGCTGACGTCAGAGGGGGATCCTAGCCCCTCCCGCTGTATTTCTTAGATCGGAGGAGGAGAGTGGCCGGAGGTCATGTGACCGAACAGCAACGATCTTAAATAAAGTATTAAGGAAGCAAAATTTTATAAAAATTTACACTGTGTATAATGGATTGGTAAAACAGAGGGGCTGGAAGTAATCTTTCTTTGACTTTATAACCACTTTACGCTTTCCTATTGTTATTTTAATGGAACAAACAAGGCTTTTACAGCAAAATTTAGAATTGCACTTACATCTCAATATCTATTGATAATTTTGACAAAAAGATTTCACTGTCGGAAAATCCCTCTTATGCATTTTTTTTGTCATATGCTCAGTTTGAATGGCTTGGGTTTTTACCAAGTTTACTGTAAACATTTATAAGGAACTTTTGTAGGCTTTACCATTTTAACTATTGTTTTAACCTACAGAATGCGGGTAAAGAAGAATGTGTTTTTATACTGCCAGAGCCTCAAGATCTTTTTCAAGCTTCGCAGATGAAGTTTGAAGATTTTGTAAAAGATCTTCGAAAAATAAAAAAAGACTTGAATGGTATGTCTGGTTGTTTCAAGAATTTTTTTCATACAAATGTGCTCATTTGTACACACACACACACTACAAAGTAAATATGAATGAGTGAAATCATATAGATCATTCCCGCAATTAGTGATTTGAAGGTAAAGTTTAAAAGCTAGTTTTAAAGTAGTATTAAAGTGGTTGTATACCACTTTAGCACATTTTTCCATACAGGTAAGCCTATAATAATTGCTGGCTTATAAGAATTGCAGAGACAAGATGTCAACTTCCTCGGCGGTGACTGGGAGATAGTGCAGGGGCTTCGTTCTAAGGTAAGTATTTTATAATGAGCTAGTATGCGGTGCATACTAGCTCAATATGCCTTTGCCTTATAGTTTTTTTTGTTTGTTTTTTTTCTGACTATACAACCGCTTTAAAACCAAAAATGTAATATACTGCAGCTTACATATTTAGTTATGGTGGCTGCGTTCTTCTTTTAGGCTTTTCCCCCTCTGTTTTCATTTGGAGATCTGACCAGTAACAGTCTAGGGGAAAGTGAGTGTTAGCTGTACTAGCAGATTTAAATAACCTAACAAATTGAAGCCAAACTCTAGCTCACACTTTATAAGCAGTTACAGAAACAGTTTTTTTTTACTTTTAGGAATAAAGGTTTTACAAAAAAATAAATAAAAACTGATTATTGAAAGCTCCCCTGTCAGTAGTAAATGGTTTGTCTCATCCCTATAACTGAGAAATCTGTAAGAGAAATTGTTCTTTTGACAAAAAACAGACATACTGGTCAGACCACCAGGTGTAAATAAGGGAAAGAAAGTCTACAACAGAAAACTATTGCAGCCACCACATCTAAGAATTGGTAAGCTGCAATTTAATAAATGTTTGCTTTTGGGCTTTATACTGCTTTAAATCCAAATTGTAGTTTGGTAAAAAAATAATAATAATAATCCATTTACAGTAAAAAGGTAGATGGTAAATCTCATGTGGCACAGCTTTTAAATGATCTCCAGGATCAGTAGAAATGTCCCAGCATTCAGAACTGCTGTTATCTGTTTGGAAGCAGTGGTTTCTCTGTAGTAGTACAATATGTTCCCTGCTGAGTAAGAGCTAAGGGTAGCCAATGCTTATGCTCCCTACTGATTGCAGAGCTCTAGCTCTGACTCTAGGGCATGTTAGACTGCTGCAGAGAGACCACTTCTCACACAGATAGCAGCAGGGCTTCTCTGCAGCTTAGTGTCGGGATTCTGACAGTGTATTATTGCTGGGGATCAGTTATAAGCAATTTTACAAGTAAAACATTCACTATCTAGATTTTTACTGTGCCCTCAATGTATTTTCATGTTTTTTTTAAATATATATATATTTATACACATTTTTTTTTTTTTATATTAATCATCCAGAAAGTCATATTATTCTAGGAAGTTATAAAGCTAGTGATCATTACAGCAACCAGTAAATACAGGAGCAAACTAAACTTTTCATGAGTTCTATACTAAACAAGATACAGGAGTAGTCATGGCTCCAAGTAAATGTACAGTATATATTATGAAAATAAATTGTAAGGGTTAAAAAACAGAAGGAAAAACATATGAATTGGAGTCAGCCGCACACACCAAAAGATTATCAAAAAAGGATTGGGAAATTCCCCCGGGGGGGGGGGGGGGGTTAGCGGCATAACAATGTAAGGATCATATAGTAAAAGTATATTAAAATTATTTATTATTTCTTATGGAAAAAAAAAATTATTGATACAAACAGCAACGTACAGATTATTCATCAATTATACACATGAATATATACTCTGGTTACGGGCATGTCTGAAAGAATATTTCATCAATATATGGCGATACAATATATTTAAAATACTAAAAATTTGATTGACATCCACATGAATATACTGACGCGTTTCGACCAATGATGCGGTCTTCTTCAGGGATTTTGTATTCTGGTGAAATACATCAAAAAGGTTCATTATTCTAACACTATATAGCGTACTAGCATCTATGTATATGTAATGTTATATTAGTATATTTACCACTCGAAGGATGAATTCCAAAAACTGTCACATATCCAGAGATAAAAGCACTAAATCGAGGGATCCTCATATGTCAATCCTCACCCTTCCAGATGGGTGCCAACACCAAGAGGCTTGCAAGGAGTCATACGTTAATAGAACAACAGAGGGGGAAGGGATGGACACCTGAGATATATTTCAATGAGTGGTTAGGTATAAGTATTATTTAAAATAGTAGTTTTAACCCCCAATGAGCTCATCCCCACCTATATGTACCTGTATGTTGATTTTGGTTGAATGTGTATTAAAAGAAATACAGTATGTTAAGATGTATTATATTGTTGTTGCTGTATCTTAGTGTTAATGTGGTGATGTCATGCCAAAAAAATTAATAAAAGTGAGATGCATGGCATAATATTATCAAGTAGCATAATGGGATATGTACAATTAATAAATCAAAAAACAATGTGAGTGAAGTGAGTGAATGCATATAAAAGTAAACGGTGAGTATTGTATATAAAATATCTAAAGACCTGTGTGTGAGGGGGTGATGTGTGAATGTGTGGGAATGCATAAGTGTAAAACAAGTGACAAAACAAACTGAACACGAAAAACAAAAAACAAACGACAAAAAAAAAACTGTGATGTGATGGGACTGTGTAAACAAGTTGTGATGAATCCTGAATGAATTAATGGTGATAAGTGATTGTTAAATCCATGCCATGTTACCTATAGTGTATGGCCCAAACGGTATAATCTCTTGTAGTAATGAAAAATGAAAAAAATACCTTAAATGCTCAATTATCAGTTGTATAAGGTGCACTGCAAATGTATTCATTAATCCAAAAGTTAATGTATTATACTAAGTATTGTACTTACATTTAGCCTCAATCCTTCCAATGTATGTGTGTGGGGAGCTCGCCTAGGATCACTACAAGATCCCTAGGAGATGGGGTGCTTAAATGGTATCTGAACTCATTAGTGACAGGTGTCGTTCCAAACACTCCACCCCCTCCTTGTCCTCACCACCCATGGCAGTCATCGTGTGGCTCCCTCGGCGTTCCTGTGGACCAAAGCTCTGGCCATTGCCGTCACCACTGTCGCAATCACGTGAGGTCATGACACTGCACGTGGTGATCAAAGAACGCCGCCGACACGGTGATGCTCCCTCTGGTAGACAAAGATGTTAGTAGTCCTACCATGTACGAGAGCATATGAGAGGGGAGAACCGTGAAGGACTTTCTTCACGTCTCCCCACCCTGCCGGGAACCCTGAATTGAAGCCAGCACTCCCCGAGGGGAGGGAGAGAGAGGCAAAGAGGAGACCAAATAGATCAGTGCCACAATGCAGTTCTAAAAAGTAATATGGTTTGGTTCAATCATAAATATATCTATAGCTTATTAGTTCAAAATCTCTTGCTTACTTTTTGGGAGCTGTAGACACTAAGGAGTGCACTATTCCTATGTTAAAGCTATAATGAATATATTAGTGAGTTTTTTGGGCCAGAATTTGTCTTTCTGGGTCTTTGTCTTTAGACAAAACTTTCGGAGTGGGAACCTAAAAAGTGAGTCCCCTAGGCCACACCGCATAAAATAAAGTGGCCTATAGTCTAAATTTTTGTATTAACTCATACCGGAACAATATGGTTCCAAAGAAAGCCGTCAGGATCCAAACCAATGTTTGATCGAAAATGGTAAATATAGCTCTAATCAGGAAGGGGTAGTACAATACTCAATGGTGTACTATATATGTCTCCGTTCCCAGTAGAAGCCTGTTGAGGGGAAACGTGCGTCGGATGGAGCAAGTGGCTGTAATGCCATCACGTTTTATTCATTTTTTTCCCCATGCAGTAAGAAGGCTCAACCCTCTGCTGCCTGTAAGCTATTGCTATTTTTTATCCGGTTCCCTTTGCTGTGCACAATTTGCGGTGTATTTTGCTGTGCAATTTGATTTGACTTTTTGGCTTGCAGTTCTTGGAATGCTGTGTTTTTAATGCTGTGCGCAATTGCTGTGGAGTGATAAGTGACTTTTTATAATAAATTTTATACATCTACACTATGGAGTCTCCCCCGTTTTGTCTTCATTGAGGGGTCTGGATATGTGGAGGATCCAGGGAAGATAATTGATCTCCCCTCCTGCAGTTGTGGAAATCAACACCTGAACCTTAAACAAGTGTTTGTTTGCTGTTCCACTGAATGAAGCTAGGACATCTTTCTGGAGTGTTACCCAGATGGAGATCACAGAAGCCGGCAGGCAAATGCAACAAGCCTTTTAGATCTCTATAATCTGAGATCCAACAGATTCGGTAAGCGAGCATTTTTACTTTACCTAAAGTGGGAAGATCATCTGTGCGTGTCAAAGTGGAAGATTCATGGTTGATCCACAATACAAGATATCCTCACATGGACTTTATTGTTTATGATATATCACGAGGGTGTATATTTATAAGAAAACATTTTTTTGCAGAGGAACAATTATTAATTTAATTGGTGTGTGAAGTGGGAGCAATTAGATTGCTGAGCACATAGATCAACATAATTTCTTTTTTCACAATAACACTAGTTCTAAAAGGCACATAATTATTTCACAATTCTGAAAAGGATTTCATTTAAATATGTTGGTATTAGGTTACTAGTATATAGAGTAACTTAGTTGCTCTTTATTTGTGATATATAAACACTAGGTACAACAATGTATCACAATTTTTTATTTATTTTTTCATGTATTTTTTCACAAAAATAGTGGTAAATCACGTGGATAAAGCTGTTATATACATTGTATCACGATATATATTCATTGGTGGCGCGCTTGTAATTTTCCATTATGACATCACCACATTAACACTAAGCTACAGCAACAACAATATAATACATGTTAACATACTGTATTTCTTTTAATACACATTCAACCAAAATCAACATACATGTACATATAGGTGGGGATGAGCTCATTGGGGGTTAAAACTACTATTTTAAATTATACTTATACCTAACCACTCATTGAAATATATCTCAGGTGTCGTCCATCCCTTCCCCCTCTGTTGTTCCATTAACGTGTGACTCCTTGCAAGCCTCTTGGTGTTGGCACCCATCTGGAGGGGTGAGGATTGACATAAGAGGATCCCTTGATTTAGTGCTTTTATCTCTGGATATGTGACAGTTTTTTGGAATTTATCCTTCGAGTGGTAAATATACTAATATAACATTACATATACATAGATGCTAGTACGCTATATAGTGTTAGAATAATGAACTTTTTTTGATGTATTTCACCAGAATACAAATTCCCAGTAAAAGGCCACATCATTGGTCGAAATGCATTGGGGTATTCATGTGGATGTCAATCAAATTTTTAATATTTTAAATGTATTGTATTGCCATATATTAATGAAATATTCTTTGAGACATGCCCGTAACCAGAGTATATATTCTTGCGTATAATTGATGAATAATCTGTACGTTGCTATTTGTGTCAATAAATAATTTTAATACACTTTTACTATATGATCCTTACATTGTTATGCCGCTAAAAAAACCCCGGGGGAATTTCCCAATCCTTTTTTTGATAAATTGTAAGGGTTAGATTGCTTTGTTTGAGTCTAAAGAAAAAGCCACTGGCAATCAATTCCAAAGAAAAAACCTTTAAAGTGGTTGAAAACCCTTCCATATACCCAGTGAAGTGGCTAGCTTCGAGTGATACAAAGAGATGAAACACAGAGATGAAACAAATTCTACAAACCTGTACCTGTATCTGCTGCAGCCATTTCTTCTGTAGATCAGTTTAAAAACACACAGATCAAAGGATTTTTTTATTTTGATTCAGCAGGGGTGGGAATCTGAAGTCTCAAAGTGCAGATATAAGTGAGGGGAGCTCTGATCCCCCATTGGAGGGAAGGCAGAAATCACACTCAGTGCTTTGAATACAGGCAAGTAACAGATCAGAAGGATCTTTTTTGGCCTCTTTTTTTTTACCTCTTTTGAAGTATCCACAATATGTTAAAAATCATTGAGAGATAACAAATCTCTCAGTGAAGGAGGCCGAAAGGAAAAAAATGGTGCATTTGTAAATGTCCATGGATTGGGCTGAAATCCATATTTGATGTGCAGATGAGTTTGCTTAACTTCATTTATTGTATTATATTGTATTGCATTATATTCATTTATTTACATAAAATCTGCTGTTGATAATAACATTAATCATTCACAAAAAACTATGAAATTGTTAAAATGTACATTTATCAAAAAGAACAGTGTTCTATTTTTTATATTTAACAGCATGTAATACCGAAGCAGCAAAAGTCTACCAGAAATCTTTGGTGGAATATTTACAGCCTTTCAAAGACAACATAGAAGAGTTTCTGAGCAAAGGTAGAGTTTATATATCCTGTATTATCCTATTGATAACATGATGGGGTAAATTATAATTATTATAAAGCCTGCTTTATAGTAGAGATGCTTTTTCATGTCAATAAAGAGTACACGAAAACACTTCAAAACCACCACCCCACATTCTCAGAACCCCCTCCCATCCTTGTATGTCCAATTATCCCCCAAAAATATAGACTTCAGGTTTGTGTTTTGTAGAAACTGGGTAGCATCAGGACAGTAAGTGATCACCTGAATGGGCAGCAAATTGAAAGAGATCTGAAATGTGGGACTTTTTTACGCATTTGCTGCCAACGGCACCATCATGGGCTGCAGCCTCTGTTTGCAGCATATTAGCCAAGGTAAAACTACAAGCCATTTGGGTACCAAATGCATTTATATTTGGTATGTTTTTTTTTGTATATGTTTTTGAGACTGTGTGCATTTTCTTACAGAGGCTGCTGTAACTGAATGGGAAATATGGGAGAGGATGCTTGCTCCTGTGCAAGAGATCATAGAATATGACCACACTACACTAGCTGCCTAGCATAGCTTCGCCTATAGCAGCCCCCATTCCCCCAAGACAAGCTGGCCTACAGGTACTTGGTTGCCCCCAGGACCTATAACATGATGCTATATAGAAGCTGAGCAATGGAAAAATAAAAAGTATCTGTGGTATGGGAGATATTGATGTCTGCAGATGATTGCAGAGACTGGTGCCCTAGCAGGAGCATGCTGTGGGTTCCAGTCAGGCAGCGGGCAGAGATGTATTCAGTAACAGATACATGGTGAGTTCAGACACCAGGCAGATATACAGTACATAATCAGTAAACAGGTCAGTGGTTTGTCCAAATGGCAAACAGAGACAAGGTCAGTAATCAGAAAAGGGTAAATCTAGGCATAGGGCAGAAGAGATGGTCAAAAACAGGCTGAGGTTGGTCTGGGCAGCAATCAGAGACATGGTCAGTACACAGAGCAGACTAATAGATACAGGCAAAGCAGTTAGTGAAGAGGCCCATGGAAGCTTCAACATTTGAACATTTGTTTGTGTGGAAGAATGGGCCAAAATTACACCTGAGCAATGCATGTGACTAGTTTCTCCATACAGGAGATGTCTTGAAGCTGTCATTACCAACAAAGGATTTTGTACAAAGTATTAAATACATATAAGTTAGTGTGTCATTCCATTATATTACACATAACTAAATTTCTGAACGTAATTGTTTTTGTTTCTTTGTATTGCATGGGTTGTTACTAACATATATTTACCTACATACAGCATCAGATAAGGCATCAGGTTCATGGCTGAGAAAGGCAAAGGCGGGAATTTGAATGGCCCTCTCAGGAGAAATAAATACCAAGGTCAAAGTCCTGGTCAAGTATATATATATATATATATATATATATTGTAAAGTTTGGGGAACCAGCTAGATCGCAGGACACAGGCTTTTCACTCAAAAGGAGATTTATTGAACTAAAATAGCTTTACAGCAGCAAAAACAAAAGAAAAAGATTTCAGTCTCACCGACTTGCAAAGTCCAGAAGTGCTATTGCAGTTAAACAGTCCATAGTTTCTCTTGTAGGTAGCTTCCCCTGCCAGGAGGCTTCCAGGCAGGACACTGCTATTCACTTTTGTTGCTGCACACCAAAATACCATCCAAAATACCATCCACCATCCACATTCTCCTCTACACTCCTCCACACCCCTCTCTAACTTCCTGTCTTGTTTTAAACCCACTTCCTCTGACAGGTGAGTTAACCCTTTTTGTTCCCTTAAAGGGACCACAGTCCAAACAGAGGGGAAACATAGCATCCTTCCAGGACCCAGCCACGGCGTCCTGTACATATCCCCCCCCTGTGCCCCAACGCCAAGGAGGTGGAGGCAACAGTGGAGCTCAAACAATGGACTCGGGAGAGGGCATCTGCATTTTGATGCAGTCTCCCGGGCCTATGCTCCACTACAAATTAAAATTCCCGGAGTGCCAGGAACCAAGTAACCCTGGCATTATTCCCTTTACCTTGTCTCAACCATGTTAAAGGGGCATGGTCAGAAATCAGCCTAAACTTTCTCCCCAAAAGGTAATATCTGAGGGATTCCAGAGCCCACTTAATGGCCAGACACTCTCGTTCAATTATAGCGTAGTTTTTCTCAGCTGGTGTTAACTTCCTACTGAGGAAGACTACCGGGTGCTCCTCTCCATGAACAACCTGTGACAACACCGCTCCTAATCCTACATCGGAAGCATCAGTTTGGACAACAAACTCTTTTGAAAAATTGGGTGCTACCAGGACAGGGTGTTGGCACAGTGCCTTCTCAGCATCTGCATTCCACTCCACCATGACCGATTTCTGACTCTTAGTCAGATCGGTCAATGGAGCCGCCAACGTGGCAAAGTTGGGTACAAACCTCCTGTAGTATCCCACCAAGCCCAAGAATGCACGTACCTGCTTTTTTGTGAGGGGACGGGGCCAACTCTGTATAGCCTCTACCTTGCTGACCTGAGGTTTCACCACCCCTCTACCCACGATATAGCCCAGGTATTTCACCTCCTCCATTCCCAAAGCACATTTTTCAGGGTTTATTGTAAACCCCTCCTTCCAAAGAGAGTCCAGCACTGCCTGGACTTTGGGCAAGTGTGATTCCCAGTCTCTGCTAAAAATGACTATGTCGTCCAAGTACACTGAGGCATACTTCCGGTGAGGTCGTAAAATCCTATCCATTGCTCGCTGGAGCAGTTTGCAATCCAAAAGGCATCCTTTTGTACTGAAAACTCCCCTCTGGGGTAGAAAAAACTGTTTTCTCTCTAGCAGCCTTAGTCAACGGGATTTGCCAATATCCCTTGGTAAGGTCTAATGTAGTGATATACCTGGCTGGACCTAGTCTCTCAATAAGCTCATCTACCCGGGGCATGGGGTAGGCATCAAACCGTGAAACTTCATTAAGTTTCCGGAAATCATTGCAGAATCGCAGAGTCCCATTGGGCTTCGGTACCAACACAATCGGGCTTGACCACTCACTCTGCGATTCTTCAATAATCTCCAGGTCTAACATCTTCTTCACTTCCTCTGAAACAGCCTTCCTTTGGGCCTCTGGGATGCGGTAGGGCCGGACAAAAACTTTGACTCCTGGTTCCGTGATAATATCATGCTCTATGGTACTCGTGAGTCCTGGCAATTTTCTCTTTATTTCTCTGCAAGAACTCCTTTGCCTGCTGACTTTGGATTTTAGACAGGGTATTTGCTACTTGGACACTCTCCACCCCAACCCGAGGCTTCAATCTTGCACTAGCCAGGGAGGTCACTGGTTCCCTCTCTGTCCAGGGCTTTAACAAGTTTACATGATATATTTGATAGGGTTTCCTCTTGGTTGGTGGACTCTATAATTTGCCTCTCCCACTTTTTCTACAACTTCAAAGGGGCCTTGCCACCTGGCCAAGAATTTACTTTCCACAGTGGGAATCAACACCGCTACTCGATCCCCCACTTGGAAGTTCCTTATTTTAGCAGCCCTATTATAGACCCGTCGTTGAGCCTCCTGGGCTTTTTGTAAATGTTCCTTGACTAGTGGCATCAGTTCGGATCCTCTCCTGCATTTGGGAAACATATTCAAGAACACTCTTATGCTGAATAGGCTCACTTTCCCATTCCTCTTTAACAAAATCCAGTAGTCCGCGAGGTCTCCGCCCATATACCAACTCAAAGGGCGAAAACCCAGAGGAGACCTGGGGCACTTCCCGGATAGCAAACAGGAGAGCTGGTAACAGACAGTCCCAGTCTTTCCCATCCCTTTGTACAACTCTCTTGAGCATAGATTTAAGGGTCTTATTAAAGCGTTCTACTAACCCATCCGTTTGGGGATGGTAGACCGATGTGCGCAGCTGTTTAATCCGGAAGAGCTTGCACACATCGGCCATAACCCTCGACATAAACGGGGTGCCCTGGTCCATTAGTATTTCCTTGGGAAAACCAGTCCGTGTAAACAACTGGAATAATTCCCGGGCAATAGCCTTAGAGGAGGTATTCCGCAGGGGTACCGCCTCAGGATATCGGGTGGCATAGTCGAGGATCACGAGTATGTAGGAGTGACCTCGAGCCGACTTCACCAAGGGACCCACTATATCCATGGCTAGCCTCTCAAATGGGACCTCAATTATGGGCAGAGGGACCAAAGGATTCCGGAAGTGGGTCACCGGAGCGGTCAACTGACAGGTGGGACAAGAGGTACAGTATCTCCTTACCTCTGCTTTCAGACCTGGCCAGTAAAACCGGTCGGTGATCCGTGCCTCCGTCTTTTCAACTCCCAGGTGTCCCCCTAAAACATCATCATGGGCCAGGTCCAAGACCTTGCGTCTATACTGTTGGGGTACCAATAATTGCTCTACCACATTTTCTCTCACTTTGGTAACCCGATAAAGCAATTCATTACATATTGCAAAGTGTGGCCACCGCTCATTCGCACCTGGCTCTTGGGGAACCCCATTTATTACTACAACCTGTTCCTGTGCATGGGCCAAAGTGGGGTCCTGCATCTGGGCAGTACCAAATGCCCCCTGAGGAACACCCAAATCCGGCAGGGCAGGGGTAATGGCCACTTCCTCATCCTCTTCCCCCAGCATTACCTGAAATGGGGAAGGTTCCCCCTCCCTCTTCAGGGTTCAGGTAGGTCTGTGAACCACACATTTTGACATCCTTAATAATATCAGCACTACTTTCATCACCATTAACCAAATCATTAGCATTTTCATCAACTGGATCCACATTAAGAACATTCGGCATTTCAGGGTTGTTCCTATCAACAGCAGGAACAGAGGGACTAGTTTCTCCCCAGTCTCTGGACCGTTCAGGTAGTTCTCCTTGTCCCCACAGTTTTGCAAATAATGGAGAGTCTCGTCCTAGGATAACATCATGTACCAAGTTCTTTACCATACCCACCTCTTGAGTACAAGTGCCACATGCTGTGGAGATGGACACCGAGATGAGAGGGTACTCTCTAGTGTCCCCGTGAATGCACACCACCCGTAAAGTTTTTCTTACCGGACCGATCTTCCCAATTACTCTAGGATGGACCAGGGTTACCATGCTTCCGGAGTCCAGCAAAGCCCGGGCAGGGAGGTGGTTCACTTGGACTTCACACTCAAATTTCTCTTCTCCAAGGTCAAGATGTGTTGTACATGCTTTATGGGCATAAAAAGACCCCCTCCGAAGAACCCCGCATTCCATGGGCTCCTCTTGCAGTGGGCAGTGGGCCCGGGTATGGCCCCAGGAATTACATCGCCAACATTGTACATCCCCTCCTCTCCGAACAGGAACAGATCGCTGAGGAGGTATCGGGAGTGACTCTTGACCTTCCGGGGTGTTGGTTCCAGGGCCCCGGGGAACGTCCTTTCGAAGGGCAGCAGTCGAACAAATAGGCCGTGGCAGACTGGGTCCTTGGCGCTTGGTAGGGCCAAGCAGATCCTCCACCACTGTATATCGTTCCGCCATCTCGACAAGGAGGTTCACTGTTTTGGGGTCTCCATGGCTGACCCACCGTTGAAGGTCGTCTGGCAGTGACCTTAGGTATCGGTCCAGCACGACCCACTCCACGATTTGGGGGCCAGACAACATTTCAGGCTGCAGCCATTTTTTTACCAGTTGCACCAGGTCATGCATTTGAGACCGTGGTGGACGATCTGGAGGATACTTCCATTGGTGCACTCGTTGGGCCCGAACAGCTGTAGTCACCCCCAAACGAGCCAGTATTTCTGCCTTTAATTTTTGATAGTCTTTAGCGTCATCTGGTGGCAGGTCGAAGTAGGCTTTTTGAGGATCTCCAGTTAGGAAAGGAGCAATTAGGCCGGCCCACTGGTCCTGGGGCCACCCTTCTCTCTCTGCTGTTCTCTCAAATGTAGCAAGAAATGCCTTTACATCATCACTCAGGGACAACTTCTGCAAAAAATGGCTTGCCCTCACGGTCACCTGGTTGCCAGGGGCAACAGCCGCTTGCTCACGGCCCTGAGAAAGCTGCTGCACTACTTTTTTAAGGCAGTCACCTGAGCCTGCATAACCTCTTGCTGGGTCGCTTGCTGGGCTGCCAACTGGGCCACCAACAGGCGAGTATTTTATTGCTGTACCTCCAGCTGGGTTGCTAAGCGCTGATTAGCTTCCTCATGGCGAGTCTGCGCTTGTATATTAGCCAAGGACAGCTGTTTAATTAGCTCCTCCATTGCTTCAGCTTTCAGTGTTTGTGCGGCTTTAACCCAGGACATAAATCCATTGTACTGTCCCTTTAAATGTCAGTTTTAAGTCCAATACACAAAAAAAAAAAAAAAAACAGCAAGAAAAATGCCTGTTACTCTGTCCTGCCCGCATTCGAGCACCACTTGTAAAGTTTGGGGAACCAGCTAGATTGCAGGACACAGGCTTTTCACTCAAAAGGAGATTTATTGAACTTAAATAGCTTTACAGCTGCAAAAACAAAAGAAAAAGATTTCAGTCTCACCGACTTGCAAAGTCCAGAACTGCTATTGCAGTTAAACAGTCCATAGTTTCTGTTGCAGGTAGCTTCCCCTGCCAAGAGGCTTCCAGGCAGGACACTGCTATTCACTTTTGTTGCTGCACACCAAACACCATCCACCATCCACATTCTCCTCTACACTCCTCCACACCCCTCTCTAACTTCCTGTCTTGTTTTAAACCCAATTCCTCTGACAGGTGAGTTAACCCTTTTTGTTCCCTTAAAGGGACCACAGTCCAAACAGAGGGGAAACATAGCGTCCTTCCAGGACCCAGCCACGGCGTCCTGTACAATATATATATATATATATATATATATATATATATATATATATATATACACACAGTATCTCACAAAAGTGAGTACACCCCTCACATTTTGTAAGTATTTTAGTATATCTTTTCATGTGACAACACTGAAGAAATGACACAGCTTGTATAACAGTGTAAAATTGCTGTTCCCTCAAAATAACGCAACACACTGCTATTAATGTCTAAACCGCTGGCAACAAAAGTGGTTACACCCCTAAGTGAAAATGTTCAAATTGGGCCCAATTAGCCATTTTCCCTCCCCAGTGTCATGTGACTCGTTAGTGTTACAAGGTCTTAGGTGTGAATGGGGAGCAGATGTGTTAAATTTGGTGTTATCGCTCTCACTCTCTCATACTGGTCACTGGAAGTTCAACGTGGCACCTCATGGCAAAGAACTCTCTGAGGATCTGAAAAAAAGAATTGTTGCTCTACATAAAGATGGCCTAGGCTATGAGAAGATTGCCAAGACCCTGAAACTGAGCTGCAGCATGGTGGCCAAACCATACGCTGCACGCTGCATTAAATTGGTCTGCATGGCTGTCTTCCCTGAAGGAAGCCTCTTCTAAAGATGATGCACAAGAAAGCCCGCAAACAGTTTGCTGAAGACAAGCAGACTAAGGACATGGATTACTGGAACATTGTCATGTGGTTTGATGAGACTGAGATAAATTTATTTGGTTCAGATGGTGTCAAGCGTGTGTGGCGCCAACCAGGTGAGGAGTACAAAGACAAGTGTGTCTTGCCTACAGTCAAGCATGGTGGTGGGAGGGTCATGGTCTGGGGCTGCATAAGTGCTACCAGCACTGGGGAGCTACAGTTCATTGAGGGAACCATGAATAACAACATGTACTGTGACATACTGAAGCAGAGCATGATCTCCCTTCGGAGACTGGGCCGCAGGGCAGTATTCCAAAATGATAATCACCCCAAACACACCTCCAAGATGACCACTGCCTTGCTAAAGAAGCTGAGGGTAAATGTGATGGACTGGCCAAGCATGTCTCCAGACCTAAACCCTATTGAGCATCTGTGGGGCATCCTCAAACGGAAGGTGGAGGAGCGCAAGGTCTCTAACATTTACCAGCTCTGTGATGTCGCCATGGAGGAGTGGAAGAGGACTCCAATGGCAACCTGTGAAGCTCTGGTGAACTCCATGCCCAAGCCGGTTAAGGCAATGCTGGAAAATAATGGCGGCCACACAAAATATTGACACTTTGGGCCCAATTTGGACATTTTCACTTAGAGGTGTACTCACTTTTGTTGCCAGCGGTTTATACATTAATGGCTGTGTGTTGAGTTATTTTGAGGGAACAGCAAATGTACACTGTTATACAAGCTGTACACTCACTACTTTACATTGTAGCAAAGTGTAATTTCTTCAGTGTTGTCACATGAAAAGATATAATAAATTATTTACAAAAATGTGAGGGGTGTACTCACTTTTGTGAGATACTGTGTGTGTGTATATATATATATATATATATATATATATATATATATATATATATATATATACACACGCACACTTGGCCAGGACTTTGACTTAGTATTTATTTCTCCTGAGAGGGCCATTCGAATTCCTGCCTTTGCCTTTCTCAGCCGTGACCCTGATGCCTTATCTGTTGTTACTGTATGTAGGTGCATGCTTGTATTTGTGTAGGTATGAAGGCATAACCCATCACTCTAGTCTCTAGACATGTGTGATTCGTTTTGTTACAAATCGAAATTTAATAAACCAATAAACATTTTCTTTATTCGGTGATTCGGCTGTATCCAATTTTTCTGAATCACAATAATAATGAATTTCAGCAAATCCAAAATTATAATGAAAAAAAAATTATCCAAATTTGAATTCCAAAAATAAACTGAACTTGAATTTGAAAATTAATTTGAATCCAAATTTGAAAATTAATTTAAATTTGAAATGGAAACATTGCAATAAATACAGTAAGGTATTAAAGTGAAATAAGAACATCATTCCTGCATAGGCTGCTTTATAAAATAGATAACAAAAGAATAGAATAGAATACAACAGAGTAGACAATAAAGGAATAGGACTGAAAACAAAATAAAGGAATAGAAAACAATAGAATAATAAATAAAAAAAAATAGAATATATTAAAATAGAATTTGTAGCCATCTTCCGAAATTTTGATTTAAAATTTTGAATCGATTTGAACGAATATACAAAAAGAATCTGAATATGCAAAACAAATTCTGAAAACGATTCATTCTAACATACCAAATATGACGAAATTAAATTATTAATCAACATACAAAAAGTGAAGCACTTTCGGTGTATAACCTTCAAACCCATACAATAAATAAAAAAAAAAATCAATCACGCATAAATACATTAACAATTAAACATATACAGTAGTATAATCACTTCATAAATTCATACGCAACCATATACAAAAAAAATCTACATACTGTGTGTATATAGATAGATAGATAGAGATAGATATATATATATATATATATATATATATATATATATATATATATATATATATATATATATATATATATATATATATATATATATAAATCATTCCACATACCAAAGTGATAATGTATTCACTCAACTAATCCATTCCAAAAAAGAAACAATATATAAAAAAATTGAAAAAATCAAAAATCCCATTCACCATTCAATTTCTGTGCAATCTCACATTGTTGTTACGAAGATCTTCAAACAGTGATAAAAGCTTCAGTTTCCACACCATGCACACCCAGGTGCCCTTCACCCCACTTAATGGGTATCTGCATAGCTTATCTTGGACCACCACTGTAAAAAGGAGGCCAGCTGCGCTTTATTTACATATAAGAAACATCGCTCCTCTCCAGTCCTCCTCTTTCATCAATGAACACCTCCCAGTAGCATGATAATATATAGGAAGCAGGAAAAAAAAAGCAGATAGTTCTTACAATTTTATAAAAAATGAAGTAAATGAACTTGGTCTTTACATTATTATCACAAATTCTAGAGTTCCGTATCCCTATTTCTCCAGGTCTAGCCATTTTGTCTCTAGGTATAGAATCCATCCCTACATCCTCAAAATATATAGTGATCCATGTTCTGCTAAGCGCTAGGCTGTCAATAGCAAGAAGATGGAGGGACCATGTAGTGCCCACGATAAATGAGGTTGTCAAGACGACCAATATACATGCCACATACAAATTAATGTTTGCTGTTTCACAAGGTAAATACCAAATAATGTGCTCTCGTTGGAAACCATGGACTGACTGGTACAAACTAAAAAGTTCTGAATACATCTGATTTGCTTTCCTGTGGTTACATCAAAGTATGTGAGAATCGTACTCTATCAGAATTTAAATCTGCCGGACAGTGTAGCTGTATGATTTTATTTTTCTTTCTTATCAGTTCTTTTTATTTCAGTTTTCTCGATTTTGTCTGTATCGCTAATATGTTTTCCTTTTGTTCCTTATGTTCTTTTATATGTAAAGTCAAGTTCACCTTTTAAAGCAGCTACAATGCAATTTATATAAGAATACGACTCAATATCTTTATATATACTTAAAAGTTGCTGATGCTTTCAGATGTTATTGTACCTTTGATACTTTAATAAAAAACTATTGAAATTAAAAAATAAAGTAAAATCACTCACATTTCAGCAGCTGAACAAAAGCAGACTCTGGCCAATCGTGATGACGTCACCAAGGCCTTTGAGAAAGCCTACAATGGCGCAACATGCGAGGATGGCGCGACATGTGAGGCTAGCGCTGATGTCATCACATTAGTTGGAGTTTTAATACCATTTATTGGAATTACTTTTGTGACATGCTTTTATTCTCCTTCTCCTCCTCTTCAAGGGTGCAGAGAAGACATTTGCCTTTCTTGTGCTGCTCCTGTGCCTCTTTTCCTCCCCCTGCTTCTTTTCAGCTAATCCTGCCATATTCCAACCAACTGGTTATGAAAAGCTAGCTGACTTTTTATGTTATCCCCAGGGCCAGTCCACAGGTCTCTGCAGTGCTGCTGCAGAAGCAGGAGAAAAACATTTCCCCAAATCACCCCATTCCCAACATCTTCCTGCTCACTTTACCCAACACCCTATTTATGCTTTTTCATGGCTTATGCTACACCACAATGTCAAGTACTCAGCTGCCATTATTTTTCCAAAAATATCATATGCCACCTGCCCATTACTTTGCACAGAAAGCCATCTTTGGATATTTGGAATGCCATGAGGCAGCAGGTGGCAGAGGAAAAATATAAGGTGAAGGAGGGAAACAGCTTCCTATGGTGGCACACAGAGAAAAGGAGGAGCCACCAGTGGGGGACCCCAGAAAAGGAGGTTCCAGACTGCTCTGTGCAATACCAGTGTATGACATGTGTATGGGAACATGTAACAAGTATAAAGTTGGTGTTAACCCAATTTGACTATTAGGGTGGAAATGCACTAAGGAGGGAACCCTAAGGTTTTATTTTTGAAGTTAAACAGCTCTGAAAATTGTTCAATGTATACTGTATAAATATGTATATGTCTTTCTTTCTTTTTACAGCAAACATTGACCATGAAAACACAGAAAAATTTCTTTCTGAAGTTCATTCAAGGTATTTGAAGTTTTATTATAGGTTGTATTAAATGTTGTTAAGGAAATGCTGTGGTTCTGTGATGCTCAACCCAATGCCTAGGTCAGGAACTATAGCTGGCAAGTGTTTATTTTGCCTTTATTAGCCCCTGCTTCCATAAGGCAAACAGGCCTATAAGTATTTGGTTGTTCCCAAGTCTTAGAATGCAAGAAGACAGTCAAAGCAGACAGTATCAATGTCATTGCAGGTAGCAGACAAACAGAATCCAGGAAACAATCTGAGGTAAAGTCAGGTGGCAGTCCAAAAGAGTAGACATTTCCAAGGTCAGGATAGATAGCAGGCAAACATAATACAGTAAACAGTTCCAAGGTCAGTGTAGGTATCGGGTAACTATAATCCAGTAAACAATCCATGTTCAAGTCAGGCAGCATTCCAAAAGTGTAGTCAGGGTGCAAGGCAGTGGTCAACAATAAGGAATCAAATGGCAGGTAATACAACAGGCAGGGTATGACAGCTTATATTAAAGCCCTGGTCCCCTGATGCTTAATTGAAATGTCAGAGAAGCACAGCCAATTAGTAGTCAGAAACCTAACAATTAGGAAGCCCTGCTCTAAACCGCTGCAGCCAGCCAGTCAGCACAGAGTGGGGCTGTCCTTATTGCTCGGCAATGAGGATGTAAGCTGCACTGAGAGTGGTTTAGGTAAAAAGTAGAAAAGTGAGACTAATGCCCTGTACACACGGTCGGACATTGATCCGACATTCCGACAACAAAATCCATGGATTTTTTCCGATGGATGTTGGCTCAAACTTGTCTTGCATACACACAGTCACACAAAGTTGTCGGAAAATCTGATCGTTCTGAACGCTGTGACGTAAAACACGTACGTCAGGACTATAAACAGGGCAGTAGATAGCTTTCGTCTCTCAATTTATTCTGAGCATGTGTGGCACTTTGTGTGTTGGATTTGTGTGCACACGATTGGAATTTAACCGATCGGATTTTGTTGTCGGAAAATTTTATAGCCTGCTCTCAAACTTTGTGTGTCATAAATTCCTATGGAAAATGTGTGATGGAGCCTACACACAATCGGAATTTCCGACAACAAGGTCCTATCACACAAAATCCTATCGTGTGTACAGGGCATAACTCGTGTTTTTAACAGTTGCTCATTTACTGAAGAAGCTTAGGCCCCTTTCACACTGAGGTGCTTTGCAGGCATTAAAGTGCTAAAAAAAACGCCTGCAAAGCGCCCTGAAAGAGCCGCTCAATGCACTCCAATGTGAAAGCCCCAAGCGCTTTCACACTGGAGTCGTGCGCTTGCAGGGCAGTCTAAAAAGTCCGGCATCTTTGGAGCGCTGTAGGAGTGGTGTATTTACAGCTCCCAAAGCGCCCCTTCCCATTTAAAAGTGCAGCGGCGCTTTGCGGGCGGTTTTAACCCCCGTTAGTGGCCGAAAAAGGGTTAAAAACTGCCCCGCTAGTGGCCGAATAGTGCAGCTAAAACGACGGTAAAGTGCCGCTAATATATCGCCACTTTACCGCCAGCGCCCGCAAGGCTTCAGTGTGAAAGTAGCCTTAGTTAAAGTTTGATAGAAGTATGAACTTAATTTGACTCAGTACTCCAAGTAAACATATGCCAGGGTAAAACTTATTTATTTTCTAATACATATGTTATGATAGGTGATTTAAAGAGGTTGTAAAAAAAAAAAACCCTGCAAGACAAAGGCATAATGAGCAAGTATTCATCGCATACTAGCTCATTATGAAATACTTACCTCAGAACGATGCCCTGAATCGGAGTCGGCACTCTGAGTACAGGGCCGACATCTTCCACCCAAGTTACTTCCGGGTTCGCGGCACCGGTTCTCTGATTGGCCGGAGCCGCAATGACGTCACTCCCGCGCATGCACGCGGGAGCCGCCGGTCAGGGCTCGGCTACTGAAGAAATGGCACCAGCAGCCCGATTCTTCAGTGAGCATACGCCGATGACGTCGGCAGCAGCACATATACAGAATATCTCCTAAACTGTGCAAGTTTAGGAGATATTCATGGTACTTACAGGTGTGCCTTGTTATAGGTTTACCTGTAGGTAAAAGTGGTGTAACAGGGTTTACAACCCCCCCAATGGGATGATTTCTGCGCTTTTGATCTCTTATCATTTGGAGATCAATACTGTTTGGTAAGAGAACTGGCACACTTGTCTTTGATGTGGTTTGAGATTCTTATATGTCACATTTGGACTTTTATATATTTCCCTTTGAAGTTCACTTCTTTGTTATGCGTAAGTGAATTATATGTTATGGGACTGTTGTTTCACCATTTATATGATGCACATTGTTTATTGTGATTTAACATGAGTTAAGGTTATTTCTTATACACAGATTTTTCTATTGATTACTACAGAGATATTGGGTTTGCGCATCTTTTAGATTCTTTATTTTTGTAATTCTGGAGCAGCTATGCATGGCAACCAGCTTCTATCTTCAGCTTGTTCAATTAAGCTTTGATAATGAAAGATAGAAGCTGAATGGTTGCCATGCACAGCTGCTCTAGATTCTGGCTGCTCCAGTTTTGATAAATTCCCCTCACAGTGGTTTATATTTGACTAAGCAGATTAAAAATAATTACATCAACAAATAACAAGATTGCAAATTAGAAACAGGTTGAACAAATAATGAGACATGTTTGAAATAATTACCCAGCAAATCATGAAGTATAAAGTTATTCTGTTATTATAAGGTTACCTTTTGTATTATGTTGCAGAGCACCATACTGTATTCTTGCTTGCCGTACAGGGAAACAGAAATGATATAATCTCTAAAATGCCATAAATCGATCCCCTATTTTGTAGACGCTATAACTTTTGCGCACACCCATCAAAATACGCTTATTACGTTTTTTTTTTTTTTAAATATGTAGAAGAATACATATTGGCCTAAACTGATGAATAAATTTGTTTCTTAAAAATATTTTTTGGGGATATTTATTATAGCAAAAAGTAAAAAATATAGTTTTTTTTCACAATTGTCAGTCTTTTTTTGTTTATAGCTCAAAAAACCGCAGAGGTGATCAAATACCACCAAAAGAAAGCTCTATTTGTGGGGAAAAAAGGACGTAAATTTTGTTTGGGTACAGGGTACAGTGTTGCACGACTGCGCAATTGTCAGTAAAAGTGATGCAGTGCCGTATCGCAAAAAAATGGCCTGGTCATTAAGGGGGCAAATCCTTCCGTGGCTGAAGTGGTTAAACAAGAAATTATGTATTTTTTTATATTTTACATTTTAGAGAATTGTATTACACAAAGGGTGTCTCTGAGAACCAAAATGTTAGATGGCAATTGAGCCCTGTGAACTTCCTTATGTGCAGTAGTGCAGTTGCCCCTTCCCACCTCACAGGCAGTGTAGATCTTATCTGTTGGCATAGACCACTGATACATCCCGGTCAGAGAATTTCTACCAGGTAAACCTGCCTTTAGGCAAAAAGTGAAACCAGTTAGTGAATTGCTAATAATATCTACAAATAATAGAGCTGTCACAAAGAAGGATCGCTCAATTTGTCTTCATTTCCATTCTCTATACTCTTCTGCATCCAGAATTCAGGCAGCTTCTTACAGGTTCAGGGAAAGAGTAATTTACAGAATATGTGTTCATTGTGTTATAAGACTTCATCTTTCTCTGCTATATCATATGACCATTCATAGTCTTACATCCAAAGCAGGATCAAATCTGCTTGCTGGTTATAATGCATTTTTTATCACTGAAACGTTGTTACATCATGCTTTCTTTATGAGATAGGCAGAAAGAAACTTATAGTAGATGTGGTCCCAAATTACCGACCAAAGGAACTGGGATGCACCATACCTATGCCTAGTAGATCTGGTAGAATGATCAGAAGAAATGGACAGCACCTGAGTTAAATATATGAGTGTCACAGCAAAGGGTCTGAATACTTAGGACCATGTGATATTTCAGTTTTTCTTTTTTAATAAATCTGCAAAAATGTCAACAATTCTGTGTTTTCTGTCAATATGGGGTTCTGTGTGTACATTAATGAGGAAAAAAATTAACTTAAATGATTTTAGCAAATGGCTGCAATATAACAACAAAGAGTGAAAAATGTAAGGGGGTCTGAATACTTTCTGTCCCCACTGTGTGTATATATATATATATATATATATATATATATATATGTATATACACACACACACACTAGTAGACTTTGTATACATGTATACAGTATCTCACAAAAGTGAGTACACCCCTCACATTTTTGTAAATATTTTATTATATCTTTTCATGTGACAACACTGAAGAAATGCCACTTTGCTACAATGTAAAGTAGTGAGTGTACAGCTTGTATGACAGTGTAAATTTGCTGTCCCCTCAAAATAACTCAACACACAGCCATTAATGTCTAAACCACTGGCAACAAAAGTGAGTACACCCCTAAGCGAAAATGTCCAAATTGGGCCCAAAGTGTCAATATTGTGTATGGCCACCATTATTTTCCAGCACTGCCTTAACCCTCTTGGGCATGGAGTTCACCAGAGCTTCACAGGTTGCCACTGGAGTCCTCTTCCACTCCTCCATGACGACATCACTGGTGGATGTTAGAGATCTTGCGCTCCTCCACCTTCCATTTGAGGATGCCCCACAGATGCTCAACAGGGTTTAGGTCTGGAGACATACTTGGCCAGTCCATCACCTTTCCCTTTTAGCTTCTTTAGCAAGGCAGTGGTTGTCTTGGAGGTGTGTTTGGGGTCGTTATCATGTTGGAATACTGCCCTGCGGCCCAGTCTCCGAAAGGGGGGGATCATGCTCTGTTTCAGTATGTCACAGTACATGTTGACATTCATGGTTCCCTCAGTGAACTGTAGCTCCCCAGTGCCGGTGTCTTGCCGAGAAAGTTTCCCCGGCGGATAAGGACCCCCCTGTACTGCGCAGGCGCAGTGCTTGCGCAGTACGTACGACTAAGGAGCAGCCGAAAATAGCCAAAGCTGAAAACCTTCAATCAGCTGTACACGGCGCCTGCGCCCTGAGTCCAGGTTCAAGCCTCACCATCCAAGTGGACCTAGAGGTAGAATAAAAAAGTGCCGAGCAAAGCGAGACCGTGCCCGAAGCCCGGCGAGCGAAGCGTGGCGAGCGAAGCGAGCCCACGAGGGGCCCTCTTACAGGTGCCGTGTACAGCTGATTTACAACTATTTGGCTTCGGCTATTTCCACCGGCTCGTACTGCGCAAGCGCTGTACCTGCACAGTAAAGGGGGGTCCTTATCCGCCGAGGGGAACTTTCTCGGCAGAACACCGGCAGCTTTCATGCAGCCCCAGACCATGACACTACCACCACCATGCTTGACTCTAGGCAAGACACACTTGTCTTTGCACTCCTCCCCTGGCTGCCGCCACACGCGCTTGACACCATCTGAACCAAATTAGTTTATCTTGGTCTCATCAGACCACAGGACATGGTTCCAGTAATCCATGTCCTTAGTCTGCTTCTCTTTAGCAAACTGTTTGCAGGCTTTCTTGTGCATCATCTTTAGAAGAGGCTTCCTTCTGGGATGACAGCCACAAAGACCAATTTGATGCAGTGCGCGCCGTGTGGTCTGAGCACTGACATGCTGACCCCCCACCCCTTCAACCTCTGCAGCAATTCTGGCAGCACTCATACCTCTATTTCCCAAAGACAATCTCTGGATATGATGCTGAGCACGTGCACTCAGCTTCTTTGGTGGACCATGGCGAGGCCTGTTCTGAGTGGAACCTGTCCTGTTAAACCGCTGTATGGTTTTGGCCACCTTGCTGCAGCTCAGTTTTAGGGTCTTGGCAATCTTCTTAGAGCCTGGGCAATCTTTATGTAGAGCAACAATTCTTATTTTCAAATACTCAGAGAGTTCTTTGTCGTGAGGTGCCATGTTGAACTTCCAGTGACCAGTATGAGAGAGTGAGAGCGATAACAACAAATTTAACACACCTGCTCCGCAGTCACACCTGAGACCTTGTAACATTAAAGAGTCACATGACACCAGGGATTGATGTCAGGAAATTGACATCGTTATACAAGCTGTACAGTCGCTACTTTACATTGTAGCAAAGTGTCATTTCTTTAGTGTTGTCAAATGAAAAGATATAATAAAATATTTACAAAAATGTGAGGGGTGTACTCACTTTTGTGAGATACTGTGTATATATATATATATATATATATATATATATATATATATATATATATATATATATTATACTGCCTGTACTGACTGAACATATCAAATACACTGCCTGTACTGAATGAATATAGAGTTTACACTGTATATATAGGCTACGCTGAATGCAGAGTATATATATGTATATATATATATATATATATATATATATATATATATATATGGCACTGTTTAAGCAGCCTTATATAGTGTGGGGCGTGGACTTAGTTCCCCTGAGCCATGATTGGCCAAAGGCACCCTGCCTATGGCCAATTGTGGCTCTCGCTGAGGAGCGTGCTGTGATTGGCCAAAGCATGCAGGTTAGGTGTATGCTTTGGCCAATCATCATACAGCAATGCACGGCAGTCTTGCCATGCATTATGGGGTGCTTGAATTTGCCGCGTACACCCCATAAAATTCGCTGTTTGACTCAAACTCAAAGCTCATCTCTAGTAGCCAGCTTAAAAGTGTCCTTTTGTATGGACGGGCGTTGGCTTGCCTCCTAATTGTACTAGCCCTTTTTTGATTAGAACAGAGGCTGGGGAGGACTGAGTCTCTCTCTCAGGTGCTATATTTAAAGGGCACAAATGGCCAGGTAATGGATGCCTTTGCGATTCAGGCATGCAGAGAGACAGTATCTCATTCTGAGGAACAGTTAATGACAGGTAAGTCTTGCTATTCTAGTAATGGGGATAGAAGGGAGAGGGATCAAGGAAGAATGTATTACTAGGGGATGGGGGATGGGGGGGTGTTTGCCCAGATTTATTTTATTTAAATTTGTTTCCCTTTGCCCAAAAAAAGGGATATATATATATATATATATATATATATATATATATATGGGTATATATTCTGCCAGAATGATACTAAAACCACATAACAAAGACCACCGCGATACCAGGTAAGGGCCAACTTTGGGTAAGTAAGAAGAAAGAAAAAGAGTGCATTATGCCTGGAAGAGCGTGCCCTCTGGATTGTCAGGATTTTTCTAGAGCAGAAAGTGACTCCTCCAGTCCTGGCAGACCTCAGTACAAAGGGCGCAAATGTACGCTCAAGAGAAAGCACACAGCGTCTCCTCTGAGCCTGAAATCCAAATGATGGTCATGTGGAGATGACCCTATGCTACTTTGCAGCAACTGCTTCAGGCAGCTTGCCAGAGACCAGGAGTACGAGAGTCAGCAGATGTCAACCTTGCTTAAGAAAGTAGTCCATGACTCCCTGGCAGAATTTTCCAGTCGTCTCGTACAACCAGGGACATTAGTGGAAGAACAGAGTGTGGGCCCTGCACCAGATCTAATCAAGCCATTTAACCCTCTCTAACTAAAGGGGCACCAGGCACTTCAGGGGTGACTCCAGCTCAGCGGATTAGGTGGGCTGATTCCCCAGACCCAGTATTACAGCAAACATTTCAGGCAGAGGGAGAAGATACCACCTCCTCCTCGGTAGAGGATCCTGAAAGTTCAGGCTTTGATTTTGCGATGATACCACCATTTCTTAAGGCAGTAAAATCTGCACTGGAATGGGAGGACCTGGAACCTCCTCTAAAGAAGGAGAAAAATTATTATCACAGACCATACAAGCTGATTTTAAATTGTGTGGCAATCGCTGCACAACTCTCATAGGTGCCTTTATCCTTTCAGGGCACCCCAAATTTAATGCGATTCTGCTGTGATTGTCACATGGGAGAACACGCCTTTAAAAACATTGTGTGAAGCTTGTCACTAGGGATGAGCTTCCCGTTCGAGTCAAACGCATTTTCGACTTAAACAGCGTGTGTTCGGTTGTTTGCTGAATTACAAATGTTATGGGCCGTTCGCGCCAAATTCGAGTGGCGCATCACGGCCCATGATTCACTGCAGCATCGCAGTGCATTGCTGGCTGATTGGCCAAGCATGCACTATGACCCGCATGCTTGGCCAATCACAGCGCTGTGTGTACAGAGAGCCGTAATTGGCCAAAGCCAGGGAGGCTTTGGCCAATTATGGCTCAGGGGGTTTAGTACACGCCCCACACTATATAAGGCCGCCTCCGTGGCGGCCTTGTGTAGTGTGTTGCGGTGGAGACTGGGGAAAGATAGATAGACAGAGAGACAGTGTCATTTGATTTAAGTTAGATAGAGTAGGCAGGTCGAGTCAGTTAGCTGCACTTATAGTGTATTGTGTATATATATATGCATCCCAGGTGTTGTGTGTGTGTGTGCGTGTGTGTATATACATATATATATAATTCAGTTTAGCTAGATCCATTCCTGTTATTCTCTTCCTAATATACTGACAGGCAGGCAGGTGTTTTTACAGTATTTCCAGTTAGTGTACTGTGTACCCTGCACAGTTGCACCTACAGTATAGCTACCTGAAGCCAGGTGCTTGTGTAGGCTCTTGAAGTATTTACAGTTAGTGTACTGTGTACCCTGCACAGTTGCACCTACAGTATAGCTCCTGAAGCCAGGTGCTTGTGTGCTTCTTCTGATCCTATTAATAGCACAGGCAGGCTCTTGAAGTATTTACAGTTAGTGTACTGTGTACCCTGCACAGTTGCACCTACGGTATAGCTACCCGAAGACAAGTGCAGATGTTCTCATACTAATAATACTACAGGCAGGCAGTTGATTCTGCTAGCTGCAGTATAATCTGTATATATATACATCCCAGTGTGGTGCAGCTACATCTCACTGCAGGCTAATAGTATGTCTGGAAGGCCAACAAGGAGAGGCAGACAGTCACAAGCCAATAAAAGAGGGCAAGCAGGCTGTGTCTAGAGGCAACAGTGCTGGTCCTGGACATGGTGCATCCTCGTCAGCATGTGGCCGTGGGATATGCTTGGCCTTTTTTTCGGCAGCTGGCCATGTTGAGCCGCAACATGCGGAAGACTTGGTAGAGTGGATGACCAAGCCGTCCTCATCCTCCTCATCATCTCTCACCCAGGCTCAGGGTACTTTGTCTGGCAAAGCAGCTGCCACCGCGGCCTCTTCCCTCGGCTCAATGGCATCAGTCATTCCTTCCCTAGCCCCACCATGTCCTCCTGAGGAGTCCCCAGAACTATTTGACCACAGTGTTGGGTACATGCTCCGGATCGATGCCCAGCATTTTGAAGGCTCCGATGATGGTATTCAGCTAGAGAAAGGGCAGTAACGTGAGCCCAGACAGAGGGGGTACCCAAGAAGGACAGCAATCTGGCAGTCATGTTCCGCCTGCTGCAGCATACTGCCAGGTTTGCTCCAGTGATGAGGAGGGAGGGGATGATGAGGTCACTGACTCCACGTGGGTGCCTGATAGGAGAGAGGAGGAGGAGGCACATCATCAATGAGGCAGGACGTCCTTCAGGGGCCAGCCTAAGGGCAGCACACTGACTGCATCACACCGCAGAGCTCCGCATGTGCAGGGCGCTGCTGTCTCTGCACGTTATTCCAAAAGTTCTTTGGTGTGGGCCTTTTTTGAGATGAGTGCATCAGATCGCACCGCTGCTATTTGCAACATATGTCTCAAGCGTATCTCGCGTGGCCAAAACATCTCCCGCTTGGGCACCTCATGCTTGACCAGACATATGTTGACCTGCCATGCGTACCTAAAAGACCCACACCAAAGAACAAAGAGGACCTCTCCTTGCTCCTCATCAGCTGGGATCTCCAACCCCACTCTACCTTCAGTCTTCTCTGAGACCTGCACTGAGAGGAATGAAGGTGTAGAATTAGGTGTGTCACAGCCAAGTACTTGCGGGCAATCTGCTATCGGTACACCAACGTCAGATTGTACCAGGCAAAACGCAGAGAGAAGTTCACTCCCAGCCATCCACATGCCCAGTGGTTGAATGCTAGCTTGGCAAAATTGCTAGCACTTTTCAGTTGGTAGACTCTGCCCCCTTCCGTGAGTTTGTGGAATGTGCGGTTTCTCAGTGGCAGGTTCCCAAACGCCACTTTTTCTCATGGAAGGCGATTCCGGCTCTCTACCGGCATGTGGAAGGCAATGTCTTGGCCTCGCTGGACAGGGCGGTCAGCGGTAAGGTGCATATTACCACTGACTCATGCTCCAGCAGGCATGGAGAGGGACGTTACCTAAGTTTCACAGCGCATTGGGTGACTCTGCTGGCATCTGGGAAGGATGCATGACAAGGTGCAGTAGTGTTGGAGGTTGTTCCGCCACCACGCCTCCAAAATGCCACTACTGGTGATTCTGACACACCTCTCTCCTCCACCCCCTCCTCCTACACTCCGTAGGTGTTCAAGGGGCTACGCAAGTACGCAGGCCAAAAGATGCCATGCGGTGCTTGAGCTGGTGTGCTTGGGGGACAGGAGCCACACTGGGACAGAGATTCTGTCAGCTCTGCAGGGGCAGGTTCAGAGGTGGTTGAAGCCACGCCAACTTAAGCCAGGAATGGTGGTTTGCGACAATGGCACCAACCTCCTCTCCGCCCTCCGACAGGGACAACTGACCCATGTGCCGTTTGGCTCACGTCCTTAACTTAGTGGTGGAGCGGTTCTTGGGCAGGTACCCGGGCTTACAGGATATCCTGAGGCAGGCCAGGAAAGTCTGTGTGCATTTCCGCCGGTCATATAATGCCAGTGCTCGGCTGGCTGACCTCCAAAAGGAATTTAATCTGCCCAAGAACCACCTAATCTGTGACATGCCCACCAGGTGGAACTCAACATTGGCCATGCTGCAGTGGCTGCACATGCAGCAGAGGGCCATCAATGAGTACCTGTGCGACTATGGCACCAGGACAGGGTCAGGGGAGCTTGTTTTTTTTCCCCATGCCAGTGGGCCATGATCAGGGATGCATTCACTGTCCTGTCACCATTTGAGGAGGCCATGAGGATGGTGAGCAGTGACAGTGCATGCATCAGTGACACTGTCCCCCTTGTCCACCTGTTGGAGCACACGCTGCGTGGAATAATGGACAGGGCACTTGAGGCAGAACAGAGGCAGGAAGAGGAGGACTTTCTTAGCTCTCAAGGCCCCCTTTATCCAGACAGTGTTCCTGCGTGCCCGCTGATCACACAGGAAGAGGAGGAGGAGGATTGTGTCAGCATGGAGGTGGAGCCTGGCACTCAGCATCAGCAGCAGTCTTTAAGGAATCATTTACAGTCCCAAGAAACCCATGGACTTGTACGTGGCTGGGAGGAGGTGGCTGCGGATCATGTCGTCCTTAGTGACCCAGAGGACTCCGGACCAAATCCCTAAGCAAACCTAAGCTGCATGGCCTCCCTCATCCTGCAAAGCCTGCGGAAGGATCCTCGTATTTGTGGTATCAAGGAGAGGGATCGTTACTGGCTGGCAACCCTCCTTGATCCACGTTACAAGAGTAAGGTTGCAGACCTTATCTTGCTGTCGCATAGGGAGCAGAGGATGAAACATCTTTGGAAGGCCTTGCAGAAAGGTCCGTTGCAACGCGTCCCCAGTTACAAACTCCTGTTCCTGGACAACGTGTGGCCGAGGCTTCGGTCAGTCAAAGAAGGAGTGGTGGAGAAGGTGGCCGTCTGACCGATGCGTTCAGACAATTTTTTAGTCCGCAGCCCCAAGGTATGATCTGTTCCAGCAACCATCGCCAGCGTCTGTTTTACATGGTGCAGAAATACTCAGGGGCAAGATCTGACTTGGACACCTTTCCCACCGAAAATCCTCTGGGTTACTGGGTCTTGAGGATGGATCACTGGCCAGAGCTTGCACAGTATGCAATTGAGCTACTGGCCTGTCTTACATTCAGTATTCTTTCAGAACGCACATTCACTGCTGCTGGAGGCTTTGTAACCAATCACAGGGTGTGCCTGTCCACCAACTAGTTCGATCGACTGACCTTCATAAAAATGAATCAGTCTTGGATCACCACCAGATACCAAGCACCTGATGCTGATGTAACCAAATAAATTTTTTGGAAATGTCATATCCCTTCAAGACTGCCTATGCTGATGCTGAATGACTATCCTGTTATGCTGAGTGACTATCCTCTTCCTCCTCAATGATCATGCTGATAGCTTGTAAGAATATTTTTGTTTCTGGGCGCCCCCACCAGTGGGTAAGGCCCAATTTTTCAGCCCCTGTTTAACAGGGGCGTGTAATTACAATTTTTGATCTAATATTTCACAGCAGGGCCTGTTCCAGCGCTCACCAAGAGTAACTGTGAGGACTTACAATGTTGTGGCACCAGCACCTCCACCACCAAAGGCCCAATTTTTCTGCTCCTGTTCAACAGGTGCATATAATTACAATTCTTGATCTAATATTTCACAGCAGGGCCCTGTGAGGGCTTACATTGTTGTGGCAACACCAACACCTAAGGCCCCAATGTCTGCAGAATATACAGGGCAGGCCCCTACTTTCAAACATCCCACTTACAAACGACTCCTACTTGCAAACGGAAGGAGACAACAGGAAGTGAGATGAAATCTACCCCTAGGAAGGGAAATTCTCTCCTGTAAGAGTTAATATGGGAAAAACAATTCTCCTTTCCACTGATGCTTTATGACCAATCCTTGTTTCAGTAAAAACCCCAAATTTTCTAAAAACATTTGTCATTGAGACAGAAAGTGAGGTGAAATCTTCTGAAGAGGAGCACAGACAGCAAAACAAATGTCACAGGGGTAATAACCCTTCCCTATGTTTTCCAAAAAGCTTAAAATAGTTTTTTTGGCTGGAGCTAAACATGTTAAAAATGTACCAGTTCAAAATTACAAACAGATTCTACTTAACAACAAACCTACAGTCCCTGTCTTGTTTGCAGCGCCTGTATACTGCTGTTCAGAGTATATAGGGCCTGGGGGCCCCACGCCTTTCCTTTTTTTAATTTGGGTGCGGGGTTCCCCTTAATATCCATACAAGACCCAAAGAACCTGGTAACGGACTGGGGGGGAGTAAAATACAAATCTCTCACCTGGGGGCCGCTACTGGAGGTGAGAGGCTGGGGGGAACAATCGGTGTGTGCACCAGAAGCAAAGAACAGCACAAGTCACTGCTATCTGCACTTTTTAAATAGACTTTTGGAACACTTGAAGTCACATTTTGCATGATATTGGTGTGGATTGCATTGCACCATTGTCACTTTTTTGGACTACACTATTTATTATTCTTATTTTTGTTTGTGGTCTGATTGCATCTCACACTGAAGGGATGCATGTATGATATTTACAGTACATATGTCACTATTTGCTCAGTTTAATTTTATGCCTATTTTTTATATTGTTGCGGAGCACTTTTCCGCATCCTTAATTGCATTTTACCATTTATGATTATTTTGCACACTGGTTAATTGTTATATTTTAGAGAAGACGAGGTTACACGTCTTATGTTATAGCACAAAGAATTTCAATATTTTCTGCACTTGTATGCATAATTTGCACCTCAATACTTTTTGGGCTATATTCAGAGTCATTAGTATGTCATTTTGATTATTTACTACTGTATGTGGTTTGGTCATTGCACCAGGGATTGCACTTTTGCACAAGTCACTTTATTTATTTATGTATATTTATTTGGCACGCAGGCTATTTATTAGGACTATTGTAAGATGATAGCACGGTGTACTCATTATTAAGAATATTCTTTATTATCAAGATAGTAATTTGAGTTTTTCTTGGTTTTGTTTAGTGGCTAAGACTCATTGCCACACACCTGTATTTGTAATAGGAGGACTACACGTATATTGATTGACAAAATAGTGGTAATCTTATTTTTCTGCAGTTTGGTATGGGAGGATAGAGCAGCGCCACATATTATTCTACACAGGCATACTATAGACACCCCCCAGGTATGATATTTAAAGCAATATTTCACTTTTTTTTTTCACTTTAAGCATCATTAAAATCACTGCTCACTGCTTTTAAAAACGGCCGTTTTTAAAACTTTTTTTTGCATTGATACATGTCCCCTGGGGCAGGACCCGGGTCCCCAAACCCTTTTCAGGACAATACCATGCAAATTAGCCTTTAAAATTAGCACTTTTGATTTCGAACATTCGAGTCCCATAGACTTCAATGGGGTTCTAACGTTCGTGCAAATTTTAGGTCCGTTCGCAAGTTCTGGTGCGAACCGGGGGGTGTTCGGCTCATCCCTACTTGTCACCCCTAAATAGGAGCAGGGGCTTCTTTTTGCATGCGTAGGGCAGTCAAGTGAATGGGCCGCCCCCATGCGAGTTGCAACATTGCGTGCAAATTGCTCTTTCAAAATCACATAGCGGAAACGCTTGTCCCCTCTATGTGATAATATCAAATGCCTCTGAAAAGTTACCAAAGCACAGATCGATTTTCAGTGCAATAGCAGAGCCTGCTGCAAGTGTGAACAAGCCTTTGGGTTCCACAGGAGGAACCTAAAGAAACAGGTAGCTACTTTTCCTCTTCTGACATAAATAAGAGGCCTGTTTCAGGAGGAATGGAAAAAAGGAGAAGTTATATCCACTCATGTAAGAGGCTGCAGCTCCTTTATTTAACCCACCAATGATGGATGCGGCAGTCACCAGACTGGCCAAGAATGTGACATTTCCGATGGAAGACTCTTCCTCCTTTTGTGATATCTTTGATAGACACATTGACATGAGCTTAAAGTTTTACCTCGCGGTAGGTGGTGCTTGTAAGCCCGCCGTTGCTTAACATCCGTAGCAAGCGTTATGCGAATGTGACTGAGCCATCCTCAAAGCAGAATTGCTGTAAACTGCCTTTTGATGGGAAGGCGCTGTTTGGCCAAAAAAACTGGAGACTACCATCTCCAGGGTTACAGGAGGAAAATCAAGTCTTCTGCGCCAAGATCGAAGGTCCAGACGCCAGGGAGAAGAACCATGCAGACGAGCGCCAAACAGGTACCCGGATTTTGGAGGCCTTTGCCCATCCAAGGACTCCAGAAGTGGTTGGAGGGGTACACAGTCAACCTTCGTAAGATCACAGAGAGCTAAGGCCCCTGCAGCTCCCTCAGATACCCAGAAGCCCTTTTAACGCCAGGCCCGCCCAGGAGGCAGTTGGAGCCAGGCTGCCCAAATGGCCCAGTTCTGGCAAGACCACTGCCAAAATCGGTGGATTCAGTCCACAGTGGCGCAAGGCCATTATTGGCTGTTCAAACGACCGCCTCCAGAATGACCTCAAGAGGCTGAATCTATTTATCCAGATAGAGAGACTCAAGACTCTCCATACCATAATCCAAGTTATTCAACCAGGATACTGGAGGATTTCAGTGGACTTGCAGGATGCCTACCAGCAGATCCTTCAGTCATACCAGCAGTTCCTCAGTATTCAGTTCCTCAATACTCAGGCAGCCAAATTTTCTTTGCCCCTTCAGAAACTCCCCCAAATCAGGAAGAAGTTCCAACAGGCATTGGCTGCACCAGTGATTTCAGCATCCCAGTGCATGAGTCTTCTTGGGACAATGGATTCATGTATCTCAATGATCCCCTGGGCTCACTGGAAACTTAGAGGTTTCCAACAAGGCTTCCTGATGCAGTGGAAAAAAGTTTGTCTAGCCCAGCCAATCAGGATCACCAACCGGATGCGCCAGAGTCTCTGGTGGTAGACGAAACAATAAACGCTACACGGCATTGTCCATTAGGGCTGCAGCCATGGATCATTGTTAACACAGATGCCAGCGCAGCAGGGTGGGGTACCACCTGCGAACAACTCAAGATCCAGGGCAGAGGAGAATTTCCCACTCAGGGCCTAGTTTCCAATATTCTGGAACTTCGAGCAGCATTCATGGCATTGGCCAACTTGCTGCCTCACATACAGGTCACCCAGTCCTGCTCCGTCTGGACAACATGGCAGCAGTGTCCTATATACAGCAACAAGGAGGGACACACAGCCAATCCCTCTTGAGAGAGGTGGAACCGACCATGACATTGGCACAACAATATCTCCCAGATTTGAGGGCCATATATTTTCCAGGCTGTCAGAACTTGGAAGCGGATCGCCTATCCAGACAATTCAAGGATCCCAACGAATGGTTCCTTCACCCCGAAGTGTTCAAACAGATCGTCCACGAGTGGGGGTGTCCGCAACTGGATCTTTTTGCCTCATCAACTAACTGCAAGGTGAGCCGGTTCCTCTCACGCCACCCTCATCGATTCGTGGAGGGGACGGACGCCTTGACCCATCTTTGGGTTGCGCAACTGGCCTATGCCTTCAATTTCTTAAATCCTGAAATTCCTTTGGAGATTGTTGACAGAGAATTTGACAGTCAATACAGTATTACCTTACTGGCCTTGGCAGACCATGGTTCTCTCTGGCAATGGATCTCAGCATGTGCCCACCGATCACTCTGCCGATGACTCCTCATCTCCAGTCCAAAGGAGATATCCTACATCCGCAACCATCACGACTGGCCTTAGCAGCTTGGAGATTGAAAGGCAGGGGTTACAAGAGTTAGGATGTTCTCCAGAGGTTAATAGAACTTTACAGAGTTCCATAAAGGGGCCAACCAATGCCATCCACTCCAGAATATGGAATAGGTTCATGAGCTTTGCAGCTGGACATCCGTTTGACCCTAGTGACCCAAATGTATCTCAAATCCTGTCTTTCCTGCAATCCGGTTTGGATTGAGGTTCAGCCTAAGTTCGCTTAAGGTGCAAGTTTCAGCCATCTCAGCTTTTACCCAAATGAAAGGGGCAGCAAACCTGCTGGAGGAGCAGTTCATGAGAGCGATACTTAGACTACGCCCTCCCAAGAGAAATAGGTTCCATCAATGGGACCTGGCAGTAGTCCTCAATTTTCTAGCAAACCCATCTTTTTGCTCCGACAGACTGTTCATTATGGGATATCACCTTAAAAATGGCTTTCCTATTAACCCTAACTTCAGGGGGAAGGGTGTCGGAACTCCAAGAATTGGGGGCAGCCGAACCTTATTCCATGTTCTTCTCAGACAGGGTTATGCTGAGACCATTGGATCACTTTTTCCCAAAAGTGGCATCGATATTTCATCTCTCCAGTGAATGGGTGCTTCCAGCCTTCCCAGTGGAATCAGATGCTGATCTGCATGAGATGGACATTCCAAAAGTCCTCAAAGCCTGTTTTCAGGCTACTTCAACATTCAGACGTTCTGACAGACTTTTCATCATACCTACAAGAAAATTTAAAGGGAAATAGGCCTTGGTCAGAACCATCTCGGCCTGGATAGTAAAAACTATTCACCGGACATATAGGATGGCCAGGAAGGATCCTCCAGAGGTGGTTAGAGCTTGCTCAACCAGGGCGATGTCTTCTTCTTGGGCGGCACAGGCAGGAATGTCTCTGGAGACAGTCTGCAAAGCGGCTAGCTGGTCATCATGTCATACGTTCTTAAAACATTACAGGGTGCATCCAGCAGCTCTTACTACAGTAGAGTTTGGGAGGAAAACTATCCAAGCTTCTATGTCTATTGTTAATTACTAAGTTTGTAGCATTAAACCTTCCCTCTCAAAAGCTCATTATTTATTATATGTCTGCTGCCATGTAAAATTTTCCCATGGAAAATGGAAAATTGTATCAAATACTTACTGTAATTTTCCTTTCCTGATGCCAATACATGGCAGCATATGAGCCCTCCTTCTGATCTTTGTGCTTTATACGGAGAATGGGGGAGGTGGCTCTCAGGCAGACTTTTATAGAGCTAAACAGGTCCTGTGCGTGGATATAGGGGTGGAGCTATATCATATGTATGCTGCCATGTATTGGCGTTAAGGAAAGGAAAATTACATTAAGTACTTGATGCAAGTTTCCATTATATCATGTCTTTCCTCAGCAGATCTTCTGTTCACACTCTTACAAGTTATTTTATGTGGGAAGAATGACTGACTGGAGGTTTAAGCAGAGAAGCTACAAACAAACTTTATTTGGCTTTATCATTACTTGTTCAAAGTCTCAGAGCAGACTGCAGCACCCCTACACTTGTCACCTTTTTAATTTTTAAAGGCATGATTTAAACACATGATCACATCTTACAGAACACCTGTGAACATGGTGCTCCACAGACACCACCCATAGCTGGTGGGTTCCGTGCTAGAAGTGGAGGCCTATATAGCTGCTGAGGGTAATCTTTTCCAAAGGGAATATCCTGGACAGAAAGTTTAGTGGTAAATGGCATTCATTGTGGGAAATATTTGTGAATATCCATCTCATGCAAACCTACATGATCCAAGTAATATCCTTATAAATTAATTTATCTCTATTTGTTTTAATGTTATACAGATTTTTGGAAACTGTAGCCTATTATTGTGTAAAGCCAAAACTTGGAGAAAAAGAGGTGTCTCCAAGCACATTCTTCAGTATCTGGCATGAATTTAGCACTGACTTTAAAGATTCTTGGAAGAAAGAAAATAAGCTAATTTTACAAGAAAGGTAGGTGATATGCAAACTTTTTATCTGGTAAGTTAAATAAATGTATCAGTTTTTTTTCCATTGCTGCACCAACTAAAGAATGTGAATATTTTTACCTGCAATTTGCAGCTTTTTAACTGTAGAAGATGCACAGTAAATAATATCCAGGTGATTTTTTTTACCCATTACGTACTGCTTTGTGATTTGTATCTGCATTTTAGAGGATAATTGAAGTATTTCCTCTAGCTGCAGAAATGAATGTCAATGTAACATGCACATACATGTAAATGTATTATTACATAAAAGATTACAAATGTCTTTAAATATGCACACAGTGTGTAACAAATGCTTGTGAGTATGAACACTGAGTATGTTGTATGCAATATTTAAGAGGTTTTGAACATTATATTCATCCTATATATTACTTGCTGAATCATTTTTCATGTCTGTTTATTTTGGGATCAGCTATGGTTGACAAGTGGCATAAAGTTTTGTCTCCCCACTACTTGTTTTGTTAATCTCCCTATACATCATGCAGTAACAATCCACCCACCCAGTGACAGCCCAACCATAGGGGATGCACGGGCGCCACCATCCCCCCCCCCCCCCCCCCAAGCTGTAAAAAAAAAAAAAGTGCCCTTTAAGACTGTCTGGGCGCCGGACACACAGCGGTCTATGGGAAGCTGATTTGCCCATGTTTAGGGCGTGTGCAGGGCGCAAACGATGTGCCCACAAATGCTCCCACTCTACACTGATTTGTTTCTGTCCTCCCTTCCTGTATTTTAATTGGCGGGGATCGGTGGGTGGTGCTTTTTTCAGCACACCCGCGTCACTTCCGGTTTCCCGGCTCACTGCAGTGTGGAGTGGACACGAATCGACAGATTGAGACTGCTAGTGCGGCTCCGTTACGGCAGAGTTAAGCCCCTATGTAGGGCAGTGACAAGGCATGGACGGAGGAGAAGTGCCTCCGTATAGATGCAGGGGCGAACTTGGAGTTGGAGCAGCTCATCCTCTCAGTAGTAACAAGCAAATGGAGGGAAGTAAATCTTTCACTCACTCACATGATAACAGAGCTCCCTGCACACTAGACTCAGCCTTTTTTATTGCTGGAGAGACACCTATCTTCCCCTGTGACAGGTTGCCCATCAGAGTGAGCCCAGGTTCAGACTACTGTGATCTAAGACATGGCATGTGATTCGCACCAGCACCTGCAGTGCGAATCACATGCAATGTCTGTGAGATGCGAGTTCAGCCATACAGTTGTATGGCTGAACTTGCATTAGATTCGCAGAAAAAAAAGTGCAGGGACTTTTTTTCCTCCACACTGAAATCGTATCGCATGGGTGTTCTCACCTATGCGAGCCGATTCCTGTGCGAGTTCACAGTTTGCACTGCGATCTGTGATCCGATCTGGGGGTGTCATTAACATTGTAATGACACCCGCAGTGGTTCGCAGAGGGCAGTGTGAACTGCCTGCGGTAGATGCGTGAACCGACTTTGGAATCGCACTGGTTCCTGCATCGCATCAGTGTAAATCTAGGCTAAAGGAGAAGCATCATCTCATAAAACCAGGGCTGGTGCTCCATGCTTCTAGATTAGAAGCATCCACTATTTTAGAATGTAGAATTTAGAATTTAACTGTTTGTTGAACCCGGGTGTATTATGAGGATGATGATGATGACGGGTCTATTATACAATAATGAGGATGATGACGGGTGTATTATACAATGAGGATGATGATGACGGGTCTATCATACAATGATGAGGATAGCAATGACGGGTGTATTATACAATGAGGATGAATATGATGATGACGGGTGTATTATACAATGAGGATGATGACGGGTGTATTATACATTGATGAGGATGATGATGACGGGTGTATTATACAATGATGAGGACAGGTGTATTATACAAGGATGAGGATGATGAGGATGGGTGTATTATACAATGATGAGGATAGCGATGATGATGGATGTATTATACAATGATGAGGATGGGTGTATTATACAAGGATGAGGATGATGATGGGTGTTTTATACAATGATGAGGATGATGATGACGGGTGTATTAAACAATGAGGATGATGACGGGTGTATTATACAATGATGAGGATAGCTATGATGGGTGTATTATGCAATGAGGATGAGGATGATGATTATGACGACGACGGGTGTATTATACAATGAAGATGATGACGACGGGTGTATTATACAATGAAGATGATGACGACGGGTGTATTATACAATGATGGGGATGATGATGATGGGTGTATTATACAAGGATGAGGATGATGAGGATGGGTGTATTATACAATGATGAGGATAGCGATTGTAGTGCTGGTAGATTTTCAATCTACCGTTTATAGTTAAATTTAGTGGGCTGTTTCATACATAGTCAGATTTGCCTCTGTTCCGGTTTGGCTGTGTTGCATGTAGTTTCACACTGTGCCTGTGGGTGTCGTTGTCGCCATGGGTCGGTGTTGGAAAGGCAACATGTTAAAGCATATGAGTGCTCCTCTGTTCCGGAGATAACTCGGTGGAGGTGGTCCTCCGAGTTGCATTCTGGGAGAGGGTATTTATGGGACAGATGCCATGTTCTAGGGGTCTTTCGTTCCACCTGCTGGCCCTCCTGGCCGTCAGGTATGTGTTAGGAGTACTACCGCGTGGTCCTCTGATCGGGAGGACCACGTTGCTGCAGTGTGTGGGTGGGCCCAGAAGCCTGTCTGGGGCCTACCACAGCGGCGAGGGAATGGTCCTGTGCTGTCTGTCCTACGGGAAGAAGCTGGACAACTGAGAAGATCCCAGGGGAGGACCCGTCATGAAAGGACCATGCAGAATGCTGGTCTGGGGAGGGGCCTGGTGACTCAGTTGGAGGACGCATCCTAAAGTTAACCTACCACATAGTACTGCCGGATCGGCTTAAAGGTTCTAGTGCTGTGTTTTCTATTCATCATAAACCATTATATCCTGTGGCAGAGGATCGTACGGGTTTCTACTTCATTCAAGTCTGTGGCAGAGACTTTTGTTCATGCTGCGTACCGGCTGCTAGGTTAGTGAGAGAAACCTAACCGGGCGGGCAAAGATTTAACTCTAAAAGGAAAGTACGTTCATCTACAAGATTCCAGTTCTTAATACTACATCAAAAAAAGGTATTTGAACTTCCCTGCAACTCTTCTTCTACCTCTTTCCTGCTACTTCCTTCAGTTACTCTTTATGAAAGCATTGGAAAAGATACTCAAGTGTCTGGTGCTTACACTGTTTGGTATTAAGCTCAATGGGACCCTAGACCCGGTTCTGGTGAAATTGAGGTTACACAGGTGACGGTCACAGCCCGCTTTTAACCAGGAGCTCCACCGAGAGTTATTGCTACACGATGATGGGTGTATTATACAAATAAAGGGAGGAGTGTATTATACAAGGATGAGGATGGGTGTATGATACAAGGATGAGGATGATGATGATGGGTGTATTATACAATGATGAGGATGATGACGATGAAGGGTGTATTATATGGAGATGAGGATAGTGATGATGGGTGTATAATATGGGTTTAATGATGATGGGTGTATTATACAATGATAAGGAGTATGATGATGATGATGATGACATGTGTATAATATGGGGATAAGGATAGTGATGATGGGTGTATAATATGGGGATGACGATGATGGGTGTATTATGCAGTGACTGGAGCATCAGGGTGTCAGTGAGTGTGCCACATCTCTCGCTGGCTGCTTTGCAATACATGATTTTGGGGATTTCTGCAATACCATGTACTGACTACGTTACACTACATAATAGTCACAAATTGTGAGTACAACTGTCCTGTAATGTATACAGCTATATAAACCCACCTTCTTCCTTCCTCTTTATAGAGACCATCCTCCATCATCACTGACTGCAGATATACATCATCTGTCCTGTTACTGTATATAGATAAAATGGAGCATTTGGGCATTCATTTTGTATGCTAACTACATTTACAGTAATTGGTTGATTTTTCATGTAGCACATGTTGTGCACCTTTGTCATATGTGTTTTTATATGCATGTTATTATATAATATTAAAGAATACTTTTTATACATTTTTGAGTGGGTGGTCTATTTAAAGTCCCAATTGAGGGGGTTACTACTTTTGTTACTGTATATATAGCTGTATATAGGACAGATGATGTATATCTGCAGTCAGTGATGTTGGAGGAAGGTCTCTATATACAGGAAGGAAGGTGGGTGTATATAGCTAGCTGTATACAGGACAGATGATGTATACCTACATACCCTGATCTGTGAGACTGTCAGAAACCATGAATCAGACTGAGACAGAAGTACAGTTAAATCACACTTGTTTAATAATAATGATAATGATAATAATAAAAAAAGGTAAACAGAGTAAACGTAGTCAAAACAGAGCAGCTCATCCTCTCAGTAGCAACAAGCAAATGGAGGGAAGTAAATCTTTCACTCACTCACTCACATAACAGAGCTCCCTGCACACTGGGCTCAGCCTTTTTTATTGCTGAGACACCTATCTTCCCCTGTGACAGGTTGCCCATCAGAGTGCTGCTATCTTCAGTTATCTCACTGTTTGTTGAACTTGTCTCCAGTTATACTGTCCCAGCAGTAAATAAGGCTGAGCCTGAGTGTGCAGTGAATGCTCTGTTATCAGGTGAGGTGGTTAACCCTTTACTTCCCTGCATTTGTTTTGTTGGGTTCTCTTATTACCTATCGCCCCCAAATTGCTGGGTAAGCGGAGTGGAACCAGACATACCTCTTATAGAGGTAATACTCAAGGCGGGTGCCTGTACAGATACTGGAGCAGCATCAAGGACGGCCTACAACACAGGTTGTACCGGAGCAGCCACAATGGGAGATTCCAGGTGAGCCGTGTGACTCAGGAGCGTTTGTAACGCCATGGCAAACTGATCCATGTGGTGATCCTGCTCATCCACTGAAAAAAATATTACCAACAAGTGAATTCACTGCATCTTCTGAATTCATGGCCTTTGCCTACTGTCAGAAACCATGAATCAGTCTGAGACAGAAGTACAGTTAAATCACACTTATTTAATAACAATAAAAAAAGTAAACAGAATAAACATAGTCAAAACATAGCCAGAGTTCAGGAACCGTAACGGATAGTCAGACAAGCCAAAACGTCAGGGAGCCAGAGATGAGCGTAGCAGAACAGCAAGCAGGATCTAGAGCCAGAAGGAATGTCAGACAAGCAAGTCTTTAACAGGAACACAGGAGAGCTTCTCTAGAGATGTGACCAAGGCGATCATCTGGACTGGACGGCTTAAGTAGGCAGGACTGACGAGCAGGATATCATCAACAGGTGAGTCACTGTGGAGAGATAGGAGCTGGCAATTAGCCGACAGCTGAGCGACCAGCTTTGAGAAGGAAGGGCCGAGCCCAGCCCTGACAGAGGCTGAGCTATATACCCTGATCTGTAATGCTGAGCTATATACCCTGATCTGTGAGGCTGTGCTGTATACCCTGATCTGTGAGGCTGAGCTGTATGCTCTGTCCTGTGATGCTGAGCTGTATACTCCTGACACTATGGGTGGAATACAGGGGACAGAGTGGGTGTATTATATAAGGGGTGGGGCTTATGGGAAGAGGGGGGGTCAAAATGGAAGGGTGGGGTCTGGCACCCCCCCATCCTAAAACTTCACCAGCCGCCACTGCACCCACCCTAAGGGTCAGTGCTGTGGCTTGGCCTAGGCCAACAAGGCCCAGGCCTAGGGCGGCACTGTGCGGGGGGGCGGCAAAAAGCCGCCCCCCCCCGAAAATGGCAGCGGCGCCCTCTTCCCGACTCCCGCACAGCAGGGAGTACAGCTTAGCAGTGCAGTGCAGTGGCGTCCCGGGTGCCGTCAAGCCGCCCCTCCGTAAAGCTGTGATTCTGTCTCTGATTGGCCCTCTGCTGTGGCCAATCATGGGGATGAAAACAGCGGTCAGGAAGCTGGGCGGCGGCACGGTAAAACCAATTAGAGCCGCTCTCTCTCTCTTCTCCCTTCGGCTGACAGAAAGGGGAGGGGGGGGCGAGCGGGGGAGTTCTCTGGCAAATTGAGCAGCAGCGCTGTGACAGAGAGAGGAGAGATGCGGGTTGTCTGTGTATCTCCCCCGCTCGCCCCCCCTCCCCTGACAACCCGCATCTCTCCTCTCCCTGTCACAGATCTGCTGCTCCATTTACCAGAGAACTCCCCCGCTCGCCCCCCCTCCCCTTTCTGTCAGCCTAAGGAGAAGAGAGAGAGAGCGGCTCTAATTGGTTTCCCTGCGCCGTCGCCCAGCTTCCTGACCGCTGTTTTTCTCCCCATGATTGGCCACAGCAGAGGGCCAATCAGAAGACTCTGGGGGGCATCATGGGAAAAGTAGTCCCTGAAGAGTGGCGGCCCCTGTGTGTCCACAGACATGCTACAGCCCCCAGCATGCATGCACTCTGCTGAGGGGGGGTGTTAGAGGAGAAAAAGAGAGTACTGTGCTGGGGGAAGCCAAAGAGGGAGCCACGCTGTACCCGCACCACCAGAGAGCCACGCTGTACCCGCACCACCAGAGAGCCACGCTGTATCCCCCACCACCAGAGAGCCACGCTGTACCCGCACCACCAGAGAGCCACGCTGTACCCGCACCACCAAAGAGCCACGCTGTACCCGCACCACCAAAGAGCCACGCTGTACCCGCACCACCAGAGAGCCACGCTGTACCCGCACCACCAGAGAGCCACGCTGTACCCGCACCACCAGAGAGCCACGCTGTACCCGCACCACCAGAGAGCCACGCTGTACCCGCACCACCAGAGAGCCACGCTGTACCCGCACCACCAAAGAGCCACGCTGTACCCGCACCACCAAAGAGCCACACTGTACCCGCACCACCAAAGAGCCACGCTGTACCCGCACCACCAGAGAGCCACGCTGTACCCGCACCACCAGAGAGCCACGCTGTACCCGCACCACCAGAGAGCCACGCTGTACCCGCACCACCAGAGAGCCACGCTGTACCCGCACCACCAGAGAGCCACGCTGTACCCACACCACCAGAGAGCCACGCTGTACCCGCACCACCAGAGAGCCACGCTGTACCCGCACCACCAGAGAGCCACGCTGTACCCACACCACCAGAGGGGGAGAAAGATGAAGCCACTGCCAGGGTACAGACATGCTACACTACTGACCAGAGTCAGCCTGGGCAACCCAGAGTGAGCGAACGTCCAGCCGGAGGGATCACTGTTGCGGTTTCACCGGGTCTGGTAAGAGAGCCTGTTGGCCATTATTCATTACTGTTCCCAGGGACTGAGCCATTAGGAAGTGCCTAACCTGATATCCTCTGGGCCTTGTTGACCGCCACAATGAGCTCCAACGCTGGGCCTCCAGTCAAAAAATTAAGGGGGATGACACAATTTTTACAGCTCCAGGTGACACCAAACCTAGTGACGCCACTGTCCCGGAGCCCACAACAAGTTCCAGCACTGAGCTTCGGTAACTGGCAGCCAGAGTGCGCTAGCGTGGGCACCCAGGACATCTGCCACCCAGGGTCCCACAAGCAGCGATCGGCTTTCCGTAGCAGCCGCCACCTCTCTCCCCACTGTCAGCCACACACACTCCTCAGCTCCTCCTCCTTCTCAGCTCCAATGTTCTAGTGTACACATCCAGGAGGAGAAGGAGCCACAGAGGAGGGACACGACTTCAGTGCAAGAGCCGCGCTTCTGCTCTGAGGTCTGTGTATAGTTTACAGTGGAGGGGGACACAGTAACCGGGAAGGGGGCAGATAACAAATGCACACATGGATGAGGGGAGGGGGGTAAGGGGATATGTGCTGGGTGCTTTGGGAGGGGTCTAATCCTCCCCTCCCAAAGCAACCAGCACATATCCCCTTACCCACCAAATGAAAAGATGCTGCGTGCCTCTCTGTCCTCTTCCCGCGGCGTCCCTCTGTCCTCCTCCAATGAAGATGACAGGGCGGATCTTTAAAAGAAAGGGGTGTGGCCTTGACAGGAAGGGGTGGGTCATATTTAAATTAGGGGGTGCGCAAGCTCAGTCAGGCCTAGGGCAGCACAAAACCTAAATACACCACTGCTAAGGGTACACTTTCCATGCACTCTGCCATTATAAATGTATGTGGCTATAGTGGGGACTGATGGAAAGCAGATTGGAAAATAATTACAGCTTATTAGGGGGGCAAAAATTAGGACAGATTTTCTATTGTCTGTTTCATCAATTGCAGAGAAGAGCCGAAAGCTGCTGGATTGGGCAATTGTCATCCCGTGTCTTTGGGTACTTTTAAAATTTCACTCATAAGTTATGAGGTTTTAGTAATCATTTACATTGACAAACTCTTTTCTTTTTAAAAACATTTTTTTCTAAAGTAGTCAAAAACAGAATGAATTCAACTAACCTCATATAAATAAATCTGTCTGTGATATCTGTTGCTTGTTGATACTGACTTACCTACTGTATTTAAAAAAAAAAAAGAAGTATTTATTCTGCTATCTGTGAGGGCATAGAACATAGTTCTTTAACCTCCCTGGAGGTATGATTATTTCTGATTTTAGGTGCTGAAAGCGGTACAATTATTTTGCATGGAAATTTGGCGTTTTAAATTGCAGGCCTGTAATTCTTATGTACTAGAAAAGAAAAGGGATCAAAGAGAAGCACAAGGAAGTGAGTCTCCTGGGCCCAAAGACAGTTACTGTGGATATAGTGGGCAATGATGGGAGAGTAGTATATAAAAATTTAACAAAGTTTATTGAAGTAACACATTCTAAAATTGACAATAATACCACCAACAAATGTGTAAGTAGATTTGATCCACCATACACTAATAAATGGGCTTATCGGGTGCTACTTGCACGCGACATGCTCATTGGCCAGATTCACAAAAATAACAAACAATAACAAACATATAAGAACATAAAACAAACATGGTGCAGGCGCCTATACTCCCACAGTTGCACAAGGTCCCTACGGCTAAACGCCTAATCAAATTACAAGAAACCAATGTCTAATAACAAAGGGGCAATGTGCATGTGTGGTCCCCAGGGGAGATGGGGATAAAGGGATTCAGTCAACACTAAAAATACCCAACTGAAAGTAACCGACTGCTAAATATATTGAGTGAATGAATTAAAGGAACGTCAAAAAATATATGTTGCATGTGCATGCTCAAGGCATTTCATTCACAAAAGGTCCATTCCTGAAGTGTGATAAATAATGACATTCAGAGAGTCTCTGTTTGGGTGTGTTGAAAAATTGAAGCCACACAATTAGTTAATGCGGTCACCGCCAGGTGCTATTCACATAGCAAAGCAAACTTGCTGGAGATTGCCTGGAACTAATTTATATTTCAAAATCGGTTATTTAACCTGTAGACTCCGGTCCCAGTTTTCCTCTTTCTTAATGAGAATGATGGCACCGTTATTTTCAGTTCACTATCTATTTATACATACCTTTCAGTAACACTGGGTATTATTGGTGCTCTATCCATATACTAATCGTGTATTAGTGGTAAGATATATATGTTGTATGAATGTCAGAGGTGACTGGGAAGGATACAGGAGTGTTAGCGGGGATGTATCACACAAACAGGCTTTATCCTCCATTTCCTTTCCGTATTTGAATACAACTGCTTAAATATGACCATTTCACTGATAAGAACTGTGAAAACACAGACCAAAGTCAGACACAAAAAGGAACTTCCACCCGGGCTTGGCATCTTTGGCATTTCTGCTGCTTCAGCCCGTCCCTGTTGAATTCATTGGTTAAATCAAAGAGGGAGGGGCGGCGGCATCTCGGAGCAATAAGAGGGAGAGATGCTTGCCGGTGTCTTGCCGAGAATGTTCCCTCGGCGGATAAGTTCCCCCCCTGTACTGCGCAGGCGCAGCGCCTGCGCAGTACATACTACTCTCAGCCGCCGGAGATAGCCGAAGCTCAAATGCTTCAATCAGCTGTACACGGCGCCTGCGCTCTGGGTCCAGGTTCCTTCCCCACCATCCAAGTGGACCTAGAGGGGGAATCTAAAAGTGCCGAGCGCAGCGAGGCCGTGCCCGAAGCGTGGCGAGCGAAGCGAGCCCGCGAGGGGCCCTCTTCCAGGCGCCGTGTACAGCTGATTTTCAGCTGTTGTGCTTCGGCTATTTCCGCCGATACCTACTGCGCAGGCGCAGTAGAGGGGGAACTTATACACCGAGCGGAACTTTCTCGGCAGAACACCGGCGGTCCCCTCCACGTCCAGTTGAAGCTACGTAACAATGACGTTGCGAAATGTGTCGACGTAACCACGGTGTGCAGACGCCGACTCAGTCATCTCCCCATTCTAATGGGAGACGGGGACTTTTGATAGGAGAAATTGTATCTCTCCAGACGGAACCGCCAAACAACTAGGAGTTCACTTGCCGTATGTCATAGCTGCAGCTTGAACCTACGAAGAAGCGGAGTGACATCCATCACGTCCCTATAAGACACAGCAAGCCACAGACAGCACTTACCTTACAGGCGGAGAAACTACGGAGCAGTAGGGCTGCCATGGAAACAAAGGAGACACTGTCTGATCCTCATACTAGCAAGAGGCGGTAACGTAACCCTTTCAGCTCCTGTTTTCAGCTGGCATCTCCGCATAGATATTGGTATGGCATTGCTTTGGTAAATGTGGACCTTGGGACAATATGTAGTGATGCATAACCATCTACGGGTTAAATAATCGATTTTGAAATATAAATTAGTTCCAGGCAATCTCCAGCAAGTTTGCTTTGCTATGTGAATAGCACCTGGCGGTGACCGCATTAACTAATTGTGTGGCTTCAATTTTTCAACACACCTAAACAGAGACTCTCTGAATGTCATTATTTATCACACTTCAGGAATGGACCTTTTGTGAATGAAATGCCTTGAGCATGCGCGTGCGAGATATATTTTTTGAAGTTCCTTTAATTCATGCACTCAATATATTTAGGATTCGGTGACATCATTCAGTGGGTTACTTTCAGTTGGGTATTTTTAGTGTTGACTGAATCCCTTTATCCCCATCTCCCTGGGGGACCACACATGCACAATGCCCCTTTGTTACTAGACATTGGTTTCTTGTAATTTGATTAGGCGTTTAGCCATAGGGACCTTGTGCATCTGTGGAAGTATAGGCGCCTGCACCATGTTTGTTTTATGTTCTTATGTGTTTGTTATTGTTTGTTATTTTTGTGAATTTGGCCAATGAGCACGGCGCGTGCAAGTAGCACCCGATAAGCCCATTTATTAGTGTATGGTGGATCAAGTCTACTTACACATTTGTTGGTGGTATTATTGTCAATTTTAGAATGTGTTACTTCAATAAACTTTGTTAAATTTTTATATACTACTCTCCCATAATTGCCCACTATATCCACAGTAACTGTCTTTGGGCCCAGGAGAATCACTTCCTTGTTGCTTCTCTTTGATCCCTTTTCTTTTCTAGTATGCTTGTTTTTTGTTACGGATATGGCCTCTAAACTGGAGGAGTGGCATCGGGTGAGAGATTTTTATTAACGACAAGTCATGTATTTTTAAGGGTGCCCCCCCCCCCCCTCTTTTCCTTACTGTAATTCCTATGCCCTGTACACACGACCGGATTTTCCGCCGGAAAAAGTGTGATCGGATTGTGTTGTTGGAAATTCTGATCGTGTGGGGGCTCCATCAGATTTTTTCCATTGGAATTTCCAACACACAAAGTTTGAGAGCAGGATATCAAATTTTCCAACAACAAAATCCGATCGGTTAAATTCCGATCGTGTGTACACAAATCTGACGCACAAAGTGCCACGCATGCTCAGAATAAATTAAGAAGAAAGCTATTGGCTACTGCCCCGTTTATAGTCTCAACGTACGTGTTTTACGTCACCGCGTTCAGAACGATCAGCTTTTTCGACAACTTTGTGCGACCGTGTGTATGCAAGACAAGTTTGAGCCAACATCCGTCGGAAAAAATGCGATGGATTTTGTTGTTGGAATGTCCGATCAATGTCCGATTGTGTGTACAGGGCATTAGGAATAACACACTTAAATCTGTCCAAACAAGAGTCTAGTAGACATCCCGGGTATGATAAAGTTTGAAACACAAAATCATAAATTATAATATAATAACTAACTATAAATAATTATAACAAATAATAATATAATAATAATAAAAATTATTCAGTAATGTAATCAAATCAAAAACACTGGAATTTGCTCAGTTGCAGAATTGTCGCTGTCATTACTTTCAGTGTTTGATGACGAATTTCCCCACAAATCACTATCGCTCAATTCTGCAAGTCATTCTAATTTACTATCGCTGTTTTCTAGTTGGTCTAAAACCACTTTTGACGTAAAGGCACACTTTTTGGTTGCTATAGACAATCTCCAGTTCCCAGGCAGAAAGAACAGTATATATAGTATAAAAGTGCATGCAGGGCACTGGACAAACCACTAGGGACAAAGGGGATGTGTAATTTATTTTATACAATACTGTAATCTGTAAGATTACAGTGTACTGTATGTATTGTGTGTTTTTAATTTTTTGAATTTGGCAGTGAACTCAGTCCCTGTGCGTCGCAACGCTCGCAGGGAACGGAGCTCAGCACTCGGCACTGTGAATCGAGTGAGATGATGGCTCGCAGACACAGTGGGCAGACATTGCAGGATCCAGGGGACAAGGTAAGTTACTTTTGCCTGGATACTGCAATGCGATCCCGAGTCTGGTACTGAAATCTCACCTCTAGCCAGACTCTAGAATACCGCCAGGGCGGTTGAAAAAAAAAAAAAATTATATATCAGTAGCTTAACTGTTGATAGTAATACTACAAATCTCAGTGATGTTTTTCTTGTTATACAGATTAAAGGAAGCTGAAGAGGTATACAAGCAAAAAAAGGAAAAGGCATCAATTACTGTAAAGCCAAAGCATGAATCTGGAATTGTAAGTATTTATATAAAACATGTATGTATCTCTCTGTCAAGTATACATCTTAGGAGATTTTATTTTTCCAAACACTTTTTTTGTACCTGGTATTTCAGTTATTTTGATTTCATAACTTGTATGTTTGTCCCATCAGAGTCAATTTTACTTTTATTTATATATTAATAAAATCATTAAAATTACTATCTCCTTGAGGGAAGTAATGTCAATAATTTCCAATTTTGGTATATACTCGGGACTGGTTATCAATTGGACTAAGTCGTGTATTCGAGGATGAGCAATGGGAGGAGGCCCTGCAGGCTGTACAGACCAGCGACGTGCAGTCAGGGTAGGCATGAATGTTAAAAACTAAACAAATAAAAAAGGGTCGTAGCTTGTTGATCTGAGGTAGCCTAAGTCCTACCCCACCACTGGTAAAAATAGGGGCTCCTATGACCTATGGTTCCAGAGACACGGGGCTCCTTGTGCAGCCTGTCAGAAGCTACATAAGAGTGGATCAGTTTGCCATGGCGTGACAAGAGCAGCCAGTTTAACCACTTCAGCCCCGGAAGGATTTACCCCCTTCCTGACCAGAGCACTTTTTACAATTTGGCACTGCGTCACTTTAACTGCTAATTGCGCGGTCATGCAATGCTGTATCCAAACAAAATTTGCGTCCTTTTCTTCCCACAAATAGAGCTTTCTTTTGATGGTATTTGATCACCTCTGCCGTTTTTATTTTTTGCGCTATAAACGGAAAAAGACCCAAAATTTTGAAAAAAAATTATATTTTCTACTTTTTGTTATAAAAAAAAATCCAATAAACTAAATTTTAGTCATACATTTAGGCCAAAATGTATTCGGCCACATGTCTTTGGTAAAAAAAATGTCAATAAGCGTATATGTATTGGTTTGCACAAAAGTTATAGCGTCTAAAAACTAGGGTACATTTTCTGGAATTTACACAGCTTTTAGTTTATGACTGCCTATGTCATTTCTTGAGGTACTAAAATGGCAGGGCAGTACAAAACCCCCCTAAATGACCCCATTTTGGAAAGTAGACACCCCAAGGAAATTGCTGAGAGGCATGTTGAGCCCATTGAATATTTATTTTTTTTGTCCCAAGTGATTGAATAATGACAAAAAAAAAAAAAAATTTACAAAAAGTTGTCACTAAATGATATATTGCTCACACAGGCCATGGGCATATGTGGAATTACACCCCAAAATGCATTTAGCTGCTTCTCCTGAGTATGGGGATACCACATGTGTGGGACTTTTTGGGAGCCTAGCTGCGTACGGGGCCCCGAAAACCAAGCACCGCCTTCAGGATTTCTAAGGGCATACATTTTTGATTTCACTCCTCACTACCTATCACAGTTTTGAAGGCCATAAAATGCCAAGATGGCACAAAACCCCCCCAAATGACCCCATTTTGGAAAGTAGACACCCCAAGCTATTTGCTGAGAGGCATGTTGAGTCCATGGAATATTTTATTTTTTGACGCAAGTTGCGGGAAAGTGACAATTTTTTTTTTTTTTTTGCACAAAGTTGTCACTAAATGATATATTGCTCACACAGGCCATGGGCATATGTGGAATTGCACCCCAAAATACATTCTGCTGATTCTCCTGAGTACGGGGATACCACATGTGTGGGACTTTTTGGGAGCCTAGCCGCGTACGGGGCCCCAAAAACCAAGCACCGCCTTCAGGATTTCTAAGGGCGTAAAGTTGTGATTTCACTCCTCACTACCTATCACAGTTTTGAAGGCCATAAAATGCCCAGATGGCACAAACCCCCCCCAAATGACCCCATTTTGGAAAGTAGACACCTCAAGCTATTTGCTGAGAGGCATGTTGAGTCCATGGAATATTTTATATTTTGACACAAGTTGCGGAAAAGTGACAATTTTTTTTTTTTTTTTGCACAAAGTTATCACTAAATGATATATTGCTCAGACATGCCATGGGCATATGTGGAATTACACCCCAAAATACATTCTGCTGCTTCTCCTGAGTACGGGGATACCACATGTCTGGCACTTTTTGGGAGCCTAGCTTCATACGGGGCCCCGAAATCCAATCACCGCCTTCAGAATTTCTAAGGGCGTAAATTTTTGATTTCACTCCTCACTACCTATCACAGTTTCGAAGGCCATAAAATGCCAAGTTAGCACAAAACCCCCCCAAATGACCCCATTTTGGAAAGTAGACACCCCAAGATATTTGCTGAGAGGCATGGTGAGTATTTTGCAGCTCTCATTTGTTTTTGAAAATGAAGAAAGACAAGAAAATTTTTTTTTTTTCTTTTTTCAATTTTCAAAAGTTTGTGACAAAAAGTGAGGTCTGCAAAATACTCACTATACCTCTCAGCAAATAGCTTTGGGTGTCTATTTTCCAAAATGGGGTCATTGGAGGGGGGTTTGTGCCATCTGGGCATTCCATGGCCTCCGAAACTGTGATAGGCAGTGAAGAGCGAAATCAAAAATTTACGCCCTTAGAAAGCCTGAAGGCGGTGCTTGGCTTTCGGGGTCCCGTACGCGGCTAGGCTCCCAAAAAGTCTCACACATGTGGTATCCCCATACTCAGGAGAAGCAACAGAATTTATTTTGGGGTGTAATTTCACATATTCCCATGGCATGTTTGAGCGATATATCATTTAGTGACAACTTTGTGCAAAAAAAAAAAAAAAAATTGTCTTTTTGCCGCAACTTGTGTCACAATATAAAATATTCCATGGACTCGACATGCCTCTCAGCAAATAGCTTGGGGTGTCTACTTTCCAAAATGGGGTCATTTGGGGGGGTTTTGAACTGTCCTGGCATTTTATGCACAACATTTAGAAGCTTATGTCACACATCACCCACTCTTCTAACCACTTGAAGACCTTTCAGCCCTTTCTGACACTTTTTGTTTACATGAAAAAATTATTTTTTTTTTGCAATAAAATTACTTTGAACCCCCAAACATTATATATTTTTTTAAAGCAAATGCCCTACAGATTAAAATGGTGGGTGTTTCATTTTTTTTTTCACACAGTATTTGTGCAGCGATTTTTCAAACGCATTTTTTGGGGAAAAAAAACTTTTTTAAATTTTAATGCACTAAAACACACTATATTGCCCAAATGTTTGATGAAATAAAAAAGATGATCTTAGGCCAAGTACATGGATACCAAACATGGCATGCTTTAAAATTGCGCACAAACATGCAGTGGCGACAAACTAAATACATTTTTAAAAGCCTTTAAAAGCCTTTACAGGTTACCACTTTAGATTTACAGAGGAGGTCTACTGCTAAAATTACTGCCCTCGATCTGACCTTCACGCTGATACCTCACATGCATGGTGCAATTGCTGTTTACATTTGACGCCAGACCGACGCTTGCGTTCGCCTTTGCGCGAGAGCAGGGGGGGACAGGGGCGCTTTTTTTTTTTTTCTTTATTATTTTTTTGTTTTTTTATCTTATTTTTAAACTGTTCCTTTCATTTTTATTTTTTTTTAATCATTTTTATTGTTATCTTATTGTTATGATAGGTACTCTTTTTTGAAAAAATTGGGGACTATTAGCCCCTAGATCTCTCCTCTGCCCTCAAAGCATCTAACCACACCAAGATCGGTGTGATAAAATGCTTTCCCAATTTCCCAATGGCGCTGTTTACATCTGGCGAAATCTAAGTCATGAAATGCTCGTAGCTTCCAGTTTCTTAGGCCATAGAGATGTTTGGAGGCATTCTGGTCTCTGATCAGCTCTATGGTCAGCTAGCCGAATCACCGGCTGCATTCTCAGGTTCCCTGTTGGGACAGGAGAGCCAGATAAAAACATGGAAGACGGTGGGGGGCATTCCCTCCCACTGCTTGTAAAAGCAGTCTAGAGGCTAATTAGCCGCTAGGATTGCTTTTACATGAAAGCCGACCGCTGGCTGAAAAGAATGATACCAAGATGATACCTAAACCTGCAGGCATCATTCTGGTATAACCACTCAAAGTCCAGCAACATACCAGTACGTTGCTGGTCCTTGTTGGGCATATATTGTAAACTTTTTTTCATGCAGCCTGTGGGCTGAACGAAAAAAAGATATTGATCGGTGGGTATGCCCACCATTAGAATACCTCCCTTCATCCACCCACTTCTAATGATGAGCATACATGCACCGTATATATATGCCGAAGCATGGGGGCATCCTCCCGCAAAAGTTAGGAGCAAATCGCTCCTCCGCCCACTGCTGCCCCCACGCTTCGGCATATATGCTGAAGTATGTAACTGTGGTGGTGAAATCACCTCTGACAGCGCTGGAGTCACGGCTTTATGTATCGTGGGAGCAAACGCTGTTGCTGTCAAGATAAATAAATCCGCGCTGCAACTGAATGGCGTACCTGCTAAGCAAATGATGGTTAACAAAAAAACAAAGTAACATTACAGTATAACAGTAATACTTTCCATACCTGCAAAGCAAATACAAAAAAAACATAGTAAAAAATAAAACATTTAACGCAAGCTGTGCCTACCTAAAATATATATATGCCGAAGCATGGGGGCATCCTCCCGCAAAAGGCAGGAGCAAATTGCTCCTCCACCCACTGCTGCCCCCACGCTTCGGCATCTATGCTGAAGTATGTAACTGTGGTGGTGAAATCACCTCCGACAGCGCTGGAGTCACGGCTTTATGTATCGTGGGAGCAAGCACTGTTGCTGTCAAGATAAATAAATCAGCTCTGCAGCTGAATGGCGTACCTGAAAACAAAAAAGTGGTTAACAATAAAAGTATAAAAAAATTGCATACCTATAAAGCAAACATGATAAAAACATAACAATAAAACATTGCAGTATAGAATGCAGAACAATAGAGAGAGAATAGAGAGAGAACAATAAAACAACTATTTTTGTTTTTTTTATTTTATATTTTTTTTGTATTTTTATTTTTTTTATTATTTTTTTTTTTACACTTTTTTTAGTAACTTTAACTTTTTTAACTGGTACCAGGTTTGGGTCTCTCAAAATGCGATGGCATCTTGGAAGACCCTGTGAAAGTGTGTCCTAGTCTGTGCAGTGCTGTACCCTACGCTAATACTCAACTAGTGTATGGTAGCATTCAAAACATTCACCAATGCATAGACCAGGATTGTCAGGACAGGAGGGACAACAATACCGGGTGTCACGCCTAAATCCGCGCTTGCTGCAGACACGACATCTTTTTTGGGGGGCTCGTTGGGTAGGGGTACTTTGGAGGACATAAGGAAAATGCCTCTCATGCAGCCGGCTTACTGCATTTGGTTGGGGAAGGTGAGGTGGAGCACCGTCTGGAAACAGAAGAGCTCTGATGATCTCTTCCTGGAATTTAAGGAAGGATCCAGTCCGTCCTGAAGCTCTGTATAGCACATGAGCATTCAGCAAAGCCAATTGAAATAAATAGACACTTTTTTGTACCAGCGTCTGGCCTTACGGGCAACTAGGTACGGCGCCAACAACTGGTCGTTGAGGTCCACCCCTCCCATATTTTGGTTATTTTCGTGGACACAGAGGGGTTTCTCCACAACACCAGTCGCTGTAGTAATTTGGGTCGTCGTGTCTGCATGAAGGGAGGTAAGAACGAAAACATTCTTATTGTCCCTCCACTTCATAGTGAGCAAATTATTACACTGCAAGCAGGCTCTCTCCCCCAGCCTAAGATGGGAATCTACAAGCCGCTGGGGAAAGCCCCGGCGATTAGGTCGCATGGTGCCACATGCTCCAATCTGTTGATCAAAAAGGTGACTAAAAAGTGGCACGCTTGTGTAATAATTGTCCACGTACAAGTGGTACCCCTTTCCGAATAAGGGTGACACCAAGTCCCACACTATCTTGCCAGTGCTTCCTATGTAGTCAGAGCAGTTTGTCGGCTCTACGTGACTATCTTTGCCCTCGTAAACCATAAATCTACACGTATAGCCTGTGGCCCTGTCACAGAGCTTATACATCTTGACCCCGTATCTGGCACGCTTGCTGGGAAGGTACTGTTTGAATGACAAGTGGCCAGAAAATGTAATCAGGGACTCATCAACGCAGACAACTTGATGGGGAGTAAACAAGTCTGCAAAACGCTAGTTGAAGTGGTTCACGAGGGGCCGAATTTTGTAGAGCCGATTTTATCCAGGGACTCCACGAGGACGACAGAGTTCATTGTTGTTGAAGTGCATGAACCGCAAAATCTGCTCATATGGTCATGGAGGCAGAGAACACGGGCATATGATGAATTGGGTCAGTGGACCAATATGACCGCAACTCACTCTTTTTAGTTATGCCCATGAGGAGGGAAAGGCCCAGAAAGGTCTTAAATTTGGAAACCGTAATTGGTCTCCAATCTCTGGCAAGGGAGGACTGGGGAATAGTGGCGATGTGTTGATCAGCGTACAAATTGCTTTGGTTCACAATAGATCTATAGATATCTTCGGTGAAAAACAGCGAATAATAATCCAGTGGCGTAAAGTCAACTGTTTCCACCTGAATTCCGGGTTGGCCAGTGAAAGGGGGAAGTACGGGTGCTGCAGAAGTGGTGGGTTCCCAATTCGGATTGGCGAATGCAGCAGGAAGGGCACTATGGGCACGACGAGCCTGTGTTCGTCTTCTTGGTGGCAGCGGGACACTACTTGTGCTTGCCACCGCGCCAGCTTGAACTGCACTTATGGGACTCGCCACGTCACCAAGTGTTACTGCAGTGCTGGATGTACGACCAGGGTGTACTAGGCCGCTGGTGCTTGCCAGTTCACCAGAAGGAATAGCGGCACTAGTACTTCTCTGTTCCATATGAGAGCCCTGCGGTTCTTGCACTTCAAGGACTGAAGAAGTTTGGGGTCTGGTACGCCTGACCTTAGCAGGGACCACAACTCCGTCGTCAGAGCTATCTGTCATGGAGCCGCTGTCCTCTACAGGATCGTATTCTGAGCCTGAATCTGACAGATGAGTGACTTCCTCTTCACTATCTGTCATGCTCAGAAACGTGTAGGCCTCTTCACTAGTGTACCTTCGATTTGCCATTTTGGGCTCTAAATTTAGGGGTACACTAGTGAGACTCACAGGCAAAAAAGCTCCTGACTGTTAGCGACTGATTCAAAACGCTACCAAAAAACAGTTAGCGATCGCAGGGATCAGGCCTGACTCTGCGAACGCTGCAGTTATGTGTGCTTAGTGTTTTGTAAGTGTCAGTGATCGATCGATACTGCACTTGGGTGGGCTGGGCTGGGCCGAGGAGCAAAACGCGTTTATGGGAACCCTAAACTGTTGGGGAGTATAGATCTGATCGGATCAGATATCGATCCGTTCAGATACTATAGCACTAAGGGAGGTGTATGCTGCGTGCGTGGGTTTTAGCGGTACTGGCGCTAACCTGACGCTGCCTGGGGCGACGCAGACCTTATCTGATCCTAAAAACGTAACTTATATCACCGCCGGGCAATTAGGGGGTTAAACCTTTATAAGGTAATAAACGGCGGGTGCCCTAAAACTATAATAAACTATAATAAACTATAAAAAACTATAAAAAACAAACTAACCAGCGTCACCTGTAACACTTATACGGTGATCGCTGGTGAAAGGGTTAACTAGGGGGCAATCAGGGGGTTAAAACCTTTAGTAGGTAGTATATGGGGGTCCCTGTCGCTATAAAACACTGACAGCGAAACTATATACTTACCTCCCTAACTAGCGTCACCTGTGTCACTAATACAGCGATCAGTAAAACGATCGCTTAGCGACACTGGCGACGGGGGGTGATCAAGGGGTTAACTTTTATTAGGGGGGGGTTAGGGGGGTACCCTGGACCTAAAGGGGGGTACCCCAGACCTAAAGGGGGCTAACCTGACTGCCCTAACACTTATAACTGTGACAAACTGACACCAATGCAAAAAAAAAAAAAAAAAAACTGCTATTGGTGTCAGTGTGACAGGGGGTACAGGGGGGTGATCGGGGGGTGATCGGGGGGTGAAAAGTGTGCCTGGCGTGTTCTACTGACAGTGTAGTGTTGGTGCACTTACTTGGATGTCTTCTCTCCTCGGCGCCGGATCAAAAAGACCGGGTCGAGGAGGGATGACATCACTTCCTGTGCCTCTGTTTACATTACAGAGACACAGGAAGGATTTTCATTCGCCGGGAGTGATCGGGAGGGGGTGGCCAACAATGGATGGCCTCCCTCTCACTTCTCATCGCCCGCGAACTCGAGCCGACCACCTCTGGCACCGGGGGGGGGGGTCCGATCGTTTAGGCCGATATGTATTCTTCTACATATTTTTGGTAAAAAAAAAAATCGCAATCAGCGTATATTGATTGGTTTGCGCAAAAGTTAGATAGATAGATAGATTTATAGCGTTTTTTTTATTATTTTTTTTTTTTTACTAGTAATGGCGGCGATCTGCAATTTTTATCGTGACTGCAATATTGCGGCTGACATATCGGACACTTTTGACACATTTTTGGGACCATTCACATTTATACAGCGATCCGTGCTATAAAAATGCATTGATTACTGTATAAATGTTACTGACAGGGAAGGGGTTAACACTAGGGGGGGATTGAGGGGTTAATTATGTTCCTAGGGAGTGATTCTAACTGTGGGGGGGGGGGACTCACAAGGGGAGGAGACCGATCGGTGTTCCTCTGTACTGAGAACACACCATCGGTCTCCTCTCACCTGACAGGATGTGGATCTGTTCTGCTGTGTTACCGTGTATCGCGGCCGCCGGGCACGCGCATCGGGTCCCCAGTGACATGGCGGGCCGGGAAGGCGAGGCCGTCATATGACAGCTGGCGGTCAGCAAGCATTAAAATACAAGCTGGCACATTCTGTTTGCAGCAGACTGAGAGGATGAGCTCACAGTGCCTCTCCTCACTTCTTGTCAGAGGCACTGAGCTCAATGGACAGCTTGGAGTCTTGGACCAATGGTAAAGTACCATTAGCCCCAGCTGTCCAATAAAAATGCTGCAGTGGAGGCATGCCTCTCACTGCAGTGTCATGGAAGGGGCTTGTGTCTAAAAGACAAATGCTCCCTTCCAGCCCAACCCTCTTAACTACAAGGAAAAAACATGAGTTTATGGGTATAAGATTTACCCATAATGCCATGGTTTTTCTCTCACAGTTAAGAGGGAGAATGAGAATCTGCTGCTGTTGAAAAGATACTGTTATAATCAAGCTAAATCTTATATTATTATGCTATAAATTATAAATTATTATTTATCTATTTACTGTGAAATTACTGGTTGGAAGTTATAACTTCAAACTTCAGTAATTTGTCCGTTAAGCCACCCGCTTGAGTACAGTTTTCGAAAATATAGTAAATTACCTTAAAAACATAATATAACAATATATAATATCTATTTGTATATTACTTATGGCAATTACCCCTTCCCACCCAGGCCAATTATGACACTTCTCTCCTACATGTAATAATCATAATTTTTTTGCTAGAAAATTACTCAGAACCCCCAAACATTATATATATTGTTTTAGCAGACACCCTAGGGAATAAAATGGTGGTTATTGCAACATTTTATGTTATATGGTATTTGCGCAGCAATTTTTCAAACGTGTTTCTTTTGGAAAAAACTTTCATGACTATAAAAGAAAAAAAATAAACACTAAAGATAACCCGATTTTTTTGTATAATGTGAAAGATGATGTTACGTCAAGTAAAAATATATTTAACATGTCACGCTTTAAAATTGCACTCTCGTGGAATGGCTCTAAACTTCAGTAATTAAAAATCTCCATAGGCTACGCTTTAAATTTTTTTACAGATTACATGTTTAGAGTTACAGAAAGAGGTCTAGTGCTAGAATTATTGCTCTCGCTTTGATACTAGCCAGTGCCTCACCAGCCACTGACCTCACCGCACGTCCCTGGTACAGACCTGTTCTCTCAATGTAATGCAACGATTGTCCCAGCTTTATATTGTCCTTTGGGTACATCTTATATCTGCTAGCAGTGGCGGAACTACCGGTGCCCGCAGCCGAGTGAGGCCCGGTCATAGTTGCCAATAGATATCACATTTTTTCACGATTTTTCGCCGCCCGCCGCTAGAGGTCCACGGCCGGCGGAGATAATGTCTCCGCTGGCCGCCATTTTCCTGAAGACCAGACGAGTTAGAAAGAGATAGAGCTGCGGTACCGCCCGCCCCCGGTCTGTCTGTCATGTGTGACCTGTTGTGGGTGACAGAGGCTGAGGAGGATGAGGACGGCTTTGTTATCCACTCCACCAAGTATTCTGCATTTTCTGGCTCAATAACATGGCCAGCAGCAGAAAAAAAGGACAAGCATGCCCCACGGCCACCTGTAGAGGATGCACCATGTCCACGACCAGCACTGTTGACTGTAGACAGAGGCTGCTTGCCCTCTTTTAGTGGCCTGTGAGCGTCTGCCTCTCCTTGGTGGCCTTCCGGACATGATTTATATTTTGTTTTGCAACACCACACTACACTGTATTGTGTACTGTATTGTATTGTGTACTGTGTACACCACCAGAAGTGTAGTAGAAACTGTACACACTTTGTTAGATACTGTATACACTGCCTGCACTGTATTAGCAACTGTACTACGGCTGCACTGTATTTTGTACTGTGTACACCACCAGAAGTGTAGTAGCAACTGTACACACTGTATTAGATACTGTGTACACTGCCTGCACTGTATTAGCAATAGGGATAAGCCCGATGTTCAAGTCAAACATAATTTCAACTCGAACATCGGGTGATTGCCTGTTCACCGAACAGCGAACATTATGCTGTGTTCGCAGCAAATTTGAAAGCCGCGGAACCCCATTAAAGTCTATGGGACACTAACATGAAAAACCAAAAGTGCTCATTTTAAAGGCTTATATGCAATTCATTGCCATAAAAAGTGTTTGGGGACCCGGGTCCTGCCCCAGGGGACATGTATCAATGCAAAAAAGTTTTAAAAACTGACGTTTTTTCGGGAGCAGTGATTTTAATAATGCTTAAAGTGAAACAATAAAAATGAAATATTCCTTTAAATATTGTGCCTGGGGGGTGTCTATAGTATGCCTGTAAAGTGGCGCAGTTTTCCCCTGTTTAGAACAATACCACAGCAAAATGACATTTCTAAAGGAAAAAAGTAATTTAAAACTGCTCGCGGCTGCAATGAATTGTCGTGTCCTGGCAATATTGAAAAAAACGGCATGGGTCCCCACAGTTCATTACCAGGCCCTTTGGGTCTGGTATGAATATTAAGGTGAACCCCAAACCAAAATGTTTTAAAAAATTGAGTGGGGGTCCCCCCAAAATCCATAATAGACCCTTATCCGAGCACGCAACCTGGCAGGCCGCAGGAAAAGAGGGGGGGCGAGAGCGCCCCCCCTCCTGAACCGTACCAGGCCACCCAAAGCACCTTGTCCCCATGCTGACCATTGTCCATGGGGACAAAGGCCTCATCCCCACAACCCTTGCCCGGTGGTTGTGGGGGTCTGTGGGCGGGGGGCTTATCGGACTCTGGAAGCCCCCTTTAACAAGGGGACCCCCAGATCCTGGCCCCCCTATGTGAATTCGTAATGGGTACATTGTACCCCTACCAGTTCACAAAAAAGCGTCAAAAATAGTAAAAATTACAAGAGACACTTTGGAACAAGTCCTTTATTAACCACTTGACGACCGCCTCATGGCGATTTACGTCGGCAAGGTGGCACGGACAGGCAAAATCACGTACATATACGTGATTTGCCTTCCGCGGGTGGGGGGTCCGATCGGACCCCCCCCCCGGTGCCCGAGGCGGTCGTCTTTTGTCCCACGGCGATCGGAGATGAGGGGGAGGCCATCCGTTCGTGGCCCCCCCCTCGCGATCGCCGCCGGCCAATCACATCATTCCTTTGCTGCTGTATGCTAAACAGCAGCAAAGGAAATGATGTCATCTCTCCTCTGCTCGGTAATTTCCGTTCCGGCCCGAGGAGAGAAGACAGGTATGTGAGTGCACAACACTACACACACACAGTAGAACATGCCAGGCACACAAAACACCCCGATCGCCCCCCGATCCCCCCCCAATCACCCCCCCCCTGTCACAAACTGACACCAGCAGTTTTTTTGTTTGTTTTTTTTTTTTTTTTTTCTGATTACTGCATTGGTGTCAGTTTGTGACAGTTACAGTGTTGGGACAGTTAGTATTACCCCCCTGTAGGTCTAGGATACCCCCCTAACCCCCCCTAATAAAGTTTTAACCCCTTGATCACCCCCTGTCACCAGTGTCGCTAAGCGATCATTTTTCTGATCACTGTATTAGTGTCGCTGGTGACGCTAGTTAGGGACCTAAATATTTAGGTTCCCCGTCAGCGTTTTATAGCGACAGGGACCCCCATATACTACCGAATAAATGTTTTAACCCCTTGATGGCCCCCTAGTTAACCCTTTCACCACTGATCACCGTATAACTGTTACGGGTGATGCTGGTTAGTTTGTTTATTTTTTATAGTGTCAGGGCACCCGCCGTTTATTACCGAATAAAGGTTTAGCCCCCTGATCGCCCGGCGGTGATATGCGTCGCCCCAGGCAGCGTCAGATTAGCGCCAGTACCGCTAACACCCACGCACGCAGCATACGCCTCCCTTAGTGGTATAGTATCTGATCAGATCAATATCTGATCAGATCTATACTAGCGTCCCCAGCAGTTTAGGGTTCCCAAAAACACAGTGTTAGCGGGATCAGCCCAGATACCTGCTAGCACCTGCGTTTTGCCCCTCCGCCCGGCCCAGCCCAAGTGCAGTATCGATCGATCACTGTCACTTACAAAACACTAAACGCATAACTGCAGCGTTCGCAGAGTCAGGCCTGATCCCTGCGATCGCTAACAGTTTTTTTGGTAGCATTTTGGTGAACTGGCAAGCACCAGCCCCAGGCAGCGTCAGGTTAGCGCCAGTAGCGCTAACACCCACGCACGCACCGTACACCTCCCTTAGTGGTATAGTATCTGAACGGATCAATATTTGATCCGATCAGATCTATACTGGCGTCCCCAGCAGTTTAGGGTTCCCAAAAACGCAGTGTTAGCGGGATCAGCCCAGATACCTGCTAGCACCTGCATTTTGCCCCTCCGCCTGGCCCAGCCCACCCAAGTGCAGTATCGATCGATCACTGTCACTTACAAAACACTTAACGCATAACTGCAGCATTCGCAGAGTCAGGCCTGATCCCTGCGATCGCTAACAGTTTTTTTGGTAGCTTTTTATTGAACTGGCAAGCGCCAGCGGCCTAGTACACCCCGGTCGTAGTCAAACCAGCACTGCAGTAACACTTGGTGACGTGGCGAGTCCCATAACTGCAGTTCAAGCTGGTGAGGTGGCAAGCACAAGTAGTGTCCCGCTGCCACCAAGAAGACAAACACAGGCCCGTCGTGCCCATAGTGCCCTTCCTGCTGCATTCGCCAATCCTAATTGGGAACCCACCGCTTCTGCAGCGCCCGTACTTCCCCCATTCACATCCCCATCCAAATGCAGTCGGCTGCATGGGAGGCATTTTCTTTATGTCCTCCCGAGTACCCCTACCCAACGAACCCCCAAAAAAGATGTCGTGTCTGCAGCAAGCGCGAATATAGGCGTGACACCCTCTATTATTGTCCCTCCTGTCCTGACAATCCTGGTCTTTGCATTGGTGAATGTTTTGAACGCTACCATTCATTAGTTGAGTATTAGCGTAGGGTACAGCATTGCACAGACTAGGCACACTTTCACAGGGTCTCCCAAGATGCCATCGCATTTTGAGAGACCCGAACCTGGAACCGGTTACCGTTATAAAAGTTAGTTACAAAAAAAGTGTAAAAAAAAAAAAAATATATATATAAAATAAAAAAAATAGTTGTCGTTTTATTGTTCTCTCTCTCTCTATTCTCTCTCTCTTGTTCTGCTCTTTTTTACTGTATTCTATTCTGCAATGTTTTATTGTTATTATGTTTTACCATGTTTGCTTTTCAGGTATGCAATTTTTTATACTTTACCGTTTACTGTGCTTTATTGTTAACCATTTTTTTGTCTTCAGGTACGCCATTCACGACTTTGAATGGTTATACCAGAATGATGCCTGCAGGTTTAGGTATCATCTTGGTATCATTCTTTTCAGCCAGCGGTTGGCTTTCATGTAAAAGCAATCCTAGTGGCTAATTAGCTTCTAGACTGCTTTTACAAGCCGTGGGACGGAATGCCCCCCCCCCCACCGTCTTCCGTGTTTTTCTCTGGCTCTCCTGTCTCAACAGGGAACCTGAGACTGCAGCCGGTGATTCAGCCAGCTGACCATAGAGCTGATCAGAGACCAGAGTGGCTCCAAACATCTCTATGGCCTAAGAAACCGGAAGCTACGAGCATTTTATGACTTAGATTTCGCCGGATGTAAATAGCGCCATTGGGAAATTGGGGAAGCATTTTATCACACCGATCTTGGTGTCATCAGATGCTTTGAGGGCAGAGGAGAGATCTAGGGTCTAATAGACCCCAATTTTTTCAAAAAAGAGTACCTGTCACTACCTATTGCTATCATAGGGGATATTTACATTCCCCGAGATAACAATAAAAATGATAAAAAAAAAAAAAATGAAAGGAACAGTTTAAAAATAAGATAAAAAAGCAAAAAAATAATAAAGAAAAAAAAAAAAGCACCCCTGTCGCCCCCTGCTCTCGCGCTAAGGCGAATGCAAGCGGCGGTCTGTCGTCAAATGTAAACAGCAATTGCACCATGCATGTGAGGTATCGCCGCGAAGGTCAGATCGAGGGCAGTAATTTTTGCAGTAGACCTCCTCTGTAAATCTAAAGTGGTAACCTGTAAAGGCTTTTAAAGGCTTTTAAAAATGTATTTATTTTGTTGCCACTGCACGTTTGTGCGCAATTTTATAGCATGTCATGTTTGGTATCCATGTACTCGGCCTAAGATCATCTTTTTTATTTCATCAAACATTTGGGCAATATAGTGTGTTTTAGTGCATTAAAATTTAAAAAAGTGTGTTTTTTCCCCAAAAAATGCGTTTGAAAAATCGCTGCGCAAATACTGTGTGAAAAAAAAAATGAAACACCCACCATTTTAATCTGTAGGGCATTTGCTTTAAAAAAATATATAATGTTTGGGGGTTCAAAGTAATTTTTTTGCAAAAAAAAATAACTTTTTCATGTAAACAATGAGTGTCAGAAAGGGCTTTGTCTTCAAGTGGTTAGAAGAGTGGGTGATGTGTGACATAAGCTTCTAAATGTTGTGCATAAAATGCCAGGACAGTTCAAAACCCCCCCAAATGACCCCATTTTGGAAAGTAGACACCCCAAGCTATTTGCTGAGAGGCATGTCGAGTCCATGGAATATTTTATATTGCGACACAAGTTGCGGGAAAGAGACAAATTTTTTTTTTTGCACAAAGTTGTCACTAAATGATATATTGCTCAAACATGCCATGGGAATATGTGACATTACACCCCAAAATACATTCTGCTGCTTCTCCTGAGTACGGGGATACCACATGTGTGAGACTTTTTGGGAGCCTAGCCGCGTACGGGACCCCGAAAACCAAGCACCGCCTTCAGGCTTTCTAAGGGCGTGAATTTTTGATTTCACTCTTCACTGCCTATCACAGTTTCGGAGGCCATGGAAAGCCCAGGTGGCACAAAACCCCCCCAAATGACCCCATTTTGGAAAGTAGACACCCAAAGCTATTTGCTGAGAGGTATAGTGAGTATTTTGCAGACCTCACTTTTTGTCACAAAGTTTTGAAAATTGAAAAAAGAAAAAAAAAAAAGTTTTTTCTTGTCTTTCTTCATTTTCAAAAACAAATGAGAGCTGCAAAATACTCACCATGCCTCTCAGCAAATAGCTTGGGGTGTCTACTTTCCAAAATGGGGTCATTTGGGGGGGTTTTGTGCCACCTGGGCATTCCATGGCCTCCGAAACTGTGATAGGCAGTGAAGAGTGAAATCAAAAATTTACACCCTTAGAAATCCTGAAGGCGGTGCTTGGTTTTCGGGGCCCCGTACGCGGCTAAGCTCCCAAAAAGTCCCACACATGTGGTATCCCCATACTCAGGAGAAGCAGCTGAATGTATTTTGTGGTGCAATTCCACATAGGCCCATGGCCTGTGTGAGCAATATATCATTTAGTGACAACTTTTTGTAAATATTTTTTTTTTTTTTTTGTCATTATTCAATCACTTGGGACAAAAAAAATAAATATTCAATGGGTTCAACATGCCTCTCAGCAATTTCCTTGGGGTGTCTACTTTCCAAAATGGGGTCATTTGGGGGGGTTTTGTACTGCCCTGCCATTTTAGCACCTCAAGAAATGACATAGGCAGTCATAAACTAAAAGCTGTGTAAATTACAGAAAATGTACCCTAGTTTGTAGACGCTATAACTTTTGCGCAAACCAATAAATATATGCTTATTGACATTTTTTTTACCAAAGACATGTGGCCGAATACATTTTGGCCTAAATGTATGACTAAAATTTAGTTTATTGGATTTTTTTTATAACAAAAAGTAGAAAATATCTTTTTTTTTCAAAATTTTCGGTCTTTTTCCGTTTATAGCGCAAAAAATAAAAACTGCAGAGGTGATCAAATACCATCAAAAGAAAGCTCTATTTGTGGGAAGAAAAGGACGCAAATTTCGTTTGGGTACAGCATTGCATGACCGCGCAATTAGCAGTTAAAGCGACGCAGTGCCAAATTGGAAAAAGACCTCTGGTCCTTAGGCAGCATAATGGTCCGGGGCTCAAGTGGTTAAAAAATAAAAAAATAAAAATGTCCCACAATGTAGATCCATCTCACGACGGCCAATGGACCGAAAAAAGAAAAAAAAACGCAACAACTCCGCCTCCATGGGAGGCTCCCGCCGAGTTTACATCACCCGTTTTCATCACCGGGTGGCCCCGCCCTCAGCTATATAACAGCTGTCATGGAGAAGAAGCGTCACTCAGTGGGAGTCTCCCATTTAGGCAGAGCTGTTGTAGATGTAGATTGTAGATGTAGACTCTGCCTCCATGGGAAGCTCCCCGGTTATAGATAGACTTCTGTAAAGCCATTGTCAATGTGAATCAACATGATGCACTGGGTGACAGTATACTGCATGACTTGAACTTAAAGTGGGGTATTTCTGTTAGGCTCTGCAGGCAGGTGTTCGCCTCTTGGTGCCGGTGTCTAGAACTGTGTCATGTCTGTGTTTGCCGTATGTTGTCTGGAACTTTTGTTTTATAAATTGTGTTTCTCAATAAACTCCTTTTTGACCCCCCCCCCTCCATCCCAGCCCCAGGCTTCCAATATTGGGAGGGCATCCTTGGATATCCTCCCAGAACCCTGCCTCCTGCGTGCTCCCTGGGATGTGCATTCAGTGCAATCACAGCGGCCCTTTACCATGTGATCAGCTGATCACACGTAATCAACTTGCCGGTTATCGGCAGTCCTTTCCTCCTAAGCTGTGTCTGTGTGAGGAAAGTAGAGCCGTTAACTGGCAAGAATGTCAGTAAATTGTTCACACTGATAATCTGTGCCCTGAACATCAGTGCAGCCTATCAGTGCTCATTAATGCTGCCTATTAGTGCCCATCAATGTTGCCTATCAGTGCCGCATATCAGAGTTCAACAATGCTACCTATCAATGCTGCATTTCAGTGCGGCCTATCAGTGCTCATCAATGCCGCCCATTAGTGCCACCTATCAGTGCTCATTAATGCCACCTATCAGTGCTGACTATCAGTGCTCAATGCCCATCAGTGCCATCTATCAGTGCCAGCTATCAGTGCTTATCAGTGCCCATCAGTGTCACCTATTAGTGCTCATCAACACCGCCTATCTGTGCTCATCAGTGCAGCCTATGAGTGCTGCCTATCAGTGCTCATCAATGCCCATCAGTGCTGCCTATCAGTGCCACCTATCATTCCTCATCAATGCTGTCTATCAGTGACCATCATTGCAGCCTACCAGTGTCCATCGTTGCTGCCTATCAGTGCAGCCTATCAGTGCTCATCAATCGCACCTATCAGTGCCCATTAGTGCCACCTATCAGCCCTGCCTATCAGTGCCACCTGTCAGTGCTTATTAATGACACCTACCTCCTCAACAGGCCTTTGTGCTGAGAATGTCTCTCTAATACAGCTCAGAACCGGCTTTGACAGTTCTCCCTCCTCCATCACATGGGATGGGAGAGGAGAGAGGAGAGCCGATCTGCTCCTTTGCCCCCCATCCCTCTCCTCCTGTGTGTGCTCTATGGGAAGTGTGAAGCCAATGAGCTCACACTTCCCACCCGCAGAGCACACACAGGAGGAGAGAGACAGGGGGAGAAGGAGCAAATCTGCTCTCCTCTCCCATCCCGTGCGAGGGAGAGGGAAGGAATAATTGTCAATGCCGGCTCTGAGTTGTATGAGAGAGACGCTCTAAGCGACTATCAACCCCACTGGGCCCCTCCAACAGTTGTGGAATGCCAGGGCCCAGTCGCAAGTGTGACTGTTGCGATCCTGGTAATTCCGCCACTGATCCAGGGGTGTCCTAAAATCTATATGTATGGGAGGTAATTGGAGTATCATAAAAACATCTCCATCTGTTTTTATATTTGCTAGATTGTAAATAAAACTGTTACTTGATTTCAAACTTAAAAAATAATTATAACAAGGGATAAATGCAAGAAAAGCTTAGGGTGTCACTCATGACATGTAATAATTTTCAGATAGGTAAGCAAAAAATAGTGATTAGCCAAAGTGAATACTTTATTACAAAAAACAATTATGTTCTTAAGTTCATCAATGGTAAAAACAATTAAAATGGTTAAAAAAGTCTTCAAGCCACAACCACTATAATCCTCCTCTTAGAAACTATTAGCAATAGCTAAAAAAAAAATTGAACTTTAATGGATGTGACAACACTTTCACACTGATACCTTTTTCCTGCATTTTTGCCTTGCAAGAAAAACGTTTCCCTTTAAGTCCTATGAGACTTTTCACACCACTGCGCTGTGTGTGGGGTGCATTTTAAAAAGTCCTGCATGCTGCAGCTTTGGTGCAGTTTTGAAAACCCAAAAACCAAAAACACAGTAAAATCGTGACAGAAACACACAGGAAACGTATCCGAAACACCGCAAAATCACGGTAAAAATGTGGTGCGTTTTTGCCATGATTTTGCTACAGAGAAGTCTGAAAGGGGTCTTGGGCTTCAAAATCAAAGGGGTTGATTTATGAATCCCTGTGGAAGGGAATTCCACATCCTTGCTGCTCTTACAATAAAGAACCCTCTACGCAAATTAAGGTTAAACCTCTTTTCTTCTAATTATAATGAGTGGTCACGTGTCCTATTAAACTCCCTTCCGTGGAAAAGTTTTATCCCTATTGTGGGGTCACCAGTATGGTATTTGTAAATAATTAACTATATCCCCCAGTCCCATTATTAGCTTTGTTGCCCTTCTCTGTACTCGCTTCATTTCCAGTACATCCTTCCTGAGGACTGGTGCCCAGAACTGGACAGCATACTCCAGGTGAGGCTGGACCAGAGTCTTGTAGAGTGGTAGAATTATCGTTTCATCTCCTAAGTTAATCCCCTTAGCAATGCATGCCATTGCTGAGCCTATCATCTACTAGGACCCCCAGGTCCTTTTCCATCCTTGATTCCCCCAAAGGTTCTCCCCCCCAGTGAGTAGATTGCATTCATATTTTTGCCACCCAAATGCATTATTTAACATTTTTCCACATTAAACCTCATTTGCCATGTAGTTGCCCACTCCATTAATTTGTTCAGATCTGCTTGCAAGGTTTCCACATCCTGCAGAGAAGTTATTGCCCTGCTGAGCTTGGCATTGGAAGCAAATACAGAGATTGAACTGTTTACCCCATTCTTCAGGTCATTTATGAACAAATTAAATAGGATTGGTCCCAGCACAGAATCCTGGGGACCCCACTTTCCACCCCTGACTATTCCGAGTACTCCCCATTAATCCCCACCCTCTGAACTGGCCCTTGTAGACAGTTTTCAATCCATGTACTCACCCTGTGGTCCATGCCAACAGAAATTACTTTGTACAGTAAACTTTTATGGGGAACCGTGTCAAATGCTTTTTACAAAATCCAGATACACCACGTCTACGGGCCTTCCCTTATCTGGATGGCAGCTCATCTCCTCATAGAAGGTTAGCAGAGTGGTTTGGCAAGAACAATTCTTCATGAATCCATGCCGATTACTGCTCATGATACAGTTTTCATTACTAAAATCTTGCATATAGTCCCTTATCATCCCCTCCCAGAGCTTGCATACTATTGATGTTAGGCTAACTGGTCTGTAATTTCCAGGGATGTATTTTGGCCCTTTTTAAATATTGGTGCTACAATGGCTTTTCTCCAATTAGCTGGTACCATTCCAGTCAGTAGACTGTCAGTACAATGGTTTGGCAATTACCTGACCGAGTTCCCTAAGGACCGTCGGGTGCAAGCCATCTGGTCCCGGTGACTTATTAATGTTAAATTTTCCAAGTCTATTTCTAATTCTGTCCTCTGTTAGCCATGAGGGTGCTTCCTGAGATGTGTCATGAGGATAAACACTGCAGTTTTGGTTACTGAAGCTCCCCAACTCCCTTGTGAAAACCGAGGAGAAGAATAAATTCAATACCTTCACCATCTCTCCATTCTTAGTAACCAGATTCCCTTCATCATTCTTTATGGGGCCATTAAGGTCTGTCCTCCCTCTTTTACTATTTATATACTTAGAGAATTTCTTGTGATTTTTTTTTGCTCTCCTCCGCTATGTGTCTTTCGTGTTCTATCTTAGCCACCCTAATTTGCACCCTTACATTTCTTGTTGCATTCTTTGTAAAGTCTGAATGCTGATGATGATCCCTCAGCCTTGTATTTCTTGAAGGCCTTCTCCTTTGCTTTTATATACGTTTTTACATTGGAGTTAAGCCATTCAGGACTTTTGTTCGTCCTTTTAAATTTATTTCTCAAAGGGATGCACTGGCTAATGCCCTTATTTAATATGCACTTAAAGCAATCCCATCTCTCCTCCATGTTCTTTGTTACTAAGATTTTATCCCAATTTATATCTTCTAGCAAGGTTCGTAGTTTAGGGAAGTAGGCTCTTTTGAAATTCAGTGTCTTTGTATTCCCCTTATGTTTCCTATTTGTGTGATTTATACTGAAGCTAATTGACCTTTGTTCTAAATTGCCCCTTATTTCCACATCCGTGATCAGGTCTGTATTGTTGGTAAACAGAAAGTCTAGTAACGCTTTGTTTCTAGTTGGTGCATCTACCATCTGACCCATGAAATTGTCCTGTAAGACATTTAGAAACTGGCGAGCCTTAGACAAATGCGCGGTTCCTTCCGCCCAAGTCTAAGACTGGATAATTAAAATCCCCCATTATGATGACACTTCCCATCCTTGCTGCTAAACCAAATTGTGATAGGAGGTCCGTTTCCCCCTCATCCCTCAGGTTGGGGGCCCTATAGTATACTTCCAGTATTACTTTCCCCTTTGTTTCATCCCTTTGTAGCTCTACCCATAAGGATTCCACCTCTTCCCTAGCTCCCTTAGTGATGTCATCTCTCACATTAACTTGTACACTCTTCTTGATATACAGGCATACCCCTCACCCTTTTTTACCCTCTCTATCCCTGCGATAAAGGAAATACCCTTGAATGGTTCCCAGCCAATCATGAGAACTGTTGAACCAAGTCTCTGAAATCCGCACAAAATCTAAATCCTACTCATACAACAGCATCTCTAGTTCTCCCATCTTGTCCGCCAGGCTCCTGGCATTGCTGAACATGCCACGTAGTTTAGACCAGTCACATACTGTCCTCTTATTGAGTGTTCCGAGATTGCAAATAGGACTTGTTACTATACTTCCCTTGGGCTTATGTGCTTTTGTCAACCTACCACTAATGCCCCTAATATTAACCTCTGGAATATGTTCCGCACTGACGATCTCTACCTCTGGACCCTCCCCTCCGTCACCTAGTTTAAAAGCCCCTATAACTTTTCAGCCATCTTCACTCCCAGCAGATCTGCACCCTCCTCATTTAGGTACAGTCTGTCCCTTTTATAGAACTGGTGACCAGTCAGGAACCTAAACCCCTCCTTACTTCACCAGCTCCCCAGCCACTTGTTCACTTCCCTAATCTCCCTCTGCCTTTTTGGTGTGGAGGTCCTTGGAAGTCTTTTTCCTCAATTTAGCTCCTAAGTCCCTAAAATCATTCTTGTGACACTCCATCTGCCTCTGACTTTGTCATTGGTGCCAACGTGCACCATGACAGCCGGGCCTTCCCCAGCCCCTCCCAGTAATCTGTCCACCAGATCAATGATGTGCTGAACCCGAGCGCCCGCTAGACAGCATACATTTTGGCGCTTCAGGTCTTTTTCACAAATTGCCCTCTGTCCTTCTAAGAATTGAGTCCCCTACCACCAGAATGTGTCTTTCCTTTCCCTTCGCTTCCCCCCCCACTCACTGGAGGAGTTCTTCCACTGGCAGCTAGGGAAGTCCCTCAGCTCCAGCAGTGCTGGTCCCTGACTGGTTTCACCAATGTCACTCAATGGAGCATACTTATTGGGATGTTTCAGCCCAGGATAAGCCTCCCTGACACTTTCCCCTCTAACCTTCCTGTCACCCATCTATGCTTTTGTAGTGCCTAAAACTTTGTCTCCACCCGCCTGTGTGCTAGCCCCTTCTGGCAAATTGTGTTGTGGCTTGTGCAGCACTACCACTGTTAAAGATCCCTGATAATGCTTTTTGAGTGACATAAGGATACAGAGTTCGTCTGGATAAAGCACCTACACAATGTATATCTTTAAATATATATATATTAGCTATAGCTTATAAAGTCATGTATAGTCAGTTGTCATAACTATTTTACTGAAAAAGTATAAATATGTTTTCTTTTGATAACATATATTTTTTCTTCTTTTGTAATTTCATTTTTAACCATATTTAGCTACCATTTTAACCCAATTTTCCTATTACACCTGCTATAAATTTTCACATATATTCCAATGTCACAAGACTGTATTTGGCATGTTTTAGATAATTCTTCATGATTTACTATATTTATTTGTACTCTTATTAACATCCTTATACTTTATACAAAAGGGGGATAAACGAAGGCTGTTGAAGTCCAAAGCAAAAATTTACTTCACTTCTGTGCATAACAATTTGGTGTCCAAATTGCCTTTTTTGGAACCCAATGTTAACACTTTAAGGCCCCCAGAATTGTAAAACCTTCACTTTCCCTCTGTGTTTTACCCAAATATGACGTGGAATGAGTTTATCTTTTTTCAAATTTGCACGATTTATGTGTTCCAAGACGTTTCTTCTTAGTTGTCCAATAGTTTTTCACCCATAACTAAGGGAATGTGAACATTTTGCATTATACAGAATATTAGTCATTTTGAACTGCAAAGGCATTAACCTTTATCAAAGAACCATTCTTTAGATTCTCAAATTGTTTATTGTGGACCTGTATTAAGAGGCCTTGCAATGCCCACAATGATATGCTCCTTTTGGTGATTTAGGTAGCCAGTTCTTCATTCCATCTTTGTTTTTCTTTTTTTTTCCCTTTAAAATTGCTGTGCACCAGTCTTTTCTGTACATTTCTTCCCCTTCAGTAGGTCATGGAACTAAACTCCCAGAAATACTCACTTAAATCCCTCGCTGGCCACTGTCATCCTCTCCCTGGCTACTTCTGGGTGCCCAATTTTTGGTCTCTTAATTGGTCAGACGGGGAGTGACATAATTCTACTCATGCGCATGGGAGTAATCCTTCCAGCATGACTGGATAACGCTGGCAATGCACGGTGACCTGTGCATGCGCAGCTCAGTATGCATTCAATAGAAGATTGCGAACAGGCCGGTAGTTATTGAGAAAGAACCATAGCATGTCTCTTCTTCAATAAAGAGCTGCATGCTCAAAGTTTTTTATTGGTTAAGTTTACTTCAGCTTTAACTGAGCAAAATAAAGCTAGAAGATAACTGGTTACTATGCAGAGCTAATCCAGATTCTGTTTATCCAGTCTTAGTAAATTTCCCCCATCAGCCTCCTCTTAGAGAACAGGAGATCTCCGCGCTTTTTAAACCACCTCTGGGTTCAGTGTCTGCATTCAGATCCTTGGCTGGTTGCTTGTGAGTTTATCCATATAAAATATAACAGAGGACACTCGATAGTGTGATAACGTTTCACAATTTTATTAAAAGATAACACTTATGCCTTTATTAGGGTGCTCACATTTCATGGGTGCCAACAGTGCACCACTCTATAAAATCCAGAAATCATAACAAGCTGCGCTCATGTGTCCTGTCCTATGCTGATAACGCTCCACCATCTCACACACACTGTCCTGTCCCCTCCCCAACACGTGTCATTATCGGGAAATGACGTATCTTCCTCAGTGGGAAGCGCAACTTGTTATGATTTCTGGATTTTTTAAAGTGGTGCACTGTTAGCATGAGAGTTTTAATAAGGTAATTAGAAGTATGGATATTACAGAGTAGAAGCCAGTTACTCACGAATGTTAGCCTTTGTACGTTATGCAAGATTGGGGTGATCAGATTCAAGCGGTAGGTGCGTTTTCAATGAGTGCGCCAGTCCAAAACTGTATTTTTAAGGGCACGGTAGCTCACTTTTATATAGCAGAACGGGAAAGTTCACAAAAGACATCAGTAGCCCACGCAGGGGGTTCCACCTTTACTGTAACTTGCGCAATCAGAATTCTTCAGCCTCCTGGCTTACTCTCTTGCCACAAGGCTGCTTCAGGCCTCAAGAGGAGGCCTTAGGCCTGCTCCTCAGACCAATAGACTTCCTTAGAGTCAAGCTCTTTCATAGCTTACTTACGAGAAGCACCTTGCTGCTTTGTCACAGACTAAGTCTGCCTCCTGTAGAAATGCATGCTCTGGCTGCCCCATGCCCCCTCTCTAACTCCTGGAGAGGTTGGGAGTCCACCTGACTCCCATGCACAGAACTCCTGTCTGTTGGTTGGAGCCCTGGGCCATAGTCAGGTCACAACTAATAGCCCAGCACACAGCTGTGCAATCAGTGTGCCTGCCTCTCCAAAAATCTTGCGTAAACCAGCAATCTTTTGGGTAGCATGGGTCCCACTGCTACAGTATATATACACATACAAACTAATATATATACAGTATCTCATAAAAGCGAGTACACCCCTCACATTTTTGTAAATATTTTATTATATATCTTTTTACAAAAGGTTTTATTGATAGTCATAGCAATTTTACAGTCTAATGCCCCGTACACACGGTCGGACTTTGTTCGGACATTCCAACAACAAAATCCATGGATTTTTTCCTACGGATGTTGGCTCAAACTTGTCTTGCATACACACGGTCACACAAAGTTGTCGGAAAATCTGATCGTTCTAAACGCGGTGACGTAAAACACGTACGTCGGGACTATAAACGGGGCAGTGGCCAATAGCTTTTATCTCTTTATTTATTCTGAGCATGCGTGGCACTTTGTGCATCGGATTTGTGTACACACGATCGGAATTTCCGAAAACGGATTTTGTTGTCGGAAAATTTTATATCCTGCTCTCAAACTTTGTGTGTCGGAAATTCCGATGGAAAATGTGTGATGGAGCCTACACACGGTCGGAATTTCCGACAAGGTCCTATCACACATTTTCCGTCTGAAAATCCGACCGTGTGTATGGGGCATAAGAGTATAGAGAATGCATCATGAATAAACATAACATAAAATTTAGCATCTTATAAGTAAAATAAGTGTGCTAGTAAATCAAAGAAAAACAAAACAATAAAAATATAACAGAGGCTGAAAACAGTTGTACGTTGGAAACATGAAAGTGGTTGGACATACTAAGGTTTCAGGAATGCTCGTAGGACTGCGTCCGATTTTCAACAAATACTTGAAAAGTTTGTCTCAACAGGGGCCTAACTGTAAATAGTCCTGAATATCTATCCATTTAACCATCTAAACCAAGGCTATGCCCGGTGGCCAGATGGATTCTTAAGTGCAACTGAGAAGTAAAAGCATTGAGAGGGAGGTTAAAGAAGAACTAGGGGTTGAGATTAGCTAAGAAAGGAGGGGTAAAGAATAGGGGGGAAGGAGAGAGGAGGAGGAGAAGAAAAAGAAAAAAAAAAATGGGGGGGGTGGGTCCTCGCGGTGGGGAGCAAGAGTGCATTAAATCCCAAGAAGGATGGTATCAAATCTGGTGGGTTTAGTATATTCAACCCATGGCCTCCATACCTTCAGGAACTTATCATGAGTGTCCGAAAGGACAGCAGTCAGCTTTTCATTAACCATTATATCGTCCATGCGATTTTTAACTGCCTCAAAACTTAGTGTCTGTGTCTTCCATGCCCTAGCTATCGTTAGTTTGGTTGCAGTAAAGAGATGCAGAGCCAGCTGGCACTCCGGGAGAAGCAGCTCTGCTATTGGGTTGCAGAGAAGTGCTTCGTATGGATCTTTTTTGAGGTCAGCATGGAGTGTGTTTCGGAGGAGGGAGTAAACTCTGATCCATAACCTGCATACCCTCGGACAGGTCCACCAGATGTGCGTCATTGTGCCCTCCTGGGAGCACCCTCGGAAACACAGGGGGGAGTAGGCTGGAATGAAACGGGCCAGTCTAACCGGTGTGTAGTACCACCAGTAAATTCCCTAATAGGCATTTTCTAAAAAGATAACGTTCTTGGAGCATTTGGATATTGTTAAAGTCATGACCTGCCAGTCCTGCCGGATCTAGCTGTTTTCCTAGTTCCCTTTCCCATTGAAGGTGATGTGTCGGTGGTTTTTTAGAGGTAATAATAGAGGAATAGATCAGTGATATTAAACCCGAGGTTTGGGGTCTTGCTCTGCAGAAGTTCTCAAAAGGGGTCAAAGTATAAGGGGTCGGTCAAAATTTTATAAGCCCCTGGAGAAAATGGCATATCTGTAGGTAGCTGTAGTGTTCGCGTAACGGGATATCATGAGATGAGCGTAGAGCCTCAAATGATATTATCCCAGGGGGGGTAAAAAAAGAGTGGATGTCTGTGAAACCATTTGTCGTCCTCCAGGAGAACTGCTGGGGATTTTCACAGCCTGGTGGGAACAATGGGCACTGGAAAAGTTGAAGTAAGGGTAGTTGAGGAGAAATCAGGCCGGCCGAATACTTGACCGAATCCCATATGCGAAGGGAATGGGAAAGACACAGCCCCGTCACAAGAGGGCAATGTGTGGGGGGGAGCCATGGCAACAAAGAGATGGGTGTTGGGTACAAGTCTACTAGGTCTACTAGGTCTATGGTGGCCCATAGTGGCATTTGGTGTTGTGCATGGAGTTGGGATAACGGGGCAATGTTGGCAGCTATATAGTAGGTTTGTAGGTTAGGGACTGAGACTCCTCCATTGATTCTGCAGGCATATAATATTTGCTTATTGATACTGGGACGGGTAGAACCCCACACAAATTTCAGGATTCTACGCTGATGTATTCGTAGGATATGTGGCGGAATCGGGACCGGTAGCGGTAGGACTCTAAAGAAGTAAAGTAGTTTCGGCAGGTATGTCATGAGAATTGCCACGATCCTACTGAACCAGGATAATGGGAGATGAGCCCAGGAGGACAACATGTCCGTCAGCTTAAGTATAGGAGGAAAGTTCGCCTTATAGAGTCCTGCGTAGGTTGGGGTGAGCCGGATCCCCAGGGTAATGAGGTCAGCCATTGGAAGGTGTTTTGTAAGGTTATCAAGTCCGAGGGTCGAAGATTGATAGACATGGCTTTTGATTTGGTGGGGTTAACGGACAAGCCAGAGAGGGAGGCAAAGGAGTCTAGCAGAGATAGCAGGTTAGATAGGGTGATTCTAGGATTTGTCAGAGTTAAAAGGATATCGTCTGTGAATAGTGATATCTTATGTGGTGTGCCTGCTATTTCAACACCAGTTATGTTGAGATCGGATTGCCTCTGCCAACGGTTCCATGGCCAAAATAAATAGGAGGGGGGAGAGTGGGCAGCCTTGCCGGGTTCCCCTTCTGATGGAAAAGGGGGCTGATTCGAAACCATAGTATTTGACCTTAGTCTGGGGGGAGTCATACAGTGCCATTACCCATTGCAAGAATGACGATCTGAAGCCATAGTGGCGGAGTACCGTCGTCAGGTAAGGCCAGGACAAAGTGTCGAAGGCCTTGTTCATGTCAAGAGACAGTAACATAGTTGCTATAGACCTGCTATGGGCTATGTGCTGAAGTTGTATTATACATCTAATAGCGTCTCCTGCTTGTCGCCCCGGAACGAACCCCACCTGGTCCTTTTTGACCAGGCGTGGTAAGAAGGAGTTTAAGTGATTGGCCAAGATCTTGGTCAATATTTTAATGTCTACATTAATAAGTGAGATGGGCCTGAAATTGGCCCAAGAAGAATGGTCACGGTCGGGTTGTGGAATCATAACAATATTGGCGGTTAAGAGGTTAGGGGTGAGTGCATGGCCATCTTTTACTGCATTGAACATAGTCGTTAAATGGGGGGCTAAGACGTCTGCTAACTTCCTATAATAAAGGGCCGTGAAGCCATCCGGGCCTGGACGTTTGCCTACTCTCAGTTCTTTTATGCCCTGTAATACTTCCGTTAACTGAATGTCTCGGTTCATCAATGAAGTGTGTGTATCGGACAGTTTAGGCAATGTCAGTCCTGTCAGGAAGGATGTCAGGTCTTGGGTAGAAGGCTGAGTAGGGGCCTTGTAGAGGTTGGTGAGGTGGTGCCTAAATTCTTCCAACACTTTCAATGGGTTACCTTTGAGGACATTATGTCTAGTGCGAAGAGTGATAGGGTTGTGTTTAGGGGTAAAGGTGTGCAGCCTGTTGGCTTTGGCATACCATTTCTGTTGGGCCCAGCGTATGTTCTGCCTCTTCATTGAGGCATAGATTGAGTTCTATACACGCCCCATCTAACAATTTACGACTAGCCGGAGTAGGGGACTGTTTAAAAATAGTGGATAGGGAGTCTAGGCGTGCTTCTAAGGTGTGCCGCATTGCTATTCATTCTCGTTTGCATTTTGATGCCAGTTGAATTATATGCCCCCTGAGTACCGCTTTGTATGCTTCCCAGAGAGTCACCTCTGAGGAAACTGACCCAGCGTTAAGCCTGAAATATTCCACTGAGGCTTGAGTAATATCGGTGAGGACTTCCTTAAAAGATAAGAGCGAGTCATTCATAGTCCAAGGGGAATATTGCGGTTTGCTGAGTAGCGAGTGGCACATGACCAAATCAGGGTCATGGTCTGTCCAACGGGCTGCTAAAATGGAAGCAGACACAACCAGGGGGAGATGTTTCCTCAGAACAAACATATGGTCAATTCTGGAATGGGAATGATGGGGATGGGAGTAATGGGTATAGTCCCTGCCAATGGGATGTAGCTCCTTCCAGATATCTACCAGATCATGACTTCGTAGAGAATGCAAACATTTTTTTGACAGATGGATGGTGGCATCTCTGTCCTCGTTCCGGCCGGGGGCGATTCCAGCGTGTCAGTCTTGGGGGAGGCACTCGCTGATCCAAAAGGCCATAATACAAAGGGGGCAAAAAAGCTCCAATAGTGTGGTAAATTTAAAAAGTGAGAAGGCCTGGCTCGCAGTCTCCACTCTAATTCATTCCCAAAGGTGTTCTATCGGGTTGAGGTCAGGACTCAGGCCAGTCAAGTTCCTCCACCCCAAACTCGTTCATCCATGTCTTTATGGACCTTGTTTTGTACACTGGTCTAAATGACCAGTGATTTAGACCCCCCCTCCACCAAATGATTTAGACCAGTGTACAAAACAAGGTCCATAAAGACATGGGTGAAAGAGTTTGGGGTGGAGGAGAACTTGACTGGCCTGCACAGAGTCCTGACCTCAACCCGATAGAACACCTTTGGGAATGAATTAGAGTGGAGACTGCGAGCCAGGCCTTCTCACTTTTTAAATTTACCACACTATTGGAGCTTTTTTGCCCCCTTTGTATTATGGCCTTTTGGATCAGCGAGTGCCTCCCCCGAGACTGACACGCTGGAATCGCCCCGGCCGGAACGAGGACTGAGATGCCGCCATCCATCTGTCCCTGCAGAGGGCTATATCTGCAAGCCTTTAAGACCTTGCTATTTAGGAGGTCCACCGTGTCCGGTAAGGGTCCATCCTTATTGCCCCCTCAAGTCACCGGTTGCTGGGATCCCTCCTATCTTCCTTCACCTTCTTTCTTATCTACATGGGCTGTGTCCAAACGGACTGTGGATATGTGATTCTCCCCCCGATGATTGGTGTACCCTCACTGAACACTTTATGAATGGACTTAATTCACTATCACTATTTTATTTATTTTTTCACCAGCCACTTATGAATTTTGAAATAATTTCAGTTATTATGGACTTGATTTGATGGATTTTTTATGAGATCACTGTATTTTTTGTATCACTGAATTTATTTGTGTTTTGCTATATTTTTTATATTTGCCTTTACTATTGGTAAACTGACATACTCACTTTAGATTGATTTAATTATCTATTTTGGTACCATCCATTAGATTGTGAGCGCACTTAGTATAATCTCTTTAGTTTATTACACTGATATTAGTGTTTTTTTGTTGCAGCTGCAATTTAAGGCACCTTATTAGCTCTCTAGCGCGGTTTTCTTTTTTCCTTTACATGGGAAGTTAACCATAAAACAACTTTACTCACCCACCGCGAGGACCTGAAAAAAGAAAAAGGGAGGTAGAGAGGGAGTGAAACAAAGAAAAGAACAAGGTAGAAGGGCATACTATAGTACACATAATGGCCAGTAAAAAATTGTAGCATATAGTACTGAAAAAGTATGAGTGCAACTGGTTGTGGGGCTGAAGGCCCACAAGGGGGTTGGATGTTGGTCGGGACTAGTATCCCAGCCAAGTGCCAACACATGGGGGGGAGCAGTGATCCAATGGAACCACTCGGCTTTGTCATAATAAAATTAACTGTAAATCTTTAAGCACAAAGCCCGGTGCACCGCTTAAGGCACTAAAGAGGTACACAAACATTCTAAGATATGTGGTTGCACTTATTGTGGGTCCCTCTGTCGCCATGGGCCCCCCCTCCACTGTCGAGGGGGCCCATGGCGAGCGAGAGACCAAAATGAGGTAGTCCCATATGGCCACCAAACCTATAGAGAGAGAGGCAATCAATCAAAATAAAAATGTAAATCACAACACAAACAGGGTGAAGAAATGGCAACAAATTTTGAAACCCACCCATCTCCCAGCAGGGATGAGGGACTATTGTCAGCAGTCCACGGCACACTGACGGCCGCCGGAGAGCTGAGAGAACCAGCATGTTTGTATCAGGTAAAAACAAAGCTCGACAGAGCAAGATAGAACAAAGTAGAACCTGTCAGAGTACTGTTATTCTGCTATTTAACAGGGTGTGAGTCCACAGAGGCAGTAATAAGCAGCCCACTAAACACTCCGCAGCCGCCACGTAGGACCCCTGCAAAGAGGACCAAAATGACATACCAGATTCGGGGCTCAACGTCTTGCATCAATAAGGCCAACATATCCCGGAGGCACCATCTCACAATTGGGGCGCCTCAGGGGGGCCCAGTTCTGTGAAGTTCTTGCAAGAAGTTGAATGTCAGTTTAGGTTCAATTGAATGGGAAAAAAAACAAAATAAAACTAGCATCTGGGAGATCAGTTCTGTCTATTACCGACACAATAACTGCATGCTGGGTATCAGCGGGTGCCACACATAGTGTAGGACCAAAGGCAGTAGAAGGGGGGTTTCACGGAGTCATTCATAACTTTTCTGTATAGAACAGTCAACGTGAGAGGTTACATGCCATCAGCCCTTAGGGCCCGCTATGAACCTTTGGGCTTGCAGGTCACGCAAGGCCTGCGAACCCGGGTTGAGACCTTCGGAGGGGCTGGGGGGTCTGATGAGGAGGCTGAGAGGATCTGGGCCGGGAGGAAGAAGGTACATCTCCCTGGGAAGGTGATATGTCCAGCTGCAGTTCCTGAAAATGGCGTTTCAGGTCAGAGGGGGTGGATGCGTGGAACTGGCGACCAAGATGCGAAAATGAAAGCTTAAAAAGGTAACCCCCATCTATATTTGATCCCTTGGGTCTGCAGGATCTGGAGGTAGGGTTTCAGGCCCCTTCTCTTAGCATTGGTTACTGGAGAGAGATCAGCAAAAAGCTGAAGGGGGTTACCCTGGAAAGAGAGATCTTGTTGTTCCCGTGCAGCTTGGAGGAGCCGCTCTTTGGTGCGGTAAAAATGGAACTTGATGATGACATCTCTTGGAGGGCCTTCTGATGGTTTGGGTGCTAGGGATCTGTGTATACGGTCAAATTCCAGTCTCTCCAGGGGTATCTCAGGTGCCAGTTCCTAGAAAAAGGCAGTTGCTGTACCCTGCAAATCAGTAATTTTTTTCTGGGATTCCGCGGATACGTAAATGATCTCTGCGGGCCATATTTTCAGCATCCTCTAGTTTGTCTTGCAGGGACTCCAGCTCTGCAGACATTTTATCCACCTCTTCTTCATGGCCTTCAAGCACAGTGGTTGCTAAGTCCATTCTTCGCTCTAGCTGGTTAGTGCGGTGGCCTCTTTCAGTCCTTTTACAAGGTCAGAGGAGAGCTTGCGTGAGGCCTGCGTGATTTCGTCTCTCACAATGGAGTGAAATCTGTTCAGCAGGGCATCAGTGTCAGCATGCAGGGGACTTACCAGGTCCATAGGGAACTGATGCAGGGTCCACTGTTGATTGTTGTGAGGAGTCGTCAGGCTCCGGAGGGTCGGGTGCCATTGCCCTTCTCCCCTTCCCTGAGGCCAAAGCTGATTTGGGTGTATTATATTTTTGACCGTTCTTTGTCGAGCGGTACATAACCGCCGGATGCCTGATGTGTTCCGAAGCTGCAGGAAGCTTTCAGTGTGTGCAGGCGTGCAGGCTGTGCTAGCCGAGGTTTGTCATTCCTTTGGCGCGGAGCAGGGGAATCAGGCAGCCATCTTCCCTACTCACACGCATGCGCCCCCTGGGGCTACAATTTCAACACTTGTCACAGGGTAAAGACAGTTTGTCCATCCTTGGGGGTCACGGCCTGGCTGGCCAGAGTGCTCCAGCCTCCAGGGGTGGCTTACCAGTCGCAGAGGAGTCAGAATGGTGAGCACTGGGTGCAGCAAGATGGCCGCCATTCACAGGCCCGGAGCTGTTATTCTACTTACAAGCCGCCAAGGAGGGGTGTAAATGAATGTCACAGGTAGCGGATGGGCTCCGGAGGTTGCGTAGGAAAAAGGTCATGTGGAGGGTGGTCTGGGAGGCCAGGATTGAGCGCTGGTCCCTTGGCTGGGTGCAGCAAGATGGCCGCCATTAGGCCGGAGTCGCGGCCTGTCTCCCGAGCGGCCTCAGGCACTGTGAATCGCTGCAATATCTGCTCCGATCGGCTCGCCGGGCCGTCTGGTGGGCATTGGGTGCTGTGTGGGGAGCAGGATTGCTGTGCTGGAGGACAGATGGCAAGGATTGTGCAGCAGGATGGCAGGAGCTCTGTGGCAACACATCCTATCCAGACCCCAGTCAGGCCACGCCCCCCTATTATATATCTTTTCATGTGACAACACTGAAGAAATTACACTTCGCTACAATGTAAAGTAGTGAGTGTACAGCTTGTATTACAAGTGTACATTTGCTGTCCCCTCACAATAACTCAAAACACAGCCAGTAATGTCTAAGCCGCTGGTAACAAAAGTGAGTACACCCCTAAGTGAAAACGTCCATATTGGGCCCAAAGTGGTCATTATTTTCCAGCACTGCCTTAACCCTCTTGGGCATGGATTTTACCAGTGCATCACAGGTTGCCACTGGAGTCCTCTTCCACTCCTCCATGACAACATCACGGAGCTGGTGAATGTTAGAGACCTTGCGCTCCTCCACCTTCCATTTGAGGATGCCCCACCGATGTCAATAGGGTTTAGGTCTGGAGACGTGCTTGGCCAGTCCATCACCTTTGCCCTCAGCTTCTTTAGCAAGGCAGTGGTCATCTTGGAGGTGTGTTTTGGGTCGTTATGTTGGAATACTGCCCTGTGGCCCAGTCTCCAAAGGGAGGGGATCAAGCTCTGCTTCAGTATGTCACAGTACATGTTGGCATTTATGGTTCCCTCAATGAACTGTAGCTCCCCAGTGCCAGCAGCACTCATGCAGCCCCAGACCATGACACTCCCATCACCATGCTTTACTGTAGACAAGACACACTTGTCTTTGTACTCTTCACCTGGTTGCTGCCACACACGCTTGACATCATCTGAACCAAATAGGTTTATCTATTGTAGGCCTCATCAGACCACAGGACATGGTTCCAGTAATCCGTGTCCTTTGTTTGCTTGTCTTCAGAAAACTGTTTGCGGGCTTTCTTGTGCATCATCTTTAGAAGAGGTTTCCTTCTAGGATGACAGTCACACAGACCAATTTGATGCTGTGTGCGGCTTATGGTCTGAGCACTGACAGGCTGTCCCTTCAACCTCTGCAGCAATGCTGGCAGCACTCATATGTCTATTTCCCAAAGACAACCTCTAGATATGATGCTGAGCAGGTGCACTCAACTTCTTTGGTTAACCATGGTGAGACCTGTTCTGAGTGAAACCTGTTCTGTTAAACTGCTGTATGGTCTTGGCCACCATGCTGCAGCTCAGTTTCAGGGTCTTGGCAATCTTCCTATAGCCTAGGCCAGGGATGACGAACCTTGGCACCCCAGTTGTTTTGAAACTACATTTCCCATGATGCTCATGCACTCTGCAGTGTAGTTGAGCATCATGGGAAAACATAGTTCCAAAACGTCTGGGGTGCCAAGGTTCACCATCATTGGCCTAGGCCATCTTTATGTAGAGCAACAATTCTTTTTTTCAGATCCTCAGAGTTCTTTGCCATGAGCATACTGTATTATATTAAAGAACACTACTGTATGCTGTTTTGTGTTCTGCTTTTATTGAATATAATTTGAGTCGAAAAAGACTGGCGTGGATTTAGACCTATAACGATGCTTGTTAACCTTTTATATGGTTAAACACTCTTTTTACCTTATTTTAGTATATCATATAATTGAAGACTACCAGAGAAGGAGAGTCTACAGCTTGGTATACACTTGTAGAATTTCAGTTCACATTTTTTGTTTAAAAAATATGTTATACGAACATTTGTTCATTTTTCTAATCACTAGTAGGGTCAAATAGACATTAGTTTTCCACTGCAGTGACAAGAAAAATTAAAAGGAGCACAATGGAAAATTTCTCCTGAATGTGCACATTTCTAAACTGTGTATGTGGTTTTTGTTTGATTAGTGCCATTTATTCCAAAATCGAACATTAACCACTTGCCGACCAGCTCACGCCGATATAAGTCGGCAGAAGGGCACATACAGGCATAGTAACGTACCTGTACGTTGCCCTTTAAGGAGCGGTTTGAGTGTTCCACATTTTTTCATGTTACAACTAAAAACTTAAATGTATTTTATTGGGATTTTATGTGATAGACCAACACAAAGTGGCACGTTATTGTGAAGTGGAAGGAATATGATAAATAGTTTTAAATTTTTTTTACAAATAAATATGTGAAAAGTGTGGCGTGCATTTGTATTCAGCCCCCCTGAGTCAATACTTTGTAGAACCACCTTTCGCTGCAAATAATTTGTGCCTGATCCAGAATTCAGTATTGATGCCTATTACATTGTATTTTATTAAAAAGTACTTAAAGCAGGGATGCTGCACAACTTTGGTTTCCTCTGTCTAAACTGTGAAAAATAAAGACTGCTGTGCAGCTTATTCCAGTGGAATGTTTTTATGGGAATATTATGGTCATAACCGCTTTTAAAGCATTCAGTCTTCAGATATTTATTTTTTTGTTGTTGGGTTTAAATGCCATTTTCATTTTTTAACCAAACTTCCACTGGATATAACAGAATTTCTAAACATTTCAGTGCTCATCTAGTGTGGCAAATATTGTATTTCTCCAAACATTATTACAGAAGATACACATGGCATTTTAGTGTCAGTACACCTAATAATGCATTTCTTTTATGTTCTCCTTTGCAGAAAGCAAAACTGAGCCTACTAACGTGATTTTGGCACAAACAGAGCATACAAATGTGGAACTCTGAAGTGAATGTCAAGCTATTTTTTTTTGTATATAGAATGACATTACATTGGTACATGAACAAAAACGGGATCAGTACAAGCTACTTCTATTTTTTCCCCAGACAAGACTAAATTGAGAAATTACTTCAGAGCTACAGAACTAGAGAAACAGAATGTGGTCTTCAATTATCAGTTTTAAACTCCCATAATAAAATATTTCAAGCATTACTGTGTGATGAATTCCTAAAATGTTCATCTTGTCATTTTAATCCTCTATAAACAACTATTCTTTTGCTAATCACTGGTCTTAGTTTAATATTAGTTCAACCATTTTCTATGTTCAGTTTATTTCTAGGTTATTAATGTACATAATAAATTGATAATAAATTAAAATGTGTATGATTTTTCTGTTGTAGATATAATTTGTATAATGCCCTGTACACACGGTCGGACATTAATTGGACATTCCGACAACAAAATCCATGGATTTTTTCCGACGGATGTTGACTCAAACTTGTCTTGCATACACACGGTCGGACAAAGTTGTCGGAAAATCCGATCGTTCTGAACGTGGTGACGTAAAACACGTATGTCGGGACTTTAAACGGGTCAGTAGCCAATAGATTTCATCTCCTAATTTATTCTGAGCATGCGTGGCACTTTGTGCGTCGGATTTGTGTACACACGATCAGAATTTCTGGCAACGGATTTTGTTGTTGGAAAATTTTATAGCCTGCTCTCAAACTTTGTGTGTCGGAAATTCCTATGGAAAATGTGTGATGGAGCCTACACACGGTCGGAATTTCCAACAACAAGGTCCTATCACACATTTTCCGTTGGAAAATCCTATCATGTGTACAGGGCATAACACTTTTAGAAATAATGTTTGAAATTGCAGACAAAGCAGTTGTTATGAGCATCATTAGAAATGAAAAGGTAGTTCAGCGATGAAGTTAAACAACAGAGTGCTTGAAATGTTGGTTGTAATGAAAATGCTTTGAGTCCACAGATTACCTATGCTGCTGCCATTTATAAATACGGTAAATAGCAAAACCCTGCAAAATACATATCACTTCAACATTTTTTTTTTTTTGCTGAGGCTATATGTGGGTAGAGGAACTAAATTGACTATTTATAAATATGCTTAGAGCAGTGTTTCTCAACCTTTTTTAGTCAAGGCACCCTTTAAAATTATAGACAGTCTTGAGGCACCGCATCCTAAAAATGTAAAAAAATGATTCTAATTAGTTTTTAAATAATGCAGCAACATCCACACATGTAGGACACCCAACATTAATGGTGCAAGTTGGTACTGACTAGTATTCCAATGTTTCTCTTCTTCCTCAGTTTTTCTCCATCACTCAGCCAATGTGACCCCTGAACTGATGGGAGAGGCAAGGGAGGGTCAAACAAGCATGCTATGCAGACAACTGACATCCTCCATATCAAATGATGAGGTCATTGGTCGTTAACAGGTCGGCAGCTAGAAGGTTGTAATGGTGCACAATGAACACTTGTGGCTTTGTGTAACTAAAAAAGGCAGGCTTCATCTACCCGCCAACTTGTATACATTTTGGGGCAATTTTTAGGCATTTTGCCATGGCACCCCTGTAGAAACCTCAAGGAACCCTGGTTGAAAAAAGGTTGACTTTGAGGACTGATCAACACAGGGGTGAATTCATTAATGTGCTGATGCTCCTTTATTGTTTAAATAGCATAATTTGGGAAGTCAGGTGACTACATTTTTTTTTCAAAGATTGTACATACTAACACCTCTAATCTTTTCATTAGCATATATTAGAAATCAAAAATTATGTTTTCAGTTCAGTGAAGGTTGTATGTTAATCTCCTAAATTTAATGACTGCACATGATATATGACCAATTTAGTAATATTTTGAATGTATAGATTAATTCATAAGATTAACACTGGGTTTTTTACATGTTCACATACTGCTGCCCTCTGAATGTCATTTAACTGTAAGGTTCTACACTGTTAACAAGGGCAGGCCACACAATTTCTAGTACAGGTCTCCTTTAAAATAACTACATAAATTAAGTGACTTGAGCCAAAGTAGTAATAAAGTTAGTGTATATAACATTTAATAGAACACACCACAATACAAGTGAAATGGCACAGTAACATCACATAATAAAGAACAAACATTATTGAACGTTTCTTTGCTGCTTTGCTTTTCTTGTTGGCAGTGGTGCTTCCTTTGTGCAGATGAGCTCATGTTTGCAAAGTACTCTTTGTAAAGTCAAATTTAGAAAAAACTCCAACCCTGGATAAGCGGTCAGAAAATTGAGTGAAACTTTCCTTCTTAACCAAAGAAGGCAGATGTTTTATTAGCAGATATGTACCTCCACATGTTAATGCAATACTGGATATGAAGATCGCCGCATTTACAATCTGTGAAAAAAAAAATATATATATAAATATGCATGTGGATACCACACTGCCACATTAAAGGCAGCCCCTTCCTCAAAGGTAAAGCAACAAATCAGAAACAGATAGCCTTTGCAAAAAAGCTGAAAACTTCTGGTGTGTGTCTATACCAAATCCACAAAAATAAAAACCACAATGTCAGCTTCTCTGATTTATTTGAAAGTTGCAAAACAGAAAGATACATATGGGCAGGTAATATATGATACAATACAAAAAGTCCCTGGTAAGTGGGAAGCACACAAGTGTGTGATAATTTTCACTAGCCACAGCGTTCAAAAAAGAAACAAACACGACTCAAAGACATTCACCAAACTCAAGTCTCTGAAAGCTACATATAAGCGCACTTAAGCTCACCAAACCTACCAAGAACTAATTGAAATTCAGTTCAGTTTGGTAACAAGTGCAGGCATTTACTAGCCTAAGCACTACGCTTGAAAAAAGCTAAAACCACGGTACGCAAGCTGCAATCTCTCACCGGACAAATATACACGAAAAACAGCGATATAGCTCAGGAATTTGAAAAATACTACTCCTCACTATACAATCTTGAAGCGTCCAATCCCCTTGCCCACCACCCACAGGGAAGAATTAATGATAGGAAATACTTTCCTAAACAAATTCCGCCCTAAAGCGATTTCCCCAGACACAGCCAAAAATCTAGAACGACCGATTTTCCCTAAAGAATGGGGCCAAGCAATAAAACAGCTCAAATCTGGCAAAAGTCCAGGCCCAGACAGCCTCTCAGCTGTCTATTACAAAACTTTCACGGAAGTACCTAGATTCCCCCTTTCTAGGAGCCTTTATCTCCCTGTCCTCATCTAACCCTCTCACATCCAGGATGTTCGAGGCACACAACGGTCATCCTGAAAGAGAAAGACCCAATACAAACTACAGACCAATATCATCACTAAATGTGGATATTAAAACTTTTTCCAAGATACTAGCCAATAGACTCTTACCAATCCTACCCACAATTATATCTCAAGACCAAGTAGGCTTTAAACCCGGACACGAGGCTAGAGACAAAACCATCAAGGCCATTAACTTGCACTACATAATGACACAAACAAATCAAAAAAGGCTTCTTCCTATCTCTGGATGCAGAGAAGGTATTTGACAGGGTGTCATGGGACTACATGGAAGCAGTACTAAAAACCATCGGTGTGGGCCCACACATGCTTAATTTCATCCTATCCCTACACACGAATCCCTCCGTCAGGGTTCGTGTGAACACCCTGTCAAATGCCTTCCCCATCTGCAATGGGAAGAGACAGGGCTGCCCCCTGTCCCCTATCCTTTTTATGATCACCCTGGAACCATTCCTTCATAGTATAAGAACTAACCCCAATATTCAAGGGATCCAGGCGACTAATAGAGACTTCATGCAAAAAAGACATTTACCTCAAGCAAGGCTAGTTTAAAACACCTAAGCATTTCTAGAAAAACATTTTCAAAAAATATGGGGATTTGGTCACACCATATTGCTATATGGTGCTAAGCCCACTTACTGCGACAAAGTACCCCATAATCAGTGGGTCCTACACTATCCATGGAGTGGGAGAACCTGCATCTCTGAACCATGAGATGGATAGTGTAGGACCCACTGATTATGGGGTACTTTGTCAAAGTAAGTGGGCTTAGCACCATATAGCAATATGGTGTGACCAAATCCCCATATTTTTTTAAAATGTTTTTCTAGAAATGCTTAGGTGTTTTAAACTAGCCTTGCTTGAGGTAAATGTCTTTTTTGCATGTGTGCGCTGTAATATTTTCTTCTACTGTATGGTCTTATGGCTGCACCATCTTTAATGCATTTTTTAGAGTGTGCCCCCCAAATATCTTGTTTGTTTTTTTAATAGAGACTTCAAACTCGCTGCCTTTGCAGATGATATCCTACTATTTCTCTCTAAACCACTAACTACAATACCAGTCCTCCTCACTGGTATTGCTTGCTTTCCAACCTTAGGATTCATTTTTCCAAATCCTTTGCTCTTAATATTTCCCTACCATAGAATCAAGTAGACCACTGCAAAGAAAACTTTACCTTCCATTGGAAACATGAATTGAATTGATTACCTATTTAGGCATATAGCTCCCCTCCAAACTGTCATGCTTGTATGCGAAAAAACACTTACCACTCTTAAATAAACTAATATCTGACCTCAAAAACTGGAACAAACCAATCTTTTCCTGGTTTCGTAGAGCAGAGATACTGACAATGAACGCTCTACCACGATTACTCTACATTATACAAACGATACCCATACGACTTCCACCGGCCTTCTTTAAAACCTACAAAACCTTGTGCTCCAAGTTCCTTTGGAGTGAACGCAGACCCAGGATTAGCTATGCTCAACTTGCTCTACCAAAACATCTAGGCGGGATAGGCTTGCCAGACATCCCAAATTACTATAAAGCTATCCACCTGTCTAGAATAATCAATTGGAATGTCCACAATTCCTATAAAGACTAGGACCCAGCTTCATTTACAACCCTCCCTCTCAAGTCCTTGTCGTTGATACTAGAACGCCATACCCTGCTTGAACTATGCTCGCACCCAATAATTGGCCCCACCATACAATGCTTTCGCAAATTTTGCACCCACACCTCTTTATCGACCACTCCAGGCACGCTAACCCAAATTAGAATGAACCCAGACTTCCCCCCGTGTATGAATCACCAATACATAAAAGACTATTGGTTGGAAGACCATATCCTAGCCCATCATTTTTACGAACATGGGAAATATTTATCGATCTCTCGCCTATCTGCCCGAATGGACAAACCACCCATCCCCTCCTGGATGTTTTTACTGCTCGCACACACACACTACCTCAAATCCCTAGACAAAAAAAGATTCTTGCTCAAGACTCACACCTTTTGAAATGCTCTGCATACAAAAATCCCCACAGCATCATCTTATAGTCACCGTGCACTCATATCTCCACGCGGATTACCATCGTAAAGATGCTAAAGCATGCAAAACCTGGGAAAGAGACCATTCCCTGACCCTATCACAAGAAGAATGGGAATGAATATACCACAATATACACAAAACAGAAAGACCTTTAGAACTACCTTTTTGTTTGAGTTACTTGTTGCTCATAACTGTTGTCCACATGAACCCATAGAATGATTTGGAACTGGACCAATGGTCTCAAGGTTTATGCATTGTTAAATGACTCTCATTTGTAACGTGAATCTGTTTTACCAACTGTTAACCATACAACTACTGTTTAAAATCTCTGTATGTTATTTTTTCTCTTGAATCAATTTTTTTTTTCTCCATAAAAAGTCCCTGGTACACGTTTGAGCGGTTTCATAGATTATCCTACCCATGTGCAGCATTTTTTTGCTATAAACTTTTTTAAACCAAATCAACTTTTTATTTTATTTTTATTAATAGTAGACACTAAACATACTACTAAAGGCTCTATTAATAGCTTCTTATATCTTCAAACTATATGCATTTACATGAACTTGAGTCCTGCCTACCTTATTTTGCCACTTCCAGCGCAAGATCACTTCATGATATCGTATTCTGCTGAAAGTTACCTAAAACAAAATATGCTGATAAATGTGTAGTTTTTTTTTGGAAAATAACACAGAATTCCTGTTTAACCCTTTAATGTAATCATGAATAGGGGTTTTTAACCAAGGTATCTCGCACATAACAGTCTTAAATGTGATACATTATCTTCACATAATGAAAAATCTTTAATATATGACCTCTCAGTAAAAAAGATGCAAATTTCCTGTGTAATTATAACACATTACACTGTGTAATTATAACACTATTACAGAGTCAAACAAAATGGAGCTTAAACTCTTTGATGGGCAAATATCTAATGCAGACCAAAAACAAGTAATGGTTTTGTTCAGCCAGCAAATTGAAAGAAAGGAGAAAAGAAAAATGTTCAATTTCCTCATACACACACGGACTTAATGTGGATGGGGAAATCCTCGCCACTGCGCCTTTGTACTCTGACAGCAGGGAGACTTCCCCACCATCAGAATACCGCCACCTGCCATGCATTACAAGGTGTTTGACCTGGAAGGTTTGATATTTTAAGGAGTCGGGAGCAAAGCCTCATTTCCAAGCTGCTTGTTCTGCACAATGATCCCCTCAACTTCATATTTACTTCTGGAAGATTGGATGATGTAAAATATTCATCTGCTTCTTCTCATCTTCTTATATAACCTCCTGCCTCTATCAACCCTTCTTAGCAATCAGTTTCTTCACTCCACTGCATGGGGTAGGTAAGTGCTTTGTTCATGATATGAATTAGATTAATCCGTTCATGACCAGGTTTTTTTTAAAGCTTAGATGTTCAACAATGCAGGTATGCGTCAGTTAACTTGACAGTAATATTAGAACCAAATTTTCTGATTGATGGTGGGTTGATTGACAGTGGTTCTGAAAATTAGGAACACACACAGTTGCAAGTTACTAGTTTCCTGCTGCAAGATTAAAGCCCAAGTTTAGGTTAAAAAAAAAAAAGCAAAAAAGGGACATTTACTATGAGTGTGTGTCCCTTGTGCTATTGTCTCCTGGTTTGGCCAAATCTTCCTCTTCCAATATCCCTTCAACCCCACCGCCGTAAATTTTCCGATGTGGCAGAGGTAATGGAATTGTGGGAGCTATGACAAGCATTCATCAAGAGTGCCCAACTATGCCTACCCTTTCTGCCCAGCTCCTCCATTCATAGAAGCTGTACTACTGCTTCTATGAATAAAACACAATCTATGAATGGAGGCGGTAGACTAATCATCTGCCCTTCCTCCATTCATAGATTGCTGGTCTTTCCTGCAATAAAAAGCATGCCTGCTTGCATTTTTTTTGTTTAATTAAATTTTAGTTCCACTTTAAGAACTGGCAATCTGCAATATATATTTAAGTTGTGCTTTTGGGTTTAGACACATTTTAGGAGCCTCTTCATACCAGAGTGGAGAGCAGTCAGGGGTGATGCACTGTTTTAGCACATCGCAATGTTTAGACAAACTATTTGCCTCATTAACAGATGCGTTCACTGGGAGCGCTGTATAAATTGAATGTAGTATAGCACCCTACTAGTTAGGCTGCTAGGCAAATTTAGGTATTGGCTCCTGCTGTAGCCAGGGGAGCAGTGATTTTTTTTATTCTGGTCTGCTCAGGGCTGCACAGGCTGGGAGTTTGATTGCTTTCCCATCCTCTAGAAGAAGTTTTTGGAGATTAGGGAAGGAGACCTCAAATGACCAGCCTGAATATTGAGCAAGGCCCAGCCATTCCTTGGGGAGGTGTGCCCAGTTGATGGCTGGGAGAGCAGTTAAATAGTTTGAACCCCTGAAAAGATGGTCTATTCTCCCTCCTGAGGGGATGGATCAGTGACCTGAGATGAGAGGGACGGCTGGCCCCTAACACCCCTGAGGCTGGATACTGAGCTACAGTTCTTACAAGAGGCTGCACTTATTGACTGATCCTGTTTCAGGGTTCTGAGTTAAGCCTCTTATTTGTTCTGAAAGCTACTTTATGGTTCCCAACCATGAACCTATAGACTGATCCAGTCTAGCCTGTCTGTTCTGTTCCACAGCATGGTCCTCAGCCAAAAGTTAAATGACCGTTCCAGTTTTGCTGCATCTGATTTACAAAAGATCTCATGGTCCCCAGTGAAAAGAAACTGTGCTACTGCTGATTGGATTATTGTCCTCTATAAAAAATTGTATCCATGTGTTCTGGAATATTCCACACCACCCCAAGTCCCTCCCCTGTTCCTTTAAGCAATAAAATGAAAAGGCACACCGCTAGACTGATCAATGAGCTGGAGTAAATGGACTGTTGCTGCATGCCTGGCTGCCTCTGCACTGTAGTGAAAAAGAACCAAACTACAGTGTCCCCTACAGGGGTAGCACTACATTAGCATCTGCTACACGGCCTGGGTCCAATTCTTTGGCCTGGGTCCAATTCTGTTTAATTTATAAATGATAGAGGATGGGATAAATAGCTTGATCTCAGGGTTTGCTGAGGACACAAAAATATGCACTTGGGGGTAAAAATATAAATGCAAGTTACTCTGTCGGGGGAGAACCCCTAGGGGCTTCCAGAATGGAGAAGGATCTAGGGGTCCTAGAAGACAGACTGAGAAATAGCATGCAGTGTCAAGCAGCAGTTACCAAAGCCAACAGAATGTTAGCATGCATTAAAAAAGGAATTTACTCCAGAGATAAAATGACTATTCTGCCACTTTATAAAACTCTAGTTCGGCCACATGTGGAGTATTACATCCAATTCTGGACGCCAATCCTCAGAAAGGATGTGCTGAAACTGGAGAGAGTCCAGAGAAGGGCAACTAAATTAATATGGGGACTGGAGGACTTCATATTATGAAGAATGACTACAAGTGCTAAATTTGTTATCCCTGGAGAAGAGACCTTTGAAAGGAGATTTGATTGCGATATACAAATATCTCAACGATGATCCCAGCGCAAGTATGAAACTTTTCAGTCCCAGGGAACGTAAGAGGACACGGAGCCACACGATGAAAACTGGGTTTTTCACTGTCAGGGCGGTAAGGATGTGGAACTCTTCCACAATTGGTGGTGTCAGCAGGAAGTATTGACAGTTTTAAAAGACTATTGGACGTGTAATTTTCCCATCCTGCTCCCGAAACAAAAACAGCTTAGACTGAGCGCTTTTCAGCCACACACAGGAAGTATTCTTTATCATCAATAAATACTAGTCTTTCTCTAGGTTGGCTGAGGTGGAGAGGTCATCCTCCCACCTTGGCCAATCAGAAGAAGCCCTGTATTAACTGACGAAATTCAAGGTTCCCTGTGAAAAGCTGAGCAATGCTCAGTCTGACTATTTTTATGCGAGAGTGGGACAGGATGTCCCCATGCTGTTGTCGGAACACAGTGCTGTCTACTCTGTGTAGATGATATTACGTGCAGTTTACACATAGCTCCCAGTGGGCACATTTGTTAGCGAGGAAACTAGTCCAGTAAGTTTAAGAATGGAGTCTCTCCAATTGTCTCCATATGCCTTTGGGTTTTCTCAATTGATATGTATAGTTTTTTTTTGGATATAGATTTAACTTTTTTCAATGTGTACTGATGGTTACAAAAAACACAGGTTATTTTTGTCTTTTCTATGAATATCAGATTAGAAGATAAGGCATTATGCGTTTATTGTGTTGCCTTTACCTACGAGGTATTCCTGGTATTAGCTCCTGTGTGGAGCATTTTTTTTCCTATGGCTTTATGTGAGATTTGTACCTGTTTGTATATTTTTTGTCTTATAGATTCATTGATTATGTATATCAGATATTTGAGGTGGCTTTAGATACTTTTCACCTATGTGGGGACCTTGTAAGAATATGGATTAATGGTATTATTGGTATGGCTATCACCCATATAATTAACTGCTTTAACATTATTTCCCCTATTATAAAGATTATCTCATTCAGTAAAAGATCAGTAGAGATTTTTCTATATAACCATCAATCCACTGGTATAAGAGACATGGAGACTCTGGGTTTAAATTTGATATGATGTCTGCTTTAACACAAGTTTTGGACATCAGCAGCCGCTACATTTTTCTGTACTATACAATATACAGAAATTATATATTTTACACCCCTCACCCATATTCACCAGAAGTATTTAAAGATTTCCTGCATTTTACTTCTGATAAATCTGATGTCTCCTGGTTATTGGTAGGAGACTTTAATCACTTCAGCCCCGGAAGAGTTTACCCCCTTCCTGACCAGAGCACTTTTTACAATTTGGCACTGCGTCGCTTTAACTGACAATTGCGCTGTCATGCAATGCTGTACCCAAACAAAATTTGCATCCTTTTTTCCCCACAAATAGAGCTTTCTTGTGGTATTTGATCACCTCTGCAGTTTTTGTTTTTTCCGCTATAAACAAAAAAAAGAGACAATTTTGAAAAAAAACAATAGTTTTTACTTTTTGCTATAATATCCCCAAAATTAAAAACACAAAAGTTATAGTGTCTACAAACTATGGGAAAGATTTATGGCATTTTTATTTTTTTTTTTTTTTTTTACTAGTAATGGCGGTGATCTGCGATTTTTAGCGGTACTGCAACATTGCAACGGACAGATCGGACACTTGACACATTTTTGGGACCATTGACATTTATACAGCGATCAGTGCTATAAAAATGCACTGATTACTGTGTAAGTGTCACTGGTAGTAAAGGGGTTAACACTAGGGGGTGATCGAGGGGTTAAATGTCTGTTCCCTCAGTGTGTTCTAACTGTATGGAGATAGGACTGAGTAGGAGAGGAGACATTTTGCTGTTCCTACTTACTAGGAACAAACGACATGTCTCCTCTCCTCTGACAGCACAGGGATTTGTGTGTTTACACACACAAATCCCTGTGCTGGCGATCGTGCATGGCCTGGCAGCACGTGGCCGAAAAAGGGAAGGACGTAACCGTACGGGATTTTGCCCAGGAGAGCCACTGTGCCGCACTATAGCTGCGTGAGCCGGTCGGGAACCGGTTAATAATGATCTTGATCCCGCTCTAGATAAATATAGTATAGTTATGAGACAAGTGAACTCTTAAAGTACTTCCTTTACTGGTCTTGTTCGTGAGATTGGCCTGTTAGATGTCTGGTGAAAGCTACATCCTTATGATAAAGTTTTTTCTTGTTTCTCCAATATCCACCGGACTATATCCAGAATAGACTTGACATTAGCCACTCCTGCAATGCTACCAATGATAACTGATGTGACCTATGCAACCAGAGGATTATCCGATCATTCTCCATTGGTTCGTAAGTTAACGTGTGTTCTACACAGACTCGCACCTTATGGAAAATAAACCCTCATTGGTTAGACCTCTTCCCTTCAACTGAAAATATTTTGCTTGACATATTTGCCTACAGTATCATTAACAAGGCCTCTGCAGATTTATTGGCACTCCTTAAAAGCCTATATTTATATTTCAAATTTCAAAGATCAAAAAGAAAACAAGGGGTTGGGAACGCTCTGTGGCTAAAGCTGTCCAGCAGGTCGAACTCCAATACATATCGAACCCCACTATAGAAACCCAGCGGAAGTAGATACAATGTCAACAGTCCTATGCGGAAGTCTCCCGTAAAAAAGCAGAGCAGAAATGTTTTTTCCTTCAGCAACCCTATTTTGAGGAGGGGGAAAACACAGGTCACCTCTTAGCTACAATCATAAAAGCACAAAAACCTTTGGTCCATGTGGCAGTATTGCACAAATCCAACTAAAACAGTACGTACTACTTTGGAAATTTCATCTGTGTTTTGTGATTTCTTCAAAGATTTATATAGCAGTAAAGTATCTTATGAAGAGGCTGAACTGCAATCTTTTCTTGACTCCATTATGTTATCAGAACTGTTGGCAGCTGACAGGGAGGTTTTGGATAAACCTCTTACCTTAGAGGAACTTTGGGTTGCTGCTGCCAGCACACCCAACAATAAAGCCCCAGGTGCTGATGGGTTCCCAGGAGAGATTTATAAAAAGTATGGAGCCAATTTATTACCCCAACTATTGGAGGTATTTAATGTAACATTGGAGTGTGGTTACCTTGCTTCCTATATGAATGAGGCGATTATTATAGTTTGATTAAAACCTGGTAAGACCCTTAATAACCCGGAATCATATCGCCCAATATCATTACTCACTTGTGAAGCTATTAGCAAAAGTGTTAGAGATTACATTCGCCAATCTAGTGGCTAAGATTGTGCATTCAGATCAGTCTGGTTTTATTCCAGGTAGATCTACTGCAATAAATATTAAACGATTACATCTTAATTTGCAGGTTCTATCTAATGATTTAGATGTAAAGGGGGACTCTGATGAAGACATATGATGTAAAGGGGGACATCCGATTAAGACATCTGATGTAAAGGAGGACATCTGATGTATAGAGGGATGCTGATGGGGACATCTGATGTAAAAGGGGGCTCTGATGAGGACGCACAGTGAGGCTGCATTTGATGGGCACAGTTTTATCTAGCAGTATGATACATAATTACCTGATAAATGGCTATTTACAGACCTGCATTAATAACAAGTCAAATTTTCAGTAGGTTTGCGCCCCCCCCCCCCCAAAAAAAAAAATATTCTGAGCACCTGCTGCCACTAGGGGGGGGGGCACGTTTTACTGGATGTTATATTCCAAATAACTTTGTAACAATAACTGCTAAATAAGCCACTTTAATAATTCTGACTATTAAGTGTGACCTAGTTATAGCAAAAGTTGCATTAAGTTCAAAGACATTGTAGCTTAGTCAAAATACAGTATAATGTATATGAAAAATAATTTATCTTACCATTGAGTAAAGAGGAATAAAAGTAGAAGGCATTAGGGTGTGAAGAATATTGTCCAAATATTTTCGAAAAAGGAACCATTTTGAATTTACATGAGCCCGCATCTGTTAAAAAACAAAACAAAAGAAAGATGCGGTTGCAAGAAAGGGATTCAATGAAAAAATATATAAAATCTAAAAAAAAACTGTTTGGTTTGACTTTCTGTCACCAGGGGTGTAATATAAAGCCTTTTATGGGGAAAACATAACCCTTAGGCCTCATGCATGTTGGAGGTTATAAAAACTCCAGTAGTGTTAGCTGTAGAAAGGTGTAGTGGTAGAATGAGTTTTGCAGTAGCGTTTTTTAGATTTTTTTTTTAGCAAAACTATACTCACACAAAAGCTTATAGCTCAAAAATGCTCATAAATGCCGAATAGACGCTTTAAGCTTTTATCAGCGTTAGAGCGTTTTTACAGCTGAAAACTCCTCTCCAAAACCACTAGTTCTGGAGTTTTCTTCTAGCCAGAAAACGTCCCTGCCAAAATGCTGATAAAAGCCTATGTGTGCATGGACACATAGGATAACATGCTGGGGAGCTTACGGCTGCAAAAAAAAAAAAAAAAGGCTTGAAGCCAAAAACTGAAGCTGTAAAATGGTCCATTGTGCATGAGGCCCATTACACAGACTGTTCAAGCAAGAAGTTGTGCTATAGTTAAAAAAGAAAACTGAATGATCCAAACACCAGTGATCAAATAAATCCAAATGTGAGGCATGTATTCCTTAGTGATATCCACACCATCCACCACCGTATGGTATGTGATACTTAAGATGACACCTACACCATAGATAAAGTGCTCACTTACCAGCTTGCACAGGCCTCCTATCACAAAGGGTCAGTGACGCTTGTGGCTTCAAACCCAGCCAGGGCCCTTACATCCTCTGGAGAACTCCCTTGTGGACTTACGGACCACCCATCCGGGATATGGTTCCCAAAATATAAAAAGCTCACCATAGTATAAAAGCCTTAAAACTTTTATTGGAGTATACATAGTATTGCATGAATTGTATATGTGCCTTAAAACAAGATAAACTGGCCAGCCGTATTAGCAGCACCCGTCCTTCTGGGGCTCAAGAATTGAGGTGACGTCAGCACGTTGCTCCGCCCTATGTGTTTCATCATAGGCTGATGTCCTCCTGGGACGAGTGCCCCAGATGGCATCAGCCTATGATGAAACATGTAGGGAAGTGCCCCGGACGACGTCAGCCTATGACAAAAGGCGTAGAGCTGAGCGACATGCTGACGTCACAGCAACTCTCGAGTCCCAGGAGGACGGTTTCTGCTACTACGGCCGGCCTATCTAATTTTAAGGGTGAATATACAATTAGTTTGATGCAAGTGCAATGCTTTGTATACTCTAATAAAAGTTTTAAGGATTTTTTTGCTGTGGTGAGCCTTTTATATTTTGGGAACCATATTGCTTCCCGGATGGGTAGTCCATAAGTCCACAAGGGAGTTCTCCAGAGGATGTAAAGGCCCTGGCTGGGTTTAAAGCCACAAGCGTCACGAACCTTATGATAAGAGGTCTGTGCAAGCTGGTATGCGAGCACTTTATCTATGGTGGAGGTGTCATCTGAAGTATCACATACTATATGGTGGTGGTTTATGTAGATATCGCTAAGGAATACATACCTCACATTTGGATTTATTTGATCCCTGGTGTTTGGAGCATTACGTTTTCTTTTCAAACCATAGTGCAACTCCTTGTTTGCTTTGGGACTGTCACAGAAGAGTTGCAGCTCTGTTTTTTGTACAAATGCAGTTTTAGAGCAGTTTATCCCTATGTTTTTGAGGTTTCCATTACATGGACTCATCACAATGAGTAATGAGGCCCACTGCTGCCGTTTCATCTGATCTACTCAATATGATCACCTAGATACTTCGCTAAGCAATCAGATCAGCAGAGAGTGTGCAGTATGGGACTCAAGATGCATCTGTGGCCTATTTGTCAAGAAACCCCCTTTTAAGGACTTTCTACACTTTCTTAGCAGAGCTCATTTTTTTCCCCAAAAAACAATACTTTGTTTACAGCTAGACAACCAACACAAAAAGTATCATTTTAGAGAAAATACAGATTTTTTTTTATACAATTAGTAGTTTCCAAGTGAATTTCCTGGTATTACTAGCTTGGGGTTGATGTGCCCTGGCAGGACATTGGAGGGGAACAGTATGATGGGATATGTTAAATGTAGGATGTTGTAGGTGGAGGCACAGTACAGGGGAAGTGATTGAAACAGAGGAGAGGAGCAGTCAAATGGGTTCTGGGTGAGGGGGAAAGGTGCTGATCAGGGGGCGGCAGAGAGAAACAGTATGGAGATGGGAAAAAAGCAAAAGGCAAATGAAAAGTGAAGTACTAAAGTAATGAGTGTCCCTTTAGCAGGAGTAACAGTACAGAGGGACATTGGGATGGAAGAGTGAACCAAAACTGTGGTACTATGTAGATGAACGAGAGGGGCAATGCATGGGGTTGCTAAAGACAGATGAGAGGAGCAGTACGGGAGATGGGGGGGCGCACTAAAGGCAGATGAGGGGAGCAGTAAGGAGGGGGGTTGCTTTCTGAGAAGGATATGCAAGTGAACACACCCAAACACCCCTCCTGTGCTCAACCTTCAACAAATGTATATACCTACAGTACATGTAAAACAAACATCACTTACATTTCTGGAGAAGAGATGCTTGAGAGGGGATATGATTTCAATTTACAAATACCTTACTGGTGACCCCACAATAGGGATAAAACTTTTTCGCGGAAGGGAGTTTAACAAGCCACTCATTAAAATTAGAAGAAAAGAGGTTTAACCATAAACTACTTAGAGGGTTCTTTACTGTAAGAGCAGCCAGGAGGTGGAATTCCCTTCCACAGGCGGTGGTCTCAGTGGGGAGCATTGATAGTTTCAAAAAAACTATTAGATAAGCACCTGAACGACCAAAACATACAGGGATATACAAGGTAATACTGACTTATAATCGCACACATAGGTTGGACTTTATGGGCTTGTGTCTTTTTTCAACCTCACCTACTTTGTAACTATGAAACACTGCTCTGCACAATTTTTTCTGTAACCACCATCCATATTATTTTGTTCCTTTTCCAAAAGAAATGCAAGTCAAGAAATTGTAAAAAAACAAACTTACCTCCTTGTAGTTGTACATAGCCAAATCAGAAATTGCATGGGCATCTGGCACTCTAAGTCTGGAAAACTCAGGAATACAGATTTCTAGAAAAATGTTCATCAAACAGTGGGTGAGAAGACAATAAAATCAAGACATATACACAGCCAACTGTTAAAATTACTGCTTGACCCTTCAGTTTATAGAATGTTTCAGGTCTTCATTATTAGGTTTGGCCATGCAAAATGAATTTTAAAGTTCTTGAGAGGACTTTGCAAACAGTTGTACAGTTTGGATACACTGACGGATGGATTTAGCCTATAGTGCCATCTAACCTGGCTAATTATTATATATATATATATATATATCACACACACACACACACACACACACACACCAACCATGTCATTATTGGGACCGTTTTATGAAATCCTGTCCAGTGCACATTTTATTATTTTGCCATAATATTAAACTTATTTTCTGTGGAAATATTTGGGTCTCAATTGAGAACTTATTTGAAACTATACAGTATATTATACCTTTTTATATGTTTTTTTTTTATTCAGGGAATCTATGCTTTCTGATTAAAGTGTTACCAGGCATGTGTCATTTACAATCTGCATTCATTACTTGCAAAAACACCATACATGCTAATAAATATGCTTGATTTACAATAAAATATACCCAAATGTATGAATCTATTAATCATTTTAGTTCAGTGTCAGGAATATTAAGAATGAAAGTGCAATTTTTCATTACTGTTGCAGTCTTTGAGTCACTCATGTTTGAGTTGTTCACTTACTTACAGCTGATAAAGCCTGAAGGTGATGGAACCTAATTTAGGTTATCTGGGGTCA